>NC_063333.1:130514866-130593514 GCF_021869965.1 Rhincodon typus
TGTTCATCCAGCTCTACACCTTGTTATCTCAGATTCTCCAGCTTCTGCAGTTTCTACTATCTCTGCCTAAAAGACCAGGTGTCTTCAGGAGAGTGAAGTGTATGTCCTGCAGAAAAGCATCTTGTGTTTAAAGTGAATAACAAGCTTTTAAGTCATAATTTTGAACAATCTCTAGGCCTGACTCTTCACTCCTTCATTCTATAGCTCCAAATATATGAATACCCTTCCTCCCACCCTACCCTCCCTGTTCATTTCTCCTCTGTGACTGACCGTATAGGCTTTAGTTGAGTTTTATCTGCTTCATTCCCAGTGAAATGCTCTCCATTGTGTTTTAAGTTTGTTTTTGTTTTGGTTTTCCTCTTCCTTGGTTGCAGGAGAAACTAAACTATTGACTTTAAATCCTTTTTAATGAGAGGAGATTAAATGCTGGTTGCATTGGGGGGTGGGGGTGGTTGAGAAATGGGAATTGAAATGAGACAGAATGAAGCATAGATTTCAAGTCTCTTAAAGATTTTGCCATGCTTCCTATTTTTGCACCAAATTAGTGCTAGATATTTATACATAACGTGCTCTTAATTAATCAGAAATGTTAAAAGGTGGTATTGGCTTGATACTGTGTACAAGGTAATTCTGTGGTGACAATATGGCTGAATTTTCCCTTGACACTTTTCTACGTGCTACCATTTTGTAACTGATCTAGTGGATAAAGAGTTGCCAAGTGAGGGTCAGTTAAATTGAAGCAGTGCCGTGACACCAATGCAAGACTTTCAGAGGTGTTATAATGCTATCCGGTCTTGGAATTAAAATTTTACTTGCTTGTTTAAAGAGAAGGAGGTTTATTACCTAACTGCAATGTAAAATTTCAACATGAGGCATCGTGCAAGGTACATAGTCACTGTGTGCCCATTCTCATAACCCAGGTTCTTGACAGTGTGCTGTTATTTTAATAGTTTGGAGACAAACTTCAAATCATTTAAGTAGTATTTTACCAGGGAATGCTGCTTATTAACTTGAAATAGTGCTACTAAGTTGTCGAGGTTCAGATTTGAAACTAGGTACAGCTCTGATTTTTAAAAAAAAACACCCAAACAACTGCAATTTTATTGTATCAGAGATAGTAGGAACTCAGATGCTGGAGAATCTGAGATAACAAGGTGTAGAGCTGGATGAACACAGCAGGACAAGCAGCATCATAGGAGCAGGAATTTATTGGTCAGCGCATTGAGTATGGGAGTTGGGAGGTCATGTTGTGGTTGTACAGGACATTGGTTAGGCCACTTCTGGAATACTGCTTGCAGTTCTGGTCTCCCCATTACAGGAAGGATGACGTGAAACTTGAAAGGTTTCAGAAAAGATTTATAAGGATACTGCCAGGGTTGGAGAGGCTGAATAGGCTGGAGCTATTTTTCCTGGAGCGTCAGAGGCTGAGGGATGACCTTTTATAGAGGTCTATAAAATTATGAGGGGCATGGTTAGGGTAAATAGACAAGGTCTTTTCCCTGGGGTGGGAGACTCCAAAATTAGAGGGCATAAGTTTTAAGGTGAGATGGGAAAGATTTAAAAGGGACCTAACGGACAACGTTTTCATGCAGAGGGTGGTGCGTTTATGGAATGAGTTGCCAGAAGAAGTGATGGAGGCCGGTATAATTACAACATTTAAAAGGCACCTGAATGAGTACATGAATAGGAAGGATATAGAGTGATATGGACCAAATGCTGGCAAATGGGACTAAATTAATTTAGGCGGCATGATGGCTCAGTGGTTAGCATGCTGCCTCACAGCGCCAGGGACCCGGGTTTGATTCCAGCCTCGGGTGACTGTCTGTGTGGAGCTTGCACATTCTCCCTGTGTCTGCGTGGGTTTCCTCCGGGGGCTCCGGTTTTCTCCCACAGTCCAAAGATGTGCGGGCTAGGTGGATTGGCCATGCTAAATTGTCCGTAGTGTTCAGGGGTGTGTGGGTTATAGGGGGATGGGTCTGGGTGAGATGGTCCAAGGGTCGGTGTGGACTTGTTGGGCCGAAGGGCCTGTTTCCACACTGTAGGAATTCTATGATCTATGATATCTGGTTGGCATGGACAAATTGGACCGAATGGTCTGTTTCTGTACAGTACAGCTCTATGATTTTAATGTGCTGGAAATCGGAGACAAAAGCAGAAATTGCTGGAAAAACTCAGCAGGGCTTGGCAGTATCTGTGGAGAGAAAGCTGAGTTTCTGTTCCAGTAATCCTCCATCAGAATTGATTTTTTTTTAGCTAGGAGCAGGCCAGTAAATATACTGAAGATAGGGTGAGAAGAGTAAACAAAAGTGGAGATGGAGCCCAGAGAGAGAAACAGTTGGGCAGACACAAGAATAGGTAAAGGTCAGCCTGGGAGAATGAATAACTGCTAATGGATACTGTTAGTAGCTGACAATAGGTTGTTTGCGGTAGCTGCCCATGTGATGACCAGGTCTGGTGTGTGGGAGTTGGGATAAGGACATGGGCGAAGGTGCTCAGATCTAAAATTGTTGAAATCTATATTGGGCCCTGAAGACTACAGGGTTCCACAAGCTGGAAATGAGATGAGATACAGCTCTGCTCAGTCTTTTTGTCTTCCCTCCTCCTAATTTATCTTGTTCTAACAGCAGGGAAGTGCGACAGGGGAAAAAAGTGCTGGAGCTGTACCTTGTCTAGCTGGCTGCTGTTTTGAACAGGGTCCCAGTAGGTCTTGCACTTTGAGCAACAGCTGAGGCCAGTTTTCACACAGCAACTACAAATGCCAAAATGTTTCCTGACGTGACTCAGTTTCCTGTCCTTCCGTTTGGAGAATTTAAGGTACCAATAAAATATCGGTTCTCATAACTCAACTCCAAAAATTGAACCTTGGAGTCTCCTGGTCTTGATGACTCAGTACCACACAGGTATCTAGAAGTATAATTGCCAAACAATAGCCACTTTCATTTGTATAGCACACTTTAATGTTGAAGAACATTCCAAGATACTTTGCAGAAATATTATCAGATAGAATTTGATACTGTTAGGAATGGAAATATTTGAGTCTGTAACAAAGCTTTGCCAACCATATGGAGAGGCAGTGGTTTCAGGTGAGAATACCAGAATATAAGGCATGACGACCAGTGGTGCAGCATTGAAGATAAAATGAGGAAAATATTTGGATGAGTGTGGTGATCTCTGACATGTGTGAGTTATAATAATGGGTAAGGACAGGGCCAGGGAGGGGCTTGGAAATAATAAATTCGGTGTAATCACTGACAGCCAATGTAGGTCAGCAAAAGGGTGAATGGAATGTGAAGCTAATAGATACAGGTGACACAAACTGGGTCCTGAAGACATTGAAATGGAATGAAACATTTGAAACTTTGTGTATTCTGGATTTGACACATGAGTTTCCTATTGGGAGGTGTGTGACGCACCCATATTGGGAGAACTTGGTAAGTTCATTTGAAGTGTTCTGATATACTCCAACTCATGTTTTTTAGACCATAATATACCTGTGAAAACCTGTTGGTGACATTGTGTTATAATCTGCTCACTTCTTGTTTGTGAGAATAAGCGTTGAAATTAACATATGAAACTAACTTGGATTCATATACCTCCGTAGTTAATTTTATAAGTTGTACCTATTGTAACCAACACTTCTTTTTAAATGTTTCACAGCAGGCATGATTGTGAAACTTTAGCTAACTGGGTAGCACTCGGAGACCTCACACTGGTGTGATGGGCTGCTTGGTTTACTTTTGTGTCTTTATGATAGGCAATAATGCTGCAATTTATTCTATGTAAGCATAGTAAAAGGGAAAAGGATAATACTCGATAGTTTGCATTTGATAAACCTTCTCGGAAGTGATCAGCTGCTAAGGCAGGCTAGTAAATAACTGCATGTATAGAGTTGCTAAAACACCATGCAATACTTTATTGCTCATGACCCTGAGCCTGTTTGCTGTGTAGCTCTAATTATATAGATAGCAAAGCACTACATTAAAAAACAGTGTAGTTATCACCTAAGAAATTCAGTTTCAAGCATCCAGATGCCAATAAATCTTTGTTCTGTTGCAACTCTGCATTAAAACCAGCTGCAGCATTTCAAATTACCTTGCTGTTGAATTTTAGTGTATTACTTGTTACATTCTATCATTGGTGCTCCCTTTGTAATGAGAATTATGCAAACTAATTTTGATTTATTTCCATTTAAAAGGAAACTAATTCCAAAAGTGCAAATTTCCTGTACACATTTTCACTTGCCCCAGTCGGTCTGTCACCAGGCACAGTGTTAAAAATCACAGCCTGGAGTGGTAGTGAGTCACATGAAATGCTCATTCACTCCAATTTTATCTGTGTTGAAAGTTAGCTGATCTTGACCATTGTATCAAAATGGGCATCGCCGTTGCTTCACCTACTGAGGGTTTGTGAGGGTGGATAGGGCGATGCAAGAAATTGGCTAAGGGACCCAATTCTCAGTCCGTGAAATTTGCTGGAATCGATTGATGATCAAAACGTGTTTGTGCTCGAGTCTAATGGTTTTTTCCCTTGCATGATCATATGACCTAATGTTAATGGGTGTGGTTCCAGTTGATGATTTCTGTGAAACTCTGAGCTGGGCTGCATTACGTTATAACTTGGAGTATTGACCTTTTGCTATCTCAAATTGGATTGGGTTGGTAACAAAACCATAATGTATTTGCGCAGCACCTTTTTCAATGTAGTAAAGCACCCCATGTTGCTTCACAGAATGGTTATGATCCCAGCTGATGGTAATCCTGGGCAAACCAGAGTGAAACCTGGCTTGGTGGAGCGAAAGACTTTATTTTACTTCTGTTCTAATATGGAGGTTAGTCACTGAAAATCACAAGGGTTTACTCATGTACATTTAACAAACGAGCATTAAAGTTTATTACTCAAAAGATAAACAGGGATTGCATTCCACTGTACAGAACTATTTGTAATTGTCATCTTACAAATATCGGAACAAAAGACTCAACTTCCTCACTGATCTTACAGACGCTCAGACGTCAGTGAAGGGTTGCCCCATATCCACACTAAAGCTCCTTGACGTGTTTGTAATGGTTTCCTTTCAACAAGTTTCTGCATTCACCCAATGCTACTTCTTCCTTTAGTCAATATCCTTTCCTGAGACCTTTTTAAATGACTTGCTACCTCAACTCACTTCCTGCTTAGTTGTTCTTTAAACTCCAACTTCAAAATTAGGCTTGGAAGCATCTGCAGACCTTTTTCCAGTATTTTCTGTTCTTGTTGCTTCTGTTTTTTTTTTGAGTCAGTTTTGTCTTGAAATAACCGGGGTTGAAAGTAGATCTTGCTGTTAGTGTAAAAACAGCAAGAAATTGTCCTAATTATGTCATGACATCTAGCTTGTATCCTCCTATTGGAATGGGTGACATGTTTGCATTGGTATTGTCCACTTTTAAATATGGACAGAGGAAATTACGATGGAGGTGACATGAAGTGTTACCTAATGTAAAGGTACTATATTGAGCATTTGCATTTGACAGTGTTAGTCTTATTGGCATTAAGTTCCAAAAATGTGTATCAATTTCCACGACAGGTTGGTGAGTATCTTGGAAGGGAATTTGTAGGTAATGGTGTTCCTATGTACTTGCTGTCCTTGTCCTTCTTGATGATCATGGTCATCAGTTTGGAAAGTGCCATCTAAAGAGCCTCGATGAATTTCTGTAGTCATCATCTTGTAGACAGCACTCACTGCTGCTAATGAACATTGGCGGAGGGACTGAATTTTGTTTGTTTTGTTTCTCTGTAGATGTGGCTTCAATCTAAAGACAAAGCAGTCTGTTGATGATGGCATCAAACATCTTGAGTATTGTTGGACAGTGTTTCACTCTTCCACCCTGTGCGGAGCATTCGTACACATCCCTGACTTGTGTGTTACAGATGGTAGATGGACTTTGGGGAGTCAGGAGTTGAGTTACTCCCTGTGAGATCCTTAGCCTTTGACTTGATCTTGAGTCACAGGACTTATTGATTAGTTCAATTCTATTTTTGGTTAATGGCAACCCCCAAGATTTTGACAGTTATTAAGTGATGGTGATGACATCGAAGATCAAGGGGCGATAGTTAGATTCTCTTTTATTGGCGATTAATCATTGCCTAGCAGTTTTGTCTGAGGACAATGTTACTGGGTATTGTCCATTTCCTACTGCATTTGGGCATGGACTGCGTCAGTATCTGAAGAGTTGTAATGTTGCTGAGCTTTGTGCAATCCATCGGTGAACAAAACCACTTTTAAGAATTTGATGGAGGGAATGTCATTGAAGTAGCTGAAGATAGTTGGGTATTGGATCCTACCCTGAGGAACTCCTGCAGAAATGTCCTGGAGCTGAAATGACTGACTTCCAACGACCACGATTATTTTCATCAAAAGCAGAATTGAACTTTGTGGGAAGCTAGGGAAGAGACGTCTGGACCCCTTGCTGAGATATTTCTGTTGTCGATAGCCATGGGCGAGGTGTAGGAAGATTGGAAGTTTGCTAATGTAACCATTATTTTTAAAAAAAAAGTGGTAAGGGAAAGCAAGGAAACTGTGGACTAGCAAGCCTGATGTCCGTGGTGGATAAGTTATCGGAGGGAATTCTGATGGCCAGGATTTACATGCATTTGGAAAGGCAAGGACTGATTAGGGATAGTCAACATGGCTTTGTGCGAGGGAAATTATGTCTCTCTAACTTGATTGAGTGCGTTTTTTTTTGAAGTGGTGACAAAGCAGATTGAAGGCAAAGCGGTAGATGTTGTCTATATGCACTTCAGCAAAGTGTTTGACAAGATTCCACATAGTAGACTGGTTAGTAAGGTTAGAATCCAGGGGGAGCTAGCCGAATGGATACAAAATTGTCTCCTACCTTCAAGCTAGAGTGTGATGGTGGAGGGTTGTTTTTCAGACTGGAGGCTGTGACCAGTGGTGTGCTGCATGGATGAGAGTTGGGTCCATTACTTTTCATGATCTATATAAATGATTTAGATGTGAATATAGGAGGTATGGTTGATAAGTATGTAGTGATACCAAAGTAGTGGTGTAGTGGACAAATGAAGAAGGTTATCTCAGTACGACGGGACCTTTTGATCAGATAGGCTGAGGAGTGGCAGATGGAGTTTAATTTTGGATAACTGAGAGGTATTGCATTTTGGTAAGGCAAACCAGGGCAGGACTTATACACTTAATGGTAGGGCCCTGGGGAGTGTTGGTGAACAAAGACCTCGGGGTGCAGGTGCATAATTGCTTGAGGTAGACAGGGTGGTGAAAAAGGTATTTGGCATGCTTGCCTTCATTGGTCAGTACATTGAGCGTAGGAGTTGGGATGTCATGTTGAGGCTGTACAGAACATTGGTTGGGCCCCTTTTTGGAATACTGTGTTCTATTCTGATCTCCCTGCAGGAGGAAAGATGTTGTGAAACTTGAAAGGATGCAGAAAAGATTTACAAGGATGTTGCCAGGCTTGGGGGGGTTTGAGCTATAGGGAGAGGCTGAGTAGGTTGGGGCTATTTTCCCTGGAGCATCGAAGGCTGAGGGGTGACCTTTTTACAGAGGTTAAGAAAATAATGAGGAGCATTGATAGGGTGAATAGCCAAGGTTTGTTTTTGAGGGTAGTGGAATCCAAAATTAGAGGGCATAGGTTTAAGGTGAGAGGGGAAAGAGTTTAAAAGGACCTAAGGGGCAAATTTTTCAGAGGGTGGTACATGTACAGATGAGCTGTCATAGGAATTGGTGGAAGTGGGTACAGTTATAACATTTTAAAAGGCATCTGGATGGGCACATGAATAGGAAGAGCTTAGAGAGATATGGACCAAATGTTGGCAAATGGTACTAGGTCAAATTGGGATGTCTGGTTGGACGAGTTCGACTGAAGGGTCTGTTTCTGTGCCGTACAACTGAGTATATGATTCTGTAAATGGCTGGTGAAACTGAGGCTGATCAGTTCTGGTGCAGTGTCATTGAACTTGACATTAACGCTCTACTTTCTCCCCACAGATGTTGCTAGGCCTGCTGAGTTTCACCAGCAATTTGTTTCTGTTTCACATCTCCAGCATCTGCAGTTCATTGATTTATTACCACAATCACTTTCCTTCGTGCCAGGTATGACTCCAACCAGGGGATAGTTTTCTCCCCAATACCCTTTGATCCTAGTTTTTGCTCCAGCTCCTTGATGCCACGCTCAGTTAAATGCAGTGTGATGTCAAGAACAGTCACTTGCCCTTGCCTCTGAGATTCAGCTCTTTTATTTGTCTATGTTTGAACTAAGGCAGTAATGAGATCAGGACCTGAGTGACCCTGGCATAACCGAAACTAAACTTCAGTAAGCAGGTGATTGCTGTTCAAGGAGCAGTTTTTGACAATGCATCTCTCTGTTCCAGAAGGTCCCTTGCACAAAATGCTTATAAACCATTACATTTGAACGTTGGAGATCTGCAGTACAGTGTTGTAGTGAAAAGGATTCTGTTTTGTAAAATGCTTTTAAAATTAAAGATATTCGGCATGACTTGTTGGCAGGCTAACTTTTATGTCGTGTGGTCTAGATCTTATCTTTCAAAAGATGTGTCCCCAGAATTGATAAGCCCATAACAGTTGCCTCAATAATTTGAATAAAACAGATAAATGCAAATTTCATCTTTGTTATCTCATTCTCTTGTGTTGTTGTGATGCAGTAGCTAAGAATTCATTTGTGTAAGATTGCTAATATAAAATTACAGCAGTGCTTTCTTTTAGATGTTGTTGCAAATTTTAAAAAAAACATACCAATGCTGCAGTTCCCCAAGACTAAATATTCAAAGTAATTATCTTCTCAAAAGAACAAGCAGAAATTGGCATTTTGCTAATGACAAATCTCCTGCTTCCACCGAATTTTTACAAGTACTGTAAGATTTATAAACACTTCAAATAGCTAACGGTGATATGCATGTTGCATGTTTTTCTGTTTTGATTTGATTTAATGGCTCACTTTAAGACTTGATTATGTCAACATGGATATCAGCTAAATCTTGTACCGGGTTTATCCTGAAATTGTTTTGCAAAGTTTGTTTTTTTTTCTGTAACAGACTAGGAGAATGAACGCACCTTCTTCAAAAATGAAGAATTGGTGATTTGGTTATTTTTATTTGACTGTCCAATCCATTTTAGTTTACTCTTTAGCTTAGAGATTCAGATTCCAGAAGTCCTGATTAAATGTTCTCCAATCTGATAATGATCGGTTCAAGTAAGTAATTGGAAAGTCTCTCCAGAAGGACAGTTTTGAATCTTAAGAGAAACCGTGAAGATGAAGTTTGGGAAGAACCAATGTGTCATTATTCCTGAAAGAAGAATTAAATTCTACCTTAGATTTTCTTAAATAATTTTTTTAAGGAACATCATCCTGTTGTAAATGTCTAATTTTATTACTTGACTTTGTGGCTTACTAATTTTACTTCAGATTTCCAATGTTGAATATGAATGCAGTTTTTGGATTTATTATTTTCACGTACCTAAGTACAGTGAAAAGTTTTGTTTTGTGTGCGGTACAGGCAGATCACACCATACAAAGTGCATTACGGTAATAGAACAGAGCAAAGAATAGAGAAGGTTCACAATATAACATTACTATTTTGAAGAATAAAATAAGGTCATCTGGACATGCACATGCTGACATGAAAGTTTGCCCACATCTCGAACCAAGGAGAGATTATCTTGAAGGTATCAAAAGTTGTGACTTTTACTAGGCAGTGATTAAAGATATGTGAACCACCATAGCTTCAGGTTAAACAGTTTGAGCACCCAAATATCTAACTGTTACCAACAGCTTAGACAAAATGCTGGCCACCCCAGTTACTCTTTCAGTCGATGAAATGCAGTTATGTTGATATTTCAGTGGATTAGTGTTGTAAGCAGTTTCCCAATGTTGACACCAACTACTTGAGGTTGGCAGACCTTCCTCCTTTTGTGGAGAAAGAACAACCTTCAGTTAAAATATATACTGGTACAGTCGGTTCCGCTATAATGTGATAGTTGCGTTCCTATGCAACATCGCATTACAGAAAACTGCGCTTATAGAAATAACAGTGCCTATGGGAAAAGTGGGGTTAGAGGCACACGACCAAAAAAATCACTCAAAAGCCTAACACAGAGGAGAACACCATTTGAACAAATGTTTAATTCATAGCTAATAATGAAATAAAAATAAACACTTTACCTTGAAAAAATGTCAAGATGACTTGAAAGCACTTCACGTCCAAGCCCATGAAATGATTGTGCGATGATAATGTGTACTCCTCTGAACACCAATGGAATTGCGTTATAACCAACACAAGTTCACATTTTAGAAATGGTGTTTCGCTATTCATCAATTGCGTTATAACCAATTCGCGTTGATGGAACACATGTTAGAGCAGAACGGACTGTATCCAGTTGCAAATTCCAATTAATTATAAACTTTATGGACTATCAGTTACGTTAGTTCATTACCTGCCACCCTGTTGTAGAGGCACTCTGGTTTTGTTCCCCTTCAACTCTACTCTGTGCTAGAACTTTTGACTGAAACAAGCCTGGCGCTGTAGGCATCGCTGACCAGGTCAATGTTTATTGCTTATAAGACCATAAGATTTTGGAGCAGAATTAGGCCATTTGGCCCATTGAGTCTGCTCTACCATTCAATCATGGCTGATGTGCTTCTCAAACTAATTCTCCTGACTTCTCCTTGTAATCCTTGATCCGCTTACTAATCAATAACCCATCTGTCTCTGTCTTAAATCCCTAATTGCCCTTGAAATGGGTGTACTGTCTTCTTGAATCACTGCAGTCCATTCAGGGAAGCCAATCCACTGTAATGTTGAGTAGGATATTGGAGAGGAGTTTTGGCTCATTGGTCTTTGAAGGAATAATGATCCATGTCCAAGTAAGGATGGTGCATGACATAGAGGTGATGGTGATTCCCCTGCAATTTTAAACTCTTCCTTTCTAGATGGATGTCAGAGGTTTGGGAGGTGTTGTCAGATCCCTGTTTGTGCACAGTACGGTTGATTGCAAATGACTGTGCCCATATCATTTATTGAAGGTATAATTGGGCAGAAGCTGATCTTGAAGGGGGTTTGCCCTAACTTATGTGCTATTCATCTGATCTCTCCCATCAATGTTTCTCAGTCCATTAGGCCGGGCGGTGATGATTTAGCATCTCACTGATTTGAAAGGAAAGAGGATTTAAACGCTCCAGAATTCTGGAGATGATTACAAGTCTTTGCAACTAATGATCACTAGTTCAGGACAGCTGCTTTCACAAAGCCTGTGATTTGGATGGCACATCGGCATAATTAAATACGGGCAGAGCTTTCTGAAGAATTGGGAGCATTTTCAAACTGAACTGAGAAAACAACAGGCCATTCGGACCAACTGATCTGTGTCAGTGGTTTATGTTTCACACAACCCATATCTTACACCATTTAAATATATCAGCATTTTTTTTCCCTCCTGTCCTTGTCTGGCATTCCCTCAGTGTAAATGTGCTTTTTTTTTTTGTAAAATTCACTCATGGAACGTGGGCATCGCTGGCTAGCCAGTATTTATTGCCCGTCCCTAGCTGCCCTTCAACAGCTTGCCCGGTCATTTCAGAGGGCAGCTGAGAGTTGACCACGTTGCTGTGGGTCTGGATTTGCACGTAGGCCAGATGAGGTGAGGATGATAGATTTCCTTCCCTAGGCCTGAAGAGTCCGCCTTCCTGCTCCTGTGATGCTGCTTGGCCTGCTGTGTTCATCCAGCTCTACACCTTGTTATCTCAGATTCTCCAGCATCTGCAGTTCCTACTATCTCTGATACAATTTTAACCCCACTGCGAAAGTGAGCCGAATGGGTTTTTTTTTCCCCGACAATGGTTTCGTGGTCATCACTATTAGACTCTTAATCACAGATTTTGTTTTAATCATTGAATTCACGTTCCACCATCTGCCATTGGTATGATTTGAACCTGGGTCCCCAGAATATTAGCTGAGTTTCTGGATGAATAGTCTAACAATGATACTATTAGCACGTGCCTCCCCAGAATTGTATCTGAGTGCCGTTTTCCAAAACTAATCTGTATTTGAATGAATCAACACTTAGGGTGGAAAGTTCCTCGTTTTTGAGTTAAAGTGCTGTACTGAGTGCGATTCATATGTCCAAAAGCTCAATGTGGTGGCAAATTCCACACACTAACCAGTCTAAGAAAAGTAACAGATTTGAGACTGTCTTCTATTTATGACCTTTTTAGTTATGGGCTTCTCACAAATGAAAACATTATATCACGTATGGTATGATTTTACAAAGAAGGGTCAGCCTAGATTGGAACTTGTTTCTAATGCTCTGCTGATTGAATTGAGAGTGCTATCACTGAGCTACAGCTAGCTCTGTTGATTATGCTTTTATTGTTGCTGTTTAGCTGTCGCATTCAGTTCTGTTATACCTGTATTTCCTATCCTGTCCAAATGAAACCCGTTATACCATGTGACGATTCCACAATGGTTTGAATCCATTTGGTTGTTTCATTTTAAGTACGTCCTTAAATATTTAAGTCCATGTTGAGCAGAACAGTGAAGATTGTAGTGTTAAATTTGGAAGTTGTAGAAATCTGTCTTGCCTGGAGTTTTGAAGGCTGATGGATGACCTAATCAAAATAATTAAAATGAAAAAGGGATTTGCAGGGTAGAGGCAGGGTAAGTGCTTTTCTCTGGGAGAGTCCAGAATGAGAAAACATCAACTTCCAATTGGAGGCCATTTGGAGTGAAACCAGCAAGTGCTTTTTTTTCAAAGAACAGTGGAAATCTTTCTCTCTCCACCCCTTCAACAAACAGTTGCTGTGGATAATAAGTGTTTACTTAACTTTAGTCTTGCAAATTTACGTTTTAGTTATATGGATCAAAAACAGGAACTGAAATTGAGCTAAAGATTAGCCGTGATATGAACAGTCTTCTGCCCCTGTATCATCCCATCCACACTTCTTCAGACATGCAAAGCTGAGTCATTCCTGAAATGTTTCTATCTGGAGTCAGTCATACAGACCCTTCAGTAGGACCATTCCATGCCAACCATAATCCCAAACTAAACAATTCCCACCTTTTTTCCTCTGAAGAGTATAATATGTAGTAAATTATAAACTTTTGGTGAAAAATAGTTACATACAATTTACACAAGTGTAAAAGTCGGCTTTCTGAGACAAAATTTAAGGACTAAAATTGGGGTAAACTTTTCACACAAGTAACACTTTTGTTTTGGAGAGATTTGAGATCTACCTGCTTCCATTGCCCCCTCTGTCAGTCAGCACATCAGAGACTGCTCTAGCCTATTCCGTCCTCCAACATAGTGCAGCAGAAGCGAAAAAGTATCTTATTTAATTTTTGTTTACAAAGATACAGGTAGAAATACATGTTTATGGACTGAGAAACAGGCATATTGACTTATTTGGATATTTCTGGATTTAGGAGTCTTTATTATATGATTCTTTTAAAAGAAAAGTCAAAATGATTAAAGATTACTGGATTGTCTGCCGATTATCGGAAATGCAAGTAATTTTGGTAGGAGAGTAAAGCTTTTGAGAGAGATGATGGAAGATTTTATAGCTTCTAATTGCTGAACAAACAGCTTTTGGTATTTGTTGTTTGTTGCCTAGCAACAGCCTCTGGTGTGGGCAGTTGGAAAGGTTTGAAGATAAAAACAGAACTCTCTTGCTCTTGTTTTTGCGCTCTCTTGCTCTGAAAGAGACAAAGTAAAATGAGCTGGAAGATCTCTCATTTAGCTTCACAAATACTTTTAGGAACACTATTTGAAACAAATAACAGGAAATTGTAGAACTGAGAAGTCCACCAATTACTTCCTCTAAATTCATAACTCTTGATCAAAAGTGGTGGGTGTGGGGTGTCTTTTTTTTGTTTGATTTCTGTTCAAACCCATAAAATCTCTGAGGAGCTGTGTTATCTTGTCTGAGTATGAATGTGCATGTTTGTGATTTAAGAGGATATAGTTTAATTCTGACTACTAGCTTACTTGTTATCCACTTGTACCACTTGTTTGAAGAAGTCTTGATTATAATAAATGTTATTACTGAATTGATTTAAAAGAAATTGCTGGTGGGCATTTCTTTTACTTTGAATTGTAGTACGTGAGAGACAATTGTCCATTTTGGTGATTTAAGTAAAACAGCTTGATGTTTTGGTTTGTGGAGAAGTATTGTTTCATTAGCAGTGTAATCTTTCCATCAGAGAGTCAATGCTCCATAAAGACCATCTTCATTATCACCATCTTCAGGATTCCTGTAGTCTTCGACATTGGGTGAAAGTCTTCACATTCTTCTAATCATCCAGCCATTCCACTACATTTTTTTTTTCTTTTGCTATCCTTGTGGGACTCGTTGAACCTGTAGGATCTCTCTCTAAACAAAGCTGGACCACTAGGAATCGCTGGATATTACTGCTTTTGTGATCTAGCTTTAATAGCACCATTGAGAAGGTCATCTGAACATATCCCAGATATGAGAACTTTTTATTTTTGCAAATTCCTTCTAGTCAGAAATTCCAAGTGTTCCTTGACTGTATTTTCAGTTAGTTCATTTATCCTATGTCTTCAATGTGAGCGGTGATTCCATTTGGGAATTGATATTTTGGGTTGGTTTTTCTCTCAAATCCAAAGAAGTACAGATTAGGTGGATTAGCCATCTAAATTACCCATAGTGTCCAGGGATGTGGAGCCTAGGAGGATTAGCTATGGGAAATTCAGGGTTATAAGAAAAGGGTAGGGGGTCAGCCTGGGTGGGATGCTCTTCAGAAGGTTGGTATGGACTCAGTGGGCTGAATGGCATGTCTCCACTCTGTAGGGATGCTATGATGATTGGGGGAAAGAGGGTGAAACAGTCAAGGAAGGTTTTCTTCTTTGTTTTTGAGGCATTCCAGGGTTGAATCCCTACCCCTCCGATTTATTTTGAGTTCTGCTCGCTGAAGTTACGACCGCATGTCACATTTATAATACGTGATGCAAAATTTGCCTAGTTCATGCAGTCCAAGGTTAACCACAGATTCTAGTTCCCACGGGAATGCTGTGGCAAGAGGTATGAAGAGAGTGACCTTTCCGTGTGTCCTATGCATTAGTACATCCTTTAGTCCTGGGCTTTGAAACGTGCCAGTCTGCAATGCTCAGTCATGGACAACCCTTTGCGTTGGAAGACTGAAGATTTTTGACAGGCCGAAGTGTATCGTTCAGCATTGATGGTTCTATAGCATAAGTTGATGTTTGTTTTGCTTGCCTCGTTGTGGGCACCTTGTTGAACAGAGGTGCCTTGCAGCTAACTGAACTGCCAGCCTGATCCTTGCAATTTTTCACTTGGGCAAAAGTCACATCAGGAAGAGTGGGTCAGAGTAGCATGATGCTTTCACTCAAGGGCAGTAATGAATGAATTGTATTTATTTTCATTCCATGTGTATGGATATTTTGTGACGCATCTCTGGATTGTGCATATTGAAACTGGACTTTCTGACCCAGAGTTAGGGACACTGCCACTCCGCCTAAATCTGACAGAGGTACGACTTGAACCCACACAAACACAGACTGGCACCTTAAACCACTTGGCCATGCTTATGTCAAATCTATTTTTTTTTTCTTTGGTCAACTCTTGTACCAGTTTGACAGTTAATGGTTACTTCTGCTGGTGTTGGCTGTGTACTTCCATTTTGCTCAGGCTAGAGGATTTTGGACTCTTGCTCCCTGCATTATTAGACTAGAATTCTAGTCAATTAATCAATCTCTACTGTTTTCCCTAACATTGGGAGAAATGTGTTGCTGTTCTTCCTGCTCCTCTGATGCTGCTCGGCCTGCTGTGTTCATCCAGCTCTACACCTTGTTATTTCATACATTAACCAGGTAAAGACAAAAGGTTACTATAACAGTCCCATTAATTCAGGACAGTACAAAATGTTTTTTTCAATGCAGCCTGATGTTCAATAAATAAGTCTATGCATACACAAGCAGACACGGGAGTTTATAAAAAGATTAAGTAACAATGGTTCCATTTATTCAAAACCGAGCAATCATCTGCTTTTATTTCTGTTGTCTGATTCATGGTGTTCCCACCCTTTTGCAACTGATGTCATTATAGCTATGTTTTTGTTTTGGGATGGTGTCATGAACTTTGTTCCATTTTGCAATGTTATAACTCATGAAAAGTGAGACAGGCCACGAGGTGGTAGGCTCTAGATTCTGAGCTTCAGGTGGATGAGTAAGTGGGAAGGATTGCGCCAACTCTCAGAATTGTTGACTAAATCCTCTTTCGGGATGGATGTTTGCAGGTGGCAATCATGGAGCAGGAATACTGCTAACAGAGGTTTATCCACTTAATGCCTGACATTTGGATTACTTTAAATCCAGCACCTGCATGTAGAAACTGGTGAATCTGTCGGCAGTTAGCTACAGCCAGACTAATGTGGGCTTCAACCCAAGCCGCAATTAAAGTTGAAAGTAAAACTTATAATTTACATAGCGTCTTTCATGTTCTCAGGACATCTTGATGCTCTTTTATTTTTTGGATTTGTAGAATCAAATGCTTCTGAGTAATTGGTCATGGGTTCAAAAATACCAGTTACATAGATAGCGTTGTATAGATCGACATAGGAATTCCTACTGAGAATACTAATGTGCACCTGAACAGAAGCTTTTTATATGTACAGGTTTGAGTGAACTACCAACAGTACAGAATGTGTTAGTGGGGTGAAATAAGTAGTACAAGGAGGTCTGTGTGGAGCGTGAAAACTGGCATAGACCCATTTAGCTGAATGACCTGTTTTTGTTATTAACACAATGCAGTATGTAGGGCAGATTCATCAGAAAGAAGAAGAAACTGAGAGCTGCTGTGCTCTTCTATAAAAGAAGACCTAGATACTTCTGACATTTTCCAGGAAAATGTAACATCTTCCAGTAGTAGATACAAAGTAATTCTAGTTTGGGGCTCACTGAACCAGTGTCAAATTTCGCCAGACACTGCATCGGTTCTTTAATTAAACTGTCTTTGCAGTTTGATTGTAGAGTCATATCCCTAATGTTGCAGTGCAGTCCATAATGTTTACTTGGCCGAGGTGATGTTGCATAAATTAGCGAGAATCCCAAAGTGCCAGTGAGTTGTGCTTCAGTGGCTGAACAGCTGACTTTGACATTTTTCTAGTAATTTTCCATGTTTCTCCTGTCCTTGCAGTTGGGCTCAATGTTGTGTGTTAATTGTGGAATTGCTATTTTTTATTTGGTTTGTTGGCAAGGGTATTAGTTTAAATTTTCCCTTTCAAACTGAGCCTCTCCACGCCACCTGTGACTAAAAGGATGGAGAAAGTCCCAGGGGTAGTGATATTCTAATCAGCTTGTGGTTGTTTTCCATTTGGTGCATGGTACCAGCATGTCTAGTTTTATTTTCCTACCTCCCTGTTTATTTACTTCATTGAAAAGAATAGTTGGATATTGGTGTCTCTAACCAGATCATTCATTGTTGCCAGTCCCCAGTTGTTCTTTGAAAGTGTTTGTAAACTGTTGTCTTGAACGGTTGAATTTGTGAGGGGAAAGTGCTCCCATAGTGCTGTTCCGAAGGGAGTTCCACAATCGAGTCAACAACTAAGCAGGAGTGGCAGTTTAAATTGTTGGAGTCAGGATGTGAGAGACCTGGAAGGGATTTTTTTTGAGGTGGTAGTAATCCTTTACACCTGCCTTTTGAATTTGAAATTGAGCGAGTGTTTAGAAGTATTCGCGTTCCATATGCACTGGAGAGAAAGAACAATGTTCACTTTATACATTACTTTTGACTCCTTCAGGGCATCACTAACAATTCTCAGAATCAATGAGGCAACTTTTTGAACTGTACGCATTGGCTGTCAACTTCACTAAATTACAATGTCCATACTGCTAACAGCAGTGTAACAATTAGATAAACTATTCTTGTTGGCTGTGGAATAAATGTCGAAGAAGTCCCCCCCCCACCCCACCCACCACACACTACCACCACTGCCAACGCTCTGCAGATATGGTTGGCGTGGAGCTTAAAAGCTAGTGTGCTGCAGACTCTGGCAAGTCAGAGGGAAGGGAGTTCTGGATGCATGTCCTTTGAAATAATGTGACCCAAGTCCAGAACTTTAGGTTTTGGAGAAATAACAGGTAATAATCCTCGTTCCAATGCTGCTTTTTATAACATATTGTCACTTGAGTGTTGCTGGATTTTTTTATATTACATAATATTTTCCTGTTTTGTGCCATTCACGTTAGAAGTTTAGCTAAAAATGATATGGTGAGAAATGTTACATTTTTTAATTTAAAAAACTGCTGCCATCAGGCATACTTTAGACACTGCTAATCATTTTAATGAGTAAATACGTGATACTGACCTAAGGCGGTAACTAGTTTTACCCACACGTCAGTAGTGGGTTAGAGTATAGTACAAGGGTCCCCTCATTGTTCCCTGTTGCAAGCGTGTGCCATGCCTTTTTTTTTTCTTTTTCCTGATCTGCAGACTTCAAGAATTCTCACAGAGCAGAAATTACCTACAGTTGAAAATCAGAGATTGATGTTGTATGTATGTGTAGGATTGGGTGCATTATAATGGAGCTTTGACCTTCTTTCCACTTCACAGATGAGAGCTGAGGGTAGAAAGGCAGTACAACTGGTTTTGGCGTGTCTAAAATGCTCCTATTTCCTAATTGTGTTCAGTCAGATGTAGTTGGCTTTCTTAAATATCTACTTTGAGCTCATTTCATTGTAATTTTTTTTGCTTTTTTTAAAAGAAACTACAAAAGATTACATCAATGCAAGTAGTTGAAACTCTTCCTCCTCCTCCATATTTTAGAAACAAATGAGCTTGTTTCTGTAGCAATGTTTCTCCAGACAGTCTAAAAGTGGTTTGCAGCTAATGTATTGGTATTGTGAAGCTGTCATTAAGTAGTCAAGTGAAATGGCTAATTTTTCTGTAGTGATGAGAATTATTATGAATTGTTCAGCTGTAATTGCCTTGACTAGAATAAGTCTCCTCTTCGCTTTAGGGAATGCTTTAGGAACTTTAACTGGAGATTTTGGCTGCTCATTTAGGTGGATGATCAAGTTTCACTTGAAAGCTTAAAATCCGACTCTTTAAATCATCATAGCTTCTTGAGTACTTCTGGGGGAGAAAAAGACAACAAAGAACAAAGAAAACTGCAGTAAAGGAACCTTTGGCCCTCCAAACCTGCACCGACATGCTACCCGTCACAACTAAAACTCCCCTACCCTTCCGGGGACCGTATCCCTCTCTTCCCATCCTAGTCATATATTTGTCAAGACTCCCTTTAAAAGTCACTATAGTATCTGCTTCCACGACCTGTCCCGGCAGCGAGTTCCAGGCCCCCAGTACCCTCTGTGTATAAAAAAAAAACTTGCCTCGTACATCACCTTTAAACCTTGCCCCTCGCACCTTAAACCCATGGCCCCTGGTAACTGACTCTTCCACCCTGGGCAAAAGCTTCTGACTGTCCACTCTGTCCATGCCCTTCATAATTTTGTAGACCTCTATCATGCCGCCCCTCAACCTCTGTCGTTCCAGAGGGAGCAACCCAAGTTTCTCCAACTCTCCTCATAGCTAATGCCATCCATACCAGGCAACATCCTGGTAAATCTTTTCTGTAGCCTCTCCAAAGCAACCACGTCCTTCTGGTAGTGTGGCAACCAGAATTGAACACAATATTCCAAATGCGGCCTAAGGAAGGTTCTGTAAAGACATTTTAGTTAAACTTTTTGAATTGCACTCCTCAAGTTATTTTCCCTTTATTTTGTTATTTCTTGCAGATTGTCCTGATGTATGCAAGATGAAAAGCTTTGACAAAATTTGTTTTTTGTTTTGCAACAGCTGTACTCCAGCTCTCTGCTACCAAATGATTATTTTTAATATTCCCTTGCATTTCTTTACGTGGCCTGATGGCATGTTTTGTCTATGCTCTTGTAAAGAACCTTGATATTTTATTACATGTTAAAGGCATTAAAAAAAAGTTAGCAATTGGTATTGAAAGATGGCAAGTCAAATGTTGCAACATTGCATCATTGATGTATCAGTCTTAATGATATCCAGGAACTTGAGCAGATGAGCTTGAACCCATTTGTCTGACTTCGAGGTGAATGTTACCTTTCTTTCCATTCCCATCCGAAGGTTTAAACCACAATTGGAAGACATGGTTGTAGCCTCTGTGGGGTTGTACTCTTAGCAGCCCCTCAGTACATTATGGCTGAAAAACCTTTTAGATAACTTTATCTTTTCCCATTATACCACCTGCAGCAGCTGTCCCAAGCATTAGTGAATCTCTTGACCCAGTCCTAGACCTTTAGACAATGCCTGTCAGCAATGGAATACCAAATTATCAACAAAACCAGAGAGCATCTTGGACAGAGTTGATGGTCTTCCAAGGGCAGTCGATGTTTATCTCAGTGTGTTTCCCTGGGATCAGCAATTAAAACACAGCAAGACTGCTTAGGCTGAATCTTGACACACAACTCCATCTCTCCCCAAACCTCCTTTGCAAAAGCCCATTCCGTAAGGAGGTTGACAACAATCCCTTGCCCACAAAAGTCACCCTGAGGGCATGTGCACAAGGGTGAAACTCTGGGAGTGCAGGGAGGATCTGATCGAGGGCTTTCCCCCTGAGCTACGTTTTGGTGCTTGTTTGTAGGTTCTGGGGATGAGGGGTCTGCCAAACGGGTTTTGTGGTCTACTTGGGAAATCATTCAACAGAATCCTTTTCTCATGGGGCCTCAGGATTGTTATGTGCTGACCACTGCCTGATGGACTTGTGCTCAAAGGTGTGCACAAGTGTTAGGTGGAATAGCATGACCCAACTACTTGGAGCTGTCCTCCAACTTGCACACCATTCTGGTCTTGGGCTAGTATACTGTAAGTTTGCAGAAATTTCTGCCCAACAGCATTATGGAAACAATCTCCAATCAACTGTAGGAATCAAAAAGAAGCTCAACACTACCTTTCCAAGTGTGCGTTTTTAAAATATGTAAACTGTCCTTTATTTAAAAGAATTTGGATTCCAAACTAGGGGTGTATGGGTGTTGGTTGCCTTTGGTATTTAAAAGAAAACCAGGTTAGTGTTCTTCCAGAACTGTGACCTAATCCATCTCCTCTAAGAGCAGGTGACTAAAAGTTGTTGGAATGTTAATGGAAGTTTTGTCTGTATGTATTGTAGGATTTGTGATGGAGAGTAAACATTGAAAGATATTAGAGACAACAAGGTGCAGGGCTGGATGAACACAGCAGGCCAAGCAGCATCATAGGAGCAGAGAGGCTGACGTTTCGGGCCTAGACCCTTCATCAGAAAAGGGGGAGGGGAAGGGGGTTTTGAAATAAATAGGGAGAGAGTGGGAGGCGGATAGAAGAGGGATAGAGGAGAGGATAGGTGGAGAAGAAACAAACAGGTCGAAGAGGCGGGGATGGGGCCAGGAAAGGTGAGTGTAGGTAGGGAGTTAGGAAGGGGATAGGTCAGTCCAGGGAGGACGGACAGGTCAAGGGGGCGGGATGAGGTTGGTCGGTAGGAGATGGAGGTGCGGCTTGAGGTGGGAGGAGGGGATAGGTGGGAGGAAGAACAGGTTAGGGAGGCAGGGACGAGTTGGACTGGTTTTGGGATGCGGTGGGGGGAGGGGAGATTTTGAAACTTGTGAAATCCACATTGATACCATTGGGCTGCAGGGTTCCCAAGCGGAATATGAGTTGCTGTTCCTGCAACCTTCGGGTGGCATCGTTGTGGCACTGCAGGAGGCCCAGGATGGACATGTCGTCTGAGGAATGGGAGGGGGAGTTGAAATGGTTCGCGACTGGGAGGTGCAGTTGTTTGTTGCGAACCGAGCGTAGGTGTTCTGCAAAGCGGTCCCAGAGTCTCCGCTTGGTTTCCCCGATGTAGAGGAAGCCACACCGGGTACAGCGGATGCAGTATACCACATTGGCAGATGTGCAGGTGCTCGGTTCATTCATCAAGGATGAATGTTTTTAAGGCAGTGTTTGGAGAGACCTGAATGGGTTTGGATACAAACGTACTTTCTCTCCTAGAAAGGAGTATGAGGTGATTCAGAGAAAGTTCAATTACCTTGGTGTAAAAGCTTGTAGCTTGTGAAACTTCCAAATCAATAGTATTTGGCTAGAAATTTGCAGATTATTAAAAAGCCGAGAAATTCTTAAGCCTTGTGAATATTCATGTCAGATAACTTCACAGTTCACAGGACAGAACGGCAGAGAAGCATTTTAGTCAATGGCAAAGATTTGATACAGAAGAATAATTTCTCTGAATGTGAAAGTGCTGTAAAGGAACACTGTTCAGGAGTACATGCAACTTTGTTTTGTTGTATGCTTTAAGATCTTTCACTGTATATTTGGATAGTTTTTTGAGTAATAAACTTCTCTCGTTTATGATAAATCTCAGCCTTTGTGTGCATGTGTTTCAGTGAATGACCACCACAGTAACCCAGAAAAAATCCCTCGCGCTAGATTTTATTCTGGGATATGCCTTATCCAGTAGTTACGCAGCTAAACAAACATCAGCTGGTGTGATAACATAGAGAAACTGTAAATGCTGGCCTTGCCAGATTGGCCAGATCTTTAAAGTTTTTTTTGGGTTCAAGAATTTGTTGCATTCACTAATTAAATCTCTTGTGCCTGCCTCTTTCTGTCCTCTGTCTCTCCATTTCCTTGTCAGAATTGGATGTTGCGTTGCAGTAACTTACATAAAAAAAAAACCATCCATTGGGCAGATTTGCATGTGATTTTAAATGTCCTCTGAATTCACTGATGGGCATTCCATACAGGACAGTAATGGTATGTCCCTACTTGCTATATAAATTTGTAATTGGGATCTTTTATGGTTCTACTAAACAAGTAAATTGTCTTTCAGTTGCTTCCCCACCCTTTTGCCTCACTGTTTAATGGCTGTGCCTTTAGCTGTTTAGACCCTTTAGCTCCTGAATTACCTCCCTAAGTTTCTCTTGCCTGTCTACTCTGTCTTCCTTTTTAAAGAAGCTTTTTCGAATCCGTCTGCGATCATCTGTCCTCTATGACCTTTTTTTTTGGTCTGTCTGGTTTACTTGCCTGTAAAACACTTTTCTTGGGGCCCTTTTTTACTCCTGACTCCTCGGCCTGTCCACCATTTCCAAGGCGCAGGTCAGGAGTGTGACGGTATCCACTTACCTGGGTGAACACAGCTCCAGCAATGTTCACGAAATGTAACACCCCCCAGAACAAAGCAGAAGCTGCTTGAATGGCTCCTATCCACCACCTTCACGATCCACTGCATCTATCAGTGATGTTTAGTACACACTGCAGCTACTATCTACAAAATGCACTGCAACTACTCACCAAGGCTTCTTAGACAACATCTTCCAAACTCTCAGCTTCTGCCACCTAGATGCATGTAGACAGCAAATGCACAGAGCACCACCTACAATTCCTCCAAGCTATGCATCATCATTGCTCGGAACTACCTTGACCATTTTGGGATGGAATGGTGGCTCAGTGGTTAGCACTGCTGCCTTACAGCGCCAGGGACATACGTTCGATTCCAGCCTTGCTGTGTGGAGTTTGCGCTCTCACGCTCTCTCTGTGTGGGTTTCCTCCAGGTGCTCCTGTTCCCTCCCACAGTCCAAAGAAGTGCAGGCTAGATGGATTAGCCACAGAGAATACAGGGTTGCTGGGGATTGCAGTGGGTCTGGGTGGGATGCTGTTTAGAGGGTTAGTGTGGATTCGATGGGCCAAATGGCCTGCTTCTACATTGTAAAGATTTTATGATTCAATATATTGTTTTCCTTTGCTCAAACTCTAGAGCTGTCTCCCTAACAACAGCGCTGTCCCTACACCCCAATGACTGCAGTAGGGGGCTCACTACCAGCTTGTTAAAGGCAATCATTGTTAGTTATAGCACACACCCAAGTCATGCATGAAATTTGTTTAAAGCCTACATTACAGGTGGAGGCTGTAGAAATATATACAGTGGCACACATCTCCTATTATATCCAATAGAGCTCCCAACAAGGAATTATAATGTCCCCTGGAGGTCCCTGGGACTTTGAAGGTCTGCAGCTTGTGTTTCACATTTGGCTTCACGAGGGCTAATCTCTGCACAAACCTGTTATTGTCCATGATGCACCACAAACTGCGGAATGTCCTCCTGCCTCTTGTAACTAGTGCTGCTGATGGGCTAAACCAATGACTGTCTGACTGGATCCTATAAACTAGGCACTGCTGTAATGCAATACTGCAATATGAATGAAGTTCAAAAATATTCCACTCTTATCTGATGCTGCAATCTTGTTTCTGAACTTTTATTGTCATGAGTCTTTTTGAAAAGAAAACGATTGTGAAACAGCAAGCATAGGACTCTGACTCTGTTTTAGCAACATCATTCCCTTTTGACACAGATCGATCTGCAGATTGTGTAAATAGTAACGTAGAAACATCTTCCTTTAATGCAAAAAGAAAATCACTTTTTTTTGTCCTTGGTTAAATGACATTGCTGTTAAGGTTCTGCTAGTTTGAAGGAGTTTTGCAAGAAGAATTCATTGTCTAAACCACCACACATTATTGTAGACTTGTGCCCGATTTTGTCTTGTGTGGATTGAATTTTCTCAATCTTTAAAACTAGTTTAAAAGCATATTTGTTTTTATCATGTGCGGAGACAGCGAAGAGTGGTTATGTCCCTGATTTAAAATGGTGATTTTTTTTTTCCCAAATTCAAAGAGGCTGTTTGTGCTAACCCATTTTATGCACTACAAGCTGCATATTTTAAATGGTAAATAATTTAACTCCCTAATTAGATTGTGCACCAATAAAGTTAGGAAATGGTTGAGTCTTTTAATATTCTTTTTGATGATTTTTAAAATCGAGAGATTTACGGGTTTGTGGACAAAACACTTCAGTTTATGTTATGCCACAACAAAAGAAGCTTTGTCAATGAATCTGTATCAGGTTTCCGTTCAAATCAATTACATTTTGAATGCAATGATGTGGAGGTACCAGTGTTGGACTGGGGTGGACAAGGTCAGCAATCACACGACACCAAGTTTATTTGAAAACGCAAGCTTTTGGATCGCGTTTATTAGTAATAATCAGGAATAAGCATCCTCTTCACCTGGTAGCAAGGGTCACATTTGCCTCTGGATCAACAACTTAGATGTATTGTGAGGGTACGCTAGCTGAAGTACCATAAGGAGAACTTGGAACATTTTGACAATAGATGCAGTAACCTAACAGGAGGCAGATATAATACATAAATCTATTGGGCTGTATGGCCTGATTCTGTACAGTAAATTTTGACCTAATAGATACTTAGATCCTGACAAACAGAATCATTACTTTTCAAGAGTCCTATGAAATCAGGAAATGCAAAGTTTAGTAATTGCTCCAGTGTTTTAGAACTACTTCTAGAAGGCTTACCAATGTGTGTGTGTGCAGGGGAGCTTTCTGGTCTTCACAAATTTGCCACTGTGATAGTGAATCGAAGTCTGCATCTGTCAGTAAAGAGGCATCCGCTGTATCTCACTCAGCAAGATGACCTCTGTATTCAGATCAATAAAAATTAGTGAACTGGTACAAAAGCTAATTTGGAAAGGATCATGGAATGTTGGACTTCATGTTTAGGCCTGATTGTAAAAGCAAGGACATAACACTTCAAACACAGAGCACACTGCGGTTATCTGTACACTTTTGGTTTTTAATTTACTGAACTTCGAGAAGGATCGTCCAGGTTGTAGCACAGATCATTGGGATGAAAACCAAAAAAACTGCGGATGCTGTAAATCAGAAACAAAAGCAGATATTTCTGGAAAAGCTCAGCAAGTCTGGCAGCATCTGTGAACAGAAATCAGAGTTAACGTTCTGAGGAAGGGTCACTTGACCCAAAACTCTGATTTCTGTTCACAGATGCTGCCAGACCTACTGAGCTTTTCCAGCAGCTTTGTTTTTGTTCCGTTGGGATGATACCAGTGCTTAAAGGTGTAATTTGGGGCAGGTTATGTAAACGTGATGTATGTATCCTTCAGTTAAACTTTAGGTGTTGATCCAATCAAAGAGCTTCATTATTTGTGGGTTTGTTTAGGCAGTTTCAGAGAAAGTTTTCATGTGGCTGAAGAATCTAGAACAAAATGCAATCTAACAACTAAGCTAGTTAGGGATGAAATTGGGAAGCACTTTTTCATGGTGGTAGAAGTCTGGATCTTTCTTGCCTAAAATAAAGACTAGATCTTGGTTCAGATGGAGCTCCCAAGACTGAGAGAACTGTTTTTTTAAGTCTGGGTCTATAATGAAAAGCAGGCAACAGCAAGTTGATAGCCAGTTTTGTAATTTGTCCAATTTTCTTTCCAATGAAAATGAGGTGTCAAGTACTGTTTTGTATGTAGCCTGAGACTAATTTACCAAATGTAATCAATTAGGCTTACAAGTTAGTCAAAATTAAACGGAAACAGACAATACTGGAAGAGCTTGGTCAGGATTAATGTTTCAGTTCACCGACCTTTCACCGAGTCATGAACTTGAAATGTTCATTGAGACTTGTTGTGTATTGATGAAATTTTGTTTTTCTTCCCAGAGTTAACAATGTTTTTAAAGTTTTAAAATGAGGGTTTGTTTGTGTTCTCTTAAATTGGATAAACCAGTGTCCAGATCTAAATTCTATTGAATTGAAAGGAGTTGCGCTTTGCAATGGGACCCCATTATAAATTTGATATTTGAGAGAACCCCACTTGCCAACAGAAACAAAATGGCAATCAGACAGCAGGGAGACGTAGAGTCATAGACACAGAGGTCCACAGCACAGGAAAAGGCTCATCGGCCCATCAGGTCTGCACTGTTCAAAACAAGCACCTAACTATTCTAATCCTATTTTCTGTCAGTCTTGTATGCCTTGATATTGCAAGTGCACACCTAAATCCTTTAAATGTTGTGAGGGATTCTGCCTCTAACACCCTTACAGGCAGTGAGTTCTAGATTCCCACCACTGGGTGAAAATGTTTGCCCTCACATCTATCTGTCTAAACTCCTAACTCTTCACTACTCGGGGCATAGATTTAAGGGAAGTTTCTATATTATAGATAAACCCATAATCTTGTATGTATAAATAATTCTTAAAATACTTGAAATAACACTTTCTACACTCGTATCGCTCCATTACGGAGAGGTTCCAGTTTATTGTTCTTGACTAGGAAGTAAAAAAAGTGCAGGCTGAGGGTTTGAGATGGCTGATGCTGGTGAGCTGCATATTTCCCAGCAATAGTGCGATTGGGTTGCTCTTGGGTCAGTGCTCAGTAGTGAAGGCTGCTGCTGGGCTCAAGACTTGGTGAGGCAGCCGTGGGTAGTAACCAATGTCCTGGAGACAGACACAGACCAAGACGTCATGTGGCACATATCAAACGGGAGCAGTTGCAACCCATGGTTTGGGAACTGCTGGTATCGCTTGTACAGCTTGGAAACAGGCCCTTTTTGGGCTATCTGGTAAATGTTGGTCTTTATGCTCCATACAAGACTCCTACTATTCTATGTTTCCTGCAATTGCCATTTTTTCCTCTTTTTTTTTTCCTCCTTTATCGTTACATACCTTTGTTATTAAACTGAATTAAACTTGCTGAAAACGAGTGGTGCTATTGTATTTAGTACAAGCCATTATTTATGTAGCACTCTTGACCCAGTGTAATATCCTTAGCTGCTTCACTGGAATGTTAACAAATGCAAATTGATCCAGCCTTGATATTAAGATGAGACATGAAATGTGTAAAAGCTTGGTCAAAGACCGACGTTTTTAGAGCATCTTTAAAGGAGGAGAAAGGGACAGGGAGACGGAGTTTGACAGCAGAAAGTACAGCCATCTGATGGATGAACAGTCCAGATCAATATTGCCCAAGAGGTTAGAATTTGAGGAGCTTATAGATCTTTGAAAGTCATAGGGCTGTTTACAGCTGGGAGAGGGAGTCAAAGGAATTGAAGAAAACAATGAGTTTTAAAATTAAGGTGTAGTTGGACGCAGAGCCAGTGAAGGTTAGTGAGAAACCAGCCTTGCCTCCAGCTGAACTTGTGAACCATTGAACTAGAAATCCACCTGAAACAGTCAACGGAATTATTAAACCTTGACTGTGCACCAGAAATACCCATGTTTGTGAGCTGTGGACTTCGCTTCCTTGACGTGAAAATAAATGCACACTTGGCTTGTAAATCCACTGAACATTTACAAGATTGATTTTAATTTTTGAGAAAATAGTTTGCATTTATACAGCACCCTTTTCATGAGTTTAGGATTTTTCACGATTTTAGGACTTTCCAATGCACTTTTAAGTGCAGTCATTATTGTAATGTAGGAAATGTGGGAGACAGTTTGCACGCGGCAGTGTCCCACGATCAGAGCTAAATGATGGGTTGCTACAACTTGGTGTTCATTTGGGGATAAACTTTGAAAATGGGAGATAAGTAATTTTCCTTCTAACCGTGCTGTGTTCTTTTATCTGTTGGTGAGGAAGTAGCTCATCATCAAAGATAGCATCTCTGATGTTGTAGCTCTTGCACAGTAAACCACTTTGGAATGGCAGCTTGAACTTGTGTTCCCAATCCTGTGTGGAGGCATTTGGGCCAGGAGCAGGCAGGTGGGACTAGCTTAGTTTGGGATTATGTTTGGCATGGACTGGTTGAACCGAAGGGTCTGCTTCCGTAATGTAAGACTCTATAAAACTTTCCTATTTTAACAATGCCCAGTCCCAAGAATGCAGTCTTTCCATTATTTGATTTATTTATTGTCCTATGTGTCTTGTAACAAAATACAGCGAAAAGTATTGTATAGTGTGGCCACTCTGTGGTGCCATCTTAAAACACAAAAAAAAATGAAATGCATAAAAATGAAGAAACCAAGTGTCCAACTTCATGGGTCCTTGTTAAGTACCCCATCATGGGCCTGGTGGACAGGCACGAGTCCCCTTTGCTGCACCACTACAGCTGGAATGATAGTCACCACTCCTCAGTGCCGTCTTACCTCCACCAACGCCCTCGCCACTGAGTCCTTGCTGGACCTTGCCAATGCTGCCAGGTACCGAACCAGCCCAACCTCTACTTTGCCATCACCAGGGAACTCTGGAGAAACCACTAGATCCGAAGGATGATGATGAAATCGAGATGCTGTGTGATGGCCTACCAAAGTTAGTCTGAAGCAGCATTCAAAGGTTTCAGGGAATTTTTTTCCCTGAGAAGCTCCGACCATGGTGGGTAAAATCAAGGGGATGAGCAATTTATGAAAAGTTGTGCCCCATAAGTAGAATCGGCAGAATTGGTGAGGAGCTGCTCCTCCAGTCATAGACTATATGTTTTTCTTCCATGTTCACTCTGAGCTGCAGATGTTGGAGAGAGCTAGGCTGCTGTTGGAGGAAGGAAAAAAAAAAGTTAGGTTTTGATGAGAAAGTCACAAAGGTTGATTTTTTGCTAAGGCAAAAAGGGAATCCTCGCGAGGTCAGGGAGGGAGTCTTTGAAATGTCTTGTCGTGCGGTGAGGTCAGCCATCTGCTTGGTACTGGATGTGTGGGGAGTGTAGGAAAAGGGGCAGTTCTTGCATTATGCTAGATCAGGAGGAGGTGCCTGCAGTATTTTGTCTGCAAGGTCTGGGGCAGTGCATTATGTTGGGTTGGAGGTACAAGACTTCTGCCATGGGGGAGGTAGCAGCTGCAAGAGTGAGGATAAAAGAAGGAGGTTCATTAGAGAGATGAGGGTGTGAATTAGGCTCACGAGAATCAGACTCCAGGTGGGTAGAGGTGAGAAGTGAGCTTCAGGAGGGGACGTTTAGTTGAAAAGCAGGCTGTCGGGATACTGCAGAGTTACAGGTGGTAGACACTAGAAAGAGGCTGCAAAGGAGAGAACACATTCCTTTATACCTGCCAGGAAAGGAATACTCCGCTAACTAGAGGGCAGGAAACCTTTTAAGTGACTGGCTAAGAATTCCTTGCAAATTTTTGTGGAATCTCTCTATTCAAGGCCGCTTAAGTTCAAGAATCACCACATGGGGGAACACAGGCAATGGGTGCTGCTGTTATGAACTGTGTGTCAATGGTGAAATTTAAATTCGAATTGAGATCTGGGATGCAATTGACTACCTGGTGAAAATGTTCCAACTTTGTGTCTATTTGATGGAAATATGTTTGCTTTCAACATAGCAGTCTGTGGATGGTGTGTTTGAGAAATGGTTTCGTGGAAGTATGCCTGCTACTTTAGGGGACGAAGTTATGCCTGCTAGCTTGTCGATTCGGTTACTATCTAGGAAATCTAACTACTTATTCAATGCATCTGCTATAGTTCGGTGGTAGCATAATCTTTTTTTTGCCCCTGTCACATGCATGCGCCCTCGCTTCCTTCCTTCATCAGAAGATTGTGGATAGAAATCCCACTCCAGAGAGTATGCAATATAGGTGGCTGTTCCAGTATTGTACTGCTGGCGACACTATCTTTCAGATTAGACAGTAATTGGAGACCCTCCATGTACTTCATTTGGAGGTAAATCATCCACGTGACTTTTTTTTTGAAAAGAACCGAGGCGTTCCCCCTGGTGTTCTGGTGAATATTTAACCTTCAATCAACATCAGTGAAATGGATTATCTATATATCCTTGTCAGTTCTTTCTTTAACTGAGAAGCAACTGAGAAAATAATCCAAGCCCAAATATAATGTCTTGATTCACCAGTGCCAGATTCCACTTTATTTGCAATATTTGACTTTCTTTGGAGATGAGAATTTGGCACATGGTAATGATTTAATGTAGAGATAGTAAGAACTCCAGCCGATGCTGGAGTTAGAGATAACAGTGTGGAGCTGGAGGAGCACAGCAGGCCAGGCAGCATCAGAGGAGCAGGAAAGCTGATGTTTTGGGTCGGGACCCTCCTTCAGAAGAAGATTTCTGAAGAGGGGTCCTGACCTGAAACAGCAACTTTCCTGCTCCTCTGATGCTGCCTGGCCTGCTGTGTTCCTCCAGCTCCGCACAATGACTTAATGTAGTTTTGTGTGTGGACTTGGCAACTATTGGAAATTGCATCACGATTACCCACAGTTGTTTCACTTGAGACTTCCTTAGTCTTGGTCTTTCTTAATCAGCATGGTCTAATTTCAAACCAAAGGCCTTGAGGTAAAAGTATGATGTACACTGCTAATGCAAACATCAAACTAAATTTCTTTCACTGTAGATGCTCATTTTTACTTGTAGCCTGCTCTAGTTTGAGTATAGTTTCTTTGTAAACTTTCTTTTGTTGACTTATTAAAAATATCTTGAAATTTTAAATTGCGTAATTTATAGTTTCAAGGTGGTTTTACACCTGTGCCATGCTTTGTGATCATTGTTTGACATAGTAAAACATTGACTGTCTTTGTCCAGTGATTCCACTTTCCCTATTAAGCAGCGAAAGAGAAGATCCATGATGTGTTGCAGAATGAGAGAAGTGAATAAAATTATCAGAGCTCAGCAGCTAAATTGCGGAGTTTGCAAAGGCAGTTAGTTGAGATCAGGGGGAGAGGCGGAAGCAACTCTGCTTTGAGCTAAATTTAACTGTTGCAATCCATTGCACTCTAAATAGTTCAAGAAAGTGTTCTTGGTAAAAAGAACTTGCATTTGTATAGTGCTTTTTAGATCATGGGACAGCGCAATATTTCACGGCTCATTAATTACTTTAGTATTGTCACTTCCATTTGCACACAGCAAGGTATGATGAACAGTGGTGTGATCAGAGAATGGAATGAAGAACATACGTTTACATAATTTCAAGACCTCAGGACATTTCAAAGAAATTCACAGCCAACAAAATACTACTTGAAGTGCAGCAGCTGTTGTGTTGTAGGAACATGCAACAGCAAAGTCGACACAACAAGATGTAAAGAGCAATTAACACAAACTGCTGATTCAACGTATGAAAGCGCGTATGCTGACAGAACAGGATTTCTGTTTTTTTTTAAAAGTTCTGTAATATATTTGAAGGAAAGTTGGAAGGCTCCCCCCACCACCCCCATCCCCTGCACTAAGACGACCTGGGCCATTATAGAGCAGTCAAGTTTATAACTTTGAAAACTTGAGTCTACAGTCATCTAGCTCGCGAGAGGGTGCAACCTGTTTGGGCTGATCTGCTTTGTATAAATGCTTCCAGGCTGTCGGTGAAAACAGCTGGACAGGCTGGAGTACTACCAAATACAGATCTCTATTTTTTTGAATGAATGTTTTGAGAACTTTGTCTGAAAGGTAAATATGATGCCTAATTCTTTAAAGCGAATCTATCATTTTAAACCATTTCTATACTTCAGACTGTGGAACTGCTAATTCGGGCTTTCCATGAATTTTCATTAACAAAATGTAAGATTTAGCAGAAGTGAAACCAAAAAATTATGTCCCAGTGAACATTTAGCTGCTCCCTTTCCCAGTGGGATTTGGTAAAGGGTCGTAACCATAGTGACATTAAATCTGAATAATTCCTCTACAATGATTTTGAACATGAAGCAAAGGCAGAGCACCATACAGAGAATGAGAACATAGGATCTGTTATGTTAATACTGGATAATATTCAGTACATGTATGTTTATGGAAAATGAGGACTACCCTGTTAGCAACAGATCATGTGCCCCCTCCAGTTCTGTCAAGCTTAATAAAACTGTGATCTTCCTATGGTGAAGTATTGTTCCATAAAACATAGTGAAGTCATTGTGTTGAAGTTGAAAATATTATGTACTTTATTCAGCATCAACTTTTCTGTTGTTCTGAATTGCTCGAATGTATTTTAGATAGTAACATGAAAGTGAAATTGCATTGTAAGATCTGTACGTTTCCAAAGCGGATTATTGTGCTAATTGCTTTTAACAAGTTGTGTATATCCTACCAAATGAAAATGATCTCCGAAGAATAAAATATTCAAATTCAAGTAAATTAGCTCTGCAATAATTAGCAATTCACATTAATAAGACACTATTAAATGATCAATGTTGTTAACTGTTCTTTGCCTTGAGCACTGATGTGTTCATTTTCTTTACCCTAGGAGATGGAATTCCCAAAGAAAGCAGTCCTTTCATCAACAGTACCGACATTGACAAAGAAATCATGTATGAGGGAAAAAACTTGGCGCTTTTTGAGGTAAATTGTGTCTTTTTGCTGCATAATCAATTTTAATGTAAAGGACAACAACTTGCATTTTTATAGTACTTTTAATGTCATGAGATGTCCCAAGGCATTCCAGGAGCATAATCAAACAAACAATGACATCAAACGACATATATTCTAGGTGATTAAAAGCTTAGTCAATGATACAGGTTTTGACAAGTGGTTTTAAAGGAGGAGAGAGTCAGAAGGATGATCCAGAGCTTTGGGCTTCAAGAGCTAGAGTATTGGAAGCCAATGATGGAGTCATTTGGAATTAATTGTAATGGAGGCCAGAAATTGAGTACAGAAATCTTCAACGGGTTGGGGGAGTTTGAAGGTAGGAGTGGTCATGGCCATATAAAGATTTGACGATGATTGTCATCTTAAAGTTGAGGTGTTGCTTGGTAGTTATTTGGTATTGCTTGCCAGATTTGTGAAGAATGATTTGAGTGCAGATCCAGATATGGGCAGCTGAGGTTTGGCGTGTGAAAAGACAGGAATACATGTGAATGTTAGGGGTTGGGCAATTAAAACCAAGATCGACGTGATCATGTTTTGAATGGGTCCCTTTGGAATGCTGGAATTTGCAACAGAATTTAAAGCTGCTTCCCAAGAACTGTGGTTAGCTACAGTTAAGATGTCCTGATTTTTCATTTCCATAATAGTAGGCAGCTGATCTAATGCAAGTTTGTACCCAGCCCAGTTAAAATTTGCAGACCATGGATTAAAACTATTATCATTCAGTCTCTGGGTTTGTAAGTGACCTGTATGGCCAACGTTTATTGCCTTGACGATGGGATTGTGGCCATTCTTAAACCTGATAGTAAAACAATGCAACTATATGGATTATTAAGCAGAGAGCAATCTGGTATATATCTGAGACAACAAGGTGTCGAGCTGGATGAATACAGCAGGCCAAGCAGCATCAGAGGAGCAGGAAAGCTGACGTTTTGGATCTAGACCCTTCTTCAGACAAATTGTATTTGCTTCTGCTTTGTTTTTAAGAACTTAACACAACTTTGAAACATTTCATGACATAGAACAAGTGTAGATTTTACATCCAACCTTTAAAAATAAATGACTAGCCCTGCTGCGAGATCTGGATGGGAAATTGAGGGGAAAAAAAGCATGAAGACCGATTGCTAAATATGCCACTGATGCAACATAGCTGGATTATAAACTCCGATGGCTCATTTGTTGAAAGCTGTGACTAATTTTGAGTTCAACCATAACAGAAGGTCTCATGCATTCGTTTTGCTTTCCTGACCTTGACCAGCCCATGTTCGAATTGGTCTTTCATGACCCAAGGAGAGTAACTAAATAAGTTGAAATTTTGCATGTTATTTGTGCCCATTCCTCCTGTTGGAATTGCTTTGTGTGGCTGTTGCAAGGATGGGATGCAATATTGTGTACTCTCTTGCACATCGGCAGTCGGATAGCTTTGCAACTCGTACTTAAAAGCATATGCTGCAAGTCCATGTTGGGAGGTATCTTGGATGCTGAAGTGGAGATTCAAGATGATCTTTGATAAGCTTAAAAAGAAATTGTGAATCAACTTAGTCAGCCTTGCAGTACATTACATGTGAGGCGATCTAGTCTTAAGATTTCAACAAAAAGGACTAATGAGGGGAGGAGGATAATTAGATCAGAAAAGCTCAGCAAGTCTGGCAGCATCTGTGGAGGAGAAAACAGAGTTAACGTTTCGGGTCCGTTGACCCTTCCTCAGAACTGATGGTGGCTGGGAAAACGTCAGTCTATATGCAGAAAATAGGGAGGTGGGTGGGGTAGGGAGTAAACGATAGGATAGAGCCCAAAGAGAGAGAAAGACAGTTGGATGGACAAAGGAGTTGCTAACGATCAGGCTGGGAGGGTGAATAGTTGTTAATGGGGGCTGTTAGTGACTAACAACAGTGGGTGTGTAGTGGCAGGCTATGTGGTAACAAGGCCTGGTGTGTGGGGTGGGGGGCTGGGACATGGGAGAGTTTAGGCCGTAAAATTATTGAACTCAATATTGAGTCTGGAGGGCTGCAGGGTCCCCAAGCGGAAAATGAGGTGTTGTTCCTCCAGCTTGCGCTGGGCTTCACTGGAACACTGCAGCAAGCCGGAGACAGATGTTGGCCAGGGAGCAAGGTGGTGCATTGAAGTGGCAGGCAACAGATAGTTCAGGGTCTTTTTTGCGAGCAGAAAGTAGATGTTCTGCGAAGCGGTCGCCAAGTCTGCGCTTCGTTTCCTCAATGTAGAGGAAACCACATTGTGAGCAGCGAATGCAGTAGACTAGATTCTTGGAAGTGCAGGTGAAGTGTTGCTTCACCTGGAAGGTATGTTTGGGCCCTTGGATACTGGGGAGGGAGGAGGTAAATGCGCGGGTGTTGCACCTTCGCTGGTTACAGGGGAAGGTGCTGTAGGGTTGTGGGGGGGTGTTGGGGCTGAAGGAAGTATGGACCAGGGGACCCGGAGGGAACGGTCCCTGCGGAAGGCGGACAAGGAAGGGGAGGGGAATATGTTTCTGGTGGTGGCATCTTGCTGGAGGTGGCGGAAATGGCGTCTGATGATCTGGAAGGGGAATGCTGGTGGGATGGTAGGTGAGGATAAGGGGAACCCTATTGCTGTTGCGGGAAGGAAGAGAAGGGGTACGCTCAGTTCTTTGTCACCCCCAACACCACCCCACAGCCCTACGGCACCTTCCCCTGTAACCGGCGAAGATGCAACATCTGCGCATTTACCTCCTCCCTCCCTCCCTCCCCAGTATCCAAGGGCCCAAACATACCTTCCAGGTGAAGCAACACTTCACTTGCACTTCCAAGAATCTAGTCTACTGCATTCGCTGCTCACAATGTGGTTTCCTCTACATTGGGGAAACAAAGCGTAGACTTGGCGATGGCTTCGCAGAACATCTACGTTCTGCTCGCAAAAAAGACCCTGAACTACCTGTTGCCTGCCACTTCAATACACCACCTTGCTCCCTGGCCAACATCTCTGTCTCTGGCTTGCTACAGTGTTCCAGCGAAACCCAGCGCAAGCTGGAGGAACAACACCTCATTTTCCGCTTGTGGACCCTACAGCCCTCCGGACTCAATATTGAGTGCAATAATTTTACGGCCTAAACTCTCCCATGTCCCAGTCACCCATCCCACACACCAGGCCTTGTTACCACATAGCCTGCCGTTACACACCCGCTGTTGTTAGTCACTAACAGCCCCCATTAACAGCTATTCACCCTTCCAGCCTGATCGTTTGCAACTCCTTTGTCCATTCAACTGTCTTTTTCTCTCTCTTTTTGGGCTCTATCCTATCGTTTACTCCCTACCCCACCCATTTCCCTATTTTCTGCATATAGACTGACGTTTTCCCAGCCACCATCAGTTCTGAGGAAGGGTCAACGGACCTGAAACTTTAACTCTGTTTTCTCCTCCACAGATGCTGCCATACCTGCTGAGCTTTTCCAGCAACTTTGTTTTTGTTCCTGATTTACAGCATCCGCAGTTCTTTTGGTTTTTATAATTAGATCAGAGTTTGATTACATAATTCAGACTCATCTCGAAAGTAATTGTCTGTCATGATTATTTTCTCTTAAATTCTTTTGTTCTCATTTATAAAAGGAACTGTCCATGTCAACTTGCAATGCTGTAATTAGACTCTGCAGCCAGTAGACACTGTCTATTCTGGGTCAGTGTTATAATATGTAACGAAATGTAAATTCGGAAGGATCATGATGATGTCATTAACTTAGCAATAGGAAATGACATGCTGTTTAGCAGTCATTCTCACAACTCCTCTTCCAAACAATTTCGATCTTTCTTGACCTCCATGTATTAAAAGTATGTTTCTTGTATTTGAAATTTGTCATTTTGCTCTTTTTTTTCCCTTCTCATCTGGCCGATTTAGAGTGCAGAACTGCACAAAACCAACATCTACCATTTCTTCAATCAGAGTGCGAGGGATTTGATTAACAAGTACTGGACTACATTGGTTCTGTACCTCTTTCATCGCCAGTAGCTGAGATGGGGCGAGACAGGGTCATGGAGGGAATTTAAAACCAGGATGAAAAATGTAAAAATCCAGGAATTGGTTGACCAGGACCCAATGTAGGTCAATGGGGGAGTGAGACTAATTGTGAATTGAGAGGGGACAGCCTAGTTTTTGATGGCAAGCTAGTGTGTTGCGGCAGTGGACTATTTTCTGTGCTATCAATATCCTTCTGTACTGTGTATTTAGGAAAATATACTTTGTGTTGATTGTAGTGAAAATTAAAAGTGATCATCTTGATCTTCCTCAACAGGAAGAAATGGACAGAAACCCAATGGTTTCCTCCCTGCTTAACAGGCTGGCAAACTACACCAACTTGACTCAAGGTGTCCGAGAACATGAGGAGGCAGAAAACAATGAGGAACCACGAAAGAAGGAAATTAAGGTAAATATGCTTGACCTACACAAGGAAAATGTTTGTGTGATCACGGAGAACTGCTGTTGCCCAGAGATGGCTCAATCCAAATAATAAATGGAAGAGTAAGCCATGTTAATCTGAAAATACTCCAGTTTGTCATTTGTACTTTTTCAGACACCAAGGAAGTGAGCATCTATTTGAAGCTTGAAGTGCTGCAAGGAAGCTGAATTCTGTAACTGAGTGACTAATAAGGCTACACTTTTCCATAAATGATTGTGGCTGTAGCGTGGCCATAAAAGCTAAGCTTGAAGAATTAATTATCATCTGAACTTTGGGATGAAATATTGTTTTTATGTTGTGAGCTTCTTATGAAATCAAAATATAGTGGCAGAATTGCAAGTTTGAGTGTTGATACTAAATTTCCTAGAATAAGGAGGTTATTCATTTGCATGTGAGAAAGAATGACAGACAGTGTCATACAGACATAGTCAGAGTTGTTTGATTAGAAATTTATAACTGAGTAGACAGAAGTAGCTATTTAACCAGAAACACAAATGCTGGGAGATAGCAGCAGGTTAAGCAGCTTCAGTGGAGAGTCTAGATGACTCTTCATCAGAGCTGAAGTGTAATTTCTTTTCACTCCACTGATGCTGCCTGACCCACTGTGATCTCCCAGCATTTTTTTCTGTACAGATTCCACCATCTGCAGTAATTTGCTCCTACTATTTAACTGCTTGAACTTGTTCTGCCAATTGATGAATTCATGTGCAATCAGCAGCTTAACTCCATGTATCTAAAATAGCAGATGCTGAAAACCTGAAATAAAAACAATTGCTGGAGAAGCTTGGCAGGTCTGTCATTTTGGACTTAAAACATGAACTCTCTTTCTGTCTCTGCTGGTTGCTGGTCTGCTGAGTTTCTCCAGCATTTTTCTGAAACTCCACATACCTATGCTTTCCCCATATCCACAAATTTCTCTCAGCCAAAGATGCTAGTCAGTTTTATAATTTTAAATTACCAATTGACCTAGTATCAGTTGCCATTTGCAGATATGTTCTAATTCCTTTGTAACCACACTTTACATCAAGAACTTTCCTAATTTTCGTCCTGAAATGTTTAGCTCCTGTGTAAATCGTTGCATATAAGCAGATCCCATTTTTCTGGCCCCCAAAATCATATCCTTGTATATACTCGTGATTAAGTTGACTCGACCCTCCTGTCTCTTCAGCTGTAGCATGCTATACTTGCATTAGCTGTCAGCCTATGTTGTTCCACCCCACAAATGCATGTTTTAGTTCCTGGCACCTTTTTGTGACATGGGATCAGGCATGCAAAGTTCTGGCTGTCCTATTACAGAAAGGATATTATTAAGATGGAGAGGGTTTAGAAGAGATTTACTAGGATTTGCTGGGTATGAAAGGTTTGAGTTATAAAGAAAGGCTGGGACCTTTTTCACTGGAGCATAGGAGGTTGAGGGGTGACCTTCTGGAGGTTATAAAATCATTTAGGTGTATAGCTAAGGTGCATGGCAGGTGTTTTTTTTCCCGAGAGTGGAGGATTTCAAGTCTAGGGGACATATTTTTAAGGTCAGCGGAGAAAGATTTTAAAAAAAGACATGAGGGGAAAATTTTTTTACAGTGGTATGTGTGTGGAATGAACTTCCAGAGGAAATGGTAGGTGCAGATACAGTTACTTCGTTTAAAAGACATTGGGTAAGTAGATGAATCGGAAAGGTTTAGAGGGATATGGGCCAGGAGCAGGCAGGTGGGACTAGCTTAATTTAGGATTATGTTTGGCATGGACTAGTTGGACTAAAGGGGCTGTTTCTGTGCTCTCTGACTGTCTGTCACGCTCTGTTGCTCTGGCACTGTTGCCAAAATAGACGCTTAAGAAATACCCATTTGTTGCACCTGCTACCACTAACATTTTTTTTGAAAGTAGTGACCTACACCCACCCTGGTGTTACACTCTTACAGTATACATAAAAATTGGCTCTAGCTTTTGGAAGAATTTGAAGCTTCACCGGTCGATTTATGCTCTGAAATGTGTAATAATTATTTGACTCTGCCAACTAGTCCTAGACCACCCAACTAATGGAAGTACTTTTGCCCTGATCTGTCCTGTCTGTGTTCCTTAATATTTTTAGAAAGGTTTGATCAAATCACTCTTAAACTTATAGTTGTATTTCCTGGAATTCAGTATGACTTAACTGTGGGGCCCAGATTCATTGCTACCTGCAATGCCTTACCCCCCAACCACCCACTTTCCTGTACCCTCCAGCGCAGGATGCTGATGTGGATATTGAGTCTCTACCCTCTATGACACATGATTCATGGATCTCTGAAGAGTGGTGAACCATAGTCTGCATTTGGGAACACTTTTTTTTTGAAAAGTGAGATCAAATGGTCTTGCCCATTTGTTGTCTCCATGTCAACTCTTGTTCCCCATCTGTGGCCTCTTCCCCCGCTGCCAAGAATATCCGCTTATACCATCCATGTCAGTTAATAGCACTTTTATTTCTGTTTACCCAGTTTACTCTTGGTTACTACAAGATCCGTTGAATCTGTGCCATGATGTGTGCAACTGCTGACAACTAGGGAAACTTCATGTAGAACAGAGTACAGACTCCAAAGTCTCAAAGATGAAAATCTAACTCTTCTTCAGTTCACCTATTGTTTTAGTTGCCCTCCCTGTTTACCCTGCTGACAAGTGTTGTTTACAGTGCTTAGGTGTGTTCTGACCAAGGGTTTGAATAACTGAAGTTTTACTTCTGTCCCCTGGTATTTTAATACTTCAGTAGCAAAGCTAGAATTAAATTTCTGAATATTTATTTGTGTCTGTACTTGACGTTTTGTAGTTGTACATACCTGTATTCTAAGGCTCTTTGGGCCTTTGCTGTTTCTACTAACTAATCACCATTTGTTGTGAACATAGTTGTTGATGTGTGGCTTGCTGTGCTGTAAATAAACAGGGTGAATAGTTGAGCTTCCAATGTCGCATCTTTGAGTCACCACTTGTCGCATTGTGTCAATTACGTAGCTATCCATTATCCCGACACCTCCATTTCCTTCAGTTCAGCTAACCATAGCCAATAATTAAACTTTAAATTCTGTGGTCTTCAAGTTTAGCAAACAGTCTCTCTTTTATGAGAAACGTTCAGGGTATGAATGTACCAACCTTTCGGGTTATTGAAGTCAAAGCAGGTTTGTAATATGTGATTTTGTTGGTTCATGAGCATTTTCCGCGTGAAAACAAAATTCTGAATAAAACAAAAATAGCCATCATATACTAAAGCAGAGCTGAAATGTCATGACTGGAGACTGCACATAGGACAAAGATTCTCATTTAGTACTGATTTAATATAAGGTAGAGGTATGGAGATTATTTGCTGGAAAATGGATTAAATATTTTTGAGACAATCCAAGAACTACTGGGTAGTATTGAAAGTCCTGACCAAGCAACACAGCTCATGACCATTGCTCATGTGATCTGTCTTATGTGATAATGAGGTATAAACAACATGAAGGACTTTTGAATAGTGAGCACGCTCTGCTGGTTCTGTGCATAAAACCAGAAAATCTAGTTTTATAGTTTGAGTAGTCAGATGCTTGGCATGTCTCTTTATAGATTTAATGATTTTTCAAATACCCCTCTATTCCAGCAAAGGTAATTTAAACTTCAATGCTTAAGCTATGCACCAAGAACATTATAGTTCAAAACCCTAATCCTGTCACAAGAAAATACCATTAAATAGTCATTTCAGTGCGGAAGTCTTTTATTTTGCCAAATCTGATTACCTTGGGTCTGTACATTTCACAACTAAGATTGTCCTTGGTTTTCTCATTATGGTTACCATCAGATAAGAGCTACTATGATCAAATTTTCAAAAATATGTTGTTGGAGAACTATTAATCCCACCGTTTAAAGAATTAGCAGTATTTTATGCCTAAATTAATGTTTTCAGTGCCTGTGACTTCAGACGTCCACCTCCAGTTCACAATCATTGTTAGTGATAGGTTGGACAGGATTTTAAGGGAATAAACACTCAATTCCCAAGAAAATTGGCTTTTTGCAGGTATTGGTCTTGTCGAAGGTAACTGAGATCTCTACCACACCACTCCAGTACTTTAGTTTTACCAAATAGAGAACACGTTGACCTGGATGTTTTGGTCGCTGGTGAAGTAATGACAGTAGCTGTTGACCTTTGAAAGTTTCCCACAAAGATGCAGTGATCAGCGCACTAAACCAGGAATTCAGGAATACATTGTAGGACCTGCTGAAGGGGTTCTTGAGCATCCAGTAAAAATAGCGTTATTAAGCAGGCTATGTAGGCAATCAAATTAAAGAACTTGAAGATAGAGCAAGCTAAGAAGTTGCAATCAGATTTTTATTTTTGGTCCACTTTTCATAATTTGAATGCCTTTCTCAATCCGTCCTTCAAAGATTTGTACACCTGTACTCCAGCTCCCAGATCCTGTACTACTTTAGAAAATTGTATTGGTTCTCCTCATTCTTCTTACCAAAATGCATCTGAAATAACTTTACAGCGGCCGGTATCCCATCACCAAGTCACCTTTATTTACACAAGAAATAGTCCTTGACACTAGTCCGTCTTCCTCGGATCCAACTCTCAGAATGAACAGGACCTCTGACACTCCTGTTCATATCTGTCATCCAGGCCTCCCTGGTTGGGGCTGTTAACCTGGTCCAATCGGGTAACTTATATTCTATGAGGTCTGCCTGGCTGACCTCGTTACAATCACTACAGTATCACTTCAGATTTCTGTTGTGTCCACCAATTTCCCTTGTCCTCCTAAACAAACGTGTGTTGTTGTCTTCCCTACTGTTAATTACATTTTCAATTCTCGTGTCATTTGCAAACTTTGAAATAATGCCTTGTACAACCAAATTCAGGTTATCAATATATCTCAAAAAATAGTGGCCCTAATTTTAATTCATGGAGCACCACTCTGTTTTGAAGAAGACTGACTGGATTTGAAATGTTAACTCTGTTTGCTCTTCACAGAATCTGCCAGACCTGCTGAGTTTCTCCAGCAATTTCTGTTTGTGGATCACTGTATACCACCTCAATATTGCACGTTAAAAGTCATTGGAAAGTAGAGTGGTTGGCAAGCTTGATTATGACAGTTTTCTCTTATGTTAAGGCCACACCTAACATTAATGATATTGGTTTGATTTATTCCATCTGGGCTTTAGAGTGTGAATTCTGAGCTAGGTTGAAGTAGGTGAGGAAGATCTACTGACTGCAGTAATGCAATGTTTACCTGTATTGCCCTAGAGTCTTGGGAGACGGATTTGCACTTGTATTGTATCAACAGGAGAACAGGGACTGGGAAATGAGTTACTCTGGACCTTCATCTCCTGGTATCTGGTGTTGATGTATTTTTTTCTCTCTGGTGATCACAGCAAGCCCTTGTTCTTTCAGAAGCAGCTTAGCACAATAAGACCAAAGAAATAATGAAGCAAGAAGAGACCTTTTTTAAATATAAAAAAAATCAGAAAAGGCCAATTATGGTTCAACATTTCTCATCTCCCAGGCCATTGGAGATTATAACTGACTACTTAAAAGAACAAGGATGAGAGTAACAGAAATGTCCGTTCTTTATTTTGAGTGAATGTGGTTCTATGTTTAGCTGTGCTCAACTTTTCTCCTGAAATTATCTGTCTTGATCATATTTGGTTGCAACCAGGATTTTTGCCTCTATATTCACTCATTTGTGAGCATATAAAATAGGAACTGAAGAAAGCCATTCGGCCCTTCTAGCCTACTTTGACATTCTGTAAGGCTATGGCTTTTCTAATTGTGGTCTCTATCCCACGTTCTTGCCTACCTCCAATAATCTTGGATTCTCTCTTGTTAATTTAAAAAATTACCTACCTCCTTTCTTCATTCAACTATCGATCTACTGTCATCTTTGAGTGTTGTTCGTGCTTGGCATCATGTCCCAAAATCAATTATATGCCTTTTAATCTGAGTTTGCTATAGAGGATAATTGTATTCAGCACCTTTCCACTCAGTTACAGATTTAAAACCTATTGGATATTGAAACCTGAAAGCAGGAGGTGAACACTGAATTCACTCAGACCATAACCCAGTTCTGAAGTAGGGTCAGTGGACCTGAAACATTAACTTTGTTTTCTCTCCTCACAGACACTGCCTGACCTGAGTTTTCCCAGCAATTTCTGTTCTGGTTTCTGATTTTCAGCATTCACAGTTCTTTAGTCTTTTGTTTTAATGAGGGTTCACTTGACTGTGGAGTCAGGAGTGTGAATTGTGTAACTTCATGAGTTTTTAAATCAACGTTTTGTGGTGTGGTCAAACCCAGAGCTCGCTCTTCCTGTTGTAGAATACAGTTGGAAGCAGACTGTTCATAATGGCTGTTTGTTAGAAGTGTGAGTGAAGGGTACTGCACAGCTATCCTTTCTCAAAGTCTGTCACGCAACTTGCTGTAGTGTAAATGAAAATGCTGTTCTTCCTGATGGTTGTGCACTTTCATGAAATAAAATAATTGAGTGCTGTGCACGATCATGCATGTTAGTTGACTGAACACTCTCTCTTGCCTGACTGACATCTCTCTCTCTCTTTTTCCTAACAGCCTTATGGTCTGCATTAAAACAATGTAAAATATGTCTGCATTCTAAGAGTCTTGTTCAGGACCAGTATTTCTGTGGACGTGACACATTCTCTTGGCACAATGGGCAAAAACACATCCTCTTGGCTCATCGGATAAAAATAATCCATGTTGGTTGCATCCATAACAAAACACTTCTGTTTCACTGCTACTGGAAAAATGTGTTCAGGTCCATAAATAAACCAAACTATGCAGCAATAAAGAGCTATCAAAAATAGATTGTTCTAAGTTTCAAGTGTACTTCATTTGTAACTTATCCCTGTACACTAACTATTACCTCCGCTGCGCGTTAAGAGCGGTTTACATTTATATAGCAACTTCACGTTCTCATATGAAGACATGAATCAGGAGTAGGCCATTCAGGCCCTCATGCCTGCTCTGCTATTCACCAAGACCATGGCTGACTGCATTTTACCCCCTTTGCATAACACAAATCTATTTACCTTTGCCTTAAAAAAAGATTCTAGGACTCTGCTACTATATCCTGTCTAAGATGCCAAGGACTCGTGACCTTCAGAGAAGAAAATTTCACCAAATCCCCCTCAAATGAGTGCCCCTGATTTTGAAATGGTGACCCTTTGTACTAGCTTCTCCCTTGAGGGGAAACATCCTCTCCATATTTACCACGTTAACCCAGCTTTGGATCCCATGTTCCACTCAGGTCACCTCTTGCTCTTCTCAACTCCAGTGGTTACAAGCCTGGCCTGTGAATCCTTTCCTCACAAGGTAACCAACCACCATTCCCTTCCCCCAGTCAGCGCTCCCCAAAGTACTTTGTGTCCAGTTGCATCCTTTTGGAAGTGCAGTAGCAGTTCTCATATAGAAGACCAATAATCAAATTATGCACAGCAATTTTTCATAAGCAGCAATGGAAGAAATAACCAGGTGATCTATTTTACTGGGTTTTAGTTGCTATTTAACTGAGTCACTGTTTAAAATTTTCCTGTTCATTGAATGATTCAAAGGAGTTTGGGAGGATATTCTTTCTTTGGTCAGTGTCTTTATGCATACATTTCAGAGTTTGGGTTCAACGCAGTGGCCAAGAGGAAGGCAAGATCAAGAATTGTCTTCATTTTTATAAACTCTGTTTGTTTATTGCATGTTATATATATGTGTACAGTGTTAATTTCTTTAGCCAGGGGGTGGTTAATCTATGGTTCTCATTGCCACAGGTGGCTGTAGAGGCCAAGACATGGAGTGTATTTAAGACTGAGATAGGTTTTTGATCAAATAAAGGAGTCGAGGTTACGGGGAGGAGGCAGGAGAATCGGGTGGAGAAACTTATCAGCTATGATTGAATGGTGGAGTGGACCAGATGGGCCGAATGGCCTAATTTTGCTCCTATATTTTATGGCCTTGTGGTCTACACGGTAAACTGAGACATAGCAGGCTGTAATCTTAATGCTGCACTTTTGGAAGATTGTTCTCCATGTGTGCTTCCCTTTATCTGTCAATCCTTTCTGGTATCTTTTTCCTAACACCATCCATGCTGTTATTTATATCCAGTTGGGAGCATCTCCGTGACATCGTCGCAAGGTTGCTCTAGGGTATGAAAAGCCTTTACACAAAAGACTGAGGCTTTGACTTTTTAACAATTCACCAAACAACAGGCTGCTTTAACAATGCATCACTCCACTCCATTTGTACTGCAGTGAAGTGGCAGTCTAGACTATGTTCAAGTTGTTGGGTTCAAACCCACAACCTTCTGATGCAGAGATAGTGGGAACTGCAGACGCTGGAGAATCTGAGATAACAAGGTGTAGAGCTGGATGAGCACAGCAGGCCAAGCAGCATCAGAGGAGCAGGAAGGCTGACTTTTCGGGCCTAGACCCTTTTGAATGGTGGTTGGTTACCTTGTGAGGAAAGGATTCACAGGCCAGGCTTGTAACCACTGGAGTTGAGAAGAGCAAGAGGTGACCTGAGTGGAACATGGGATCCAAAGCTGGGTTAACGTGGTAAATATGGAGAGGATGTTTCCCCTCAAGGGAGAAGCTAGTACAAAGGGTCACCATTTCAAAATCAGGGGCACTCATTTGAGGGGGATTTGGTGAAATTTTCTTCTCTGAAGGTCACGAGTCCTTGGCATCTTAGACAGGATATAGTAGCAGAGTCCTAGAATGCTTGGCCTGCTGTGTTCATCCAGCTCTACACCTTATTATCTCACCTACTGATGCAGAAGCATTTCAGGTACCACTGTTATGTTGTTTGGTGCCTTATGATTCATTGACTTAGCATTGTGAAATAAAAATGGTGCCTATTGTGAAATGAATTGTACTTAGGAAGATTTGTACAGAATCTCTGCTTCCTGTGGTAGGACAGAATTGGGATTACTAAATAATCCATCCTGTAGTTTCACTGGAAGCTGCCATTTGAGCAGTTCCCCATCACTCTTTTGAGGGCATCTAGGGATGGGAAATATATGCTAGCCCAGCCAATAATGCCCACTTCTCATGAATTAATTAACAAATAAGTTGTAGCCCTTTTAACTAAGTGTCTGTCATCACAGTTCATAGGAAAAGATCTGCAGCAAGGGAATTAAAACAAATTATCACCCAAATTGGTTTGGGTTATATAATACCTGGTGTCTTCCTAGCTGTTGTCTCTGCTATCCAGAGAGCTTTCTACCTGTGTACAATAATGCTTCCTGAAGTCTGAGATGAGTGGAAGCTCAGTATAACACCAGATTTAATAACTTTGTTATCTACTTAGTATAGTGGACCAGTTATCACAGTAAACCGTCACTGTATTAAGAGATCTGAACTACAATTTGAGGTTAATGCATGTCCTGCAGTAATCAGTTAGCTCATGTGATATGTTCCAAAGTCTGATTTTTGAAAGAAAACTGCTGTTCCTTTAACTTAAATGTATTGCAATCTTTTGGCTGTGACCTTGTCCTGCAATTAATTGCATTAGTTCTTGGAAATAGTTATGAACCTTACACAGATTATTGTATATCAATACTTTTGTGAAGTTTTTCTTTTTCTTTTTTCTTTTTTCTTTTCTCTTTTTTTTTCTTTTTCCTCTTTTTTTTTCTTTTCTCTCTTTTTGTTCTCTTTCTGTTGGGATTTCTGTGCTGAAGTTACATTTTTGTTGTAGCATAAAATTAAGAAGGCAGAGAGGGGGGAAAAAAGAAACAAGTATGGCACAGGTCATTTGGATTTCTGAAATTTGTTCCATGAGTACTTTAATCTTCTTTTTGTAGCTTTGGACATTGTTAAAGTCTGCAACTTTATGCTTGGTGCAGAATGTTAAAAGAGAACAACTGTATCATCGAAAAAGTTCTTCTGATCTCTGACCTAAATTTTATATTTCCTCCAAGCTACAATAGTGACAATTTCACTAAATACCCTGTTTTTATAGTAACACTGAGGTTTGTCCCAGCCACTACAGAGACTGTAATAAATGCAAAATACAATGCAGATGCTGTAAATCTGAAATAAACACATTGCTGGAGAAACTTGGTGCAGCTAGCAGTATCTGTAGAGAGGAAAACACGGTTGCCGTTTTGAGTCCTGTTCAAGACTGGTTCTGAACCAGCAGTTCTGAAGAAGAGTGCCTGGAGAGAGTCCAGGAGTTAAGGCAGACAAATGCAAATTGTTGCATGTTGGATGATTATTGATGATGTAAGCACAAATTAATAGAATTAGGACAATGAAACTCCAAAGCACTGGTGAAATTCACACCAAGTCTGAAGCAAAGAGATGAGAGAGACTGCCCTGGAGTGGTGGAAGGGAAGACAACATGTAGAGGAATTGGCAGAAGCATAGAGGTTTCAGCTTGTGCTAGGGAGCACTGAAGGAGAGGTGGCCTGGGAGGAAAGTATGGTTTGCAACCAAGGAGGAAAGAAAATTGGTCCAGGATCCCAATCAGAGAACTGGGTACAGCAGAAAAATGAAGTCCTGTAGACCATAATCCAAGAATGTAGAACATAGTCCAAGACCCCATCCACCCAGTTTATACTCCCTTTCACCCTCTATCATTGGGCAGAAGATAGAAAAGTTTGGAAACGTACCAAGAGATTGAAGAACAGCTTCTTCCCTGCTGTTATCAGATTTATGAATGAACCATCTCTTGTAATTGAGTTGATCCTTCTCTGTGGCTGTAACACTATTCTGCATTTAGTTCTAGTACCCTAATGTACTTACATGAGATGATTTTGTTTGCATCGCACTCAAAACAATACTTTTTACTGTGTATCTTGGTACATGTGACAATAATAAAACAAATCACATCAAAATCAAATCAAAACCAGCGAATGGTGGAATGTAGAGCTTTGAGGAGCCACCATTTTTGACTAGGAAAAGAGCTCAAGTCGCAGTCAGTTAGTGTTTTTAACAGAAAAAGTAGATCAGAAGGTCAGTGGAGTTCATGAGCATTATGCAATGTCCTAGCTGAAACTGATTTCAGAAAATCACTTGGTTTTTATGTTGGTGCTTTTGTAATAATTTTCAGTGTTTTGCTTACATGGATATATTTTGCCCAATTTGCACCATTTACACAAATAGAATGATGGATAACAGATTAAATTAACTGTTGCCAAATGCAAAGAGTGCAAGTTCTTTAGCTAGACCCTCTGAGTATGGCAGTGCAACTTTTGAGTAATTATTTCAGATTTGATAATTGAGGTTGTGTTAAGGAAATGAACAAATATTCAAGTGCTAAACACTGGAACTTGCAATCTTTACCTTCCTTTATTTTTATCTCCCACCCATCAAAATTAATAAAACACTATTTGCTAGCTTTGTTGTTTGAGTTTAAAATGTTAATTTTAAAAATAAATCATTTTGTACAAGCTCTCGGAAGTCCAAATTATGTGACCTAGTTGACTGTGTAGGAGAATATTAAGATTAATTTTAACATTGTCCTCAAAATGGAGATAGTAGAAAGAATATTGGTGAAGGGTCAAATTTAATTGAAATGAAGCCTTCCACAAACTATGAATTACCTGTGGGGTTAGAAAGTAAACTACCAACACTACATAGAGATAGTAAGAACTGCAGATGCTGGAGCCAGAGATAAGTGTGGAGCTGGAGGAACACAGCAGGCCAGGCAGCATCAGAGGAGCAGGAAAGTTGACGTTTCAGATCAGGACCCTTCTTCAGAAATGGGGAGGGGGAAGGGAGCTGGGAAATAAATAGAGAGGAGGGGTGTGGCTGGGGAAGGTGGGTGCGATGGTGATAGGTGATGCAGATAGTGAGTGGTGGGGATTGGTCAGTGAGGTGGGGGGGCGGAAAGATGGGAGAGAAGATGCACAAGTTGTCAGGTCGAGGAGGCGGGGATGAGAGGGAGGGTTGGTCATGGGATGAGGCCGGGTTGGGGAGATTTTGAAACTGGTAAAATCCACATTTAGGCCATCGGGCTGTAGGCTCCCAAGGCAGAATGAGGTGCTGCTCTTCCAATTTGCGGGTGGCGTCATTGTGACACTACAGGAGGCCCAGGATAGACATGTCACCCAGGGAGTGGGAGCGGGAGTTAAAAATGGTTTGTGACCAGAAGGTGGTGGTGTTTGTCGCATACAAAGCGCAGATACCCTACAAAATGGTCTCCAAGTCTACACTTGGTCTCACCAATGTAGAGGAGGCCACATTGAGAGCAGCAGATCAAGTTGACGGATGTGCAGGTGAACCCCTGTCTGATTATAGAAGGTTTGTTTTGGGCCTTGAAGGGAGGTGAGAGGGGAGGTGTAGGGGCAGTTGTAGCACTTCCTACGGTTGCAGGAAAAGGTGGTGGGGTCAGTGGGGAATGTGGTGCGAACGAGAGAGTCACAGAGAAAGCGGTCCCTATGAAGGGCACGTAGGGGTGGGGAGGGAAATATCTCTTTGGTTGTGGGGTTGGATTGTAGGTGCACTTGAGAATCCGTAGAGAGAACTTTTTTTTTGGAGGCTCTGAATGTTGTGTATGTAGAGGTTGTCGTGGTTAGGGCCAAATTGGGATGGTCTGAATGTTGTTTGGAGACCGTTGGGGATGATCCTGTTCCGTAGGCAGGTACTGAGAAAGTAGATGTGGCTGTAGTATCGGGTTTGCTTCAGTATGTGGTCAAAGAGTTTCAGGGCGGAGGAGATTACCAGAGGGTTCAAATGGGAGATTCTCTACGGATCCTCAAGTAATTGGCACTAACTGCGACAACCTCTACCTACGCAACATCCAGAGTCTCCAAACAAAACTATTTTCTCTACGGATCCTCGAGTAGCCTTTCGTAGGGACCACTTACTCTCCCCCCTCCCCATTTCTGAAGAAGGGTCCTGACCCGAAACGCCAACTTTCCTGCTCCTCTGATGCTGCTTGGCCTGCTGTGTTCCCCTAGTTCCACACTTCATTATCTCTGACTCCAGCATCTGCAGCTCTTGCTATCTCTGTCACTCATTAAAAGTGTCCGGTTTTTATCCATTCAATAAACTGGCTATGTAATAGTATTAACTGGTCAACTGTCAGTGAAATCTCTAACTTAAATTGCTAGTTTATTTCAATCCTACATTTACCAGTAAATGGTTGATGCTGAACTGTAGCAATAAATAATCTTTGTTTACTTACCACTGTTAGTGTTACTAAAATCCAATTTTAAGTTTTTAGTATGCAGTCATTTATTCAAGCCTTTGCTGTTTTCTTTGCTTTGGCTCAGCAGAAAGTACTTTGGTTTCTGTCAGTCAGGCGCAAATTTGAGCACCATTCCAGAGATCTGAAGACATCGATTTTAAAATGATTGACAAAAGAACTAAAAGCAACATAAGGAAAAGCTTTATAGCTAGGATTTGAGATGTACTAACTGATAAATTATTAAAACAGGTTAAAATATGGGAATTTGGTAAATATTTGACAGAAAAACACCCGCAAGGGAGGAGGATTAACTAATATTTGAAGAGGTGAATGAAGTGATGGGGGGAATGCCTGTGGATGTTATTTATACGGATTTCTAGAAGAGATTTGCTGAAGTCTGGTAATGTCCCTGATGAGAAACTATTAACTAAAGTTTAAGCACTTTTGGCAAATCATTGACCTGGTTAGGAAATTGGCTGAGTGGTAATGGGGAGATAAAGTAGGGATAATGAACACACATGTTGTCCCCCTCCAGAATCTATATCAAGGCCTCGGCTGTCCACTGTATTTATTAAAATGTTACACGAGAGCCACATATCCAACTTGGCTGATAATACATAAGTAAGCAGCATTACAGGTGTGTGTAGATAGAAATATAAAGTTAGAAGGGTGTATTGATGGTAGGATTATTTGGATAACAAATATGAAAAATAAGGATTTTGATGTAGACAAATGTGGTTATGAATAGAAATGAATATTTCTTACATGATGAAAGTCTGGAAGCAGAGGAGTTCCAAAGAAACTTGCGATACTTGTATGCATCATTTTAAAATATCGTAAATAGAACATAATCAGAAAGGATGGTAGTATGCTGGCCTTTTCTATAGGAGTAGAATTTATGTTACAGCTATGTAAAACCCTACTAGACCAGGCCCTGAGGAAACGTATATCAGCTAAGGAGGAAATGTCACATAGCTTTATTAGAATGATACCTGGAATCCAGGGGAGGGGAAAAAAAATAGACACTGGGGTTGTATTCCCTTGAATTTAGAAGTTTGATTCAATTGAAGTTATTCAAGAGACTTTTTTTTTTAAAAAGAAAAATTATACTTCTGTCGATTTGGGAGTCAATGGTGAGGGGACACGGCTATAAAAATTAAAGCTGAACTTTTCTGGAGTGGAGTTCGGAAATACCCATGTGAGAAAGCATGATAGACATTTGGAACACAGTTCCACAAATGGCGATTTGGTGCTGGGTGAATTGTTAATTTAAAATTTGAGATTATTGCATCTTTTAAGGGAAAAATATCTGCATTTATATAGCGCCCCGTTCATGATGACAGGACATCCCAAACCACTTTACAGTCAGTGAAATTCTTTCAAAGTGTAGTTCCTAGTACACTGTAGGAAATGCAGCCACCATGTTTATACCCACAAACCAATGTGATGATGAGTAAATAATCAGTTTTGATTTTGATTGTGCGATAAATTGTTTCCAAGAGATGGGAAATAAAATAACTGTTCTTTTTAGAAATAATGCCTTGGGATCTTCTGTATCCTCTTAAGAAGAGGGCAGATGGGGCCATAGTTTTAACACCTGATCTAAAGCAGGATACATGTAACACTGTAACTCACCTGGTGCTACAGCCTAGTGCTTTTGGAATAAGACCTGATCCACAGCCTTCTGCCTGAAATGAATGTGTTACTGACTGAGCCACACTGGGCATTAAACCAAAAAAACCTATTGGGCAATGTAGCTGTATGGAGTTAGGCCAGGATGATCTCATTGTATAGTGGAACTGGACTGGGGAGCTAACAGGTCTTCTCTTGTTTCTGTAGTTGCTCTTCAAAAGAGCTAACACAGATTGTGTGGTGCAAATGGAGTCGTCCTCTGTACCATTTTATGATGATAGAGGTTGACACTGCAGAGCAGTATTATGGGATGTTGTACTATCATGTTCTGGATTGTGACTTGTCCCTTCAGCCTATTGGCAGAGGTGAAAGTGTTGCTGCAGAACTTGAGTGATGAAGTATTATAGGACAGTATGCCCATTTGTCTCTATCCTCACCCAAACTGTAAATGATGTGAGTATTTGCCAAGAATCTGGAAAATCTCCAGATGTTGGCACATTATCAGTTAGTATGACACTTCCATTCAATACCAAAGGATTGCTGTGTTGTGGGGAGTTGTTTTTGGATTGAGATATTAATGCAATGGCCCCTTAATTCTATTGAGTGGATATGGAAGTTCCCATGGTGCTGAAGGAAGAAGAGCAGGGGAATTCTTCAGGTATCTTGACTAATATTTGGCCTTTATCCAAGACCTAAAACAGATGATCTGGTCATTTTTATTTCTCACATTCGTGAGACCTTGCTGTGTGAAAATTGACCGCTGTTTTTCCTATGCCAATGATTTCAAATGTGCTTTGTTGCTAGTGAAGCACTTTAGAGTGTCCTGTGTGTGTGAAAATGACTTCATAAATGCCCTGTTCTGAGGAAGGGTCACCGGACCTGAAACGTTAACTCTGTTTTTTCCTTCACAGATGCTGCCAGACCTGCTGAGCTTTTCCAGCAACTTTGTTTTTGTTCATAAGTCTGTTCATTACCGTACTTCTCAGTAATTTCGACAACATCACAAGCAGAAGTCTAACCCAACCATACTGCCTAATAGCCTTCACTCAGCCAAACGTATGATGGGTTCTGTGTTGCTGCATTAAGATGTGAAATTTCAAGTGTAACGTCATGCTATTTAGTGACAATTGTAGCTTTGTTCAGTGTATAAAATCAAGCCCTGCCTCTTAGCAGTTTCTGTGTGTTGATACCCGTCATTGTCTTTACTTTCTCAAGTGAAGATCTAAATTCTGTCAATGCTGTCTTGCAGGCTCCTCAAATGGGCACATTTATAGGGGTCTACCTGCCATGTCTACAGAATATTCTGGGAGTTATCTTGTTCCTGCGCTTGACATGGATTGTAGGAGCAGCAGGAATCTTTGGATCCTTCTGGATTGTCTTCATATGCTGTGCTTGTGTAAGTTGAAAGCTGATGGGATCCAACTGCTCGCCTTCTCTAGGAAATTAGTGGCTTTTGAGAAAGAGAGTGCAAAGCAGCGGTTACCTTTTGTAAATTGGATATTACGGCATGTCTAACACCTCCACTATCAAGTCCTCTGTTCAGAGTGCTTTAAAAATAATGCAGGGAATATTTGTCGCTGAAAGGAAATTTTCTGAATAAACTTCTCCATTCTATAAAATGTTTTCGGTGAATGCACCAGGGGCCACCTGTCCCATTGGAATAGAACAAAACAATAATCGATGCTTGCCTCTGAATTTTGATCTGTGTTCAGACTAGTGAAAAATATGCTACAGATCTGCGCTCAAATTCATTTTAATTAGCAATGGCAAACTGTAAAATTTGGATTTTACTGTTCTGCAATTTCATGTTAACTTTTTTTTTTGTCCCACAGTTACTAATTTTGATGGTATGACTTGTTATTATATAAATTACATGAGATTTAATGAGACTAGACAAGATTTAGGGTGTGAACCATAAAAACCCTGTATTGCTAGAGTATTAGTAAGTACCGAGTGTCATTTATAATGCAAATTGTTTCTGGTCCTGGATCCAACCATCCATTTGATAATGGTTTGCTAATAGTGTTCATTAATGTGTTCTTTGAGTCTAACATTTCAGTTCAGTTCTCAACTGGATACCAGATAGCTTGCTGCTTTGAATTAGTCGCCATAAGATAAACTCAGATCTCAGTCACTGGTTTGCTGGCACGTACTATAGCATCCAAAGCCAGTCATGTGCTGTTGTCCTGTTCATGCTCCATTCTTAGCATAGCACTCAACACGTTGAAAGCCCATGTAACTATTTGAGTAGTGTAACTAATCACCTTGGAGAGGAATAATTCCATAGTACTGTTGACTTCAGTGCTATTTTAATATGCTCAGTAACTGAAATTAGCCCAACAATGCCCCCTCTCACTTCCTGTAAGTAATGATCCAACAATGCAGTCAGTACTGACTTTTCAGTTTGGTCCAGTCTGGTTTTTGAAACAGATTTAGGGTCAAACTTTGGACTGCTCTCTGTGGGGAAGGAATTGTGATTGCTAAATCCAGTCAAGGGTGGCAAGTGCATGAGAACACCATCAATTTCCAAGTCCCTTTTCAAGTCACTCATTAGCTGGACTGACACCAATGCTGTTCCTTCGTAGTCATTTGTTCAAAATCCTGAAACTTCATGTTCGATGGTTTTGCAGGAATGTTTTCTCAGTCTGTTGCAGTTAAAGGAGTTTGGTCAGTATCACCCTTTCAACAGTATATGGGCAATAAATCTTGGCCTTTCCAGCAGTGGGCATATTGTAACAATAGATAAATATTAATTAACATTGCTGTATAAATAACCCATTTATTGGTAATTTCTTTCACTTGATTGTCTGTCTGCTGTGTATCTTTCTGTACTGAGGCAGTGCTAATTTTCATTGGACTTTTTTCCACAGACCTTGCTGACTGCAATATCGATGAGTGCTATTGCAACCAATGGTGTGGTGCCAGGTAATTGAAGTCTCCTTGTAAATTGCTGCATTCCATGGGAAGCATTTTATCTTGTCAGTGCATCTGCCATGGTATGGCTTGTTGATATTAATTGCATCTTAAATACAAACCCATTTAACCTCTCTCTTTTCATCAGGTTCCATCCACACCCTTTTTTTTTCTAGCACTTAACCTCTAGCAAATTCTTTGGTTTAACTTTTAAACTGGTTCATCGTTTCATTGAAAACACCAGAGGACTGCAGCATCAAAATTATCATACAGCCAATTCCCTCCTAACCCCTCATTGCCACCAATCTTTAAGGTGCACAATGGAGCTATAGAATGTTTTTTTTCTCTCCTGACCACATGTAACAAGATTGACAGTTTTTTATATTAGAAAATCACCAAATATTACAGCGCAGAAGGAAGCCACTCATGTTATCATGCCTGTTATATTTCTTTGGAAGTGTTCTCTATCGAGTCTCATTCTCTGGTTCTTTCCCACTTCTATCAAATCTCTCCCAATTCAATACATACCTGATACCATTTTCCTCTTTAACCAGAAGTAGTTCTGGTATCTGGGAGACCTGTCCCATTTTTGTTTTAGTCAAGATCTGGTCCTTGTTTTAGTAATTGCGCATCAAATTATTCCATCCCTTGCTGACCATGGTACAATTCCAGGATCTTTGCCTCTGAATTAGAATTAGCTTTATTGTCATGTGTACTGAAATGAGTACAGTGAAAAGTTTACAAGTTGCCACTTGTGGCGCCATCTTAGGTACCAAGATAGCTACGTCCAGTTTCTTAAGTACAGATTTGTAGGGGAAAATAAGGAAATGTAGTAAAATACAGAGGTAAAGAGTTCAGAATAAGAAGAGTCCTTCCAACCCAGACCCTGCTGGGCTTCCCCTTGAGGCCGCGAGTGTTGGGAGTCTGAGTCCGCGCTGGTGCAGTGAGTCTGGGTCCATGCTGAGGCCTGGAGTTCATGTTGGCTTTGTCCCTGGACATCACCAGTGCCACCAGAGGATGGGAAATAAAAAGAAAGTGAAAAGAGAGGAAAAAAGAAAAGAAATGGGGCGGAGTGGAAGGGCTCCGCCTCAGGAGCCCTACTCTGCCGCCATCTTGTTGGAAGGTTGTGCGTTCTTTCCACTCGAGTTAAAGGCGCAGTCTTACGTGACCCCGTAATGCAGTACTGATGGACTGCTCCACTGCTGCAGCTGCTATCATTTGGATCAGGTGTTAACTTTGGCTTTACCTACACCCTCAAAATCCCATGGTGCTACTTTGAAGGAAAGATGGGAATTTTGCTTTGATGTCCTGGCCAAATTTATCCCTGAAACAACATTACTAAAACAGATCAACCAGTCATGATATCGCTGCTTGGCTGCTGCATTTCCTACGTTAAAACCATGTTTGTGCAACAAATATAATTCACTGGCTGTAAAGTGAAATGTTCAGAGGGTTCGATAGATGATGTCTAAATGTAAATTAGTTATATCCTTCTTTGATGTCCTTACCACAACGATAGCTCTGGGCAGCTAATCGCCACAAACTGAACTTGGGATAGCAATCAAATCAAACCACCTCAACTTGGGTTTTTACTTGAGGATTCAAAATAGCCTAGGCAGTAATTTTGGTCATATCCAGAGATGAACAACCAACACAAAAATACGAGTTTTTCCTTGTTTTCTGTGTAGTGTATATCGCCTCTTTTGGTATCAGCGCTTTATACCAAGTAAATTTGTTTTTTGTGCAGTTTACTATTAACATAGAGGGCACAGTGGGCTCCCACAAATAACAATGAAGTAAATTGAGCCATGGCTCTCATTCTGTGAGAATTTTCTTCGATCTACTTCCATCACTTTGCACTATGTGCAGCACAAACTCTGTTTACAAGCATATATACAGGTTATGATACTTGTGGCGTAGAAGTGGCAGTGTAGTTTAGCAGATCTGAGGAAATTCTTATCCAAAATCCAGTATTAATAGTCAGCAGAAAACTTTTTAACATTGTTAATCTGGTCTTGAATGTCTTGTGCTAAAGTGTTTTGTTTTCACTCTGATCCATTTTACTTCTGATTAAAATTGTTCTTTCCTCCTTTGACCATTGTCACATAGTTATGTCCCTTTGTTTCACAGCTGGAGGCTCCTATTACATGATTTCAAGGTCACTGGGCCCAGAGTTTGGAGGGGCTGTGGGTCTCTGCTTTTACCTGGGAACCACATTTGCTGGAGCTATGTACATCCTGGGAACTATTGAAATCCTGTTGGTGAGTTGCTGCACTGTTTAGGAATCGAGTTAAGCGCAAAATGTTTGTGCAATCCCAGTTTTTTTCAAAATTGCATGAAAGTTGGAAAAAATATCTGTTATTGGAAAGCCCCTAGATAGGGGATTAAAAAAAAAGTAGATCATAATTGTGGTTCTGTTATTCAATTAGATCATGCTTGACTTCTGCTTAAATGTGCTGGAGTATGTCTTCAACTCTCAGCTTTTTTGAATCGAAGTGAGAGTGCGACAGCTCTCACTAAAACTATTCAATTCAGCTTCTAAGGACATCTTTTTCTTGTTGACTGAGTTCCTTGGGTAATGTCCATTCTCTGCTGCTTGATTTTTCTACATGTGCTGAAACAGGGATTCTCTGGGTAGCACTGAGGACCAGAATGCCCAACTACGTTTTGTCTTCTAGAGCTGATTAGTTAGCTGGAGCCTCCTGTCTTTGGTTTTGTTTTGCTGCAGGAGGTTTTTCTACATGTTCAAAACTTTAAACCTTTTGATTTCAGGTTCTTTTAAAACTTCCAAGTGTAATTCTATCACAATTAACATAGAGGCATGAAATTATTATTTTAATGAAAGATGTGTTCCTCTGTAAATAAAGATAAAACGAAATTACATTTTCTATAATTGCACAGCTCAAAGTCACACAAGCATTTGTGCTAATTACAAGGTTATTCATTGTGGAGAATGGGGGAGGGGAAAACCACTCCTATTTTTCCTCCCATGATTAATGAGAAAATGCACGCTTGTTCCAATAATCTGCAAGCCAGTTTCCTGTCTTGTCCTTGCATCTTCTGTTGGCTAGAGTATATCCAAAAAATTCTATTCTCATGTTCCTAACTTACTGATTTCAATTCACCTATCATCCTTATGCTGACTAATCTGCATTGGTAATACTCCAGCTTTAAAGTTTGTTTCAGAATCTTTCTATGGCCTTGTCCATTCTATATCTGTAGTCTCTCTCCATTGACCCTGCTCTTCTGCAAGTTCCTGAATTTCTTTGATTGTCGCATTGGTGGCTGTCTAAGTTCTGGAAATCATTCCCTCAGGTTCTTTTTTTTTTTCTCTCCTCTTCCCCCACCTCTGTTTCCTCTCCTTTTTAGGATATTTGCAAAATCCTAGGTTGCTTTGATTTGCTCAATATTGTCCTTCCAGTATAATGCGCAAATCACGCCTGGCAAAGACAAAATTGGACTGGGCCGATACCTCCAACAACTGGATATCTAGGCGATACTTAGTAATAGTTTTTCATTTTTTTTAAAATGTGATTAGTACTAACGGAAATGTACCTGAATTTGAGGTTATGTTCATATTTGATGGCGTGTGAGAGGCAGATGTAGAAATTATAGAGAGGTTGAAGCCACTTTTTGTTTGTTAACCAAGTACTGTAAATCTGTAAATTCAACTGTAAGCTATAGAATGGTGAGACATTTGGGTTTAAATACGCATTTTATTTTTTCTTCTAGACCTACATTGTTCCAAGTGCAGCTATCTTCAAAGCAGAGGATCCCAGCCAAGAAACCCAGGCCATGCTGAATAACATGAGAGTTTACGGCACATGCACGATCACTCTGATGGCTACAGTGGTATTTGTTGGAGTCAAATACGTCAACAAACTGGCTCTGGTTTTCCTAGCCTGTGTTATCCTTTCCATCCTTGCCATCTATGCAGGGGTCATCAAAACTGCCTTCAGTCCACCTGATTTTCCGTAAGTACATCCAACCATCAACTGCCCTGAGTGCTCTTTGGAGAGAGCCCTGTTCCCTTTTTGGAATGAAAAATTAGTTGAGAATTTCGATCTTTGAGATAACACAAGATTGGAAATAAGATCTGGTCTATTTTTCTCTCTCATAAGAATAGTACTTTCAGCATCTTGAGCTTGTTTTGTCACTTTTAGATCAAGACTGATCTGCATCTTGACTCTCATTACCTAATGTGCTTTCATTATCATTTACCTTAGCTCTGTAACCCTAATACCCTAGCCTGACAAATATCAAGTTTCCAATTGGACCCATGTCAACAGATTTCTCGCAATGTGTTCCAATTTTCCATTGCCCCTTGTGTGACAGTGTGCCTTGTTTATTGCTCCTGAACAACCTAGCTTTAATTTTAGGGTATTGCCCCTTTGCTCTCAATGCTCACACAGGAGGAAAGGTTCTCTTTATCTACTCCATAAATTGCTTTAATCATTTTAAGACTTTTAATTTGACCATCCCTTAACCTTCTTTACAGAAATATAAGCCTGGTATATACAGTTTATCATATTTAATCTTTTATCCTTTTCAGTTTTCTCGCCTCCTCAAGATGCTGGTTGTTGCTGTGATACATGTTTGCAGGTACTGACGATTGTTCAATACCTTGCCCAATTTGCAGGCTTCCAGTGTCCACGGAATGGTTTCTCAGCATCTTCGCGAGAGGAGGCACAATTTGGGGAGCGTCACAGACACAGATGTCAACTAGTTAATACGTCTGTCCTTTTCTAAAATTACTTCAGTTGTGTTGGACTGGTCACTGTCCTCTCTTTCTCAAATCATGGCTTCACTGCTTATCCAACACCCCGCAAGCAATTCTCTTTTTCCAATCAAATACTAGGAAGACTGATAGCCTTGTGGTGATCTTCACTGCACACCTCAATCCCCTAGCTACTGACTCTGTCCCTGGCAAATACTTGAAACTGAACCGGATTTTTTTGCAATCTTTTTGACAAACCTAACCCAAAGGTGAACCTTCAGCTGTATACTTTTACCATCACAAAGAAAATCTGATATATTTTCTTGGTCTGGCCTTTGTGTGACTCCATACCCAAGCAACACAGTTGACTCTTAAGTGCCTTTTGAAATGATGTAACAAGCCACTCCGCTCTAGGACAGTGAGGCATGAACAACAAATATTGGCCTAATCAGTGCTGTCCACATCCCATGAAAGAATATTGAAGAAATAGTCGCTTTTACTGCGCCTGTGAAATGCCTTGGAAAATTCTTTTACACTAATGGCTGTATCTAAATACAAGTTGTTCTCAGTTTCATTAGAATATTATGAGTGTAAAATAATTTTGCTAATTAGGACCTTAGTTACTTACTTGGATGAACTACAATACTTCAAAGGTTAGGGCACTAAATCCTGGTTCTGTGTCCAAGATTCCCTTGACTTGTAAATTTTCTATGTATTTGGCCTTTGACTTGAGTCTCTTGTAACGTGTGCCATTAGCTGACGTTTTATTGGGAGATCGAAATGTGTTTCCCAGTGTTAAAGTGTAGATTTTGGGGGGAATTGGTAGCCTGTGTGTACGATGGCATCCATTTTTTTCCCTTGCAGATAGATTGCTATCGATTCCAGTGAATATCACTGGAGTAGTTTAATTTTTTCTCCACCCTTCCCTCCTTGGTTATCATAAATATGTTGAATCTGCTACAGTTTAAATATTAGATCTTGAAGCATTGAAAGTGTTTAAAGTTGGGGATACAAGGCAGCAAGGTGAATTGGAGTACCACATGAGTATATATACCACGAGTTCAATAATATTTTCATCTTGACATTTTTGAGGGAATTTTGACTTTGTGATGGTTGATTCAGCTACCCTCATGTTCATGTCTGTCCTGTTCTATTGACTTCAAAGAAAATTGACGGTTGGGAGATATTGTATAATAACAGATGAATCAATATGACCGCAAGTCACCATTAATACCATTAATTGTATTCTTCTGCCATTAATAGGACTATTATGTTGTTGATGTGGAAACAGAAAATTGCTTCCAAGGTTCTGACTATCCCATTCCTGTTACCAAATGACTCTTTGTTTACCCATGTTCTGGTCTTTGTCGTTTTATTCACGTTGCCATTTTATTACATTGCTATTTCCTCCACTCCCACAGCCTCTGTATGCTTGGAAACCGGACTTTAGCCTGGCAAGCCTTTGATGTATGTGCTAAGGTCAGCACTACAGGCAACCAGACCGTGACAACGCAACTCTGGCAACTCTTTTGTGATAGCCCCTACCTCAACGCCACATGTGATGAATACTTTACTCTCAACAATGTCACAACAGTTCAAGGGATACCTGGAATTGCAAGCCGAGTAATAATTGGTGAGTGTTTGGCAGTAAAAGTAGATTATTCAAGCAACCGTATGAGAAAGAGATTTTATTTGACAAGTTAACCTGTCACTGGAGTCTAAACTCACTCAACTGTCTACTCCACCTTAAAGAAAATGAAACTTTCTCCCTTCGTAACAATAATTGCACTGTCTCCTTTTCCTTAAAATGAATTGTTGGTTCAATCATAAAAGCAGAGGCAAAATACTGCAGATGCTGGAAAGAAGAAGCAAAAGCAATGTTGGAAAACTCTCAGCTGATCAGGCAGCATCTTTAGAGAGAAATGTAGAATTAATGTTTCCGGTCCAGAATCTTTCATCTGGGCCTATAATTAATTTTATTTTTCATTGCTGAAGCATATAGTAAGTGGTGTTGACTGCACTTTTGATAATAGTTTAAGCAGCGTTACCCTTGCTTATAGCTGCCCTATTACCTATTATTTTAAAGAGTTTCAATCGAACAATGATACCTCACAGCAAGAGACCATTTGACTTGTGATACTTATGTTGGCTCTTCAAAATGTTATCCAAATAGCCCTAGTCTGTGCCCATGACCAGAGCTGGTGATTTTTTTTTTTAATGTATCCCTGATGGTTTTCTATTTTCATTTTGTAACTAACGTTGTAAACCTGTCTGGGTCCACTAATAACCTGTATGTTTTTGATCATAGGATATTCTCCTCTTCCTTTAGTACTCAACCAATTTGTAATTTATGCTATCATAAATAAGATATCCCCTTTTCTTTCTCTTTTTGGTCTTCTAAGCTAGTACATAAAATGTTTTTGTACTGTCTTGAGACTGGGCAGAAGCGTCAGCAAGTTTTTTTTAAAAATTAATTTCTCCGATGTTGGTGATGCTAGCTAGGCTAATGTTTATTGCCCGTGCCCAGTTGTTCTTGAAGATGGTAGTGAGCTGCCTTCCTGAACCACTGCAGTCTATGTGCTCTAAGTCGACCCACAATGCCCTTAGTGAGATGCTTCAAGGATTTTGACCCTGCGACAGTGAAGAAACTGCGATTTCCAAATCTGGATGACAAGTGGCTTGGAGACAAACTTGCAGACGGCAGTGTTCCCATTTATCTGCTGTTTTTGTCCTTCTCGATGGTAGTTGTAATGGGCTTAGAAGGTGCTGCCTAAAGATCTTTGGTGAATTGCTGCAGTGCATCTTGTAGATGGCACACACTGTTGCTTCTGAGCGTCCCTGGTGGAGGGAATGGATGTTGACATATGTAAATCATGATTAAATACCATCAAGTATAGATTTTAAAATCCTAGTAGCTTAGCAGGATGGAAATTAATCTTTTCCTCAGTTTAAGGTAGAGGATGAAGAAAAGAATTGGAGCTTGTTCAGTGAATCTTAACTTCAACACAGTGAGGGCCTGCCTTGGTTTGGAGGTGGAAGGATGACAGTAGACTTGTTTGGAGGAGGAGTGCAAGACTGACTGGAAGTATTTGAAGGGATGGCATTGGATTCTATTAAGTTTGGAGGCCCAGATTTTGGAAGACGATGACAACTATACCAGTAATGAAGTGGGAATCTTCAGCTCAACTTCAAAAATATTAATAACGATGTTTCTAAGCTTGTAAATCCCACTTCAGTGATGCAAGACACGTTTCTCAGCCAGTGGGAAATAAAATACACTGATTCGGGGTTTTGGCTTTCAACCTCCCATCCCAGAATTGAACCTTTTCTGGAACAAAGCAGCCACAGCTTGAGCTTTAGTTTACATCACTTTTTTGGCCTTGCTCCTCAGTGGCTAATCCAGATACAGAAGCACTGCTCAAATTTGACAGACTTGACTCCTGGAAAAATTGAAGTCAAAATGCTGGAAGTAGGGTTGGGCAGCATCTATGGAGGAACGAGAAACTAAGTAAAAGGGCCGAATTCAGGGTGGGGGCGGCTTCAGGCAGGAAGCAGACTTTATTAGACAGGATAGTGACAGAGCAAAACTCTGCCACCTTCCTGCCTTTGCCACCAAGGTCCTTAAAAAATGGTCAGTTAATGATCAGCCTCAGCCAATTGAGTTGGGCTGAAATTATCCCAGCCTCAATTGGAACAGGAAGGAGTCAGCTTGCCCTAACAATTGCAGGGGCTTTTATGGCATAGTATTAGTGTTCCTACCCCTAAGCCAGGAAACCTGGGTTGAGGGCCCACCTGCTCCAGATGTGTGCAATAACATCTCTGAATAGGCTGACTAGAAAATATCTTCCCTTGCCAGCATGAGCAGGCTTTCATTGAGGGATGTAAAATGTGGGGCTGTCATTAATCTGCACTGAGGTGCACATGATTGAGGAATTGGTCCTGGGTACCCAAAACAACCTTTTAACTTTCATGTAGGTAATCCTTCCATCCATCCTGGGAGGTGTTGTTCTGGTAACATCCATCATCATCAACACGGCACTGCAGCATTGGGAGAAGCCAGCCTCTGATTTCCTGTGACTTCCTTGCCCTGGGTCATAATTCCAATTGAAAGCCAACCAGCTAGCAACCAATCAGCTGAATGACTGCCTGAAGATCTAGCAAGCTTCCCCATTATCGTAGAATATCTTCCACTGAATTCTGCTACTTGCAGACTTGGGGAAAGATGCTGCCCAGTGTTCCACATCTAATGAATCATCATCAGCAGCTTAAAAGTAAACGACCCTCTTACTTCACACACTGCTTGATTCGCTGACCATTTTCCAACAACGTCATTTGTTTTCAGTACTGATTTTTTTTTTTGTAACCGCTGTAGTTTGCTGCTAAAGAATGTGTTTTCAGACTGGATGAAGTGGAACCTCAAAATGGAAATCATGTCAATTCAAATGATCGCTGGTTTGATTTCCGTCAATGGGACTGTCAATATTGCAGCCTGTGGAGAAACAGCAAATAGCTTTTAGTAGCCTCTAGGTTTCAGTGTTTAGCTGTGTCTGTAAACACTGGAAGTTACTGTCAGTTTCATAAGTATCTCTCGCTGCTGTTGGAACTGTCTTACTGTCATGACAGCTGCATAATTAGAACCATTATTTTTCATTATTTTGAACTTGATTATTTCTTCACCAAAACCTGCATGATTCTTTGATAATTTTTATTTTTCTTCCTGTGTTCCTACCAGACAATATCTGGAGTTCTTATGGGTTACAGGGGGAGATCTTGGAAAAGAGAGGAATGCTATCTGTGCCTGCAACGGAGAGTGCAACAAACACGGGACTCCCTTACGTCTTCAGTGACATTGCAACCTACTTCACTATGCTGGTTGGCATCTACTTCCCATCCGTGACAGGTCAGACTTATGGCTGGGAAGGGACTATGTGATGTACAGTTACTGCCCTGTCCTCTGCATAATGTGTTGTCTCTCATTTGCATCGCTAAAATAAATATTTGTAGCGCTCATTAGCTGGTTACCTTCAGGACCTCCAACAAAACACACTTGTTTCCAGAAGTGTTTTGTTGCTTGTGTTATGGACCAGACCAAACCCCCTCAAAATATCAGAAGATAGTCTAGACCCTAATTTTTTCTTATTTTAAAGGTAAATGTAAGGGGTTGCATTACAGATGCTGTTTGATTCGTCGAACTATCAGATTTAAAACAAAACATTTTTTTTATCCACTACAATTAAAATAGTTAATTGTCAGCCAAATTTCTTTAAGTTAAATGGAAATTACATTTCTCGTTTTTTTTTTTTAAAGCATATAATTTTCCAAACAATCTTTATGATTGTGGGATCATACATTTCCTCTCATTCTTGACAAATCTACCATTGCCTTACCTTACCTTATGATGTCATCCTAAATCTGAACTATTTTAGCTATTTCTATCACTACTGCTCAAATTCCTGTCTGCCATTTCTATGCCCACTCCAGAGGCAATCATTCTCTGCCACCTGTGGCCATAGGCTGCCGCATCAGTTTAAAATATCTTTCTAAATATGAGCAAGCCAACTTGTGCCGTGTGCAAGCAAACAAAAGAACCTGGAGAATCAAGGCTGAGAAACAATATGATAGTTAACAAAATGATCTGCCCAATAATGCTCATGGAGAGGGACCAAATCATTGCTTTTTCAGTCTTTGCCTTAACGTCTAACATCAATACTTCTGTCCTGTCTGCATCTGTGTGTTGTCGGGGTGTTTATCAACGAGATTAGTGTTGTAACTATTGGGATAACTTAATCTATTGGAAAACTTAACGGAATAATAGATACAGTAACTATTGCTTATTAACTGTTTCATTGCAGTAACATTCCATAAAACCACCCTAGGCAAAAGGCAACTTCAGAAAACGGATTACCTCATACAGGAGTTGCACGGGAGACTGAGAACTGCCAGCTTTTGGCTGTAACAGAGAGAGATAAAATGGCGTTCTCTTCTTCAATCCCCCAACAGCAACTGCTGAAAGCTAAACTAAAGATCCTGGTTCTGTGGGAATTTAACCACACCTGTTTAGGCTGCCTCTATTGTTCCAATCTTTTTAAAAAATAAACAGGGTCTTGCAACTATTTATTCTATTGGTTCTTCTAGACTGCTCATCCTCTCCGTCTTAAAACCTCTCTTCAAAAAAAATCGGAACAAGATAACCTCTCAAAGACATTGAATCATCACACTTGAAAATCTGGCAGATCTTCAAGACCTTTCCCAGGTGTCTGTAACAATCTAGATTTTTCTACCATCCCCCCGCCCCCCGCCGGATTACTGGTGCTCCGAGCAGAATGAGGATTTCTACTGGCATCTTTCTCCATTCACCAAAGTCTGCACCCAGAATTATGCTGAGCTGAATGTGTCCCCATTGAGTCCTTACTCCATAATTGTGGTAAATGCCAAAGGAAATCACTGAGAGTCGTATGCCCATGCTCCTTTCGGAGGGCTGCATTTTCATGTCTTTGGACTTTTACTTACAAGCTGAACCTAACAGTTGAATCTATAAGTTGAATTCTACAGATACTTGAACAGAACAGTAAAAATATATTGGCAGAATGTTTTGTGAGATTAAAGGCCACAAGTATTGAAATATAGTTGTGAAACAGCAAGGATGAGAGCTTGTATACCTTCAACGAATAACACACTCGATTCTGACTAAAGTTCTTTTATCCTTCAAACAGGCATCATGGCTGGTTCAAATAGATCTGGAGACTTGAAGGATGCTCAGAGATCCATCCCTACGGGAACACTGTTAGCAATTATTACAACCTCTTTCATTTGTATCCTTTACACTGGGAAATCCTCACATTAATTTGAATCTGCAATATTTAAAAGTACTGGACATTTCAAAATGTTCTGGGGATCCAGGGCCCTGTTTGCCAAGCCATGGGATAGGTAAAACAGTTCATGAATTTGGAATTCAGTAGATCTGATAATTGGTGGAATGAAGCCTAAACCATCAATGAACATTTGTGTAAAAATCCGACTATCTGAAGCCCTTTGAGGCTTGGAGATCACCAGTGTCACCAACCATCCATGTGAATCATGCCCCATGCTAATGACCTCCGGATCATTTGAGTAAGCAATAAATATTACCATTGTAGCTGACATCCCAGGAATGCCTTTTCTCAAAAAAAATTTCAAAAATGAAAACCCTAATCCAGAGACCCAGGTAATGTTCTGGGGACGCAGGTTCGAATCCCACCACGGCAGATGGTGGAATTTGAATTCAGTAAATATCTGGAATTAAGCATCTAATGATGACGATGAATTAGTTGTCGGTTGTCAGTAAAAACCCATCTGGTTCACTTAGGTCTGTTAGGGAAGGAAACTGGCATCCTTGTGTGGTCTGGCGTACATGTGACTCCAGATGCCAGCAATGTGGTTGATTTTTAACTGCCCTGTGGGCAATTAGAGATGGGTAATAAATGTTGGTCTCACCAGTGATGCCACCCGCATCCCATGAGTGAATAAATAGGATAGTTTCCACAAGTTGAGCTAAAATGTTGAAAATGGAGCCCTGTTGCATTCTCTTCAGTTAGCTCAATGAAAAACAAGGCAATGAAAACAAACTACGACATTAATTTTAATTCTTTGCTCATGCCACAGGGTAATGTGCTCCATCTCTTGATCCTTAGTCAGACCAACTGAATGTTCATCTCGGAGCAAAGTGGCCCCAGTATCCTCCCTCCTGTCACCACATCCTCAAAATAAAATGCAGAGATGATATACAATCCATCATAGAATGGTCATCACTGAAGAGTTGATGACTCATTAAAATTTCAAGCAGAGGATATTGCTGCAAGAGTACTTTTTGGTTACCACAGCTTATTTTCTAACCAGTATATGTAAAATAACTAAATTGGGTAACATTGTTTTTTTTTCTCAAAAATGTTAATTTCCTTGATAATCAACAACAGACTTGTCATCCATTATCTTATTTGGTGCTTGCATTGAAGGTGTGCTCTTAAGGGACAAGTAAGCAATTAACATATTTATGGTATTGTATTGAACAATTGCATGTCTGTTTTTGCTGAACTTTTATGACTATCATTATATGATAACATATTTTAAGCTATCAGAAACATCAGTCCTTGCACACAAATCACGGTATGTCAAAGACCAATTAAAATGTGCTTTTAATGAGAATCAAATGTTCTTCAGCCGTAATCAAGTTCTACTTTTAATAATAAACATTGATAACAATATCTTTTCCTATTTCTTTGCCAACCCACTGTCTTGGGTCCCTTTTTTTTTATAACCTGTTGTATCACTTATTTCCTGGTCTATCTGAACCCAGAGTTAATTTCACTTGTGTTGCTGTCTATATCCTCTGAGCATTATGCTACATAGTAGGCAGTTAGTGTGATTTATCTGGGGCTGAATGGTTTGCCTGTAGAATTGCCCATCCTGTAATGAAGAAGGGACAATACATTCTGTGTGTTTAACAGGTGACTCATGGGGGAGAGTGTTATCTCCTAAGTAAGCATAAAGTGTTCACTTGCTTTCTTCTTGGAATTTATATTTGTTAAAGTATTTCATTGCAATTTTTATGCTAATCTGATCCCTTTTTATATTTCAGTCCAAGGGTTCTTGCAGCTCTATTATTCAATTATAGATAGTCCATTGCAAGTTTGCAAAACATTTGGACCTCCTGTTTAAAAAAGGATAGATATACGGACTAGACATTTGAGAGCAATTAAGGGTCTCGTTTAGTTCAATATTAATTGTCAAATGGTACAATGGGAATTTATTAAGCTGATGACATGATGCATTGTTTTTGAAGCCATAAAGCTGGTTCAGTGCAGAATAGCTCAGACTTTCTTAAATTGGTCTTGTAACTTTCTAACACAAATGATTAGATTAGATCTTTATCTTTCAGCTATGTTGTTGAGTCAACAATTGACATCTACCAGCAACCAAGCTATAAGAATAGGTTGACTTATTATGTCATGAATTCTGTTTCTGCTAAAGAACAACACAATGAAATATCATGAGCTGACCTGGTTCACTGCTGATGTGTTGTTCTAAGCTTAAATGTTAGTTAGTGCAGCTAGCATTTGATGTTCTAAAAATAAACAGTTGTTCTGCAATGAATTTTGTTCTTTGCCTTTTGAAAGATTTTTGGTTCTCTCTTCCCAGGTTTGGCGAGTCTGTAAATGGCAACCTTGTCATTGGGACTCTGGCTTGGCCATCTCCCTGGGTTATTGTGATTGGTTCTTTTTTTTCAACGTGTGGTGCTGGCCTCCAGAGTCTAACTGGGGCTCCTCGGCTAATGCAGGCCATTGCAAGGGACGGGATTGTTCCTTTCCTACGGGTAGGTGCAGACAAGTTACGTTAAATGCAATTGACAAGATGTCAATGAAACTGAAAAATGTCATGACCTTGCAGAATGTGTGTGAAGGGCAAATTAATTTCAATAGGTGCACTGCACTTCCTTGGAAGGAGTAAGGACAGCATGTATACTCCTTGGAAGACTACTCTAAATGGGCTGCTTGACTAGTCTACCATGAGTAGTGCATTAACTTTGCACCAGGTTTTCTGGCACCAGGTTTTCTGGTGTTTGGCAACTCCGTGCAGAATGCCACTCCTGCCTTCCATCTTGTAAAAGAAGGGAGCTCTGCATTTCTGAGAGGAGATTCTGATCACTGCTCGCTCAGGATGCGGAGGTATGCTTCCATTCTGACATTTCTTTCGTTGCCCAGAACTGTCGGAGGAAGGTAAACCACGCCTCGAGCCAATTTGACAGCTGCTGTCAAAGGATAATTCGATAAGGTAATTGTGCTGTTCAAGCTGCTGAGAGGGTAGGGTGCCAGGAGGAGGGGAGGGGGGAAGTGGGGGGGGTGCAGGATGCCAGATTGGTAGAGCCATGTTACTAACCAGGTATGGTGCCAACTGGGGAGGAGGTATGGTCCAGGTATGTAGGATGCCAACTGGGGATTATATACAGGATGCCAATTAAGTAAGGTGATAATTGGGATGGGTGTAGGGTGCAAGGGGACAGCTAAGTGTTTAGGGTAGGTCAGGATGGGTTGGATAAATTGGGTCCACAGGTGTCAGTTTGCTTGGGGGTGGTGTGGCAGAGGGAAGAGAAGAGAAGAGGTGGTGAGTCTTTACCTGGTTCCTCTGCGGGTCTTGTCTCTGGGCCTGGGTTTTTAAGGGGTCTGTGGGACCTGTTTAATAGTTAGTTAGGGTTTAGCCTATGTGTTCAATAGTCTCAACTTCTCCTGACTGTTTGTTTGTTTTTACTCGATTCCACGGGAACTATCTAAAGTCTTCGATAGCTATGGAGACTTTTGGGGAGTTCCAGGCATAATGGAATTGCTCGGTGGAAAATTCAATTTCCCGGACAATTCCTTTGTAGTCTGCTACGATGAGTATTCCGCAGGGTCCTCATGTACAACTCCTATCTGTGGTCACAAAATGACTGGCCGGTGAAAGGCGTGTCTCTCTATACCTGTGCTGCCTGCTGTGGAGTATATTGCCTATATTCTTATATTCTCATATATTCTCATTGTGTTACTGGATGCCCCTAATGGCTCAACTATGGCGGGTATGGGTTTTTTTTGGTCTGATGTGCTGTGCTCCTTCTCGATGCAAACGTAGTTATATCGATAAATACAATTTATACATAAAATTCCCTACTTTTAAAAACAGGTTTTCGGTCATGGAAAGGCAAATGGTGAACCAACATGGGCACTCCTCCTCACAGCTGGTATTTGTGAGATTGGCATTTTGATTGCTTCCCTTGACAGTGTAGCTCCCATTCTTTCCATGTAAGTATTAAATTATTATCCATCCTCTCTCCCCAGTCAATTTTTTAACATGAGGGAGACTCTGCGTGTTTCTTTTGATTTCATGCCCTAACCAGAGTTAGGGTTTAGAACATAAGAACATAAGAACTAGGAGCAGGAGTAGGCCATCTGGCTCCTCGAGCCTGCCCCGCCATTTAATAAGATCATGGCTGATCTTTTTGAGACTCAGCTCCACTTACCCGTCCACTGACCGTAACCCTTAATTCCTTTACTGTTCACAAATTTATCTAGCCTTGCCTTAAAAACATTCAGTGAGTTAGCTTCAACTGCTTCACTGGGCAGGGAATTTCACAGATTCACAACCCTTTGGGTGAAGAGGTTCCTCCTGACCTCAGTCCTACATCTGCTTCCCTTTATTTTGAGGCGATGCCCTCTAGTCCTAGTTTCACCTGCTAGCGGAAACAACGTCCCTGCCTCCACTTTATCTAATTAATAGATGGCCACATATCCTAAGACAGTGGCATTAGTTTTCTGAGATCTCGAGAGAACTGCCTAACGGGGGCATTGAAGGGGACAAAGCAAAAAGCAGTCATGACTGTTATATGTGCATCTTTGTCTTCACTATCTTGCTTCCTGAGTGTCTCAGCAATTGACATATAACAGTTGACATTCCCATAGTGCCTTCAACATAAAAACATCAAAGTGCTTCCTGGTTTGTTGTTGTTAAAATGGTCTGATGAGGAGGGATCAATTTGGAATGATGCAAGCAGGAACAGAAAGCTTAATTGAACGGACAGAAAGCTTTGAGGAAGAGAGGCAGGAGGTGAAGTCGAGACTTTTGAGGGACAGAAAGTAGGATTTCTGCGCATTGAGGTTCAAATGCCAATAGGGAGAGGGATTGGGCAAAAGATGATGCACGTAAGGGCAATGTTAGAGACACGTTTGTTTGGAGAGAGTAGGTATACTGGTAATCTGCTGATTAGACAGGACAAATACAAAGATAAAGAGGCAAATGTTTACACTATGTTTGAAATGCCAATAAGGCTGGTTTGATCAAACATGGGAAATAAAAACTGGCTATACCTGAGTCTACAGCCGTACAAACTCGGCAGTGAACAGCACAGGAATGGTGATACTGTCAAAGCATTATTGTTGATGCAGTCTAAACTTGTCAAGAGTAGGCAATTTCTTTGACAACATTATGTTGCATTATTGACTGGTAACATTTGCAATTAATTAGTAGAGAAATAAAGGATTGCAAATCGTGGACCAAAGAATAATTGATCAAACTAACTGGTAAAACATTGTAATGGGATTTTTTTTTTTAAACTGCTTCATTCTGCATCAAGGATGATGTGATCATCTATCAGGCCAAAATCTGCAGACAAAATAAAACTTCATAGTAGGTGAACTCAAAAATGTGAGCTTAAGGCAGTTCATTGATGAAGCATTCATTTTTTCAGAATTCAGCAACACAAAGTTCTTGTTTGACCTAAAGTGTTGGAAAATGGGGAGGCATCTGTTGTCAGCTATCCAATTCACATGGTTACGTTGGGAGATGGTGGATCCTGCTCCAGTTTTATAATGAGAACAGATTTAAAATGGGGCCTAACTCATTTAGGATAAAAATGCAACAAAAGAGCCGAAAAATCTAGTACTTATCAGAATTATAAGGGCAGTAGCACAGCATTGTTTGTACCATTTTAAACATAATATTATAATCCATATTTGTTTTTCCTCTTCTCCCTTAGGTTCTTCCTGATGTGTTATATGTTTGTGAACTTGGCATGCGCACTGCAAACACTCCTGAAAACACCTAATTGGAGGCCACGATTTACATACTACCACTGGTATGGCAGAAGACCCACAAACAACAAGAACAATCACTGAAGGATCCCTTTAGTTTGTGGAGTGCAGCAAGCTCCAGTTGTCATTCACTGTACTATGTGACTAGTGAATTATTTGAAACCATTCTAGTGAAGAGGCTCTTGAAGCCCCATTAACTAGGGCCACCAGCACTAATTGTGGAAAGCTGGCTTGAACTGCTTCTAATACAGTCCTTCGTGCAGTCAAAGCTCTTTCAGAATTAGGTGTGAAATGTTAGTGATAGAATAGCTAGCCTGGACTAATTGTGCTGATCTCCATTTACCCATTTTTGTTTTAACTGTGGGACGTGGGCATTATTGGCTGGCTAACATCTCTTGCCCATTCCTAGTTGCCTTTGTGAAGGTGGTAGTGAACTGCCTTCACAAACTATTGCAGTTCGCATGCTGTAGGTTGACCTGCAATGCCCTTAGAGAGGGAATTCCAGGATTTTGACCCAGTGACAGTGAATGATACACTTCCAAGTCAGGATGGTAAGCGGCTTGGAGGGGAACTTTCAGGTGGTGGCGTTTCCATGTATTTGCTGCCCTAGTCCTTTGAAATGTCACATTTCTTAATTTGATTTATGTAGAGTCAGCGTGACCTCACGAAGGGGAAATAGTGCCTGACAAGGTTATTTTAATTCTTTGGGGAGGTAACAAGCAAGATAAATAGAGGAGAAACAGTTTATGTGGTATGCAGCGGTTTAGTTTTAAATGAAAACAGAAAATGCTGGAGAGGCTTACCAAGGCTAGCAGCACCTGTGGAGAGAGAAATAATTAATGTTTTGAGTCTGGTGACCCTTCAGAAGCCTTCCTCTTGATTTTAAAAGCTTGCTGTACAGTTTTTGAGCTACATTTTGGTGGGATTGATTTGTGGGATGGACCCTGTTCATTTTTACTGGCGAAACTGGTGATGGAAATACCTCTTCCTTTAGTTACAGCAGCCTGAACTTGTACCATGCCCCTTAGCCATTACTGGATACGATCATGAATATTTGCTGTAAACAGGGAAGGGAGATACAGTGACTTCAAATGTACATGAACTTGGCTCTAAGCCTAGTGTAGGGGATTCTGAAAGCATCTGAAAATGTTTTGATTTCAGTAACTTACTATAAGCATTCCAATTCTAGGACTTTGTCCTTCCTGGGAATGAGCTTATGCCTTGCCTTGATGTTCATCTGTTCCTGGTATTATGCGCTGGTTGCCATGGTAATAGCAGGATGTATCTACAAGTATATTGAATATCGAGGGTAAGGTAGTTGCTATCTATCTTTTAATATGAATGAGCTCTTTATGTGGTTTAATGTCTATTACATTGTTTCTGCCTGTATTTTGTTTTTGAAAAATCATTTTATTAACTTTTTTTTTATCAGGGCTGAGAAAGAATGGGGTGATGGCATCAGGGGGCTGTCGCTAAATGCTGCTCGATATGCTTTGCTGCGATTGGAGGACGGTCCACCTCACACCAAGAACTGGAGGTAAAATCACATCTAGGCTCTGTCGATGGTAATTGAAATTTCTTAAGGCTGTTCAGAGTTACTTCCCTAGAAAGGAGCTTTCAGTCTCCGGGACAGCATCTTGATCCATTTTTTTGTTTTTTTTTGATGTGTTGGTTTCATTTTCTCAGTGACTTGAACCTTGTGCTTATCATGTTGAGGGACGTTGCAGCTGAACATCAAAGTCTTTTTCACTTGGTATTGACATTAAAGACACTGTCATGTGCTTCATGTGTAGCAGTGCTCCCAGAATTCTGCTGGAAGGTTACGCCAACCAAATTCAACCAGAACGACCCAATTGCTTCCTCCTCATGCCATAACATTTGGAGTGGGGAAACAAAATTTGGCCCTATTTACAGTAAACTAGAAAGATTTTGAGTTGAATGACACCATCCTTTTTAACCCAGCGTGCAAAAAAGAAAATTAGGCAAAGTCAGTGCATTAGCTTAACCAAAAGGGTTCCACTCTTTCCAAATAATTACATGCTTAAAATCCAGATTTTTATTTGAAACTGACCACTGAACTGATCAATGAGACGAGCTGCCATAAGGCAGGGCGTTCAAATGTAGAAGCATGATTGGCTGCAGTGCGTTTGATTTTGGAGATAACTTTTTGTAGTGCTTTTGATTTAGTCATTTACAATTCTGTCAAAACGATCGTGACAAAAAGTGCATGTTAAACAGATAAAAATTATGGGGTGGTTTTATGTCTTTTACGAAGAACAAGCCTTTGTGAGGTGCTGTTCCTCTTGTTTTTGCATTGCGAATTGGCCACTGGAGGGGTTGTTTGCCTCATTGATGTAAAATACCACTGCACAGAGTGGAGATACAAGCCAAGCAGTCTCATCAAACTGGTTGCAGACAGCATGTTGCCATTCAGTTGTTACTACAGGTGGGTTAAAGGCCACAAAGGGAATGAAATCGGTGGTCTATGGCATACCCCAGAGAAAAGTTAACTTTTTTTTTTGTGAGGGACAACTTAAAAAAGTTGCTTGCCAGTACAGAACATGAGTACTCTTGATGAAAGAGACATGTTATCAAACCAGCAGCTTCCATGTCCTTACCCCAAACCCCTCAGACCAGACCTTGTCATTTACATGGGTTGCTATCTCAAACAATCCAATGTCAGCAAATAATGGTCCCCATCAGCAGCTATCGATTCTCACAGGCTGACCTTTACCCATTTCTTTCTGTCAAATGTTTTTCTCTCTTTCTGGCCTCTACACCTACTGTTTAGTCCTTTCCACTCCTCCCACCTACCTTTAGCATATATACCAACCTTTTCCTAGATACAATCCGGTCCTAGAAATGTACAGAAACAGACCTTCAATCCAACTTGTCCATGTCAACCAGATATCCTAAATTAATCTGGTCCCATTTGCCAGTATTTGGCCCAAATCCCTCTTAATCCTCCCTTTTCAAATACCATCCAAATGCCTTTTAAATGTTGTAATCGTACCAGCTTCCACCACTTCCTCTGGCAGCTCATTCCATACACGCACCACCCTCTGTGTGAAAAAATTGCCCCTTAGGTCCCTTTTCAATCTTTCCCCTCTCACTTTAAACCTATGCTGTCTAGTTTTGGGAAAAAGACCTTGGCTATTCACCCATCCATGACTCTCGTGATTTTGTAAACTTCTATTAAGTCATCCATCAGTCTCTGACATTTCTGAGGAAGGGTCACTGGACCTAAAGCATTAATTCTGCTTTCTCTCCACAGATGCTGCCAGATCTGCTAAATTTTTCCAACAATTTCTGCTTTAGTTTCTGATTTCCAGCATCTGCAGTTCTTTGGCACCATGCAAAAGAAAAACCAAAGCTTTTTGGTTTGAACTCATTAAGTCTGATGCAAGAATACAGAATTTCAAAGGGAGTAACAATTTATACTGCATGAGAAAAGGGTGGTGCTAATTGTTTCCAGTTGTGGCATTGCTGTGGAGAATGCTTCAGAGTGTAATTGACCCTTTTACTTTTCTAAATTAAATCAAAAGTGCCAATGGCTGGACAGCATCTTTTTGCCTGCAGAGGATAGGTCTCTGCAGATGAACATACGTAACCCCTCGCAAGTTGTGACATTTGCATTGACTTATTGAGTGCAAGACAAGAAGCTTTGGCACGACCTTAGAAAAAATATTTTGCAGATCACAAAATGACTCGGCATTTTGACCAAACACCTGCTTTTATTTTTTCCCATCTCACGCGCTCTCTGCCTTCCAATTCAGGCCTCAACTGTTGATATTGCTGAACCTGGATCCAGAACAGAATGTGAAGCACCCTCGGCTCCTATCACTCACCACACAGCTTAAGGCTGGCAAGGGATTGACCATTGTTGGCTCAGTGTTGGAAGGCACCTTTCTGGAGAGGCACACTGATGTACAAAATGCTGAGCAGGTATTACTCTGACCATTGATGTCCAGCAAGTATTGTGTTTGAGTTGATGTGATTGGAAATAACTTTAGTTACAGCACAACTTAGTCAATAAAAGATAAGAAATTACAGATGGACGTGCACTTGAAGCGGATTCAACTGTAACTGTTCAAAAGAAACTTGAATGTTTAGGTCGAGAGGAAAACGTTGCAGGATGATTAGGGAAAGAACGGGGAACTGAGATTCTTTTGCTGCGTGCATTGAAAGAATTAGCGCAGGCACAATGGGCCGAATAGTTTGGTTCTATGTTTTGTCATTAAATGATTCCTTTGTAACACTGAGATCGTTTGCCAGGAGTAAAATTGCATATTTTGAGGCTGTTCCCATTATTGCTTTATCAGGGCAGCAAAGTGGTTAGCACTGCCGCCTCACAGCGTCACGGACCCAGGTTCAATTCTACCCTCAGGTGAATGTGCAAGCTCTGGGTTTCCTTTTGGGTGCTTTGACTTCCTCCCTCAGTCCAAAGACGTGCAGGTTACATGGATTGGCCGTGCTAATTCGGGGATGTGTAGATTAGGTGGATTAACCATGGGATGTGCAGAGACAGGTTAGAGGGGGTGGGTATGAGTGGGGTCTTCTTTGGAGGGTTAATGTGGACTTAGAATTCCCATTTGGCCTATGATTCTGGTTCCAAACACCTAGTGTTTTCACAATGATGGGTGCATCATTTAACTAGACTGGAAGATTGACTCAACTGTTTAATGAATCTGTGACTGAGAGCATTTCCCATTGACTATTCATCGCCATTCAGTGGGCTGTAAAATAAACTGTCCAAGTTGACCCAAATTGGGCTGCCGTGTGATTAGAGTTACAAACTTAGTCTTTCTGCCTGATAGTGCATCTTAGATTTGTAAAATTGATTTGCATTCACCAAACTAACAATTTAATATAACGTGGAAAGGACAGTGCTGGGAACGGAGTTGTTTGAGTATCACAGAGCTTGATCAATATGGAGTTCAAGTGATGATGAGCCTGGAATATTTAAGCCCACAAACTAAATACTTCCCCCTCCCACCCACCCACAACAAAACAAGTGGGAGTTGAAAGAGGCCTTTTCAGTATCTTCTTGGGCATGCAGTGTCTTTATTGAACTAATTCCCCCCCTGCCATCTGACATTAGACTAGCAATTGACCTTTGGATACTAATGTACTGCTCAATTACCTGATGCTTTCAAAGTGTTCTTTTACCGGATGGCTTAACATGACATGGTGAGGGATATTTATTAGATGATAAAGAATACTCCTATTCCCAAAGAATGAATTGTTGTAGGAGTCTGTTAGAGTGAATCATAAGAGATTTGAGCTTCATGCTTTCTGTGCCTGATGTGATTATCTGGTATGTGGGGCAAGTGTCAAATGATGCTTCTCTTCACAGCACTGTTTGCTATGGGGAAGTGTTGGTTGTGCTGAATTAGGGGCTGGCTTTAAGGTTTTACGTCGCATGTGAAATTAAATGGTGGGACACTGAAGGTTTTGAAAAACTATGGCTGCTTCAGTTTATGAAGAGAAAGTGTGAGAACTTATTGGTTTCTTCTTCTTCCTCTTAGTGGAGGTAAGGGAGCTGCTTTCAGGCTTCAGTCATGCAGCCCCTCAATTGGCCTGTGACCAGTGGTCAAGTGACTGTGTCTATTTGTTTTCTCCTTTCCCAGGCAGTGGGGCTTTGGTAGACCTGAAATTCTGAACGCCTGAGTGGAGGAACTGAGCTGGTGTCCCTCAGTTTAGTGGTGGTTAGAATCTGTCACCAACGTGCTCCTGTTAATATCATCTGGGTGTTCAACATCATAAAAGGTGCAGCATTCTCAGCTAGCACGGCTCACAGCCAAATGGAGTCTGTAAGCATTTGGCCCTCCTGATAAGGGGAGGCAATGGCCTAGTGGTATTAGTGCTGGACTGTTAATCCAGAGACCCAGATATTGTTCTGGGGACCTGGGTTCAAATCCTGGTGGAATTTGAATTCAATAAATATCTGTAATTAACAGCCTAACGATGGCCATGAATCCATTGTCAATTTGTCAGGAAAAACCCATCTGGTTCACTAGTGTCCTTTAGGGAGGAAACTGCCATCCTACGCTCGGTTCGCAACAAACAACTGCACCTCCCAGTCGCGAACCATTTCAACTCCCCCTCCCA
>NC_063333.1:130593914-130606680 GCF_021869965.1 Rhincodon typus
TGTTTCCTCTCCACCTATCCTCTCCTCTATCCCTCTTCTATCCGCCTCCCACTCCCTATTTATTTCAAAACCCCCTTCCCCTCCCCCTTTTCTGATGAAGGGTCTAGGCCCGAAACGTCAGCCTCTCTGCTCCTATGATGCTGCTTGGCCTGCTGAGTTCATCCAGCCCTGCACCTTGTTGTCTCGGATTCTCCAGCATCTGCAGTTCCTACTATCTCTGATTCAAACTGCCATCCTTACCTGGTCTGGCCTACATGTGACTCCAGACCCACAGCAATGTGGTTGACTCTGAACTGCAATTAGGGATGGGCAATAAATGCTGCCTAGCCAGTGATGCCCTCATCCCGTGAATGAATAAAAGTAAAGGATGTGTCCTGTGTTGTTTGCTTTGACAGAACATCAAGACCTTGATGGGGCTGGAGAAGACGAAAGGTTTCTGCCACGTAGTGGTATCATCCAACCGGCGAGACGGGGTCTCGCACTTGATCCAATCATCTGGCCTGGGAGGAATGAAGCACAACACTGTGCTGGTGGCGTGGCCAGAGTTATGGAGGCAAACAGACGGTCCAACAGGCTGGAAGAACTTTGTCGGTCAGTATTACATTGCTCAGTTATTCGCTGAATCTCCATGTGATTAGTCCCAGGGGTGCCAGATCTAATTTGAGTTGTGCATTTTCAGAATCCACCAGGATTCCTGATTTGTTCTCCAGTTTAGGGGTGAGCAGATTGAGGTGCTTTAAAATATTCAAGAGATTTGGGAGAGTGGTTGCAGAGAAGCTGTTGGCTTTAGACAATCCAAAAGCATTTAAGAGGGAGACGAGAAAACACTTTTTTTCACCTAAAGTGTCAGGGAAATGTGGAATTCTCCCTCCAAGGCTGTAGACGTGTGGGGTCAAGACTATATTTAATAGATTTTTTTAGGAAGAACATATTAAGGAAGATGCTGAGTGGCTAGACTGGATTTGAAATACAGATCAGCCATGATCTGATTGAATGGTGGAGCAGACATGAGGAGCCTAATTGCTGCTCCCATATGGTGAGTTCAAGGAGTGAATGGCTTTCTTCTGTTCCTATATTAGGCTTGTGGGAGTAAAGTCACATTTGAAAATGCAAGTGAAGCCGTCCAAGTTGTGTACACCATGGATCGTGATGGCACTAAGCCACTGAAAGGAGGAGACCACACCAATGAATTGTCAACACGAAATCAGAAATTGCTGGAGAAACTCAGCAGGTCTGGCAGCATCTGTGGCGAGAGCAACAACTAACATTTCAAGTCCGTTCTTCGGAACTGATAGTAGCTAGGAAAAGGTATCATGTATGCTGAAGGCAAATGGTTGGGGTGGGATGAAAGGAAGGACTGAGAGAATAGGCGGAGCCCAGAGAGAGAGAGAGAACGACAGCTAAGTAGACAAAGGGATGGATGATAATACGCCAGGGAGAAAGGAAAGCTGACAATAGGAACTATAGTTGGGGGAAGTGGATTGACTGTGCTGAAAGCAGCCTGTGTCAATCCCACTCACAGCCCCTAGTCTGTCCCATGTACTTCTGATCTCCAAGTAGAGCAATAGAAAGACGTCTATGATTCGAAGGACAGCATCCAGATGTTAGTTGTTTCTTTCTAATTAAGTTGTGGGATGTTGGCAAGCCTGGCACGTATTTGGCCTATCCCTCAAAGCTGATGATGGATCATTTTGGACCTACAAGTCCCGTGGTGATGGCACTGTAAAGTGGGGAGTCCCAGCAGTTTGGAGTGAGAATAATGATATCCACCTGACTGAGAAAATAGTGTGAGACTTCCAGGCAGTGGTAATCAAATCCAGGAACTGTTTTAGTCCTTTTGAGGTGGTGGAGGTCAAAAGGAATTGTAGAGTCATATTGAAGGTCCCTTGACAGATTACTACAGTACGTCTTGTAGAATGGTACATAATGCAGGCACAGTGCACTTGTGACACAGAGAGTGAACGTTTAACTCAATGATGGGTTGCTGTTGGAGTAGACTTTGTTTTGTCTTGAAACTATGTAATAATTTTGACAATACTTTGCTCTAGTTAAACATCCAGTTATTTTAGGTCATTATGTAGGATAGTCATGCCTTAATGGGGACATGAGTGTCTACATGTTGGATATTTAAAAACAAGAGGAAGATTTGTTTGCTGTTAATCCACACTATATGCTTTGAAATGTAATTCTTCATCTTGGAAACATGTTAGGCATGTTTCTTTTATGGAGAGTTAATCGATTTTAAATCTTGCATTTTATCTTCATGTAAACCAATTTATCGTTTTATTGTTGCATAAGTTGTTGGCAGTTCTAAACAAATTCATTGATCCCTGATTTTTAAAAGACGGTACTTTTTTTCCGCCTCTGGATCTTTCCACTTCCATTAGCAAACAGCAGGTGGTGATCTCAGCTCACTGTTAAATGCTGTCAAGGAGCTAGAGAAAGAGACCTGCAGTAGATTCGTTGACCGTTTGAACCTGCTGCACCATTTAATAAGATCATGACTGATCTTCCACACTATCCCTATTACTCACCTGAGAGAGAGTTCAAACAGATTCTACGCTATTGCGTGGGTCTGGAGTCACGTATAGGCCAGACCAGGTAAGGATAGCAGTTTCCTTCCCTGGAGCACATTAGTGAACCAGATGGGTTTTTCCAACAATTGACAATTGATTCATGGTCATCATTAAACTCTTAATTCCGGATTTTTTTAAAAAATTGAATTCAAATTTCACCATGTGCCGTGGCGGTATTCAAACCCGGGTCCCCAGAACTTTATCTGGGTCTCTGGATTAACAGTGCAACGTTGATACCATCGCCTCCCTTCATGCTGTTGCTAGTGTATGATGAGCATAAACCCATCACAGGGCAGTGAGAGGCCATGACATACCACAAACATTATCCGTGCACCTCAACCCACCAGGAAACGGTCGGGAAATGAAAACCTCTCATCCAGCCTAACTAGGTCACCCGCTACACCAAGTTTCCTGCTCTTGCATGCTCCACAAAATTCACTACCTCCCCCAAAATTTCTTTATTCCCTATCACAATTTCACAGTCTCCAGTGGGAGTCCTAAAACTAAAGTGAAATATGCAGATAATGGGCATCTGAAATTAAAACACAAAGTGCTGGGAAGATTTGGGTCAGGCAACGAGAGGGAATCCATGTTGGTGTTTCATGTCATTCGTCTTTCATCAAACTTGACATCCAAAAACTGGAAATAATGAACTTGGGTAACGGTGGGTAATCAGGACAGAACACGTTCTGCAGATATTGACAGTGTTCTGAGGAAGGGCCACTGGACCCGAAACATTAACTCTGATTTCTCTCCACACATGCTGTCAGGCCTGCTGAGCTTTTCCAGCAATTTCTGTTTGTTTCTACTTTACAGCATCTGCAGTTCTTTTGGTTTTTATTTGGCCAGGTTAGATCCCTTCTTAGACCTAATGCATGCGGGGATAGATGCTGCTCGTGCATGAGGGATTGCACTCAGTCTTTCGCATCTTCCTTTGCCTTGCTCCAACTGTTTGGGTTTCATTATCTTTTCTCCTTGCCATCCCACCACCTTCCCTAATGCACTAAGGGACATGGAAGGTAATCTCTGTCCCTTCTACCCTTTGTGTTGGGACTGGGGATGTAACTTGGCCTGGGTGATATAGGGACACGTTCAGCCGGTCATTGGGTCCAGCGATGGAGTGAGGGAGAGGTCCTTTCTATGGGTCTCCTCTTCGCTCAAGTATAAATAGTCCTTCCTTCCAGCGGGAAAAGGCAGAGGTATAATAGTTAATGTAGAAATTCTGTTTCGTTCCAGACATGGTACGTGAGACAACAGCCGCTCACCAAGCGCTGCTGGTGACCAAGAATATAGATTCCTTCCCAACAAATCAGGAGCGCTTTTCTGGAGGCACCATTGATATCTGGTGGATTGTCCATGATGGGGGATTGCTGATGTTGCTACCATTTCTCCTCAGCCAACACAAGGTAAACTTTGTACCTGTTTAAAAGAGGGTCAACCATGTGACTGGATGTTCAACTTTTATTTTTCCTTCTTTGGTGCTAGAAGAGTAGCCTTAGTCACCCGTGGCTTTTGACGTCTCCAAATTGGACAATTGCAATGCTCTGCTCATTACTGTTCCCATGTTGCATCCTTTGAACTACAGCTCATTCAAACTCTCTGCTCACTGATTTACGTTCGGTGCCCTTTCGGACAACTCCTGGATTTTAGATTGTTGCTGTTTGAGACTCACCCCTTCCTTTCTCCGTTACCATCTCCAGCCCTACAAACCTTCTGAAATGTCGATGTTCCTCTAATTGTTCCAATTTGAGGATTCCAGTTAGTCTTCACCCCTCTGTCAGCTGCCTGGGGGCCTAAACTCTGGAATTCCCTCCTAAATCTGCCCACCTCCCCCCTTCTTGGCCCAAAACGCTGCTGCCTGTGACTTAACTTGCATTAGGCCCAATTTACTTATCACCTTTTGTGCTGGCTCCCTTCATTGGTTTCTGGTCAAGCAGCTTGATGTTTTTTTAAGATTCTCATTCTTGTTTTTCAAATCCCTCTATGCCCTCACCACTCCCTATCTCTGTAATCCCCTGCAGCCTCACGCTCCTCTGTGATATCTGTTTTCCTCTGATTCTGGCCTGTTGAGTATCCTCAATTTTAATTGCTCTACTATTGGTGGCATAGGTTTTGGTTGCTCAGCCCCCAAAACTCCGGAATACTTTCCTCTCACCTCTCGACCATTTTTCTTCTAATATCTATCTCTTTGACCAAGCCTTTGCTCGTCCCCTGTAATATTTCATGTGCACTTGCGTTTTGGTTTATCTGATTGCAGGACTGCGAAGCACCGTGGAGTGTTTACTAGGTCAAAAGCACTAGATAAATGCCGGGACACGTTAATGACTGAGATGGCTTATTTTGCAAAGTGGATCTGTTGCAGGTTTGGAAGAAGTGCAAGATGCGCATCTTCACCGTCGCCCAGATAGATGACAACAGCATCCAGATGAAGAAAGACTTGCAGTTGTTCCTGTATCAACTTCGCCTTGATGCTGAGGTCGAGGTGGTGGAAATGGTAAGAGCAGCCCTGTTAGAATGGAAATGGCCTTCTGGCCCCTGGATCGGTAATTGACTTGTGTGATCTCTTTGAAGGTCAGAACAGATTTGGAGGCCTGCTCCTATGTTTTCCCGCTTGTTTTATGATGCAAGCCAAATAGAGTCAGGGAACATTCAGCGAACACTGAAACCGCTCCGGCCTGTAGAGGTGTCCCTGCCGTATGTCATTTTCATTTGTACAATCATGTTGATTGGTAACAAATCATGAAGTTGTGGTCCATATGTATTGGAACGCCATCTGGTGGAGGGAAGTAGAAATTCTCTGGCTGCGGGTTTCAGGCCCAAAGGGACATTTCAGAGCCCAAAGACCCCAGGGCAAACTCAAAATCAAAACTTTGAAGCCCCACCCCACCTAAATAATCTGAATGAGGTGCTGCCTCCTTCTCAGACAGCTGACATCCAACCAGTGAATAAAAATTATTTTTAAGAAAAAACCTTTCCGTTGCCAGCTGTTGCAGGATGCTCAGCCAGTTGTGATGATTTGCCCTATAAATGGGCACTGGGGACCCCCTCCCTGCATGGAGAAGGCAGATCTTGTTTCAGCCAGCTACTAGGGTTGTCTGAAAAAGTGCTGAAAGTTGCCAAAAACACAGCCTACCTGTGCGAGTATGAGAATGTAGTTCAGTGGCTTAATCCTGTTTCGCCATTCAGTTACACCACAGCTGATCTGTAACCTCAATTCTTATTTACTTGTGCCTTTCCTTCAAAATTCTTGATGACCTTTGCATTATAAAAGAAATCAGCTTGACAATCTCAGCTGACACAGCGTCCACTTGATTTTTTTTTCCCCCCCACTTCGGAAAGATTTCCAAATTTCCAAATTGTCACTAAATTTAGTGCGCAAGTGCTTTCTTGCATCTCTCCTGAAAGACCTGGCTCCATCTTTCAAGCCTTTCCCTCTTGTTTTGGATGCTCCCACCAGAGGAATCATTTCACTCCCAGCTGTTTAATTTTTAAAAAAATATAATTTCATTCAGTCCAAAACCTGTTCCACTCAGAGGAAAAGCATGGATCATGCACCTGCTCGTTGTAATTTAATGTGCAACTAATATGTTTAGGTTCCAGGGCAAAGTCCAACACAAAGAGCTGTGTTATTTACTTTCAGGGGCTTTGCCTCTTTTTTTTTTTCCTTTTATTCCCAGCTTGACAATGATATTTCAGCCTTCACATATGAGCGAACTTTAGTGATGGAGCAAAGATCACAGATGTTGAAACAGATGCAGCTCTCGAAAAATGAGCGAGAACGAGAGGTAAGCATGTTTTGGTTTCAATTTTGTTCACATTTGCCAAAGAATTGCACACTGTTTTACCAACAAGAGTTTTTTTTTTTAACATTTCAATTTTATTCATGAAAACGTTAAATAGAATTTGCTATACTGCTCGTCGCCTGTTATTTTGAAAGGTTTTGCATAGTTTCTTCTTGAGTTTGCTATGATAGTACACAGTCTGATAGCATCAATGCAGAATACTGGGATGAACATGCTGCAGCAAAAAATGGAGAGGTTTATGAAATAACTCCACAGAGGTGGGTATTCCTTCACCAGATCACCATTTATTTACATGTGGAGAGTCCTTGACACTGATCCAGCTTCCTCAGATTAGTTCTTGGAATGAACAGGATGTCTGACACTCCTGTTCTTATGTCAGCCAGAGCTCCCTGATTGGACCAGATTAACAGCCTCAATCAGGGAACTCCTATATTATGAGGTCCACCTGGCTGACCTCATTACAATCACAACAATTTGGAAGCAATTCCACTGGAATATTGCTACAACAAAGCTTTAGCTGTGCTGACTGGGCCCAAAGAGTTGCTGCCTATAATTATTAGTAAATGTTTGTGGGGAACAAATCAGGCAATTGAGTCGTGCCATTGTTTGAAGACATTAGGCAGGAATTTGACTTATTTGTTTTTATTTTTGGTGAGATTTGTGTAGCTGCTTTGAAACATGGCTTCATGATTGTAGACCCAGTGAGCTGCTGATTTGTGTGTCTGAAGCCTTCACTGGGTAATGACAACCTTTAACCTCAGTTTACTGAGAGGGCATTGCTCGTACTCTGGGGCTAAATAAATGGTTGGGGTTGGATGAAAACTGTATGAGTGTGAGTTGTCCAAGTTTAGGTCACCTTTTCACAACCAGCTGTGGCTTAATGCCATGGTAGAGGTAGTTAAAATTATAAGAACAGCTCTGTTCTGACAGAATGGGAACAAAAGCCCAACAGTCACAGAGTTAGTTATTCACTGCAACTGACTAATGGCTTTAATTGCCTACTCATGTTCTACAGTCCACCGTCTGGCCCAATATTCCCTGCTTCACTGCCTTTTCACAATGGAAAGTGAATTGAGGTCATGCAATAAATTTCATGATGTCTCTGGTTTGCAGAGATCTATCCATCACGCAACATGATAGCATGTTGCATGTGAAGTCTCAGTCTAAGGTTTTTGGGTGCAGTCCCAAGGTAAGGGATGAAGATTTGCTGGCATTGGTTTAGATGCTGAAGGAGTATTTGTAAGCTGGGAGGTCAGCATGGGCTTGAACTTGTACCTTGGGCCTCAATAAAAGAAGCTAGATGCTGTCCCATCTCCATTGGTGAGAATTTTTTTCCTACAGAAGAAAACACAACTTCCCCTCCATTGGCAGTCCCCAACTATCCATGAAGTTCAACCAGTTTTTTGTGAAGGTGCCTGTAATGGGTGTTGCTGGACTCGTCAACATATATGAATACCCGCTTTCAATGTTTAGCCTAAGTCCGTTTAGTATTAGAAAGCCTTTACTTGGTAAAGACTGGTGGCACTTGATCATGATGTGCTTGCCTTGTCCCAGACTGTGCTAAAGCCATTAGTTTGTGGTATCAGTCAAGGGCCCAAACTGTTAATCCAAATGAACAGGAGTGGGACACACCATCACAATCATTAAAAAGCAAGGACCATCTTGTACTGTAATAGCATGTTTTCTATTTTCTATTTTCACAGTTTCCAAAACACTTTCCAGTAAATTAAATACCTTTAAATGTATTCCCATTATGATGGGCAAATGTGGCACCTAGTTTAGCCACAGCAAGATCCCATATTAAACGACGAGCTAAATTCTCCCACGATATGTTGACTGTAAGAGAAATATTGGACAGGACACTATAGGGAGAACTTCTCCTCTTCAAGTAGTGCCATTGAATCTTTTTAGCATCCACCTAAGAGGTTGTTTGGAGCCTCCGTTTAGCCTTTCACATGGAAGATGACCCCTGTCTCCGATCACGTGCTGCAATCTCTGAGGGGAGAGCCTTTTCAAAACCTTCTGGCTGTGAGATTGAGAGTACAACAAATTGATGCAAGTTTGGCAGAACACAATGGATCACCATTGTTTACACTATAACTATAAAAGTTACTTTACATCAACACTGTTGTATCAAACCAGAAAAGCTAGGCTGACTACCAGAGGCAAGGCTTCAGGTTTCTCTTCCAGTGTGGCCCTCACTGGTATTGCTCATAGCTCTGTCCCATGAACATTGACTCCTCTTCCAAATTGCTGGTTGCTCAGGTACACTCCGAGATGGTGATCACCTACAAATTAATTTATTGGTACCAAGAAAAGTCCTCACCTCCCTCCCAAAGTCTGTGTTCTTAGCCAAAAAGGCTGACCATAAATATTTTCATTGCCTCTGTACATTGTAATTATTCCAATACATAATCTGTAGGTGCTAATCATAACCACTTTTTTTCATTGAAGGAGATTAATTAATCATTTTTAAAATGCTACCTGGAGCCAAAACGCATGAGCAATCAACTGTTTGTTTCCAAGACCAAATAACAATGAAATTCCAATGACTGTCTCCACTTGGGAATAATTTTATGGTGAACTTAGAAAAATTACTCTTTGCCACGTTATTATGTACAACTGGGGAGATAATTCACTTCCAAGATAGACAACAGTTGCTCAGAAGACCAGACAGAGGAGCTGCTCATCTGGCCAGCTGCTGATTAAAGAAATGTATAGATTATGGGGACGGGATGGCAAGGGAACAAATCCCTGCAATGGTTAAAGATGATGATTAGATATGAACTTATCATAGGGCTATTTCTAAATTTAAGTTTAAGGCACGTCATTGTTGAGCTCCTTCAAGGGCCAATGAACAGTCTTTTATCTTGAAGCTGGAAGTTTGTGATTTTTGATTTTTTTTTTAATCTGGTTCTAGGTGAGATCACTTTGAAATATGGATGAATAATTAAATGTGCAAGTAAAAATGATCAGGCTGTGTCATATACCTCCTTTCTAAACAAAAAGCTGCAGAAATGAGCATCTGCTTTTGATAGCTTCAAAGATTGAACAGATTGCTTTTGAATAATTTGTCATAGCTGCTAACGCAACAGTAATGAGGGACTGCAGAAATGTCTGTGGATTTGTTTTTTTTTCTAGAACAACTTGCATTAGTTACAAACTGAGGTGTGTCAATAGATAACTAAAATGTATGCAGGTAGAAATATGCAGCATGTTAAATCTGCTTTTATTGTGATATTGAAATGGTATCTGTTCCTGAAACCTGTCCAGAGAATGTTTCCTAAGTAAGCAGAGGCAAAAGTCTTCAGGTTGCATTGCTATTTAGTCACAGAAACTTAACAAGCTGCTCAGTGCCCATCTGTTTTGGCTCCAGGACCAGAGCAGTACCCTTAAAGTGAGTGGATTTATTTCCTTTAACATCTTCCCTACAGATGCGAATCATAACTGTCTTTTATGTAACAAAAAAAGTAGTGGAATAATCACAATAACGATACAATTAAAACTTATGGCCTCTGCCTTCACTGCACAATTCATTTTGTCGGCCAGTGTGACACAGATTAGATGATTGCCTTATAGCCTCAATTTCTCGAATCTCAGTCCCGCCAGCATTGTGAGCCCTTGTATTGCTCCCCCATGTCACTAACTTCCACACCCACTTTCAACCTCATCATTTTACACTCTCTATGTAAAATTTTTTTTTAAGAGTCCCTACAGTGTAAAAACAGGCCCTTCGGCCCAACAAGTCCACACCGACCCTCCGAGAGCATCCCACCCAGACCCATCCCCTATTACCCACCTAATCTACACATCCTGAACACTATGGGCAATTTAGCATGGCCAATCCACCTAACCTGCACATCTTTGGACTGTGGGAAGAAACCAGAGCACCCAGAGGAAACCCACGCAGACGCGGGGAGAATGTGCAAACTTCACACAAACAGTCGCCCGAGGGTGGAATCGAACCCGGGCACTGTGAGGCAGCAGTGCTAACCCTTGAGCCACCATGTGGCTCACTGAAACACAGTGTGTTTTATAGAAACTTTCACAATATAACAAAAGTGCAAGTCATTTTATAGCTGCCAGGTGCACACTTGCAAATTGTGTAAATTATACCTGATTTGCGTATGAAATGTAACGTTTACGTTGTGCACCACTCTTCAGCGACCAAGGAAGTAAAGCCATTACAATGGTCAAAAGGAAATACAGGAACACTCTTGGTTTTTACCAACAAGTGTACACATTCACGTGCATCATGTGCATGAATGTAACAAAATCCCATATCCAGGACAATGTCCATATATGTTGCTGATCAGAAATGCAATTTACTAAATCTGGATTTAGCTCACTGTACTAATCCTGTCCCAGGCACTGTCTTTCTGATGAGACCGTAAACAGGCAGGGTCTCTGTTTAAAGTGGATGCAAAAGATCCTGTGGTATTAGGTTAAGAAGAGTAGGGGTTAGGGGATTATCCTGACCAATATGTATCCCTTAAACAACACTGCTAGGAGTCCGGTTATCTGGATTTTTGGGAGTTGGTGTACTAATTGGCTGCTACGTTTCTTGTTTTACAAGTGACTTCACTTTAAAAATAACTAACTTAATTGATTGCAAAGATATTTGTGAGGAATGCAATTTATGTGCACGTTTTAAGTCTATAATAGTATTTTTTGGAACCACATTAAATTTTCTGGTTACAAAGGGGTAACCTTTCCTCTTCTGGGTGGTAATCTGACAAAACAGACCATCTGCACTTTGTCGAGCCCCAGCAACGTTCATCTACGGATATTTAGAAAACCTGATCTATCAGATTAATATGCATAAGGTAAAATTACAGAGTCTTATCTGCAAATGTGATTGTTTGTAACTACCTGAATTTGGACACCTATTCCCAGCTTCATCCATTCTCCTGCCAGTTCTGACTGACTTATCACTTTTACGTCCATGTCTTTATTTCAAACCTGGGTCTGATGAGGCTGAGTCTCCCAGCTCCTGCCCAGATATAGCCACTCCTATATGTGAGTTGTGTTTAGCTCCTGCAGGCTTCAGGTGAGTATATAGCCACAGTAGCATGAGCACTCAACTTGAGGACATGTGAATCTATTCACAAAACACGTGCTCAAAGATCATACAGGATCTATTTAAGGAATGGTACTGTTTGTTATGAGCGTGGGTCAAGTTATAATGAAGCTGTGTTGTATACAAGGTACGTGGTTTAATATACTTTCAGCCAACCCGGTTGTGTATTGGTACTTGATGTTTAAATGCACAGAAAAAGGCAATTGCTCCACAATAGACACATCCTGTGTAACATCTGAAAGACTTTGACACCATCATTTTAAGCTGTATTGACAATGGATTGATGCAAGGGGCTAACATACCTCTTATTGACAATAGCACTAAAAAATCTGGTATTCAAGTAAATGTCAATTAAATTTCCATGATGTGAACTGATGTTAAAAGGCTTTTGTTTTTAAGAAAGATGATCCATTCTCTATCTTTGTTGCTGCTTGTGGGGATGTAAATAATTATTGATAAATATTGCAGAGATTCTGTGGATTGTAAAGCAGAACACCAGAAATATGGCCACAGTCCCATCTGTTGCCATATCTTCCACACTGTTTTGTTTTGTGCAGCTGTGCATTTGCTAGAAGAACAGTTGGCCTCGGTACACCGTCATTTAAGGTTTTCTTTTAACCTGGCACTCAGTTCACATGCCATGCAAAGTGAGATGTGCGTGCTGCTCACTGGCCACTGAGAAATACACCAGGAGGCCTGGTATCATTGTTCTGCTCCCATTTGTCGGAGGAACACTCCTCGTCTTCCATAGAACCTTCGTCAAGTTTCTGTGAGCATTCTGTGGGACAGGGAGTATGCAATGATACATTTCAAGGTAAACTGAAATTTTTGGTTACTAATTACTATTAGTAAAGCTGACTAATAGTTTGTGGTTACTTGCATATGCTACTCACCCACCCCTCACTTCCCAGATTCAGAGCATCACTGATGAGTCCCGGGGCACTACACTAAGGAGGAATTCTGCACGCGCGGCTTTGGAATTCCAGGACAGGAATCCTGATGTACCGAATGAAGAGGTAGTCTGTTTTCCCATGACTACATTTCTCCCAATCATCACAACATCTTAAAATTTCATTGACAGTCATTTCCAATGTATTGGCTTCTCACTCTTTATGTCTCATTCCCACCTACCCCACCACCCCCACCCCCTCTCTCTCTCTGTCTTTTTCCTCTCTCTCTCTTTTCCTGTCTTTTTTTCTCTCTTTCTCTCTTTCTTTTTTCTCTCTCTTTCTTTCTTTCTTTCTCTCTCTCTGTTTTTCTCTTTCGCTCGCGCGCTCTCCCTTTCGCTCGCGCGCTCTCCCTTTCGC
>NC_063333.1:130606690-130738160 GCF_021869965.1 Rhincodon typus
CGCTCGCGCGCTCTCCCTTTCGCTCGCGCGCTCTCCCTTTCGCTCGCTCTCTTTCCCCCCTCAAGAGAGGAAAATCCCTATCATTGCATGATGTCGTTTTGATGCTGAGCTGAGGCGAGGCCTGTGTTCTGAATGCAATGCATTTTATAAACAAAGGGTCGACTGAGACGTTACTGCTGCTTAGGGAATTGACTTCAATCCCGCACAGACTGTACACTGCAGCAGTATTACCTGGGACATCACTAGTGATGGATTGTCTCCATGATCCTACTCATCACCAGGACTCAAACCTCAGTTGACTGGATATTTTGAAACGGAATAGAATGTGCCCCACCCTCCATCATCTCAGCATCGAAACTGAAACTCATCCAGTGCTTGCTTTTAGTCCTCTTTGTCAGGATATCCATGTTGGATAACTCTTGATCCATCTTCCCTAGTCCTTTACTCTCTCCTATAATATGGAAGGTTTCTAAAGACCCAAGTCTGCCCTTCCATAAGTTTGTGCTTCAGGTGACTCAGTCCTCTATTCTAACCCTGGCTGCTGTTAACCCTCGATTCAATAAAACAAACAGTTGCAAGGCACTAAATGATCAGTTGCAAAGCAGTATCTAACTTGGTGCTTAAATCTAATGCAAGGCCGTTTTTGAAGTGCTGTTTTGCTATGGTATCCATCCTTTTACCAACCTTGTGGTTTTCCGTCAGTATTGAGGACATTTGTTAAGGAACAGCGAAATAGCATGTTTGTGCAGAGAAAACAAAAAATCCCACTGGAGATCAGTGGGTCAGGGAGATTCCAGCATCTGCAGTGATTTGCTCCTATCATGTTTATGTAATCCAATGCATTTGAGTTTGTCATTTTTCCTTATGACTGTGTGTATTTCTTCTTTAAAGAAACTTCTTCTAATCGTGAGTGAGAGTGTTTGAGTGGTGATTCAAAAGAAAAGAGCCAGAACTGTAATTTTAACCTTTTTCGTACATCCCCCAATAATTGGATCCGCTTTGGATAACTGCGATGCAGTTTTTTTTTTCATGTTGGGAGTACTGACCAGTCTCCAAGATCATTAGTGGAACTGAACTCCCTCCTTCATGGCATCTGATCAAGTGGGAGGGTAGTATTTTAAGATCCTGTTGCGTTCCTAACTCTACCCCGAGGCCTGAGGGCCTCCTGCCGCCATTACCCTGTGCCCTGCCTCATCCTCAGCCCAAAGTCCCAGGTGGTTGCTGTAATCAGCAATACTCACCGCCTCCCCCAGTGGCATTGCTGCTCAGTGGAGTGACTGACCTCTAATTCTTTCCAGCTGAGCTTGGCAGGAAGGATTTCCAAGCCTGGAATCTTGGATCCTAAGGAAGGTCCACTGGTGGTTGGTTTAGTTCTCAACTGGCACTTAACACAACAGGCTGTCCCTAACACAGGCAACGTGAGCTCCTGGTGACTTTCCGGCTGGCAGGTTATGCTGCCATCTCCTCCATTTAAATATCAAGATCAAAATCTAATGTGCCAAGGAAGAAATTGACTCTAGTCACTCTTGTGCAGCACTAATGAGGAAAATGCCCCTGAAAGCTGCCAGTGTGTTGTGTCAATCTAACTAATGTGATTTGGGGCCAGGGTTGCAACCCCCAGCTGGTCTTACCTAGGTACAATGGGTTGAATAGTGACCAGTGCTGTATAATTTTATGATCTGGGGCTCCCAACCTTGACTCTTGAGAGTAACTACCTTTATGTAACAAAGGCCAGGTATTGCTCCTCCTTTTTCTGAGTCACTTGCTGCCATGGATTCTGCCTTTTGCTGGTTGCATTCCATGTTCTGAGAACTTTACCCGAGCACCTTACCACACCAGGTTCTCCTGATTTCTTTCCTCCTGCACCCCTGTCCTTTTTTGCATGTCACTCCACCTTTTTTCAAATCCTGCTGAGATAATCTTGCATCAGGTGCTTGTTAGAAGCTGCACACAGCAAAAGGTGCTCTCCTTTGTTGTTTCCCCTCAAACCTTAAATAGTGACTCTCACCTTCGAGGATCAACAATTTTATTTCCATGTGTTCGCACCTCGTAAATGTTCCAACTTGCCTTATTTATACACCACTTCCAATTCTCCTCTGTCTCACCAAGAAACCACACAGTGCAAATTCCCACCGTGTAAATCTGAGCCAGCTACCTGGCTGAATCATAGAATCCCTACAGTGTGGGAGGCAGGCCGTTCAGCCCATCAAGTCCACACCATGCCTCCAAAGAGCTTCCTGTAACCCTGCATTTCCCATGGCCAATCCACCTAACCTGCACATCTTTGGACTTTTGGGAGGAAACTGGAGCACCCGGAGGAAACCCACACAGACACGGGGAGAGTGTGCAAACTCCGTGCAGACTGTTGCCCGAAGCTGGAATTGAACCTGGTTCCCTGGCGCTGTGAGGCGACTGTGTTACCCTACGGTTGCAGCTTGCATCATGCAAATGCTTTTTCACCACAACATCCTACACGCACTATGGCCCCCATCCTCCTCGATGCTTTGTCCACACAAGTCGGAATTGGCAAACCACCAACCTCCCCATATTGTCCTGGCTGCTCTCTGATCAACAATACCTCAGCCCTTCAACCCCTTGCTCTGGAGCTCCAGGTATGTGTGACTTGCCTGGTTGCTTTGGGCTCAGGGATCCGCATGCATTCTGTGCATCCAAACAGGAATCATCGAGCATGCTTTCTAGGTGCTCACTCATCCTCGCATTTACTCAGAGCTGCCAATCTCTGTATCACATTAGAGTACACTCACTGACCTCAACATTGATTTAAGGCCTGCCAGCTTGTGTGTGGCTGGCATTGCTTCATTAGTGCACAGGGTTTCTCCGTGTTCAGCTGCAGGGTCCCAGCCCCTCCACACTAACAAGCAATGCGGGCTCAGGAGAGATAGAGGCAGACACTGTGTGATGGTAGGGAACATTAATCATTCAAGAAAGTGGCCACGTCACTGTTTGGCACAGTGCTACATCAACATCACATTGGTGGCGCGTGCCAACAGCTTGTGGTGAGCACACTATGCGTACCTCACCTGAATGGCCATGTGTGACAGTCATGGGGAGCTGGGCTAAGGGGGAGTGTAGTCAGTCACTGGGTAATGCTGCAGTCGCCTTCAATCTACACATGGTCCGCGGCTCAGTTATTCTCCAAGAATTTACATTAGAAATTATGGCCTCCATGTCATATTAGCTTCAAGTTCCCATTCCAGCGTCACCCAAGCACAGAAAATTGCTACTTTGCAACTGCCAGGTGCTATCATTAGTGGCTTACTGGCCAGAAAAACATTGTTTGTGCAGCGTCCAGTTGGACAAGGTTACATACCGCCGAGCTCCACATGGAACCATGGCAATTACTTCCCTGAGAAGCTGCCTCCCTGCCACACTGCGAGGCAGCGACTCAAAGCTTCACTATAATAAATTCAAAAGTTCCTTCAGTAAATTGGCGTCACCTTTCTGACGTTCCCCACAAACGATCTGTGTACAGGTCTAGTGGCAAACATCATGGCTGGAGCCATTGTGGCGTTATTCCAAAGACAGCATAGAAGGAGATCATGATTACTGCTTCAATAGCAACTTCCAGAAGCAGCAGGTGAAGGTGACCTATACAGGAGAGTGGCAAGACCCTGTATCTATCGGCCTTGCTGTCAATTTCTTTGGTGCTTGCACTACCTTGCAGACAGTTAATGTTATAATGCCCTCTCCTTCCCCCTGGTGGTCTTGGACCCTATAGCTCCGTTATGGGCCAGTATTTGCTGCAACGAGGTGACCAGAGGGAATGCGCACGATGAAAGGGCAGCTATTGGTCATACGTGAGCAGAGAGGTGGTGAGTTGGCTCCAACGAGTGAGAAGGACAGAGGGCAAGAGAGATTATTCATTTAGGAGGATGTGGGTGAGATCCACCCAGTGGACATGATGCATGTAATAGTGAACGTTCCCGAGCCTTGGTAAGAAGCATGTGGATTGGCAGAATTGGGATCAGTGGTAGCCTTGAGAGTGAGGCAGCACATGGTGGAACTTATCCTTACAGAGCACAGAAGATCATTGACTTGTTTCCTGCACTCTTCATTGCACGCAGAACACAGCACTGACCAGGGCTGCAATTCGTCGAGGCTGACTTAGTCTGGAGCCTTGGCCCCTTGTGATAGTTGGCTGGCGAAGGGGCTATCCTCCCCACCCAGTTTCCCAACATTGCAAGGCCCCTATCCCTGATGCCTGGAGTGACTGGGCCATGCGTTTTGTGTTGAGGGTCTAGTGCCACGGTGCGAGTGATGTGCAGCTGGCCTTTAAAAATGGTGCCAGAGGAGGGGAAAACCAAAAGTCCTGGCAGTGGTGAGCATTTCTGCCTGATTTCCCAAGGGAAGGTGTCCAAGAGCCTGGTTGCATAACTGATGAGGTAAAGAACAGAAGGTTCTGAGAGAAGTTGTTCTGAGCCACAATGAAGTGGGCACCATGCATCTCACTTGATATAACACAAGTCCAAATGGGAGATTTCCACCCTAAGTGCTGATTCATTCAACTTTGAATTTGAATTGGCTTTTTGAATAAGAATTAGCTTTATTGTCACATGTACTCACATGAGTGTAGTGAAAAGTTTACAAGTTGCAACTTATGGCACCATCTTGGGTAGAAAAGTACCTAGGTACAGATTTTTGAGTACAAATACCTGGGGGAGTTAGAAAAATAAAGAAATAAGAAGTTCAACATTACAGACTTCCAAAAGTACAACATTGTAGTGATAATTTAGAAAAATGAAGAAATAAAAGTTCAGAATAAGTCTTTCCACAATAATATAATAAAGGGGGAAAATATTAAAAATTAGTTTCAGCAAACAGCACTTAGAGATCCAGTATGTGAGGAATTTGTAAAGGTGATGTGGTAGATGTAGTGAGCTAGGGAAGAACAAGTGTCATTAGCTCATTTGTTCCCAATAATGTCCCCAATGTGTATTTTTTTCACCCAACCTCATGTTTGGATTAATTGTTGAGTAATTGAAAAAAGATTGGATTTGTCATCGATTTAGTCAACAATTCCATTATTGCTACAGGGACGAAGATGGCAAAATAGAATTGCCAGATTATCAAAGATTGTTTTCTAATTGAATCTTTCTCCATCCATCTCTTCCCTTTTCCTTGCCTTTTCTCTGTTTGAATATATATTTGAATTACCGGGAATTATCATCCAGCAGTAAAACATTAAGTTTGCAGACAGATATATCTTTATTGTATGTCACAGCTCAACACAGACTGTTTCTAATCGCTGTACTGTTGCGTCCCACACTGACACTGATACTGTTAAGACTGACTGATTACAAATAATCGGCATCAACAGGAGTGATCTACAGTCAGTCATTATAAGGTTATGAATTTTCAAAGTTCAAAATACTGCAGCAAAAACCTTCATTTCACTGCTTTCGCATCACGATTAGTATTCGTATGTTGTTAAATCACTTCTTCTGTAAGTCACGTATCTGTCAAAAAAAATCAAATAAAATTGCAGTTCCTGAGTTCTGTTGCTATACCTTTCTATGTTCAAAACTTTTCAATGCTATGTGTTTGAAAGCTTTTTACCCAATGTACAATAATTGACTAGAATTGCAATAAAAGCAAAATGCTGGAAATGCTCAACAGATAGAGATGCTTGAGATCAAGAACTTTTCATCAGAACTAGAAAAGGTTGGAAATGCAATAAGGTTAAAGCAGGATCCAAGGCAAGGCAAAGGTGAGATATTAGAGAACCAAGTGGCAGAAAAGATGATGTAAGTTAAACCCGTGATTGGTGTAAGTGGAAAGCCAAGAGGATAAGCAAGCTTGAAAAGATCGATGGAAGTTCTGTCCGAGGATGAGAGCGTAACTTTTTTTTTTGTCTTATGCCATCTGAAATAAATAAATTTACCATGGTATATCTCTGAATTTGCTAAGTAAGGAGGTCTAAGTCAGTCTGAATCTTAAATTTGCAAAGACAGTGGGTTGGACCTCATGCAGCCAGTCTGTAATCGGTGTTGATGTCATCGAACCTCCTGGCCAGCCAAGAATGGCATTAAGCATAATTTTGGTGATGTTGGCCCACATGAAGGCCAGTTGAATGACTGACTATTTTTCACATGGTTCTGTACGATTTGGGCTCGTACTGATTTGGTGATTGTTGTTTCCTTTCGGGCTTGTTTTTTTTTTAGGCCCAGCTGATACATGACCGGAATGCAGCGGGCCACTCCTCTGGCACTGATCGGCTCGCAGTTCCTCCTGAAGGAGTACACATGACCTGGACCAAAGAGAAAATTACTGCAGAAAAGAACAAAAATAAAGAATCTTTATCGCCAGAAGGTGTGCGAGATATTTTTAACATGAAACCGTAAGTTGTTTTCTATTATGTTTTGTGTTCAGCCTCATTGGTCATAGCTCTTTCCTGTTTAAGTGAGTTTTAAAGTATAATCTGAAATGGGTATTAAATTCACACCTGTTCTGAGAACTGTTTAGGTTGGTTCACAGAACGGTTTTTGAGAATTTCTCGAGTCAGGGAATACCTAAGTTCAAACTTGCTTGTTAACCCCATCAGCTGATGCATATTCAGAGTGAATGGACAAAGGGAGCTTCCAGAGGAACAGAATGGACATCTCACATGTCCTCATGTGAGCACAATTTGAGGCCTGATTGCTAGAACAGGGCAGTCATAGAATCATAGAATCCCTACAGTGTGGAAGCAGGCAGTTTGGCCCATTGAGTCCACACCAACCCTCCAAAAGGACAATTTTAACCAGACTCTGTCCCTGTAACTCTGCATTTTCCATGCTAATCCACCTAACCTGCACATCCCTGGATACAATGGGCAATTTACCATGGCCACTCCACATATCCTGCACGTCTTTGGACTGAGGGAGGAAACCAGAGCATCTGCAGGAAATCCATGCAGGCACAGGGAGAATGTGTGCAAATTCCATGCAGTTGCCTGATGCCACAATCGAACCCAGGTCCCTGGCACTGTGAGGCAACAGCACTAGCCACTGTGCCACCCTCAAGATAGTAGGAGCAGTAGGCTCCCACTGTTAAAAGCCTAAAGTGAGCCACTTAAGTTTTTATGCTGCCCTGTGCCTAGCTGTCAAATGATAACCTTAATGAACAAAACTACAAGTAAAACAAGTCCTGAATGATTCCTGTCTAAAATAACATACAGCCTTATCCACTGACAGCTTTTATCAGTCGATTTAAAGATATGGATGTTCCAGTTTTACTTCATTGCAATTTAAATGTCATGTAAAGCTTGAGTTGTTGAGTAAACATCCAAATTGGACTCTTTTGAGCGTGTATTCGTTCATGGGCTGAATCAGAATGATCAAAAAGCCCTGGGTTCAATGCTTGGATTGTAATGCATGAGTTCAACTCAATTTGGACCCTATTGCAGGGGATGGGAAGGCTCAGATTTCAGATGTATATTGTTTTGTCAGGGCAGGAGAGATTTCTTCGCCCAGAAAGTGGCAGGCCTGTGGAATTCTGCCAGAGAAAGCAGTTGAGGCCAAACACCAAATGCTTTCAAGGAGTTAGTTTATATAGGTCTTTAGGCTAAAGGAATCAAAAGGTATGGGGAGAAAGCAGGAGCAGGGTTATGTTGGGATGGTCAGCCATGATCATATTGAATGGCGGAGCAAGCTTGAAGGGCCGAATGGCCTACTATTCTACCTGTTTTTTGTTTGTTTGTATGGGACGGTTGAATACCTCAATATTAAAAGCCGACTTAGTAATAAATCCTGATGTGTTTCACTGTGTGGAGATATTTCTAGGTATTCTAATTAGTTATTTACAGTTAATGCAGTTAATTACAAGAGAAGGTGATGGCTTAGTGGTATAATTGCTGGACTGTTAATCCAGAGACCCAGGTAATGTTCTGTGCACCTGGATTCAAATCCTGCCACGGCAGGTAGTGGAATTTTAATCTAAGAATTAAAAGTCTAACGATGACAGATTGTCGGAAAAGTCTATCTGGTTCATAAAGTCCATTAGGGAAGGAAACTGCCATCCTTACCTGATCTGGCCTACAGGTGACTCCAGACTCTCAGCAATGTGGTTGACTCTTACTTGGCCAGAAGCTGGGCAATAAATACTGGTGTAGCTAGTGCCAACTTCATCCAATTAATGAATTTTTTAAAAAAAAAAGTCACTGAGCACAAAAAATGAACTCGTGCAACAGCTTGGACCCTTTTTTAAGATACGGGTGCTCTAAAGTATGACAGTGCTGTGGCTTTGAGGGTATTTTGTCTTTTTTTTAAAATGACAGGTTGTAAGGCAGAGGTGAGGAATAGTCTACTGAAACCACTAAAAACAGCTTGTACAAACCTTGAGGGCTTTTTAAAAAGTTGGAACAATAGAAGCAGCCTGGATGGGTGTGGCCGGCTCTCAGAGACCACGATTTCTTCTCTTTTGTTTAGTTTTTTTTTAGGTTTAGCTTTGAGCAGTTGTTGTGGGTTTGAAGAAGTAGAAGCTATCTTTTCCCTCTCTCGGTGACAGCTAGGAGCTGGGGTTTCTCTTTGCTGCTGGGTTACTTGTGAGACAAAGCTGTTTTTCTGAATTTGTCTTTTTACCTATGGATGTTACTATGTTGGAACAGTTAATATTTTTTATTCACTTACGGGATATGGGCGTCATTGCTGGGCCAGCATTTACTACCTATCCCTAATTGCCCAGAGGGCAGTTAAGAGTCATCCATGTTGCTGTGGATCTGGAGTCACATGTAGGCCAGACCAGATAAGGATGGCAGTTTCCTTCCCTAAAGGACATTGATGAACCAGATGGGTTTTTCCTGACAATCAACAATGGATTCATGGTCATCATTACACTCCTAATTCCAGATTTTGTTTTTTTCAATTGCATTCAAATTCCACTATCTGCTATGGTGGGATTCAAACCCAGATCCCCAGAACATTACCAGCTTCTCTGGATTAATAGTCTGATGATAATACCACTAGGCCATCACCTCCCCTAATTAGTAATTGTTATTATCTACAATTCTGTTATGTTTTTCAATAGAGTTAAGTTACTCTAAGTTCTTCTTTCTTGTGTTGTATTTTAAATATTGTGTGTTTAAATAAATTATATTTTGCTTAACACAGTAGTTTGACTAATCAAATTGCATCTGGAGCACAGCATGTTACATTTGCCTTTAAAATAAGGAAAGATTGGAGTCTAGGCTACCTTCAGATATTTTGTAGGGGTCTGATCTGGTCCATAACAAAACATGGTATTTTGTAAGTGAATCATTTTATAGACAAGAGAAGAGGAGATGTTAACACTGGGTGGGGCTGGAATTGGGTGGATTTTCTTGGTGTGACTGATCCCCAGATACAGTCCCCATTCCTGAGATTTTACAGTCTTGCCAACAAGCCTTTCAGACTGTATAAGGAACATTCTGGTTTCCCTGCTATCCTACGATCTTTCTTCCCCACCCCTCCCTTTATGTGAGACTCTGTCTAAACTGAGATGCTTGTTTAACCAGTCCTCACCTGCTGGTTTGCCTGTTTCTTGCCTGTTTTGAGGTGGAACAATGGTAGTTAACCAGTGGGAAAGGCTACTATGACTAGTCACCACTGCTGCTGACTCAGCAACTCCTCCCGAGTTAAATCTGCCTGTTTTGGAAAACATGTTGGTACTCGCTAGTTTTGTCATAACATTGTCAAACAAGGATGCGTGTGAATCACAATAAACCAAGCATTAGCTGTGCCAGAAAACCATTGGGAGGAGACTGAGTTACTGTAAAATCAGTAAATTGCATTATCGTGGCTCATGAATTTTTAATACAGTACTTTAGAAATGTAATATTCTTTCCTACGTTGCTTGATTTTCTGGAATTGGGAACAAACAGCCTTAATGTTGAACATGCAATAACTGCCATTTTCTTTCTCTCTGTTGTTTCAGAGAATGGGGAAATCTGTAAGTCACGTTTTACTTCGAATTTAATCTGTGCTCCTTTTGTGTGTTTTGTATTTGTAGATTTGTCCTTAACAGCACGAGGTTTTCTCCAAAAGCTTCAATAACTGCAAACTGCGCATTTGCTCTCTCTTCAAATTATTCTAGAGAGTAAGGGCTAACTGTGTTTGCACTAATTCAATTTGGACATTTTAATATACTAAAATTGTTTTCTCTGTTTATTTCTAAATAATTTGCATATTCAAGTCTGGATATTAATGTGATATCCACTGCAGCTCCATACAGAGTCCGTATGTTTCAATTTACTTTCAAGATTTCCCAGATGTTTGAATCAACTATTGTTGAGTGACCGAGTATTGACCAAAGGAATGACCAGATCAGGAGCTGGTTCTGCCAGTGGTCACCCATGCTGTTTCGGTCTCTCTCCCTCTTACTGCCTCCATAAACTGGAGCTCATCCAACCCACAGCTCTCACTAAGTCCTGCTCACTGACCTATGCTGGCTCCCAGTCAAGCAATGCTTTAAAATTATAATTCTCCATCTGTTTTCATGTCCTTTTTATGGCTTTGTATACCTGACAATATTTGTATCAAATAGTCATTTGGTAGCGCAGAAGTTGACTGATTCCAAAAACAGACAGATTTCTGAGACCTTTTTAACTTGCATTCATTAGGACAATTTGCAAGAAATACTAATGTAAAGGGAAAATAATATTTATTCGTGAGGACTCCGTTAATCTATTGGCAATTGGACTCTGGTACAGATGTTGCCATGGAGAATGCACCAGTTAACGATGATTTTACCCAGTGCCCAAATAGATGGTGTTAGGATCTCCATCTTCCTAGTTCTTGTAGACATCTTTGGTGTGTGTCGGAAATGTCTGCGATGGTGTAACATTTAACCTCCTACCCCATGCATATTGCTGGTATGATATGTTTACCATATTTGAATCTACATATAAGAATTTCCTTGCATGTCTTAATGGGTTCCATCTTGTGCTGAAATTTGTCATTTGAAATAGAAGTCAAATGATGTCCCCCTCTTTGATGTCCTTGTTGAGAAATTGGCCAACGGCTTCTCTATTGCTGTCAACTGCAAGCCTACTTTTACTAGTCAGTATAAACATTGGCATTCCTACGGTTTGACATGGTATAAGATTGGCCTTACCTTGTTAACAGGTCCCTAACCATTTGTTCACTGTACAAGCATGATACCAAAATAGGGTTCATCAAAGCCATCTTGTGAGATAAAGGCTATATTGATTGGATCATTCTTGCTGTATATCATGCAAATTCATATGGGTCTAAGGCCATTACCTCTGTTCCTGAAAAGTGCCCATTCTACCTCAAATTTCATTAGATGGCTAAGATGTCTCAAAGCAATGGGTGAAGCTAATTCTGTCATGCCTCTACTACGCATTAGTAACACAAGTGTTTGCTACTAGTAGAATGCGACTGTAAGCCAAAACTTCATTTTACCAACTACACAGCTGAATAATGTGGTATATGGTCTTTAGTGCCAACTGATTCAATCAAACAGCATATCCTTTTTGGTTATGCAAGAAGCAACATACTGAACGTACCTAACCAGCACATGCTTGTAAAACCTGCAACACACTATCCAACATTAGATATTATGCCACGATTGGACAACATTTGCTAAATAATCCTAACACTAATTAGGACAGGTGGTCAGGTTTGCACCACTGTGCAATTGGATGTATTAGAAGTTGAATAAAATACCACAGGGCCCTGTTCTTTGCAAACAGGAAGGAAGCACTGCATCTGCATCTGTTTCAACTCAACAAAATAATTGGCAGTAATTCTCTGGTTCACTTCTCAGAGCAAGACTTGACCAATGTGTCTCGTTCAAATTTTAAAGCATGGCAGTTAACTGTCAGTCATCATTAACTAGTGAACTCTTCATGGAAACACCTACCAGTCAGGATCCACTTGCCAACTAATCAGCATTCTCCTCTCACACAGGCATAAATGTTACTTTCTTGTGAACTGTACTGGTGAGTGCTAGACAAAACTGCATAAAATGTCTCTCTTTCAGCAATATATCTGTAACCACTTCTGACCTGTACATTGTGGGAATCTCTAGTTTTCTTTACACCTCCATTGATGGAAGTAACTTCAGGTATCTAGGCAGTAGCTCTGGAATTCCATCTCTAAATAACTCTCTGTCTCCTTCTTTTGAGATGCTTCTTAAAATCTATCACTTTGACCTAAGCTTGTTAACTAATCTGTTACTTGTAGAGAGGGTCCAAACTCAAAAGACCAGACATCACTAATCACCATGTGGCTGAAGACCAGATTTCTGCTTGGAGCAATGCTTTGACCCATTATTATGCATGTCTCAATGAAGCAGTGGTCTCACACTATGGGACAAACTGCCTTCACCTTATATCCATGCCTGCCTCAAGGGAGCAGACTGATTGATTGATTGTCTGGAAACTGAGTGATTTTATTGACTTTTTCTCATTCATTTTTCTCCTCCCTAATCTCTGGGCACTGAGGCTGAGAGTATTGTTCTATAGCAGGACGCTGGATGGGAAAGACTGTGTAGTTGTCTGGCAAGAACCAACTGAAACAATCTAGCAAGCCACTTACAAAAACAAAGTTGCTGGGAAAGCTCAGCAGGTCTGGCAGCATCTGTGAAGGAGAAAACAGAGTTAACATTTCAGGTCCGGTGACCCTTCCTCAGAACTTGTTCAATGAAGCCATGGGATAAGTCCCCTTTTTAAAATGAGAATATCCTTTTCCGTTCACTAAGCAATAGCATGATGAAGAAATGATAAATAATATTTTTTTGTTAAGAGTCTATCTCCATTTCCAAGTAGTATTTTTACCTTTTAGTTCAGAACAAAATATTTTTCGTTAGAAGCTTTAATACATCCAATCTGTGGTAGATCTTGCACAATTGGGCTCCCTCTCAAAAAAAATTATAATATTTAATCTTTTAATATGGTAGCCTTTTAGGTTAAGCAAACATTGAAACTTTTGGATTGTGTGGGCTATAAGGACTAGCAAATATTTACTCGTGCATGTGTTTTGTACATGGAACTTGTATGCATGACACAGATCTTGAAGGTTTTCACATCACAATAATGCTGTTTTGGTGTTGCGTGGGGTTAATGGTAGGCAATGATTAACTGTGCTTGAATGTATTTTGATTTAGATGTCTGAAATCTGGATATGCTTTGCATGATTCCTTAATATCCTTTTGGCAAAGGCATCATGCCACCCCTTACCCAGTCTGGCTCATGTTTTACTGCAGTAAAAAAGCTGTACAGAAAAGGCTGATCAACTTCCTCATTTCCCATTGTGCTAAATGAATGAAGTTTTTCGAAATGCATTCTTTGTTCTGTGCATGATCAATTAAACTTAGTGACTTTTCCTTTTTAATGTAATCAAGTTAGGATGGTTAAGTAGATGATAACTTTGTTGTACTGCTCTTCCTGTCATCTGGTCTAAGTCATGCGTTTATCAAGAATCAAGTTTTCCTCCTTCAGGAATCAGTCCAATGTTAGGAGGATGCACACAGCAGTGAAGCTCAATGAAGTCGTTGTTAACAGATCCCAGGATGCCAGACTTGTGTTACTGAACATGCCAGGTCCCCCCAAGAACAGACAAGGAGATGAAAACTGTATCCTTCTCATTTCAGCTGTTACCCTTGGTGCTTTACAAAGAAACACGAACACTGTGGGTAGAATTGAGTGCTATTTGTAATATGCATTAGTATTCACTGCTCGGGCTATCCTTTTGGACAAAACTGCTTCACGCAGTACATTGTGCAGTGCTCTTCTCACTCCTGAGAATTGCTTTAATCTTTTCTCTGCCCTTGACTTCTCAGTCACTTATTTTGCATTCTGTTGACCAAATGATCCCAAAGAAGGTTCTGAACTGTCCAGCATTTCATTAATCTTCTCATCAGTTCCCCCTCCAACTTCTAGCGAATGTAACGAAATCATTTGAGAACCTTGTCACTAACTTAGAGTCTGTTTATTCTGCTTCACTTGGTTCATACCCCTATTTCCTTGGCCATAACCCAAACTTTTCTGCCAAGTCCTTACCCCACAAACACTGATTCTACACCCCTGTCACTTTCTTCTACACCAAATACCCCAGCCTCCCTTTCTGAGCTTATCTCGTAGCGAGATCTGGTTTCATTCCACTCTTGATCATTCAGGTAGGCGATGACCTAGTGGTATTATTACAGGCTTATTATTCCAGAGACCAAGTCAAAAGTCACACGACACCAGGTTATAGTCCAACCGTTTTGTTTACAGTCAGAAGCTTTCGGAGCGCTGCTGCTTCGTCAGTGATTACAAATAAATTTGTTGGACTCTAGCCTGCTGTCATGTGACTTCTGACTTTGTCCATCCCAGTCCGATACCAGCACCTGCACGTCATCCAGAGACCCAGGTAATGTTCTGGGGATCCAGGTTCGAGTCCCGCAATGGCAGATGGTGGAATTTGAATTCAATAAAAATCTGGAATTTTTTTTGTATTTATTAAGAATCTAATGATGACAATAAATCCATTGTCAATTGTTGGAAAAACCCATCGGGTTCACTGTATCCTTAAGGGAAGGAAACTGCCATCCGTCACTGTCTGGCCTACATGTGACTCCAGACCCACAGCAATATGGTTGACTCTTAACTGCCCTCTGGGCAAATAGGGATGGACAGTAAATGGCAGTCTAGCCAGTGGTGCCCTCATCCCATGAATGAATTAAAAATACAATTCCAATTCCCTTCCTAGCTTCAGATATCCAAATTTTAATTATTTACTCTCCTTGGACATTTAATTTCTGTTGCAAAACTGTACTTGCTTCTCCTTTTTCAAAATAGCTATGATGTTTAGAGCTTAATAACAAGATAAATTCTCGTCAAAAAATCTTTTATTTTGTTGCACCACCAGATACATTGGGTATGACCCATTCATGGGCATATTAACTCTTCAAGGACTTCAATGACCTCCTTTCTGAGTTGACAAGCAATAAAGGGAGAGTCTGACTTTATAAATGAGAAATCGAGCTGTTTTATTTCCTGACTCAGAGCGTAGACTTTGATTCGGCAGCTCAGACATGAATTTCTTTTGTCTGTTTTAAAGGTGTCAGGTTTCTGCAGATGAGGCAAAGGGTGTGCAGATAAAGGTCTAGGTGTAAAATAATTATTTTAAAAAATTCATTCACAGGATGAGGGCATCTTGGTTGCGCAGAGGGCAGCTAAAAGTCATCCACATTGCTATGGGTCTGGAGTCACATGTAGGCCAGACCAGATAAGGATGGCAGTTTCTTTCCCTAAAAGACATTTAGTGTCATAAAGGCAATTCTCCTCATGACTTCTCTGGAAGGGAATATTGTGTTGTTTTTTGTTAACCTCTCTTTGTCCGACACCTCTCAGGAGATAGTAGCTCTGCCCAGTAAGAACATTTAACCACATTTGGTTATAATATAGAGCTCCTCTTGAATATTAATTTCTGTTTGTTGTCCGACTTGATGGCCTTTCAGTGGTTAGAATTTAAGCAAGTTGTTAATTGAGAGAGTATGTGTTATAAAGGCACTTTTACATTTAAATACATTGATCTCTTGCAGTGCACTAAAACAGCCAGTCCGGTTCTCTGTGGGCCGTTTTAGCTTGTCTTTTTTTTTTAATTACACTGGAAATGCTCATGAAAATGAGCAAGAGTTGATGTCATTTCAGTCTGATTCTGTAATGTTTTTGGGGGTCTCCAAAAACTGTCGAATTCATGTTGGAATATGCTATAAAATGCAGGGAAAAAGCACAGGCCTGAATTCTGATTGATCAAGGTGTCTATGGGATACTGTTAAGTGTTAAAGGACAGTTTATTCAAATATCCTGTATCAGGGGAGGTGACGGCTAATTGGTATTATTGCGTAACTGTTAATCCAGAGATGCAGATAATGTTCTGGGGGCCCAAGTTCGAATCTTGCCACAGCAGATGGTGGAATTTGAATTCAGTAAATTAAAAAAATCTGGAGTTAGGAGTCTGATGACTATCAATCCGTTGTCAATTATTGGGAAAACCCATTTGGTTCACTAATGTTCTTTAGGGTAGGAAACCGCTGTCCCTGCCTGGTCTGACTGACTTGTGACTCCAGACCCACAGCAATGTAGTTGAGTCTTAATTGCCCTCTAGGGATGGGCAATAAATGCTGCCTAGCCAGTGACGCCCTCAACCTGTGAATAAATATTTTTTTAAAAATCCCTTTCTTTGGTTTTTCCGTGATCACAGCTTGCCTTCTATCGTTTTCAATGAGTATTAGTGTTTGACCAATTTCTCAAGGATTGTGTATACCCTTGACTTAAAACCTGACAGACATGGAGTTTCTGGAGGTGCTGACTGAGGGCTTGAACAGAGTCCTGATGGTACGAGGTGGTGGCAGTGAAGTGATCACTATTTATTCATAAGGCTGCTGCGTTGTCATGAAGCACAAATACCAAATGTGATGCCAACAAATTTCACCAGTGACGTTTGGCTTTTGTGTGTCAGGGGATGTTTGGGGGATGGTTGCTTCTGTGTGTCCTTTGCTGCTCGGATTTTTTTTTTGGTTGTGATTAGAACAGAGAAGCATCTTGATGCTGAGAAGACTTCCACACGTGTTCTGGACCATGATGGAGTGACTGGAGTCATTGCTGCACGGTTTCTTGATGGAAAGAGGGGGGATAAAAAGCACTTGCATCGTGTGAACAGAAGACTCAAGTTTGTTTTCTCTCTCTGAACAATTCTGTGCAAATTCTATAGGTGTATACTACTGTTAAGAATGTTGGCATATTCTTAGATGCTTAGTAATCAATGGTTATATATCTGTGCTGCTTTCACAGAAACAGTTGCGTAGAAGCCAAGAAATATCAGGACCATTTGGGGAGAAAAAGATGAGAATGCATTTTGCAAAAGTGTTTGTTTTCATTGTCTAAATAAATGCAAAATTCCTATTTTTTTTTCTACTCAATCTTGGTTTTGCCAGGACAAACACACCCGCGGTCTGAACTCTCTCTCCAGGCACTTGCTAGGGCTGATCACTAGGTGGCCATCCTGCTCTTTTTAATCTTACCCAGGAGCTCCGCATTTGGCGTCTCCCCTCACTGTTGCTCCGTTGCGATGGGGAGAAGCCTATCCGATTGTTGAGAAGCCCACGCTGTTTTGTGGGTACTCTTGTGCCACTTTACTTTTTCGTTTATTTTTAAACCAGTTTAAACATGAGTTTAGTTTCTTGAGGGAAGATGGGCTTGAATGACAGCCTCATTTTTACAAACACACGCAGTATAGTGCAGATGGCATGAGTTTTAATGCTGGAATGTATTATATATAAAGTACTTTGTCAAATACTTTTCTATAAGTGAAAAGCCAGCATTAAATGTAGCAAGGTATGAATTTTTAAACTTAGTTTATGCTGGAGTGCTGTTTCTTAAACTAAGAAACTGTTGTCTTGATTAAATGACCATAAAGATTAAAATAATGGGTATTAACCTATTTACTAGCCCAGAATAGAAGCTGGATAGGTACTTCAATTTCCTTTGTTTTCTACATACTGTACAAATGTACATCTGGGATCTCTACCTCTTCGTTTCCAATGAGAATTGGGTGGGTTTCATACCAAGTTTATATATAAAGGACTGGATATCCACCCTACAAGACTTATCCCTCTGTTCATGATTGACACTGCAAGAAGAACTCTATCTTCTGCATGAGGATTTTTGGTACATAAACTTGTGTGATTTTCTCTATGCTAATGTTCTAATTGAGATGATCTATCCCAAAGGTTCACTTTATTTTTATAGAAATGAAGAACTGAATGTGGTACGTTTTTCTTCTGAGCTTGTTTTTTTTTGTTTTTGTTTTTGTTCTTGTTCAGTTTGAACCCATCTTGAGTTGCTCACTGTAAATCACCTGGTTCCTGTTTTTCTGACGCTCCCAGTGCTGGAACATATTTAGCAGGTGTATTGTCTCCCTGTATGGGTTAAGTAAAGTGGTTTAAAATGTACGAAGATTTTCCAAAGTGCTTTCACATCAAGGCACATGGGCCATTTATTTTGACCTTGGCTGTTGGCACAGGCCTGGCTGTAGCTATGGGCCTGGTCCTGAGTCAGCCCAAGCTGGACTTGCCCTGTGGGCATAGCTTCTCTGTCACAGAGCCCGATGAGACCACTTTTGTCATTCATGTTATTATAAAATTAACACTTAGTCTCTCATTTCTCTTGTGTAACTGCTATGAATTATTTTATACATTGGTTGGTTCAGCTTCTGTTTGGTGATGGGACCCTTCCTCCATATCCGATGCTACATTCAGTCGATGTTCTGTTCATACGTAGGCATCTTGCATCAATTTTATATTAATCATTGCTCTGAATGCTGGCTAAACTTTCATAGCTATTCTGAGGTGAGAGATCTGCAAGATTCTGCACAGATTGACCTTTAGTGAATCCCGTTTCACAAGTGGTGACTTTTTTTTTGTCTTGTTGCTAGGTCATTTCTATTAGGTAAGAGAAAACCAGAATGCAGTATTTTCTGTTCACCGGCTTATTTGGATAACTTAACTGTTCAAAAAACAAAGTCCGTCAGCTTGATTGAAGTAAAATCAACTCAAACGTTTGCCATATATAAAAAATTGACTGTTACAATTTGTTGTTAACTCAATTGCACTTATGCTTTGCAATGAAATGACCATTGTTGCAGAATACTGCGAAGGAGAGCCTTTGATCTGTGGCCATGTTTGTGTATGTTCCACACCTTTTACCGTTTTGAAAGTGTGGGCTCTGATTTAAAATTCATGGGGAGCATGTGTCACCAAATATTTTATTAAAAATGTAATAAGTTTATGTTCTCTCTGTAGCCCGGTCAGATCAACGATGAGCTTTTCTCCCTAATGGTAAAGAAATTGGATTAGGTAGTTTGGGTAACCTTTTATAGGAAAACACTCCCATTACTTTGGGCCCAGCTAATGGAATTTTCCCAGCCAGGTTGCATTTTTTTGAGAGGAGCTTGTTCTCTCGTTCCTAAGTTTGCATTGTACATGGGAATGTATATACATATACTTGATGATGAAGAGAGAGATCTGGAGGGTCTAATTTGTAACAAAAGCTTCTTAATTCTTTTGCATCAATCCTCCATGTGCTAGAGGTGTTGAGATTGGAGCTGTCTGCATACCAACAGATTTGGGAAATTGTAATCCAGCTATAGGTACTTGACAAAACTATATATTGGCAGAAAGCTTTGGGAGGTTACGTTGTGATTTGAGATTGAGACTACATGTGTAAAGTTCCTTTAGCGAAGCACAGATCACTGGGAGCTGCAGTTTTCAAACAAAAGTTTTTCACAGGCCCTTTCACACATGCATAAAGAATGGCCAAGTGATGCACTGAATAGACACATTTGGTGTGAAGTTGGTCTTTTATTTCTAGTTCTTTTTTTAAGAGTCTAATTTTTAAAATTACCAGCCTTCGTATATTAGTTGCATCTTTTGATGAGTAATTTAAACTAGTTGTAATCACTACTCATGCCAGTTTTGGTGGGGTAATTTATTTGGGCTATGTTTTATTTTCTGTGGGGAGGTGGGATGAACGGAACAGGGTTTTACAAAAAGACTGGTGTAAGTGTAACTAAAACTTAGCAAATGTTACAATTGTATAAATAACCACATGTATTTAACAACTTGACATTATGAAATTAAATTTCCAACCTTTCTAAAGACTTCTAAGTACCATTTCTGCGTGAGTAAAATAAGTTATATACTATCTCCGTTTTAAAGCTGTTTTTTTTTCTTCTCACTGTGTGGGAGTGGGAGCAAAGTGGTTATGGTTTGCTACATGATTTGATGACATAGCATTTAGGATTCATTCTCTCTTGTTAATGATAATAGTCTAAAATAATCAGTCATTCGTCAAGGATTGACTAACTCTGTGGGTTACTTCATTTAAAATTGGAAAATATATTATGATTTAGTGCAGATTAACAGCAGACGGCTTTGCAACATTGAATACACTGCACATAGGCAACCTCTGTTAATGGCAAGATATTCTTGTAGCAGATTCGTTCCAAAATTTGCATCCTTTTAAATTTTAAAGATGCATACTTTTCGTCATCACCCGACATTTTGAAGAATAATCTCAAATGCTAAACTCACACACCTTTTGTAAAGGTTCAATTTATAATAAAACCCTTCACCCCATGTTCAGCTGAAGTGTTTTTGGTTGTACCATTTTCTTTGAAAAATAAATGTTTTTTCCCCCCCAAAAGCATAGATACTAATATGATGCTAGTCTGTCTTGAAGTTAATAACTGTTGACTTTATTCATAGAGTCATTAAAGATGTACAGCACAGAAACAGGCCCTTTGATCCAATTTGTCCACGCCGACCAGATATCCTGAATTAATCTAGTCCCTTTGGCAGCATTTGGCCCATATCCCTCTAAACTTTTTCAATTAATATACCCGTCCTGATGCCTTTTAAATATCGTAAGTGTACCAGCCTCCACCACTTCCTCTGGCAGCTATTCCATAAATGCACCACCCTCTACGTGCATAAGTTGCCCTAGGTCCCTTTTAAATCTTTCCCCTCTCACCTTAAACCTATGCCCTATAGTTTTGGACCCCTGTACCCTGGGAAAAAGACTTCTCTACCCTGGCTATTCACCCTATCCATGCCCCTCATGATTTTATAAACCTCTATAAGGTCACCCCTCAGCCTCTGACATTCCAGGGTAAAAACCCCAGTCTATTTAGCCTCTCTCTGTAGTTCAAACCCTCCAACCCCGGCAACGTCCTTGTACATCTTTTCTGCACCCTTTCAAGTTTAACAACATCTTTCCAATAGCAGGGAGACCAGAATTGAACACAGTAATCCAAAAGTAATCTAACCAATGTCCTGTAAAGCCACAACATGACATCCCACATCCTACACTCCTTTATTCCTTTTTAAAACACTGGGATATTGTCTTAAAGAAAATCTTGTTTTCAGAAACTCGAATGCAGTTCATAGCATTTGTGAGGAAGGATAAGCCTTTTTAACAAGACTTGACACATCATTCATACTTCTGTCAAGAGGAGGAGTGATTGTGAGACTTGCTGTGGATTTTGATTGAGAAGGATTCATTGACTGTGCTACAAATCTCTAAAGCTATTCACAAAGGTCTGGTGATCCCTGTAGCAAACATTTCCCTATTCTTCACATCAGTTTGATCCTGGCTTCAAGGCAGAATGAAGCTCTAGTGATCCAGAAGGTGATGTAATCATTTACAACAGTCAATTCCACTGAAGTACTCTCACAGAAAACAAACCAGGAAATAAAATATACTGATTTTTTTTTCCACTCCATTAGAACTTCTCAAAGCACCAAAGAGGGATTCGTGTAGAAATTGAAAGGGTCATAACTCTTAACGGAGAAATTTGACATTGCACAAATATGAAACTAGCTTTTCATGAATCAGTGCGGCTGTTCAGTGTGTATGGACGTTTAACCTTTAACATTTGCTATAACGTTTACTGCAAATAAAGTGAAAGGGACATGTTTCTGTTAATGTGGCCTTTCCACTTGATTGCAGTCTGGAGATACTTGAGAAGCATACCCTATTGTGAAGAATCAATTTCTTAAGTAATATCTATATTGATATTTAACTGTACACATGCAGACTCGAAGTTACTGTGTGTCATCAAGAGGTAATGATGGAGCATGTTCACTGTCTTGGTGCCATCACTAATGCAAGATCTGGCCCAATATGTTTTAATATGGAATTCTTGCACCAAAGATCTCTGTTCGAGTCACTACTTGCTGAAGCCTCAATGATGAGATTGTTCCTTTAACAGTTAATCACGCTGTCCTTTTAAAATCTAAAATTAAATTTGTCCATGTTCACATGAAAAAGGCTGCTTAAACTGTGGTGCCAATGGACACTGCATAGGACAGAACTCAACACACCAGCAAAACAGTAAGTAGTTTACACTTGCATTCCTTTCCAAAAAAATGTGCATTAGTTAGCTGCCTTCCTTTTTGAATTTTTACTAGACTAGTAAATACAGTTTTGCATCTAACCACTTTCTCATGCTATCAGAGTTCAGCACTGTTGAGTCAGAAGATTGTGTCTGTTCAGACAATTGAATATGTGGTCTAGGCTGATAACTCGGTGAGGGGGAGGCTACCTGTTGATTGAGCCATAGCCAACAACATTATTAAATAACTTTTAATAATTGTTTTTAACCCCACTGTTTTCCCTCAAGGCTGATATCTCTAAATAGTGTACACTTTTTCACAGACGCTGTTAAAGTATCTTGTCATGGAAATGCTGGAATTATTGCCGAATGACAGGAAAGAATTGAGCATTCTTTTAAACTAACAAATCTCTGCTGGCCGTTATTATTTTCTTGTGCACTTGCTTTATTTTATACGTCTGGCTTCCTTCTCTCAACTGCAAAAGTACGTCCAAATGAAATGGGATAATGTTGCCTATCAATCTCACATACATGCTAGCATCTCACCACGGCCAGCACAGAAGAGGACAAATTGAACTGAGTTTGAAGATCTATTGTTGTCCTGTAATACACAAAATGACCAAGGTGAAAGCTGTCATGAAGTAATGGGTTTGAAAGCCCCACCAATCTGATGATATCAGGGTTTCCATGTGATGGACTGCCTGTTTCTTCACAAGGTAATGGTGGAAACAGACCTGCCATTTCTGGTTCCCAATAGTCTGATGACAAGTCAACGCAACTTGTACCAGTCGCTCTCATGCAATAAACCGCCTTGGATTCTGGAAGACAGGTAACTCTTATCGACACTGACCAGACGTCATTCTTTTACCAATAATAATTAGCTAGGCCCTTGCACTCAGCATAGTTCTGGTGCAATAGTAATGTCCTAACCTCTGAGCCAGGAGTTTCATCCCTCCTGTGTGTGTGCCATAACATGTCTGAAAATCTTTATTTTAAAAGTAGCTAGATAGAAAGATTTACAGCTCTTGTTGTGCATTGGCAGTGGTCCTACAAGCCTAACTTCAATTCCACTTACTCTATTCTCTCACATCTGAGAAGCTTGATTTTAAAAATATCTAGAATGGAGGATTGGTGGCAGCACATTTTACCTCCACCATTAGCAGGCGGTTGGTTCCACAAGTATATAAAACATTCTCTTGCCTCCCCAGTCAGAGATGATGGGCTCTCACTCCAGACTTGAGCGTAAAAAGAGCTGAGATTCCAGTGTGGGTTTGAGTGTGCTGTATTATTGGTGGTGCTGTCTTTTGGATAAAATGTTAAAGCAACGAAGTGACATGAAGTTATTGCTGGTCCTGGTCAATAATCATCCCTCAACTAGTATCTCAAACAGATTATATGGTGGTTATTGCAGCGTTGACCTTGCTAGGTGCAAATTGTTTGCTGTTTTTCCAATATTGGCAGTAAAGTGACTTTGGAATGTCCTGTGATAAATGTATAAGTCTTTTCTTTTGTAGTGCTGTTTTTTTTTTACATAAACAGAGTTCTGTCTGTCCTTTCTATGCATCATCCAAATGAACTAAACTGTGAGGCTGTGTTGTGTGCTGATTACTTTGGAATGGGAGATTAATCCATGATCTCTTGCCTTAGAGAAGTAGATCCTATATATTATAGCCCCACGTGGTAGGTGGTTATTTCCAGATCCCTTTTGAGTACCATAAGATCAAGCATAATTGAAAGGCAAAGTTGATTTGTTAGCAAGGATTCATGATAATTTTTACTGACACAAAATGGATTAATTTGTAAATTATTTTGTGCACATCTTGCAATATTTTAAATGATTTTTTTCTCCTTTTTGGTGTCAATATCACTTTTTGCTTCTTCCTCTTTTATTGTTTTATGAGATGTGTGCGTCACTGGCAAGAACAGCCTCTGTTGCCCACTGTCAATGGCTTTTTACAGCGTGTTGGGAATCCATTTTATTGAATTACCACAGTCCATATTGTACCTGCACAACAACAGTGCTGTGGGAAAGAGAGCTCCAACATTTTGACCCAATGTATGTGAAGGAATGGCAGTATATTCTAAGTCCGGATGGTGTGTGGCTTGGAGTTTCCATGTATCTGCTGTCCTTTTTCTTTCTACATGGCATAAATAGGGAGGAGGGAGGTGAGTTAATTGCCATAGAATTCCTAGCCTCTGATATGCTGGTGTAGCCATAGTATTTATATGGCTGATCTGATGCAGTTTTTGATGAATGGTAATTCCCAACATGTTGAAATTGTTAAGAATTCTAGTATTACTTGAAAAAAGTCACATTCTGTTGACACTTTTTTTTCATCTTGCAATAATCAAGACATTTCACAGGAATATCAGTTAAAGGAGAAATCTGACATTTAGGCTACATAAGAGGAGAGTACTGATTTGTTGGCAAGGGCTCTGATTAGCAGAGACATTATGAAGAATGTGCCAAGTAATGATTGGCAGTTAACTGCCAGGCAAATTTAAATTTTCAACAAGCAGATTGTTTGAAGTTAAAAACAAATTGCTGGAAAAGCTCAGCAGGTATGGTAGCATCTGTGGAGAGAAATCAGAGTTAACATTCAGGTTGAGTGAACCTCAGAACTCCAGTTCTGAGGAAGGGTCACTCGACCCAAAACATTTTGATTTCTCTCCACAGGTGCTGCCAGACCTGCTGAGCTTTTCCAGCAATTTCTGTTTTTGTTTCTGATTGACAGTGTCTGCAGTTCTTTCGAGTTTTTTTTTAAAGTTTGTTTGAGCCTCTGGACAGTGGGAATGGAGGAGGTCAAAAAGGCAGAGTTGCTGCTTGTATACTTAGAAAGCCAAGCAGCACTTGGGCAGACTGGTTTTGGTGGGGGTGTGTTTAAAAAGTGGACGAGGAGATGGTCCCTTTTGATAGCTAGAAGGTGAGGGGGAAAAGAATTGTTTTCCAGTGATATCCCATTGGAGAAATAATGGAGGTCGATCCATTGAATGCGTAGGCTAATGGGGTGAAAGGTGGGGAATTTGATTCTAAATAGTCATAGCGCTATTGCAAATAGCAGATTAAGTGCCTTGTGGTGAAGCTTGTTATTTGAGGTGGCAGATTTCCCTGTAGACAGCAAGATCATTCATTATCCTTGTAATTTCTCTTTCACTTTCCTGCCTGTAACGTTCTCCGTCTTTTGCATTCCCTCAAGGCAAAATTTAAATAAATTGCAACACTGAGCAGCTTTTCTTTAGGCTCTTTAACATTTTAGTTCGGTGAGTAAGTGTATCAAACCCTTTGAGAGCACATTCATGTAATGCTGGATTTATTTTCAGTCTTTAATCCTTACCCCACACACACACACAAACACACTGCCTCAGGCAGGGCCTCTCACACAGAGCAGTGCTCTCATGGATTGTCATATTTGTTCCTCACTGTTTCAGTCGGATTGTTCATTTTGATCAAAGAGAATTTCTCTTTCATCCAGCAGCAGGCATGAGTGTCGGATAAATCAAAGGGTTTTGCCCTTAGTTTAGAATTTACAATTGCAATCTCTTTAAGCAAAAAAATGCTGAAAATTTTAAATAAAAATAAATCTCTTCCCTCTCCGTCTTTCTGTTGGTATATGTTTGTATATTTCTGTCTTGCAAGATGTAAAATATGCCCCTGTCAGTTCACTTTTTCTGTTTGTCGCTATTCTCTCCTTTTTTACTTTGTCTTTCCATCCCTTCCCCCTAACTTTTAAGGGTGCTGCTCATTTTGCAGATGGTTCCTATCTTCACAAGTATCTGCTAATCCAGGAGGGAAGGATCCCTCTTTTACATCCTGCTGTTGCACCCACTAACTGCATAAGATGGTGTGATTCAGGAAGGTCAGGGTGTAGTCCTATGGTTGCATGTCAGAATGAATGAGTTGCACTCTCGATAGTGACAGGGTTATAGGCGAAAGCTGGGAGAATGGAGGAAGCTGGTCAGGAATGGCTCTGCCAAACATTCCTGCCACCACCCAGTGGGGTGAGCTGTGAGATGATTCTACTCCGCTCCATCCAGGTGGGCAACCAATTTTTAAAAAAATATTTAAGGTCTTGATTGGGAGGGGTTTTGTGGCTATGCCAGCACTTTGCTAGTGGCAGAGCAACCCCTACATTTTGTGAACCCAGGAGACCATCAGAACCAAATTCTCCATGTGTAATGACAGGGCCACATACAATTTCATTCTGCATTCAGTTTTTGTCTGGTTCAGCATGGTGAATTTCTAGCTTTATTGTTCTTCACTTAAATGGTGATGAATGTGGAGTTTTCTACCCCAGAAGGTTATGGAGGCTTAACAGTTGTGCAGATCACAAGATAGAAATCGTCATATTCCTGGAGACCAATTACTCCATAGGATAAGGGGGAAAATGGAGGAAGTGGCAAAAGAAATCAATGATTATGCATAATCTGATTGGTGGAGCAGGCTCAATTACTTCTGCCCATAATTCCAATGTCCCATGCTCCTGTAATTGGGAAATTCCTACTTTTTTATGGGAACATCAAGGCTGGTAAACACACATAAAAGACAAGTTCAAACAGATTGCATAAGTTAGATTCGTTTGAGTTTGAAGATATGCATGATTTTAATTTACAAATTTGTTTTCGATGTGGATTTTGAGGTTTTTTTGCATTGAGGGCAGGAAAACAGCAGGGTGGTTGGAGTGGCATGGTGGCTGAGTGGTTAGCATGGCTGCCTCACAGCACCATGGACCCAGGTTTAATTCTACCCTCGGGCGACTATTCTATGTGGAGTTTGCCCATTCTCCCCATGGGTTTCCTCCGGGTGTTCTGGTTTCCTCCCACACTCCAAAGATGTGCGGGTTAGCTGGATTGGCCATGCTAAATTGCCCACGGTGTCCAGGGATGTTTTGGCTAAGTTGATTAGCCATGGGAATTGCAGGGTTACAGGGATAGGGTACAGGGGTGAGATGCTGTTTGGAGGGTCGGTGTGGACTGGGTGGGCAGAATGGCCTGCTTCCACACTGTAGGGATTCTTTGATTCTAGGACAATATAATGGCCAATAATGTTGAAGGTAAGGGGCGTGGAGTTGATAAGAAATTGGAGTGAAGGTTATTGTCATCACACTTGGTTAGTCTTTGACAGTCTTCAGTTTCCAAATCCCTCATCTGGTAGGTGATGTGATGAAAAGCCCCACAGTGTACAGCATCACCACAAATCTTGATAACTACTCATCAGTAATGCAGGGCTCGTGCAGAGTGGTCCAGAATTGTCGCTTCCAAAATGTGAATGGTTTTCTCATAGCACATTTCTTGCAGCAGAACGACTCTCATTCTAAACATGCTGCATACTCGTGAACTAGAGCCGTGTGCCACCGCATCAGTCAATTTTGCTGTTGTTGTTGGGGGAGCACCTTTCATTTTGCTGAGTGTGTGTAGTGGTTGAAATCCAGCTGGCACCGTGGATTGCAGCAAGATATGGGCATTGTTCTGGCAGTTATGACAGCAGGCAATGAGCTGCCCAATTTGCCGAAGTTTTCACATATCACCTGCAATGTAGACTATATTTTTTTTTGTTCCAGTTTAGGATAAAGTTGATGTGCAGCATTGACGATGTGCAGTTACTGGCACGCTATGATGTTGGAAACTTGCACTCTTATTGGAGAACATCACTGCCCTACCTTGTGGACTGAACACTAAGTGTTGCCAATATCTCCAACTCCAGCCTGGAAGGAGATGGCTGCTTGAAATTTCATAGCTATTGCCACTGGAAAAATGAGTCCTTTGCCCTGTTATTGATGGAGTTGTGGCTGCTGCAATTGACAGATTTCCATGAGGACCTCCTAATGAAAGATGGATCTCTCAAACCTTGGGCATTGCTGAGGTTCAGGTAGGAGAAATGTTCTTTGAGCACCCTGGGAAGATATGGCCTCCTGTCAAGGCCTTGCCTATTCCTACTCTTGCTTCCAACAGCCGTACTGGCTCAGCATGGCATCTCTTCATTTCTCCCAGTCATGCTTGATTCCAAGAGCATCCACGTCCAAGATCTACTGCCTCATGCTGAGGTGGAGATGGTCGAGAGTGTCAGGTTCGTGGGAGTGATGATCACCAACGATCCGTCCTGATGCACTTTGTATGGTATGATCTGCCTGTAGAGCACACAAAACAACACTTCTCACTGTATCTCTGTATATGTGAAAAAAGTTAATCAATCATGGAAAAGCTGTGGAGTAGGTTTAAAAAAAAAGTTCTTGAGCACCTTCCACACCCACTCCCTGTTGACTCAAGGCACCAAAAGCGAGAAGAATCATATCAATCAGAAGAAAAAGTCAACAGCTAATCTGTAAGTATTTAATGATTGCTCTAATAGGGCTATTTTTGTGACAGGGGCTCGTTCAACTTTGTGAGGTTAAAAGACAGTGTCAAGCGGAATCTAGGGTTTCAAAATGTTTAATGTTGGTGTTAAATCAACATTGCATACTAGTTGGCATCTTGATCAATTGACTCGTAAGTCCTTTACAATGAGGGGGTCGTGGGTCATTTCTGCCGACTGCCTGCCCCTCTTCTGCAGTCACGTCCGAAACTGGGCATCCTTGGAGAGGGAGCATGTGGTGTTCACCAACGTTATTAATGCCCTTGGGGAGAGGTGGAGTGCTTTATTTCTCCCTACAACTCCCATTTTGATTTGATCCCTACCCTCCCCTTCACTTTTTCTTTCACGGAAGCGTCGCTCCTACCAAGCTTTGCTTGTTACGGATTCCCTGTCTACGTGGGTGTTTTTCCTGATGGTGGAATGTTGAATATAATGATGGGGGTCTGGGGCATCGCACACAGAATCCATTTTGGAAGCTCCGCAGCAAAAGCTTGCCTTGAGGCTTGACAGAATCGTGAACATATGATTTGTTATCTGATGGGTTTTTTGATCCAGTTCTGATATTAAATACATTTTAATTGTTTTACCTAATCATTTGCAGATTAACACGATTGAGAACAAATGTTTAAGAAATCATGTAGCACCATAAATTGCCCAGAGATACCGGTGTTCCTAAAATCAGTGGCTATTGAAAGCTCAAGTCAGTTTTCTACCTGCTACTGACTCGGAAAGGATCCCACCAAATTCCCAGGCAGCCTGATTAGGCCTTCTGGAACCTGTTGCCCTAAACTTGGGAGGGAAAATTCTCTGAACTCCATTCTGAACAATTGGGTGAATAATGCAGTGAGAGAATTGTAACTTCTTTTTGTAACAATAATAGTTTGGTTAGGTAAAGGCCTCAGAATATCTGGATCCAAGATGAGTAAATAGTTGAAATATAGATCAGCCACAATCTAATTGAATTGCAGAACAAGCTGGAGGGGCAGAAGAGCCTGCTTCTGTTCCTTTGTTCCTATTTCAGAGAATGGTGTCAAAAATCCTTGCACCTGTTCCATTAAAAATTCATTTAACAATATAGTTTTGATTTGTATCACATTAATTCGGAGAAGCCCATTCTACATATTAGAATGATGGTGACCTTATAAGGCATATAGTTACTTGCTGGGAGAACTGAATCCTATTTACAATAAGATGTTAGTTGAAAGCAATAGAGGGCTCTTATGGCACAATGGTTGTGTCCCTACCTAGGAGCCAGGAGAATTGGGTTCAAGTCCCACCTGCTTCAGATGTGTAGTTACATCTGAATAAGTTGGCATAAAAATTATCTACTTGAATGCAGTGTTTCATTCAACACTGACAGACATGAATTACATGATCCAATAGCCTCAGCATTGAGTAACTCTGAACTTATGGCTTTAGGCCATGGAAGTGTCCACCATAATGTGCCACTGGCCCCTGAATAAAGCCTCATGAACTAACAGACCACACTTCTCAAATTAATTTGAGATGAGGATAGCACTGGCAAGGCTGGCATTGTTGCCAATCTCTTGGTTGGCCTGAAAGTGTGGTGGATCTTCTTGAAACACTAGCAACTTTATCCAAATGAGTTAGACCATTTCACTAGCGTCATATATTAGCCAGACTGGAAAAGCACAGTGAGTTTCTTTCCCTAAAAAAACAACTGGATAATACTGCAGTTCAACACCTTCAGAGATATTTTTATTAATACCAGCATTTTACTTTACAATTTTCAAACCAGCACAGTTGTGTTTGAACTTGTGCTTTCAGAATTATTCATCAGGTTAATGCACTGATTACGCTTCTGTCATGCCAATCAAAATTTTCTAATGTTTCCGAAAATGAGCAATTGCAATTTAATGGGAAAGGTTACTCCGTGAGGGAACATGTTTGTTAAAGCTATAAGAGATCCAGACATTAAATTAGATGATCTGCTCTGCTCTGGCCTTGGCTTGGAGCTAAAAATTAATTTACTTTGGTGGTAACTGAATTAGTGGATGGCACCCATTCGTCTTGAGTTGGGGGTTTGTGAATGTCAAGTTTCACTCCACAAAGCGATCACAAAATCCAGTTTGACACTCAGTTTTGAGGGTGTAATCTTTGAAACAAAACTCTTCAAACTGCTCTCTCAGATGGAAAGATCCCATAGCACTTGTATTTTGAAGGAAATCAGTGTCTCAGCCAAAGCCTATTCCTCTCTCAGTATCACAAAAGCAAATGAACTCTTTGCTGCTCCGAGCAGCTTGCTGTGTGTAAATTGGCTGTCATGTCTCCAGTCAACACACTTGGAAAGTATTTAATGGACAATTAATCATTTTGGGACATGCTGAGATCGTGAACAATGCCACATAGAAACAAGTTCTAAGTTTATTTTTAAAGCTCTGCAGCACCATATTCTGCATTGGGAGTCACAATGCTTTGGTCAAGTGTCAGTTCTGTTTGCTGTGGTGACAGAGAGAGAGTGAGTTATGTATCTAACTGATTCGTTTCAGCGTCTCCTGATTAACTTCACAGACAGGATCATTGAGATGTGCATTGACTACACCAAGCATGCAGAAGGGGAACAAATAAAAGAAACAGAGCATCGTTCAAAGCAACCTTTGTCTTACTGGTGGTGGTAGAGGAAATGAAAGGAATTACTTTCTTTGTGTCAAAGGAATTTAGGAGGATGTCACTACTAAGGCAGCCAAAGGGTCTGAATTACACTCTGAAATGAAACTTTTTCCTTGTCTTTCATGAAGAATAATAAACTTTGAAGAGCCTCTTCTTGTTTCTTTTATACAAGGAAAAGAAACCCTGACAAGGGTTTAAGAGTCACTTCTGTCTGTGGAGAGGCTGTCTTTTAATCTTTGCGACACTGCCCTGTTTTTATTACAGTCTGTTTATATTCCACCCACCTCTCCTTCCTTCCACGTCTTTTGAAAGAAAGTTCTTGATCAGGATGAATAAACTTTCAATGCACTTCCTATTCAATATAAGGATAGCTTAGCTCTTCTTTCTATGGTGCTGTTATGCTAGGTCAAAGCATTAGTATTTCAAAGCTTTCAGCAGCGAGCTTCATTATTTTTAAGAGATAGTAGGAACTGCAGATGCTAGAGAATCTGAGATAACAAGGTGTAGAGCTGGATGAACACAGCAGGCCAAGCAGCATCATAGGAGCAGGATGGCTGATGTTTCGGGCCTAGACCCTTCTTCAGAAATGGGAGAGGGGAAGGGGGTTCTGAAATAAATAGGGAGAGCAGGGGAGGTGGATAGAAGATGGATAGAGGAGAAGATAGGTGGAGAGGAGACAGACAGGTCAAAGAGGCGGGGATGGAGCCAGTAAAGGTGAGTGTAGGTGGGGAGTTAGGTCAGTCCAGGGAGGACGGACAGGTCAAGGGGGCAGGATGAGGTTAGTCATCTGCAATCTGACCCCACCACCAAAGGCATTTTTCCCACCCCACCCTTATCTGCTTTCCGGAGGGACCACTCTCTCCGTGACTCCCTTGTCTGCTCCACACTCCCCTCCAGCCCCATCACTCCTGGCACTTTTCCCTGCAACCGCAGGAAGTGCTACACCTGCCCCTACACCTCCCCCCTCACCCCCATCCTAGGCCCCAAGAAGACTTTCCACATCAAGCAGATGTTCACCTGCACATCTGCTAATGTGGTATACTGCATCCGCTGTACCCGTTGTGGCCTCCTCTACATCGGGGAAACCAAGCGGAGGCTTGGGGACCGCTTTGCAGAAGACCTACGCTTGGTTCTCACTCAACAACTGCACCTCCCAGTCACGAACCATTTCAACTCCCCCTCCCATTCCTCAGACGACATGTCCATCCTGGGCCTCCTGCAGTGCCACAACGATGCTACCCGAACGTTGCAGGAACAGCAACTCCTATTCCGCTTGGGAACCCTGCAGCCCAATGGTATCCATGTGGACTTCACAAGCTTCAAAATCTCCCTGCCCCCTACCGCATCCCAAAACCAGCCCAGCTCCTCCCCGCCTCCCTAACCTGTCCTTCCTCCCACCTATCCCCTCCTTCCCCCTCAAGCCCCACCCCCATCTCCTACCTACTAACCTCATCGCGCCCCCTTGACCTGTCCGTCCTCCCTGGACTGACCTATCTCCTCCCTACCTCCCCACCTACACTCACCTTTACTGGCTCCATCCCTGCCTCTTCGACCTGTCTGTCTCCTCTCCACCTATCTTCTCCTCTATCCATCTTCTATCCACATCCCCCTCTCTCCCTATTTATTTCAGAACCCCCTTCCCCTCCCCCATTTCTGAAGAAGGGTCTAGGCCCGAAACGTCAGCCTTCCTGCTGCTATGATGCTGCTTGGCCTGCTGTGTTCATCCAGCTCTACCCCTTGTTATCTTCATTATTTTTAATCTGGTGAAGGAGGACTTTTTTCCTTCTTGTAAATAATCTTCTATTTTCCCTTTTTTTTAAAATTTTATTTGAAGGTTCGCACAAGCCATTTCTCTCCGTGAATTACAATCACCAAGTTTCAGTGTCTAGGAGTTGCAAATTTCCAGGAAGTCAATTACATGGGCCACTTTAATGTCATAACTTCTGGACAGATTAGACTGAGACACAGGTATGTCACAAATGGTTGGTGGCCCGTCTCCCTGAAACCTCTCCCACCTAAAAGAGACAAGTCAGGAGAGTCATTAAATGGATTCCACTTCCATTGAGTGGGGAGCAACACTGAAGAATTTTGACACCAACCATTCCTTTTGACTGGCACCTTGTGTAATGTCATAACCATCCAATTGCTCTTCCAACACCCCATAACTGTAGTCTCCTTGTAGAGACTGGTAACATCTAAAAATAAATTTAAATTTCCAATTAGTAGTTGAAAAGAATTACATAAGACTTCATGTTTTAAAAGCTCCTCTGTAATAAATTACAAAATCAGCACCGGTGGTCCCTTGCAGACAAGGATGCCTCTCTTCCACTCTCGGAATGAGTCCGTTCATGGCTGTACAGACTGATATGGCTACCGCAGGCTCTGTTACACTTGGAGCAGGTGATGGTCATGGGAAGGGGTGGGTGGGCCTTAGTATTGCAGAGCACTGTTTTCACTCTTTTCACCTGGCTTCCACTTTTCTCCTGAGGTGCTCAATGCCCTCCCAGATGCTGCTCCTCTGTTTTGGATGGTCTTGAGCCAGTGATTCCCAGGTTTCTGTGGGAATGTCGCACTTCGCCAGTGAGGCCTTGAGGCCATCACTGAAGCACTCCCTCTGTCCACCTGGGTCTTGCCTGCCGTTTCTAAGCAGGGAGTATAGCACCTGCTCGGGGAGTCTTGTGTTGGTCATGTGGACGACATGCCCAGCCATTGTAGCCACTCGAGTGGTCAGCGTCTGGTGCTGGGAATGTTGGCTTGTTTGAGGATGCTGGTGTTGGTGAATTTACAGGACCTTGCAGAGACAGCATTGGTGGTATTACTCCAGCACCTTGAGATGCTGTAGGCAGTGCATGTCTCAGAGCCATATGGGAGGGCAGGAACCACTACAGCTCTGTAAACCATGATTTTGGTGTCAGATCTGATGTTATTGTTCTCAAGCACCCTTTACCTCAGGCAGCTGAAGGCTGCGCGAGCACACTGAGGTAATGCTGGATCTCTTCATCAATAGCTACTTTGACCGACAGAATACTTACGAGGTATTGGAAGTGGTCAGTGTCCTCTAAGGCCTCCCTGCGGACCTTGACGATTGGGGGTTTGCTCCACAATGCCAGGCCACATTGATGGAAGACCTTCATCTTGTGGATGTTCAAGGTGAGACCTATGCTCTCCTATGTCGCTGTAACGGTGCTGACGATGATCTGGAGTACTTCCTTGGAGATTTGTGTGTACACCAGCATCATCTGCATACTGCAGCTTGATGACACACGTTGCGGTGACTTTGGTTTTGGCTTGAAGGCAGCGGAGGTTGAATTAATTACCCACAGGTTCTGTTAAAAAGAACATGATTAACTAACGCTTCTTTTTGTAGGTAGTTCATGCTTTTTGTTTATATGAAGGAAAGTTCCACTTTTATACTTATCACAGTTGCACTCCGCAGAATTGCAGTCCCTTTTATGAATAGTCCATTGTTGTTCCCGACTGCCAATGGGTACACTTTTCTTTTCCCCCGTTTTGCAAAGTAGTAACCTTGGGTAACCATCTCTAGGCTCTTCCTTTGGTTTTGGAGAGCTTTCTAAATTGATTCACCACAGTAAAGCCTGTCCCGGTGATTCATCCTTTCTGGCCACCCCAGAATATATCTCCCAATATCCTTAGATAGCTGCAGGGTCCATCCTTTGACTAGAGACCGGTTCTATTCCACATCCAGCTGTAGTAGGTCACAAAGCCAAGCAGCCACTTTCTCTCTGCTGACCACAAAGTATGCATGATATTTATTGAATTGTGTGGAAGGTTGTGACCTGATCTCATAAATGACTTTCTCTGCCCTCTTTCCCCATGACGACATTAAACACATTACCCTTCTAACTAGTTAGAAATAGTTGTTTATTTTTGGTGCAGACTTCCTCTCCTTGGAAGTAAACCAACAGCTTATGACACTACTTTTACAACATAATACTTTCAAAACCTTTCTGGGACCTTTGAAGATGTAAACTCTATCCACTGTGAACTCCGAATGGTATGATTATTTTTGACTGTGAACAACATACATCATCATTTGTTTCTACCTTCGGGTGACTGTGTGGGGTTTGTACATCCTCCCCGTGTCTGTGTCACTTTCCACCAGGTGCTCCGGTTTCCTCCCACAGTCCAAAGATATGCAGGTTAGGTGGATTGGCCATGCTAAATTGCCAATAATAGGTTAGGTGGATCAGCCATAGGAAATGCAGGGTTACAGGGATAGGATAAGGGGGTGGGGTCTGGGTGGGATGCTCTTTGGATGGTCGATGTTGACTTGATGGGCCAAATGGCCTGCCACCACTCTGTAGTAATACTATACACGTGCCCTGCTCCCATCTGATTTGGGGTCTGAATGTCAATTTGCATGTGTTGAGAAATCAGATTAAATCATTTGACACCAATACATCATACATCAATCACTTTGAGTGTTTCTCCCCCAGCCGGAGATGTGACAGTGGTGACACTTAAACTTGTGTCTTGATGTTTGATTTGACAGATGATGCCAGACCCTCAGCATGACCTAGAAAATGTTGCTGGGGAGTTTGAAGCTTACAGTGCTAGTCACCATCTATATCTGACAATGGTAGGTACAGAAAGTACAGCAGTGGACCCATCACTGTTCGATGTTTGCCTCAGTGAGTGAGGCTTTCAAAATGTTGTCTGACAGTTTTGAAGAATTATTATGTGGTGATAACAAACGTCATGTTCCAAAAGCATATTTTCTGTCAGATGAGACAAAGTGAGAAACAGTATCCTGACTTATAACATGTTTGAGGTAGGCATTGGACAGTCGCAATTAAGTTGAGACAAACCAGAATAACAAAGCAATAGATCAGCTGGTGCAATGCTGCAAATTGGCTGAAAAGTAGAGACTGGGCAATTGCATACCCTGAGACTTCATCCCACCTCCACCATCAGCACAACAAACATTGGGTTTGACTGGGTGGCACAATGGAATCCATATATGCACAAATGTAAGCAAAGGTCTGAGAGTGTTTCAGAGGTGGTAACCTGGGGTCTATAGAAGAGATGCCTGCTGTCCTTGGCTTGAGAAAGATAGGGAAAATGTGGGGACAAAGGCCATTTCGCCAAGAAGCGAAGAAACATAAGTGACCAGAGAAGGATGCCAGACCAATCGTATCAGGGAAAAAGATGGACGACTTATTACTGTGTATGATTTGATGAAGGTGCAGAGAGAGGGGACATAAAGTGTAATCATGAATTCATGTTTTCTATTAATGGGAGCAACCATGAGAAAGCTCCATTGATTATTGGTGATGTTAAAGTGAACATTATTGTAGATTCATCTAGTGATGGTGACGTTATCTACAAAGTACTGAAAAGAGCAGAGACAAAGGGCTGAATTTTGCAATATTTTGGCTAAATATCAATTTTCTCAAGTTTCACAGAAGGTTTCACTCCATGAGGCCCAGAAGAATTTCTTGCCATATCATCCCAAATTCACCTTACTAACGACCTACCGTGCCCCTTTGGCACACCTCTTGTCTGATTCTAGCTGGATTCTACTGTTGTGCTGCACCAGGAAGATTCTGCCACTTCCAGGATAACCCAGAGTGAACTAGCATCACTGGCACCCTTGCTGACTTGCATACAGACAAAGCACTGTCAAGCCAGAGTGTAGTGATTGACATTGTCCCCAGATATGGTAGACAAGGGGAAACTGGCACCAAGCTATGTGGAAGGACAGCTGGCGGTCCTAGTGAACAGGGTGGTGTAGAGCAGGATGTTATCTTCCCCAGGGCAGGCAGAGGATGTCATGCCATTGCACTCTGCCAGCCTGGTCCAGAATTACTACCTAGTCACCTGGTCTCAGCCATTTGGAGGAATGCACAGCAGTGAAGAGAGAAGGTCAATGCCCTTCAGTGCTTGGCCAGGGTAAATACCACTATCATCTCTCTCAACTACTGAACCCAACTCCCACCAAAGCTCATGCTCTATCCCTCTCACAACTAAATACAACATCAAGCCCCACCCCCTAACCCCGCAAGGCCCCTGCACTGGCTACTCTCAAACTCTGGGGAAAAAGCTACCACCTTTCCCCCAACAGCAAAAGTACTAACAGTTGTGTCACCTATTTATATCTCGTGCAATCCCTCCCTCACTATGGGGCATGTTTTTAAGGTGAAAGGAGAAAGATTTAAAAAGGACATGAGGGGCAACTAGTTTACACAGGGTGGATTTGGATAGGTATATGAATAGGAAAGGTTTGGAGGGATATGGGACAAGCGCAGGCAGGTGGGACTAGTTTAGTTTGGGAGCATGATTGTGGACTAGTTGAAACTAAGGGTCTGTTTCCATGCTGTATGACTCTTGGCAGGAAAAAATGGCCAACCATAGGGCTGTAAGAACAAAGATGGTGGGGTGCCCAACATTCTGCTCCTTACTCCCAATGACCCTGACTGTCCCGAGATTCTGACAGATGGTGTCCAAAACCTTCAGACTGACCTTGGAGACTGCTATTGACTTAGTGCACTGGGATGCCCTGATTGAAGGCTTGAATACCTTGACTTAGGATTACTGACATCCGCAATAGTGTCCTCGCTTTGTGTCTGCACTAAACAGCAAGGCACAACTGAAGTAATGTGAGCCTGTTAGCTCAGGCTTTAGAATTGGTCAAGGCATGGTAACGTAAGGGTTCTGTGAGCATCCAGGTAGGCACAACATCAGTGAGCACTAAGGCAGCAAGTGAACAGACTTGAGATGCAGCCTGGCTCAATCTACTGAGCTGGATTCCAGTCCATGGATCGAAGCATCCTTGCAGCAGCTTCTCAATGCTGTCTGCCAGTGTACCCAATCCTGTAGGTGTATTGGAAAAGTGCTATATGGATCCTGGGAAGCTGGCAAGTGTCAGATGCCAGTATCCATGGATGTGGAGGGAGTATGGGGGGAGCGATTATGGGTTCTATGGCAGGTGCCCTGCAGTATGCCAATGGTGTTGCTGCCAGGTATCCAAGACAGCGGTCCAGAGGAACAAACTGTGAGCTGATGTTGCCAGGTACCTGCTCTGACTCTCATCTTGGGAATTGTCAACATGTAGTTGCCATGCGGCAGTTAGTAAACTTAGGAAGCTATGTATTAATGAGGGAGAATTTGGAGTTAATGAGGCTGACAACAAGTGATGATCCCCGTTAATAGTCATTTTACCATTTTCCAGTGAGAATCCCATCTTGACATCTGGAACTTCACTTGAAAATGCAATGAGTTGCTCCTAACATCAAGAAACCTGATTAATTACATGATTCTCTCATTACTCGCCATAGCCCACATAGTTCTGGCCCATACTAAGATTCTGTCCAACGTGCTCATATTAATGATGTGAGAATAATCTCTGTCCTTATACATTCAAAACCTCACCTCAAACTGTTTCATGTTTTCCTATAGAGATGAGATGTGTCGGTCAGACATAGTAATTGAGGAAGAGGAAGAGCCTGCCCAAGCCTTCAGATTGCTACATATTAAACTAAAAGTGAATCTTATGAAACCTTGTGTGAAGTTTTTAGAGCAATAATTCAAGGAATTGTATTTGTGCACCTTCCCAATGTGAGTCTAACCGTTAATGAGAGGGTTAAGCTGTAGCTCTACCCTTATGCAGAACGTGTGTCTGAGAAAGTTGTGGCAAAGTTCAAGGAACCGATTGAGCAAGATGTCAAAAAACCAGTTGAAGGGCCAATTCTGCGAGTGAGCTCTGCTGTAGCAGTGCCTTAACCAAATGGTGACATCAGATGCTGTGTTAGTAAGTGAGAGGTGAATGAAAAGGTTGGGAGAACATCGTGCAACTCTTTGTGACCAAGTCTTTTAACTGTCGTCAATGTGCAAGGGTTTTTTTTCAAATCAGGCTTACATTGGAGATATTAACAATTCGTGTTTCTTCCTGAGCCAGGTAAGGCGACAACCTTTGTCATTTTTTTGTGGTCTTTGCTAATACATGAGATTGCTATTTGATACCAATACGGCTCCAGAAATTTAGCAACCTGAAATCCACACAGTGAAACAAAGATCCGAGAAACAGCCATGTCTCGGATGGCATTATTATTTATGGAGATAATTGAGAGGACCATGGCAAGAGGCTGAGATGGTATTGGCTAAATTGTAGTTAACAGGAAAGTGCAGACAGGTGTTTGCTGGGTGCAGCATTAACATTCATGGGCCATAACTCTCAAGTGGCAGAATCTATCCAGCCAAAGATACATTAAAAGCAAGAGGTAAATGAATCTCAAATGCATTAGAGTGAGAATTTTTCTGGGACCTGTGAACTGTTGTGCAAGATATATCTCAAACTGAGCCACTCGGGTTGATCCATTTGAGGATATTGACCAGAAAGAAAGAATGGTTTAGATGTTATGAAGAACAGAAAGTTGCTGTCAAAGATTTGACAGACAGCTTGACATGTGGTTGAACCCTGGGATACTGTGATTCAAATGCATCCACGAAAGTCATTGCAGATGCTGGTCTGACAGGATTAAGAGCAGTGATGGTGCAAATGTATGCTGAAGATTTGAGAATTATTGCTTATGTAAGTAGATCCCCAACAGATGTGTGGAGGAGATCCCAGATGGAGAAGAGGGTCTGGGCATGTGAAAGATTCCATGCATACTTGCTCAGTATCGAGTTTGAATTAGTGATAGTTTGCAAACAATTAGACATGAGTTGTTCACCCAGATCCAAACCATGTATTAGATTCAAAAGATGGGTTTTGAAGTGGTTAACTTTGCTCAAATAATGAATAATACCACAACTCCTAGGAAGCATGAAAGGCACATATACTCACGAGAGGCGGAAACTGAATAGTTTGTGCATGTTGCGTCATTTCATGGTGCCCCCTGAGCAATAATAATGAGAGAGATTGAAAGAGTCAGACAAAAATCCAGAATTGTATCATATCAGACACAGAAGGCAAACTGGAATTTTTTTAAAAAATCCTCCATTTAAGGCTTTTATCATGATACAAGATGAACTGTAGACAATTCGGAAATGAGTAGGGTAGCATGGTGGTTCAGTGGTTAACAGTACTGCCTCACAGTACCAGGTACCAGGCTCGATTCCTTCCTTGAATGACTGTGCAAACTTCACACAGACAGACATTCTTCACGTATCTGTGTGGGTTTCTTCCAGATGGTCCAGTTTCCTTACATAGTTCAAAGGTGTGCAGGTTATGTGGGTTGGCCGTACTAAATTGCTCAGTATCCAGGGATGTGCAGGCCAGGTGGGTTAGTCATGGGAAATGTGGGATTATAGGGATAGGGTAGAGGCATGGGTCTGGGTGGGAAGCTTTTCGGAGGGTTGGTGTCGACTCAATGGGCCAAATGGCCTACTTGCAAACAGTGTAGGGATTCTATGACTTCTCAGAGCCAGCAGATTGGTACCGCCAAAGGAGGTTAGGCCTAGCCTGATGATTCTTGATCATGAAGGTCACTTGTGACCAGTTGGTAGGAAGCAAAACTTGAAACCAAAGCTGGGGATGGTCGAAAATGTGGAGCAGTTTGACAAATCATGTAAAAGATGTCAGCTTGTTAGCGGATCCAATCCAGCAGAACCAGTACAGAGCATGTTGTTACTGGATAGATGATGGAGGATGTAGCAGTTAATTTCCTAGACCCATTTTCATTGGGAGATTCTATACTAGTAATGATTAACTGGTACAGGCGTTAATGTTGTGATGAAGTTTACTAGAGCAAAAAAGCAGTGTTCATATTGATAGGCAATTATCCACAATTCATTTCATAGACTTTTGTAGATTTCATGCAAGTCAGAGGCTCTCACCATCACAGAGTAATTCCTAAAATGGCCACTTACAAGTGGGGAAGTGAAATTTCAAAACCGATCCTTAAAGGAATAGAAGACGATCGCTCGGGCTGAGGGAAAGGTTCGCCAAGAGGTGTTGCAGTCATATGTGACCAAATACAGAGTGACTACATACACTATAAAGGGAAAGAGCCCAACTGAGTTGCTATTTGAATGTAAAGTATGCATCAAGATGCCGGAGTTGAGGGACATCAGTGTTGATCAGGAGTTTCAAAATCATTGTGCTGAGGAAAAAGAATGCTGTAAAGTTTTGTGAAGAACACAAGGAGTTCTAATCAGTCTGATAGCCTCCAGGTAGTGGAAGTTCTGCTGAGTTGGGAGAGTCTGAAGAAGATGGATATAACATTTTATCCCAACCGGTACATAGTCATCACCAAGAAGGTAAACAGTGTAACTTTACAGTTGCTGGGATCACTATATGACAAAAGTTCTTCATGTGTCAAAACATAATAGTCACAGCAACAAATGAGCCAGATGTAATGAGGTAGGTTTGCTAAATGACCACAAAGTAAAATATCTCTTAGGAAGTAGTGATCATAACATGATAGAATATTCAGTTTGAGAATGAGAAATATGGGTCTGAAACAGCTGTGTTTAATTTAAAGGGAATTACAATGAAATAAGGATAGAGTTGGCTGAAGTGAAATAGGCGGATAGATTAGCAAGAACAACAGTAAGCAAGCAGTGTGGATAGAGGATCAGCTGACTGGTAGAAGGCAGACTGTGATATTCCTTCCTCAGGATAAATGTTTACCTGAAAATGTGCCCAGGTGAAACTCGTCCTGGGCAGGATGATGTTGTGATGTTGATCCAATGTCCCATTTTGGGGAAGTTTCCATGTGTGAAAACTTGCTTCCCTCTTATCCATTCCTATATTACCCAATTGGACCAATTCAATCTGTTGGTGAAACAGCCTTTTCACCATTTACCAACGATTTTACTACTAATAAACATAAGACTTTGTAGAACAAAGTACAATTTTATTCATCGCCTTTGTGATTTTCACATAGATTGCTCATTCTGGGGACTAATCTTTGATTCCTGATGACTTCAGAGGGGTGGGAAACCTAACCCGATGGCGATTCATAACTCAAAGACACAGGCAATGGCATTTAAATTCTCAATGGATTATTTAGGTCATGGAGAAAGGGGGTATAAAGAAATGTCTTTTTGCAGTTGCAAATGTAAGTTGAATGATTCATTTATCATTGTTCAACCGTGAACTTTAAAAAAAAAAGCAACTTTTTTCAAAGATGCTTTGACCTGTTTACTAAGCATTGGCTCTACCTCACGCCAACATCTGTTGTTGCTTCTCCATCATTATTGAGTACAGGTGTGGCCTAAGTAAAGTCAGCTGTGGGCAGTAACCAGCTGGACTACATCAATCCCCCCTGCTGCTCCTTCAAAACAGTGCTGAAGTGTTGTTGGCATTCCTTTTTCTGGTACCAGGGCGTCTCCAATAATTGTCAAACCCATGGGAGGAAATAGTATTGGAAAGGAATATTTCAAAACTGGCACACAGCACGATGCTCCAAGCGTGTATGTTATATATGTGCAGGATGTTGAGGGATAATGAAATCAAGGTGTTTAAGAATTCAGTGGAAAGATGTGCATTTACGTAAGGCCCTTTCATGACCTAAAGGCTTCCTTAAGAGTTCTACTACTAATTAAGCATTTTATACCTCTTGTAATATAAGAAATGCAGCAGCCTATTTGCGGACAGAAATAGTGAAAAAAATGACCAGTTAATTTTTTTTTTTGTTGTTAGCTGCAGAGGAACCATTTCCTAACCCAAACTATCTTTTAAATTATGGTGCGGCTTCAGGAGTGAAATCAGGAAACATTATTCTCCTGCAGTGACAGTGAAAAGCTGGTGTTCTGTGTCAAGGCTAAGAATTAGTATTTTTGCCAGGCAAGAGCAAAGGGATATGGAGACAGGTGGATAGATGGAGCTGAGGCACAGATTGGTCATGGTCTAATTGAATGATGGAGGTCACCTGACCAAATGAAGGTCCTGAGTTCAGCTTGCCTAAGATCAATGGCACAATTTTCAATGAGGCATTTTCCTAACTGCCTTTGTGTTTGTTATCCTATTAAGGATGGTGAGTGGGCCCCCTGATACTGCAGGTCCAATCAGAGGCCCCATGGCTCTGCGGCCCCCCTGGTAAAGAGAGTTGCTCATGAGATGTGTTCAGAACTGCAACGGCACCTCAGTATGGAGGTGGGCTTATTGGCTTACACAGAAAGGTTTCAATCAAGACATTTGGAGAAGACCAGGATGTTAGTGGGTATGGGGAACTCTTCTGCAGGTCCATTTGCTGATGAGGCCGTGGTTTGTCATCTGCCCTGATTGTCACCAATCGTCCTTGATGGAACTGGAAACTTCAGCAAATCGTAAGCAGAAAGAAGATAGTCTCTGACATCAGTAACTGCCGGCACTGATTCAAGATGGCTTCTATACTGGGCCTTAATTGAAAAACGTGGCCAGTTTTCAAGTCCACTTCTAGGTAAACTCTTGAGAGTTGGGAATGCTTTGGAAAAGCTCTCCTGCAGTGACTCCCTACTATTTGACTAGACTAAACCCTCTGAACTCCACCTACGATCTCATCTCCTCAGAGTCAAGAAACAACCAGCCAATGTCTCTCATTTTCTTCTCCATGTTTTCCTTACCTTGTAGATGGTGATTCCCTTTGGTAAATCTTCGCTCATGTTTCGCCTTAGATTGTTTTGGTTTATCGACCATGAGCGAGAGTCCCATGGAGATAACAGTAATCCTTCCATCAGGATTCTGGCAAATTGAGGACAAGGTTAGTCGCTCAAATTGGACCTCTGCTCACCAGTTTCCTTTTTCCTTTCTTTTTCCTCCCTCTCCTCTCTGCAGTAATTTTGTACCCCCCATCCCCTGCCCTTTTAACTATCTACCTAAGGAGTCAGGTCACGACCGGGAACCGTGTGGAGGGAGCTGAACGTGTGGGCCGGGTCCTGCAGCAGGGAGCGGGCAGCAGTGGGCGGCGAGAGCGGGGCCGGTGAGGAGGGGGGGCGGGCGGCGAGAGCGGGGCCGGTGAGGCAGGGGGGCGAGCGGGCAGCAGTGGGTGGCGAGAGTGGGGCCAGTGAGGGGGAAGCGGCCGGTGAGTGCCTTACCAACTGGAGCAGCCCTTAGAGAATTGTGAAGATGGGACTTGGGACTCTGGGATCTGGACTTTTCTCATTTTTTATTGCTCAATTCTAGTTTTTGTAACCAAGTGGGCACCAGTGAATAGTGACTTCGTGCACTTTTTGCTGTACTTCTGTATTCCTACACTTAGTGCACTTGACAAATAAATAAATCCAGGAAAAGTGTTTTCCAGCAATTGGACATTGGAAAATTGAGAGCAGGAGCGTTGTTTAATTTTAACTACAGATGCTACAGCCAGCTATTGTTTCCCCTCAACACCACATTCAAATGTCAGCATCTATCCAGGGTCTGAAGGCAAGAAGTGATTAGTGAAGCTCCAAAAAATAGGTTGTGTTGTTAAAAGTTGTATTCAGCTCAAATGATTAAAAAATACAGCGATTGCTCTTTCTCTCCAGATTAAACTTTTATTAACCATAGCATTTGATTTATAACGTGCATCACAAACTGTTTATCATTACTTTGTTTAAAGATACAGAGACGCTGTCTAAATCCAAAGATTGGACCATTGTTTGTATTCAATACCTAGACACAGAGCGAGGCAGTTAACCCTTTGGGCAAGACACTAGAGGAATGATGGTGTCCTGAACAATATCCCAATAAGCCTCCCCTCATCTAAGGACATCAGGGTAAAATACTTTGGAGGAGGAAGTTGGATGATGGAAGATTGTGGGAGGGTTGGGGAGGGTGCACAGAAGACTGTAGACTTAATCATGTTGTATGGTTAAACCTGTTGGACTATAACCTGGTATCGTGTGATTTCTGACTTTTAGTTTAGTCAGATAATAAGTTGCAGTTGATAAGGCTGTTCCAAGTAATAACCAAACATCAATCTCTCCATAGAGACAACAAGGTGTAGAGCTGGATGAACACAGCAGGCCGAGCAGGAAGGCTGACGTTTCGGGCATGTTAACCTTCTTTTGTAACACCAGACCATGTACACTGTGCTCCTGTCCCTCCCCACCCTCCAGAACCCTGGGTCTTGGTTTTATGTGTTTGCTTTCAGCAGAGCTGATCTATTTTCTGCTAACTATGGCATTAATAACCATTCTGATATATATTATTTTTCTACCACAAGCCCTCCCTTTGCCTTTTGCTTTGGTCATCCTTACTACCTGTTCCAGTTGCTCCCCCTCCCCTTTTGTCAGCAGCACTTAAACAGCAATTTCCAGATGCTGTCAGTTTTGAAGAAGGGTCAGGGCTGGATGAACACAGCAGGCCAAGCAGCATCAGAGGAGCAGGAAGGCTGACGTTTTGGGCCTAGACCCTCCTTCAGAAATGGGGGAGGGGAAGGGGGGTTCTGAAATAAATAGGGAGAGAGAGGGAGGCAGATAGAAGATGGATAGGTGGATAGGAGACAGACAGGTCAAAGAGGCAAGGATGGAGCCAGTAAAGGTGAGTGTAGGTAGGGAGGAGATAGGTCAGTCCAGGGAGGATGAACAGGTCAAGGGGGCGGGATGAGGTTAGTAGGTAGGAGATGGGGCTGGGGCTTGAGGTGGGAGGAAGGACAGGTTAGGGAGGCGGGGACGAGCTGGGCTGGTTTTGGGATGCAGTAGCTGGAGGGTAGATGTTGAAGCTTGTGAAGTCCACATTGATACCATTGGGCTGCAGGGTTCCCAAGTGGAATATGAGTTGCTGTTCCTGCAACCTTTAGGTAGCATCGTTGTGGCACTGCAGGAGGCCCAGGGTGGACATGTCATCTGAGGAATGGGAGGGGGAGTTGAAATGGTTCGTGACTGGGAGGTGCAGTCGTTTAGTGTGAACCAAGCGTAGGTCTTCTGCAAAGCGGTCCCCAAGCCTCCGCTTGGTTTCCCCGATGTAGAGGAGGCCACAACAGGATCAGCGTATACCACATTAGCAGATGTGCAGGTGAACATCTGCTTGATGTGGAAAGTCTTCTTGGGGCCTGGGATGGGGGTGAGGAGGGAGGTGTAGGGGCAGGTATAGCACTTCCTGTGGTTGCAGGGAAAAGTGCTGGGTGTGGTGCGGCTGAAGGGGAGTGTGGAGCGGACAAGGGAGTCACTGAGAGAGTGGTCCCTCCGGAAAGCAGAGAAGGGTGGGGAGGGAAAAATGTCTTTGGTGGTGGGGTCGGATGGCAGATGGTGGAAGTGTCGGAGGATGATGCGTTGGATCCGGAGGTTGGTGGGGTGCTAGATATGCTGGTATGGACCTGATGAAACGAATGGCTTCCTTCTGGGAAAAATTTAGAAAATTTTGCAACAACAACATCAAACTGAGGCTCCCTCTGTCAATCGATTGCTGCTATTTCAAAGGTCTCCCTGTATTGGACCAAAATTTATCCCGTAACAAATGAATAAGTCACTTCTCGTACTGTTGTTATGGGAGGTTGTTGTACACAAATTGATGGCCATATTTTCTAACATAAAAATAATGATTACACTTTATTATAATTCATTGCAGCACTTTGGAACTTCCCAAGGATGTGAAAGAAGAAAAATAAATCCTAAATTTTTCATTTCTAAATGACCCACATTTCTCTTTTTTTTTTACAAGGTCAGAAAGAGAATTGCTTTCTGGAATATATATTGGAAAGCTATATTAAACTTATTAAATAGGTTTTCCCTTTATCAGCTCACAGAAAAGGGGATTGATTTGGTAATGAGTTAATTTTCATGCTTTCTTTACCCACAATGACTTGGGGCAATGTAATAATTTGACATGAATCAAAAGACTTGCATTTGAGATGATGCGCTTGTATCTGTTCACCTCTTACAATGTACTCTTGAGGAGGAAGTGGCCAGTTTGATTGGTGTACTTACTGGCAAATCCCTGAATGGAAAATTGTTTGAACATTAGTATTCTCACTGGAAAACACAGGAAACAAAGTAGTGACATGAGGAAAGTCAATCAGTCCAGTGGGATGTGGGAAAGAAGCCTGGTCACCTTAATCTCAGATCTAAGCATATTCTTCTTTAATGAAATGTCAATTTTTGTCTATTAACAATTCTATGTAGCACATTGGGATGCTTTACTAAGTTAAATCTGGATATAAATGCAAGTTGCTCTTGTTGGTGTTGAGCTCACTTACTTCCTATGGGCATGGGGCAGCATGGTGGCTCAGTGGTTAGCACTGCTACCTCACGGTGCCAGGGACCCGGGTTTGATTCTAGCTTTGGGCAACTGACTGTGTGGAGTTTGCATTTTCCCCATGTCTGTGTGGGTTTCCTCCAGGTGGTCCAATTTCCTTCCACAGTCCAAAGACGTGCAAGTTAGGTGGATTGGCCGTGCTAAATTGCCTTGTAATGTCCAAGGATGTGTAGGTTAGGTGGATTAGTCATGGGAAATGCAGGGTTACAGTGAGTAACAGTGATAGGGTAGGGGATGTGTCTGGGTGGGATGCTCTTTGGAGGGTTGAATGGACTGCTTCCATCCTATTGTTCAGTCAGTTGTTAATGGACGTGGGACCAAAGAGGTCAGTCTTAATGCAGGAAAACACGCACACGCGCGCACACACATGCACACGGATACACAGCTAGCCACTTCAAGAAGGGGATTTCCAGGATAGGGCCTCGGCAGCTGAAGGCACAGGTGCCAGTAACCAGTTGAAGGCAATAGGGAATGCACAAGAGACCATAACAAGAAGAACACAGGAGCTGCCCTTGGAGGATTGAAGGTTTAAGAAAATTACAGAGACAAGGAGGGATTGAGACCATGGAATGAGCATGAATATGAACAATGAGTGAATTTACCATGGTTTGTTTTTTTTTTATTCACAAGATGTGCTCATACTCAAGTGTATTTTGATTATGATTGATTGTAATTTTGATTTCTGGAAAATGAAGCAACTTGATGATTTAATTCTGGCCTCACTTTGTTAAAAGTTTTCAATTCATCCACTGAAAAATTGCAGAAGCATTCTGATGACATGAAAGGAAAATCATCCAGGGACTGTAACTGTTATCCCTGTATTACGAATATATGAATAATGACTCCCTCGGTCTATCCAACCTGTCCCACACAATTGTGATTACTTTCTGGTGATGCGTGTCAAAATTATTACACTGCCCCAAGTCATTGTGGACAAAAGCAAGTGTAGAAACTTAACACATTACCACATCAATTCACTTTTCTGTGAGCTGGTAAAAGACAGATCTTTAGAATCAGTTTAGTAAAACAAAAATTTCTTCCTTTAGCTTTGTGATATACTTTGTGGAAAGCCAATCTGTTTCTGACCTCAAAAAATTCCACGTGCCTTATTTAGAAAGGAAAATCTTACGAAAACCAGCCGGCACAGAAAAATCAAACAAAATGCAAGGACAATTGAGAGAGAAAGTCTGTAAATCTCCTCTCTGACCACTTTAACCAATCAATACAATCTAGGGGATTATTCTGGCTGCTAATTTTGTGTTCTATATTTTTGCATAAACTGATCTCCCATAGATGGAAATGGCCAATGTGGACACATTTCTGAATATGTGACCACTTGTAGTCAACATTGCCAAACTAGAGAACATTTAAGGTAGAAACTAAATGTTTGCTATGTTTTTCAGCCTCCATGGATGCTGTCATGCTCAGTTAGATACAGGATGAATTCCCTGTAAACTGGTGACTTTCTGATTGATTGTGTAGTTGTGAGGTAGCAGGGGATGAGAAAATTCTTTGGATTGGGTGAGGAAGTAAGTGTGAGTGGGTTTACCCAACAAGGGATCAAGCAACCAGCTCAGAGAAGCTCTGGTCAGCTAGCAAGCGGCTCACTCTTTCCAGTTAATGTAGCTGAAACATTATGCTACTGGTCTAGCCACTCGGAGGTCAGGAGCTAAATATCCCAGAAGGTCAATTGATTTTTATCTGATGGTGAGGTTTAGGAGAATGCTGAAGACTCCACATTGAAAGTCTGGGCCACTGCAACTCCAGATCCTGCTCCCATCTCACCTGTAGTAGCCTCCTGAACTTCCTCCTGTCACAGAATGTCAGGTCTCCTCCAGCCAGCAGCTGACTCATGCCATTTTTTTGAGGGACAACTGCCCCTCCCACAGAGGGTCCTTGCCAGCAGTTTCAGTGGATTCTCCTTGACATGGAGTTTTCTGCCCAGGACTTAAACAGCAGCAACTTGCACCTTTTATCATGGTAAATATGTCCAAAAACAGAGCTAGCAGACAGAATTTAACAGGTAATCTGACCATGAACTACTGTAGGTCAGTGAGCATGAATGAAGCATGAAAGAGACTTGGTGAAAGTTAGGATATCAGCAGCAGAGTTTTAGAAGAGATTGATTTTGGAGGACGGATAGTGGGAGAATAGCTAGGAGAGATTCTGTGTTACCAAGTATAGACGTACCAAATCTTGATGGAGTATTTCAGCAGCAAATGAGCTGAGTCAGAGTCAGAGTTAGATATGAGGGAGATGGAAGTAGCTACGATGGAGAGAAAATGGTCTCGAAAGGTTACTGTAGGGTCAAATAGGATATAAAGTTCTGAACAGTCTGGATCAGCGTCAAGTGTAAAGGGAGTGAGATGGAATTCAAGGCTAGATAAGGGATGAACTTTGCAGTATTTAGGCTTCTAAGTAAAGCATTAACATTTGGGCAAATTCTTCACTTTTCTCTGCCTGAAGTCACATCTGATCTAGAGCATCACAAGTAAGGCAAGGAATTCCCAAACCCACCCCAGCTGGAACAGGGGTCAAATTCAATGCCACTAGTGCCAATCTGATCCAGACTGGCAATCTAGTGCCAATGGGCCTACCAAGAAGTCCACATTATTGTGGCAACATAAACATTTATATGCACGTTGTAACCAGAAACTATGGCAGTGATGGCAGAGGCTCTCAATTCTTTCCATCATATGGATGACCAAGGGCCTGTCCCATTATTACTGCTTGTCATTGGGATGTGTTAGAAGAATTTACAAGTTGATACTCGGCCTGTTTGGCTATGTTATGAGTGCAAGCAAAATACTGCAGCTGCTGAAAATCTGAAACAAACTCTGAGAAATACTGGCAAAATTCAGCAGGTCTGACAGCATCTGTAGAGTGATAAACAGAGTTAAAGTTTCGAGTCCTTTGTGACTCTTTTCAGGCCATTCTGAGGATGCTGCCAGACTTGCTGAGCACACTCTGTGCTTGTTATGTTATGAATGGACCTTCTTTGGCCTTCATTGGACTGAAAGTTGAATCCAGAGCTTCTAGCTCAGAGGCAGGGACACTAATCACTGTGCCACAAGTTCTCCTTTTTTTGGGAAAATGCAGAATGCATTTGAAGTCAGTAACAACATATCAAAGAATCAACGTCTTTAGGCAGGGGAGGGAGCAATAAATGATAAGGAATTAAAAATCTCAATATTAGTGTTGAGTTAATCAATTTATGTCTACCACAAATCTCAAAAGAAAGAACGTTTGTCTTGTTATCATAAGAGTGCAGGCTCCTAAATTTGACAATCTTCTCTGTGTTTAGAGGATGTTCGTAACTGATCCAACTGTCTAGTTTTGATTTATGACACAATTTCCCCTCACAATGCCATAAAACACATTGTGGTTTGCCTGTTATTCAATGCTGCATTTACTGCAGTGAAGTTACAAATCGTTTTTGTTTCTTCACATCATTCTTAATTTATACCAGAAGTTTCTGTGATATATTTTCCTACTTAGAGGTGCACTTCACCCAATAGAGCCCCTTGTTCTTCCTTTTGTACAAGGTGGAGCCCTTCACAAGTGACATCACCTTGAGAAATTTTCAAAATTAGAGTGAAATGGGCTAAACCTTTTCTTGTTTCTGCCTGTAGAAAGTTAACTAATGCAGTAGGAGATCTAAAAATACCCAGAGTTTGAAAATAACAGCAGTCTGAGTTTTCGTGATATCATTCCAATGAAAATATCACTTCATACAACACCTAATCATACTGTACCACACATGTGGAGTGCAGACTCAATAGACTTTGTGTTCCTTCAAACATTTTAAAAATTAATCATCTGCATGGATATAAGTGCATTAATTTGTTTTGGTAAATAATCAGCTCATATGTTTTTCCGTATCTGTATGTGAATGTGTTTCTGTTAATAAACAATTTTATAACATATTTAACTTTGCTTAAATCAAAGGCATTACAAAATTAATGCAGATAACTATAGATCAATTAGTATAGTATCAATTGTGGGACATTATTTTGAACCTAAAATGAAGACACAATTAATGAAAGGTAAAAAGGTTATTTGTTAATTGAGGCCAGCTTGAGCTTTTTGTAATTTGTTCATGGGACGTGGACATTATTGACAGGCTAGGATTTATTGCGTTAAAAATGTGGGACATTACAAGATGGTTATATTTTAAAATGGCTCCTTTAAGGTGAGGTAGAACAGAATGTTCTGGATATTGACAGTGCTTGTCATGCTGGAGACAGACTGCCATGAGACCTTGTCATGGAAAAAGAAGCACAGACTGAAATCTATTGAAAATCACACATTAGTTTTCGTACCTTGATATGGAGAAAGGAGAGCTGCATTTTGGAGATGGAGAAACATAAAGTATGAAGAAGAAGAGAAAATGCAGCTACTACTGTGAAGAGATTGTTTTTTGTGTTACCAACTAATCAGGAGACTGGTGACAGCACGTTCTCAATTTGAAAAGAAGATAGAACAGATGGGAGATTTCAGAAAAAAAGGAGACTTTGAAATGGGCCTTACTTATGGAAGCTTGTTCTGGGATACTAAGGTTGAGTGGACCGCTTTTTGAATGACTGTGTAGGCCTGACATGACGAAAAAAAAACTTCTGGCAATCTTAGAGTAACATGGGACTCATTTTTTGTAATACAGCTAGATGCCATTAAGCATAATGTACATTGAAAGAATAATTGAAAGAATTTGTAAGATATATGTCAATTGCAATAGTTAGTTAATCTGTAAGCCCCTTTTCTTATTTGATTGATGTATTTGCTGATTATCAAACAATGTTTGATTAAAGTTGAATTTGTTTTGTTGCAGTAAAAGTTTTAAAATGTGAAATTCAGTTTCGTGGTTTATTTCCATTTGTCGTGATGAAATTAATCTCTTTTTAAAAGTGAACAGTTTCTACAGGGGCCATAACAAAATGTCCAACCCTAATTTCCTGAAGGTGGTTTTGGTAAACTATCTTCTTGAACCATTGCATTCCGTGTGATTATAAATGCACTCTCAATGTTGTTACAGAGGGAATTCCAGCATTTTGACCCCATAAAAGTGAAGAAATGGCAATATATTTAGGAAGTCTTAATGATGTGACTTGGAGGAAATCTTGTTAATGGTTCCTATTGCTTTCTAGGTAACAGAGGTCATGCGTTTGGAAGATGCTGTCAAAGAAAGCTTGTAAGTTGCTGCAGTGTATTTTACTGACAGTACATACAGCTTCTATTGTGTGCCTGTGAAGGCAGAAGTTAAGGTTTAAGATGGTGGACGAGGTGCAATTCAAAGGAGGCTGTTTTGTTCAGTATGGCATTGAACTTCTTGAGTATGCTTTTGCTGCACCCATCCAGTTAAGTGGAGAGTATTTCATCACAATCCTGAATTTTACCTTTTGAATGACAGAGAGACCTTGATGAGTTACTTGCTTCAGAATTTGCAGCAATTGACCTGCTCTTGTAGCTGTGGTATTCATATAGCGGGTCCAATTAATTTTCTGTTCAAAAGTAAACCCCAGAATGTTTAAAATGGGGAAATTCAGTAATGGTAGTACCATTGAATGTCAAGACAAGCTGATTAGAATTTTGTTGGACGTAGGCATTACCTGATACTTGGGTGCTGTGAATTTCTCTTGCCCACTATCGTCCCAAGCCTAAAAGTTGCTCAGTTCTTGCTCCATTGAGGCATCAATACCCAAGATATATGCGATTGGAAGTGAATGTTATTTAATCATTGGCCAACATTCCCACTTCTGAGCTTATGATAGATGGAAGGCCGTTGACAAAGCAGTTGAAGATGCCATGGCCTATGACACTGCCGTATGGAATTCCTTTGGTGATATCTGTGGATGGGATGATTGGAATCCATCAACAACAACTACTTCTTTGGTGGTGGGTATGACTCCATCCAGTGCAGAGTTTTCCTTCTGATTTCCACTGAGTTTAATTTTGAGGCCTCCTTGAGGCCACAGTCAGTCAAATAATACTTTGATATCAAAGGCGAAAGCTCAAATCCAACCTTTTGGAATTAAGCATCTTCAACTATGTTTGGACTAAAGTTGTAATGAGGTTTAGGGCTGAAATGTTCCTGAATTGTTAACCAAACTGAGTATTGGTGAGCAGGTTATTGGTATGTAGATGTCACTGATAACATTGCTAATGACACCTTCAACTATATCGATGCTACCCCAAGGGTGGATTGATGGAACAGATTGAACTTCTCCTGCTTTTTGTGCACAGGCCAAACCTGGCAAATGTTCCACTTTGTTGGTTCAATGCCAATATTGTAGATGTACTGAAACACCTTGGCTAGAGGTACAACTAGTTCTGGATCACAAGTCTTCAACACTAGAGCCAAGATCTTGTTTTGCCTAAACACTTGGCTGAATTCAATGCATTCCATTAATTCTTTAAATCCTGTAGAGTGAATCAATTCAGCTGAAGACTGAATGAGACCAAGATGGATTGTCTATTCACTAAAATGGGATTGACTTATTGGTTTGATGAAAATAGTTGAATGATTGACTAGATATATAAGGGGATGTGATCATAGTATATTTGGATTTTCAAAGGGTGATCAGTAAGATCTGTGTGATATGATGCGCATATACCTATAGGGAACATGTATTAAACTATTATCAATTTAATGGTCATCTCAAGAGGATACAAAATAGTAGTCCTATGATTTGCTAAGCAGCCTACAAGCAGCAGAGATCAGGTGTACAATACTCAGCCTCCTAGTTAACTCTTACTGTGTGTCGTAAATAAAGAACCCACATTATTGGTTCACCTGTGCTTGGCACCATTTCATTGAAGAATGAAAAGAATGTAATATGGTGGAAATGGTGGAACCACAGTTTTTGAAGATTTGGTTGAATAGAATATAAGCCGTAATGTCTCCATGAACAGCAGAAGAAAACAAACGACTGTGAGGGTAAAATAACTATCAAAATTTACTGTTCATGTGAATCTGCAACAGTCTAGGAACAGACATTATCTCTTCATTCTGGGATTGTGTCTCACAGCAACCAGCAGGTATTGGATCCTAGTAAGATGGTTGAAATTTGGGAGTACTTAAACAGTGAATACCTACAGCTTTTATTGTTTAAGCAGGAACAGAATTTAAACAACATACTTCAGGTGGCCTCATTTAAATAGAATTCCAAAAAAAGGAGGAAATCTTGCTTGCTATCTATTCAGGAAGTCAACAGAAATTTTAAACAGATAAGACCAAGTTAAGGAGAAACATGTTTAAAAAAAAAATGCTTTCCCCACTGTTTACTTTCACTTTGAAGTCAACAACCATTTTTTTCTGTCAAGATCATTACATAGAGCTTAGAGTTAAACCAAGAATAGAAGGAGCTCAACAGCATCACTACTGCAGTCAAGCAATATTAACAGCACCCCCACCCCCACCCCCACCCCTGCCACTGTGTCTCCAGCGTATCATCCTCAAATATTTCCGCCAACTCCAATTAGACCTCACCACCCGGAACATCTTCCACTCCCCACCCCTCTCTGCCTTCCGCAAGGACCATTCCCTTTGCCACTCCTCAGTTTGCACCACACTCCACACCAAACATTCCAACCCACCTGCTGTCTTCCGCTGTAACCGTTAAAGATGCAACACCCACCCACCTACACACCACCTCCCTCATCTCCATCCAGGGCCCTAAACAGTCCTTCCCAGTGAGACAGAGCTTCACCTGCAACTCCTCCAACCTAGACTCCAGTGGTCTTCTCTACGGTGGTGAGACCAAACATAGACTAGGTGACTGTTTCACCAAGCTTCTCTGCCTGGCCTGTAACGACCAGCCTAACCACCTGCTCATCACCCATTTCAACCCCCCATCCCCCTCCCCCTCTGACATCTCTGTCTGCGGCCTCCTCTAGTGTCGCAGTGACTTGGAACGCAAATTTGAAGAACAAAACGTTATCTTCTGCCTGGGCACCCTGCGTTCACCAATTTAAAATAACCTTCCCACCCATTTCCCAACCTCCCCCCGCTCCCCTTTCAGCCCCACCTCCTCCCTTCCATTCCACATTCTGACCCTCCCTTCCAGTTATCAACCGGATCGTACCTACCACCAGTGTCCATCTATCACCAGCATTCCGCCTCCACCGCTTTCCCCTTCCCCCCCAACTTTATCTGCAGCTTCCCCTACCCCCACATCCTGTCCTGAAGAAGGGTAATACCCGAAACGTTGACTTCTTTCCTCCAGATGCTGCCTGGCCTGTTATGTTCTTCCAGCCTCCTGTTTGTCCACCTAGCAATATCTATGACTAGCTAAGACTGTGCCTAAAACTACTGCAATTCAGAACTTGCAGGGTGGTCAAAAGTCCCAGATAGCATTAACAAATCCTGCAAAAAGCCAAGACTTGACCGTAAAATTTCCAACAATTGATTGGAAGTGAATGGATCTCCTTTTTGGAATTTACCGTGTTCTGACAACACATTGAACTGTGTTTTACTGACCTCAACATTTCCAAACAAGACAAACAAGCCATTAAGATTAAATTTAGCAATATTCAGTGAAGGCCTTCAAAGACAAAATGTTTTGGGTCTATCAGATAACAATCTGAAAAATCCAGAATAAATATATTCAACATGTGAAGATCAATTACAAGTGCAGTTCAACTTCAGAACACTCTGGAATTCATGTTCTTTAGCCAATAGTAGTCAGAGACCATTGAATACTTTCTAAGAAGATGTAGCAACAAGGGGCATATTGTAACTTCACAGCAGCAGAGCTATAGGTAGAATAATCAAGCTCATAGTACAATCTACACCATCTTGGATGAACGTGAAAAGGTTTCAGAAGCACTACTACAAAGCAAACGCAATTATGATGTTTTACTAATGAGTAGACAGGCTAAGAGTAATTTGCCCATTGTTAGCATGATGGCCAATGCAGGGCTACAAAGCAATGTGGGTGATACAGCTTCACATAGATTGTCCAGCTTTTAACGCTGTATGCAAAGCAAGTGACACCAGATGATATTGGAAGCCTGATGTCTAAAGCAAAGGCTAGGGCAAGTCATTTGGCACGACAAGAAGCCACATCCAGAGGCCAGACAGGTGTAGCATTCCAAATACCTAAGAGTGCATATCAAACGGCTTCAAGACAAGATCCATGAAATGTCTCACAAAGTCAGATGGTCAAATGTTGAATGTGATTAGATTATTAACAATCAAAATGAGCTGAGATTCTGCATCATGGATGTCAAAAGATGTATTGGCATGGTGGTACCAATTGTAGGTTTTGCTGTCTGTTATATGCCCACTGATATGTGGTCAACAATAACCTATGTGCAAAACTAGATACCATCTCGGTGAAAGCATCCTTCCACTCTGCACACTAAAACGTTTGGACTCATCGAAGTGGCAAGTGATGATTCAACCAACAAATGCCAAACTCGCTGCATACAATGGCAGATTACATCCCTTGAATCGATTACACTCAAGTGTCGCTAAAGAAACTCACCCTGGTCACTCCAGACTTTTTATAATGTTGATGCCACAGGTCACAGTGATTGTAGGTCTACTAGAATGCAAAGACATGTGCTTGTTGCTATACATTGGTATCATCAAGACAATAGCCAGGATCAGAAACCACAAGAAGCATATCAAAAACCTTAAGCTTAAGTTGGAAGAAAGTCCTTTACCTCTGCAAAGCAGGTCATCAGCCTGCAGGGTGCATGACACTGTTTGAACAGAGTATGTGTATCTGTTCCAAATATGCAAGTGTCATACTGAGGAACCAATGGGGAATTACTACTTGGTGAACAAACCTCCACAATCACCATTAGTTGATATTCCTGGGGGTATATGATGCATTACACAAGTAACAAGGCAAGTTAGAAGATGTCCATAACAGGAATATGGATAATGAATTACCCAACCTGAATACTGGACAGAAAGCTTGAGTACAACCCTCAACCCACGGCACCTTGAATCCAGCAGAAATTGTCAACATGTGGTCAGAATCAAGATGACCAACAAATGGCATGACAGTGTGATGAAACAGATGCCATATCAGAACAAATTCACAACCAGAAACACCAAGTTAGTCCTATTGTAATTTGAACATGTTCTCAGAAACAACACAAACAAAGCAAACCTAATGACCATTCTGATACAGCAGTCTGCAGTGAAGATTCCCCTAACTGAACACAAAAATTGCCCGGGAAACCTATCAGGTCCTACAGCATCTGTGGAGAGAGAGTTAACATTGCATTCTTCAGAACTGAAGAGAGAGATGAAAATGAAATGCATTTTACATAGCAGAGAAAGATGGGGAGCAGCAAGTCATGGGATGGTTAGAGGGCACAGGACAATTAGAGATTGCAGGTATCAAAACCAAGAAAACCATTTTGAAGGTAGAGGAGGGAGGTATGGGTAGTTGGGAGGAAGGGGCAAGTAGGCAGAGGAGGCAGAGTTCATAGTCTGAAGTTTTTGAACTCAAGGTTGAGTCCTGAATGCTGTAAAGTGCCTAAATGGAAATCAAATTGTTGTTCCTCCAACTTGCATTGAGCTTCACTGAAACAGGGCTGCAGACCAAGGACAGAAATGTAGACCATGACAGCAAGATTGTGTATTAAAATGTGAAGTGATCGGACAGTCAGTGTACTGCATGCAAACTTAGTGGAGATGTTCAGCAAAGCAACCACCCAGTCTGCATTTGGTTCCTAAATATAGAAAAGACAGACTTGTGCACAACAAATACACTTGACCAGATTGAAAGCATTACAAGTAAATCACTGGGAGGAGTATTTGAACAATGTAGAGGGAAGATGTAAAATGGCAACTGTTACACTTCCTGCAATTGCATAGGAAGTTACTATGGGAGGCGATGGGGTATACGGGTGATAGAGAAGTGGACCAGAGTGTTCCAGAGGTATCAGTTCCTTTTGAAATGCTGACAGGGATGAGGAAGTGAAATGGTGATGGCATCATGCTAAAAGTGACAGTAATGGTGGAGAATGATCCTCTGAATACAGAAGCTGGTGGGGGTGTAAATTGAGAACAAGGGAAACTCAATCACTGTTCTGGGAGGAGGGGAAGGAGTTAGGGCAGAAGAGTGGGATATAAGATGGATAATGTTAAGGGCTCTGTTCTACACATTGTAGACAGTGGTGGGCAAATCGTCAATTGAGGAAAAAGGAAGGTGGGATGAAAGCACTTGTGGAATATGGAGTCATCAGAATGGATGCAATGGAGATGTGCCAGCCTCCAAATCAAAAGGGTTATGGCTTTGCTGCAGTGTTCCAATGAAGGAACGGGGCCTCATTTTCAGTTTAAGAGATTTGTAGCCTTCTGGACTCAACATCGAGTTCAACAACTTCAGACTGTGAACCCTTTCTTCTGTGTTGCTTTCCTTCCTTTCATCTCCCATTCTGAACCAGCGCTCCCACATCCTCCCAGCTTGCTTACCTCCCTTAGTACTCGATTTTCTGGATTTTGCTTTCCCCCATTAACACCAACTATTAACACAACAGTGATGGTAGTAGAGTCAGATACTTTAGGGACATTTACGTGACTCTTGGATAGTAAAATGAAGGATATACAGGTCAGTTTGATCTTAGAGTAGGATAATAGGTTGGCACAACATCGTGGGCCAAAGGGCCTGTACTGTGCTGTACTGTTCTATGTCTATTAACACCTACTATGGATCTATCTCTTTTCAGCATACCCCACACCACAAGATTCTTTTGTTCTTGATATATTTATGAGTTAGATGTGGGTTCACTACCATTTGGAAGACAAAAATGGACCATGCAAAGGGCAGCCAACAATAGACGCCACACAGTGAATAACTGTCAAATAATACAATTGATGAGGAAAGATAGGGAGTGGGAATGTATACTCGATGGAAAATCACCAAGGAGTGTGGATAAACAAGGTGACCTAAGGCTTCAACTATCATATTTCCTGAAAGTTCAAGTAAAGGTGGATAGACATAAAGGTTAGAAGAATCAAGCTTTAATAAGTAGGGGTATTAAATATCAGAATAAAGAAGCATTGATATATTAGTACAAAACAAGATTACAATTCCGTGTACAGTTTTGACTGTCCATTTTGGAAAGATATTGCAGTTAGACAGCGTACAGCGTATTTTCACTGGAATGTAAATGTTTGGTATGGGAAACTAGTGTTATAAAGTGAATTGAGATTCTGGGACTAATTTCAGGGGCAGTGGAGGCTAAGAGGAGATTTAACTGGAATTTTGAAAAAATTGAGTATGGTTTTAGTGAAAGGGAGTATTGAAAGACTATTTCATCTGGTTGGTGATCAATAATGAAGGGCAGTTGTTAGCAAAAGAGCACAAAGAGAGGTTAGAAGAACTCTATGTGACACAGAATCTAGTGTTCCAGTGAAGTAGTTGTATTGTTTTGCTATGTCAAAAGCGGTAAAAAAAAATGCAAGTTTTATGCATTCATGGGATGTGGGCAAATCCAGCACGGCCAGCATTTATTGCCCGTCCCTAGTTGCCCTTGAGAAGGTGGTGGTGCCTTTTTGAACCACTGCAGTCCATTTGATTTTGGTAGACCCACAATGCTGTTGGGGAGGGAATTCCAGGATTTTGACTCAGCGACACTGATGGACTGGTGATATATTTCTAAATCAGGATGGTGGGTGGCTTGAAGGGGAAGTTGCAGGTTGTGATGTTCCATGCATCTGCTGCCCTTGTCCTTCCAGATGATAGTGATGGTAGGAGTTTGGAAGGATCTTTCTAAGAATCCTTCATGAATTTCTGCATTACATCTTGTGAAAGGTAAACACTGATGGTAAGCCCTGAGTATCAGAGATGGAGGGATTGGATGCTTAAGGACATGGTTCCAATCAAGTAGGCTGCTTTGGCATGGATGGTGTCAATCTTCTTGAGTGTTGTTGGAGATGCACCCATCCAGGCAAGTGGCAAGTATTCTGCTACACTCCTGACTTGTGCTTTGTGGACTACAGCATCTGTGGAGAGAGAGTTCACGTTGCATTCTTCAGAACTGAAGAGAGAGACGAAAATGAAATGCATTTTATGTAGCAGAGAAAGATGAGGAGCAGCAAGTCAGGGGAAGGTTAGAGGGCACAGGATAATTAGAATAAAACCTTGTGGGTTAAGGGAATGAGTTACTTGGGGTAAGACCTGCTCTTGTAGACACAGTAATTAGTGGGCTAATCCAGTTCAGTTTCTGGTCAACGGTAACCTTTAGGATGTTCATTATGGGGGTATTTCAGTGATGATAGCGACAATGAATGTTAAGAGATGATGGTTAGATTCTTATTGCCTGGCATTTGCCATTTGTCAACCCAGGCCTGTTTATTGTCCATATCTTGCAGTGCTTGGTCATAGTCTGTTTCAATATCTGAGAAATCATGAATAGTCCTGGACATAATGCAATCATCAGCATATACACCACCACTTCTGACTTTATGATGGAGGATAAGTCATTGATGGAGCAGCTGAAGATGCTTGGGCCTAGGACACTACCCTGAGGAACTCCTGCAGAGATGTCCTGGAGCTGAGATGACTGACCTCCCACAACAACTACCACCTTCCTTGTGCTGGGAATGACTCCAACCAGAAGAGAGATTTTCCTCGATTCTAGTCTATATCTAGTCACATGTGGCCCTGATGTCAAGAGCAGTCATGTTCATCTAACTACTGGAATTTAGCGGTGTTGTCTGCATTTGAATCAATGCCATAATAGGTCAGGAGCTGAGCGGCTCTGGCAGAAACAAATCTGGAGTCAGTGAACTGGTTATTGCTAAGCAAGTGCTGCTCAATAAAAGTGTCAATGACCCCTCTCATCCAGACCAGACTGTAATTGGTCATGTTGAATTTGTCTTGCTTTTTGTGTTCAGGACATATAGGGGCAATTTTCCACAATGTTGGAAATATGTCAGTGTTGTAGCTGTACCTGAACAGCTTGGCTATGGCTACAGCAGGTCTGGAACGCAAGTCTTCAATACTACTGCTGATACATTGTCAGGGCCTATAGCCTTTGCAGTATCCAGTGCCTCCAAACATTCCTTGATATCCTGTTGATTGAACTGAATTGGCTGAAGTTTGGAATCTGTGATGCTGGGGGCCACTGGGGAAGGCTGAGATAGATCATCCACTTGGCACTTCTAGCTAAAGATTGCTGTGAATGCTTCAGCATAACCTTTTGCACTGGTATACGGGGTTCTCCCATCAATGGGGATAAAATATTCATGACGCTGCCTCCTCCAGTGAATAATTTAATTATCCACCAGCATTTTTGACTGGATGTGGCAGGACTACAGAGTTTACCCACTGATTGTGGAATTGCTTAGCTCTGTCTATCCCTTGCTGCTTATGCTGTTTTGGCATGCAAGTAGTCCTGTTTTGTAGCTTCACCAGGTTGACACCTCATTTTTAGGGATGCCTGGTGCTGCTCTAGACATTTCCATCCCCTGGCTTGGTGGTAAAGGTAGTGTGGGGAATAAGCCATGAGGTAACAGAATGCATTGGAGTACAATTCTGCTGCAATTACAGCACATAATAGATGCCCAATTTTGTGTTACTAGATCTGTTTAAAATCTATCCCATTTAGTAACAGTGATAGCACCACACAACACGATGGAGGGTATCCTCAATGTAAAGACAGGACTTTGTTTCCACAAGGACTGGACAGTAGTTCCTTTCTCTGATACTTTCATTGTCAGAGGTATCTGCAGGTTAGTGGGGATGAAATAGAGTATGATTCTCCCTCTTGTTGGTTCCCTCACTGCGTGCTGCAGGTGAACTTCATTAATGGGCATGCTTTTTAGGACTCAACCAACTTGTCCAGTAATGGTGCTGCTGAGCAACTATTGGTGATGGATGTTGAAGTTATCTGCCCAGAGTACATTCTATGTCCTTGTCCACCTCAGTGCTTTCTCTAAGTGGTATTCAAAATTGGTGGGGTAGGGAGGTACGTGGTAATTGGCAGGAGGTTTCCTTGCCCACATTTGACCTAATGCCATGAGACTCCATGGGATCTAGAGTCAATATAGAGGACTTTCAGAGGAGATCCCTCCTGGCTGTATATTGCTGTGCCACCACCGTTGCCATACTGGTGGGACAGGGCACACTCAAGGATGATGATGGTGCTGTGTGGCAGTGAGGTATGATTCAGTGAGTATGACTATTTCATGCTGTTTAGTCTGTAAGGCAGCTGGCCCAATTTTGGCCAATTAGCCTCCAGATTTTGGTAAGTATGACTGTACAGGGAGAACAGAATTGAGGTTGCCGTTGTCATTCCATTGCCCAAGTTGATCTGTCTGGTTTCATATGAGACTTTTTAGAGCTTCGATACAACTGAGTAGCTTGCCAGGGCACTTTAGAAAGCAGTTGAGAGCCAGCTGCTGTGGGCCTGCATTTCAATGTAGTGAGGGCAGCTGTTTTCCTCACCTATTGAATGAGATGTTCTTTTACAACAATAGTTTCATAGTCATCAATAGACTTTTAATACTAGGTTTTAAAAATCAGATTATAATTGTACCAACTTCTGTGAAGTGAACCTGGATCCCCAGAACATTTCTTGGGTAGTCCAAAGACAAGACTACTATGTCATCACCTTCCCCCTATTTTTGTTGCAACATGGAATGGCATTGCATTGAAAATGTTAGAAGCAGAGACCACTGCACCTTTTAAAGTAACAGAGCATAAGTATTTAGTGCAAAGGAAGAATGGGGAGAAAAGGAAAAGAATTGGAAATAGGTTCGGATTTATCTCACTAATGGCTGGCAGAGGTGCCAAGGGCTAAATGGCCTCTGGCTGTTCTAGAACTTCTATGGTTCTGTCCTTTGCTAGTTCTTCACTTGCATTTAAATGCATGAGCATCTTTGACATGTAGGTCACAAACCTTTCCTCTCAAGCATTTCAACAGTTTCAGAGGCTGGGTTGCATCAGGCTATTGTTAATGTAGAGCATCTCAACTTTCTCCAATTCATTCCTCAACTGATAATTTCACATGGATTCTTTCCAAGTCAGGAGCTGGAAACTCTATTATTCACTCCTTGACCCAGAGGTAGAGAAGATTGATAACAAGAACAAACAACTAAAAGCAATTATGTATCACTGCCCATTCATTGAGCATATTAAATACTGTGTGCTATTGAAACATATAGATTAAAGGTTTTTTGCTCAACCTGCACTGAAATGGTCAATCCATACTGTGCCAGGCATACAAATAAACTCTGAACTAGGGGAATGAAAAAATTATAGTTTGGGTTCTCAATCACTTTTAGATAAATTAAGTAAATTAATCCACAAAATATAAATTTGGATAACAGCAATGCATCACCTTGGTGGATTTATTAACACTGACAGAAAGGACAAACAAATCTACCTGGGGTCCCTGGGGTCTGTCTATAAGTCTAACTGGGGCTCTGTTAGCCTAGTTGGCTGAATGTAGTACAGTGATGCTAATAGTGCAGGTTTAATTCCAACACAAGCAAAGGTTATCATGAAGGGCTCTCCTCACATCATCACAGAATACCAAAGAATGATTAAAAATGAGCCTACTTATGTACTCAGAGAAAGAATATCAGATATGTTGCTCCAAACACATTAATTCTCAAATTATTGTCATGAAATCTTTACGTGCCAAATGCCCCATTACATCAGTAGATTAAACTATCCCATCACAGTTCCTTTTCCTTCCCTCCAATATAAAGTTAGAAATGGTAATATTCATTTGAGGATTGCCCACTGCTCTGCACCATTTGTGGGTCTTCAGGTATTGAAGTAGTCTAGGTCCAAATGCAGCAAGACCTGGACAACATTCAAATCACCATCTACAAGGCACATCAGAAGTGTGATGGGACACTCACCACTTGCCTGGATAAGTGCAGTTCCAACAACACTCAAGAGAAAAGCTCAGCACTATCTAGGGTAAAGCAGCCCATTTGATTGGTAGACCACGTAACATCTTCAACTTCAGTCCCTCCGTTAACCATGCATAGCGCACACCATCTACAAAATACTCTGCAGAAATTCTCCAATTCTCCTTAGACAGCACCATTCAAAGTCATGGTCAGTAAAATCTAGAAGGACAAATGCAGCAGATTCATGGGAACATTGCCACAATTCGGTTCTCCTCCAATAACACACCATCCTTTCTCTGTCGCTCAATAAACATTCTGGATCTGCCTCCTTAATGGCATTGTAGATGTATCTATTCTTCTTGCACTGTAGCAGTTCAGAAGACAGCTCACCACCACCTTCTCAAAAGCAATTAGTGAGAGCTACTAATTGATGACCTAGACGGCAACACCCACATCCTGTGAATGAATTTATAAAACATACCATTTTGACTGGAATGTTGTTTATTTCTTGTCAGTAGAGGGTAAAAGATAATGTTACAAGGTTACAGAAATCACAACTTAAAAGACTGAAAACAAGACAAAATGTAGACATGTTGGCTCCAAACAATTTAAAATTCTTTCACAAACCCTTCTTAAATTGCATTAACTTGACATCTCCTGCTTACTTAGTATTTCTCTGTGGAATCCTACTCTAAACTCTGACTTAGCCTCTATCACACAGAAGTCATGTTCATAATAGAAAGATATTAATATTGACACTTGTTAAGCTATTTCTCTTACAGCATATGCAATCCTACATCCATCATCTTGGAGGCTAGCACATAGGTGACAGGAACAGGCAGGATCCAGATAGACTGACGTTCACTATTCTAGTTAATTGATGGCTATAGAGCTATACTCCAAGATGAGCCAGTACTTCCAGGGAAGCAGGAGAGAAAAGCTTTATTTGGAGCGATAGAAGTGACTAGGACGAGAAGATAAATGTCCTTAATTTAATAAAATAAAAATCTCAATCCATGTAAAATCCAGCATTATTTCCTATCCTGACAGAATCCTGTTATAAAATTGGGAGGATTAGGATGTTTCACGGGAAAGGATAAACATTTATTTGTCTGCACACAAGTGAAACTAAACCAAGGTCACCCTCACGAGTTAGAACATATATAGTATTTTCTCCTCCTTCTGAAGTATCCTTTTTAATGTCCCAGATAAAAAAAAATTTTCACATAAACTGATAATGAATAGAGCGCCTTTTAAAAGTTGTTGAAATGGGTGGGACTGACTGAAGCACTCAATCTGCTTTATGATGTCATGAGGAAATAGTCTTGATATTTGAGATTTCACTGTAATAAGAAATAAAATCAATGGAAGATCATAAAATGCAAGTAAAATAAGAGGCTTGTAGAAATAACTGTATTAAGTGTAGCACTGGCTTGATTACGTCTTCACAAAAAAATGTATAAAAATAATCGCTATTGCAGTGATGATTCTCACCAATCCCCGGACCATGTATTTCAATGATGATTAAATAAACTCCAACTCCTATTGAAAGTGTAGGGGACTATATATAAATGCAATCAAAGGGAAGTCTGTACGTTATTCCTGAGCCAGACATTTGCTGCACAAATGTGCACATTATGTACTGCAGTTGGCTCTGAATTCAAATCAATTATACCCAAACCTGTCCAAACACTGGAAAAATTCTCCATCAAGAATTTTCATTTGAGTCTACGTCAATCTGTTTCCACTGGGGAACGTTTGCCTTTCCACCCCTCCCCCACCCAAAGTGGTCTCCCTTCACTTTAACAAGTAAATAACGCAGGATAACAGGGGGATTTAAAAGCAAGCAATAACTGAGCTAACATAGAGCTTGTTGTGCAGATCAAAGAGATCTCTTTTGCTGTGGCTGTATTGCCGACCCTACATGGGCTGCTTGTTAACGAAGGCTGATGGCGTTGGCTTTGTATGAGTGCCTGTGTTTTCTTTGGATCAGTTGCAGAAGGCTTTGATTATTTATGATCTGGGACAATGTGAGTGTTATGCTTCTGGTGCCTATTACTCACGTCTGAATGTCAAGACACCCATAGCTTGACACTTAGGGCTCTGTTGCTTCTTTGATCTGTGCTACACAAAGAAACCTGGTCTCTGGATGTGCTCCTCCCCAGTGAAATGAAATCCCAGTGTCGCCCAGTTATTCCGAAAAGCAATCAAAATCACAGTAACAAGTGCTTGTACCTCTTTAGGAAGACTTCAGCAGGGCATCCTAAAAGAGGCTTTCCTGAGCTGAATCATGAATACGAAATCATAGAATTGTGCAAGTCAAATGGAGGCCATTCAGCCCATCATGCCAGTACTAGATCCTTGAAGAGTTATCAAATTAGTCCCACTTCTGTCCCTTTCCCCAGGCTCTGCAGGTTTTCCTTTCAAAATATACATTTAATTCCTTGTGAAAATTATAATGGAATTGCCTTCTGACTGTCTTTAAGGCTGTTTATTCCAGTTCATAACACCTCTTGTTCTTTTACCAGTGAACGTGCATCAATGCCTCGAGTTACTGATCCTTCTGTTGTTGCAAACAGGTACACCTTATTTACTGTTTCAATACCATCCACAATCTCCTCAGGACAAGTGGCTGAGTGCTAGGAGATCCCCAGTCTGTACTGAATTTCAGCTGAGATAACAGCATTCAGACTGTCCTTAACCTCAGTATCCTGAGACCAGAATAGAAGGAACAATAACAGGCTTATTGCTGTCTGATTGTTCCCAATGAAAGTACATGAACTGTGGAACTGTACTTCAGTGATGGTTCATTTCAAGGGAGGGGAAGATGATAATGTAGGAAAATAGCAAAGACTTTCTGAACCAGCCTTGTGACAATTTTGCAGAATTAATTAACTGATCACTTTGTTTTGCTGCCTCATATGTTATTCCACCATTTGAGATTAGCAATATCCCTCATGATATCTGTCTATATGGCATGTGATGCTCATAGAGATGAGAACAAGAACACAAAAGCAAAATACTGCAGGTGCTGGAGAACTGAAATAAATACTGAATATGCCAGAGAAACCCAGCAGCATCTGTGGAGAGAGAAACAGAGTTAAGGTTTCGAATCTAATGACTCTTCTCCGGAAGTTAAGAGGGCTGGAAAATGATGGTTTTCACGCTGTTGACAAAAGTGGAGAAGGAATGAATAGAACAGATGGTGAGGGTGCCCAGAGCAAAATCAAAACAAGGGGAATAATAAAGATAGTATAAGAGAGATCTAGATGCAAAATAGGCATTAATAGGTGTGAATTGTTGAAAATAATTTGTCGTTGCTAAGAGCAAACCCATACAAAAAGGCAAAGGTTTTGTAATCAAAATAGAGGATAATGCTCATGTTTGGAAGTTCTTGAACTCAATTTTGAGTCCTGAAGGCTGTAAAATGCCGAGGTGAAAAATGAGGTGCTATTCCTCCAGTTTGCATTGAACTTCACTGGAACGTTGCAGCAGACTTATGATGGAAATGTTAGCATGAGAACAAGATAGTGCATTGCTTGCTGTTTCAATACATTTCGAATACTTACACTATCACTCACACCTATTTTACTTTTAGATCTCTCCCTTCTTATCATTATCACTCATTTATCTTTTACTCTGGACCTCACTATCTGTTCTACTCATTCCTCAATCCTCTATGTCAGCAGTATAAAAATTATAATTTTTCAGCCCCATTCATTTCCATAGTAAAATCACAGGACTCAAAATGTTAGCTCTGTTCCTCTCTTTGTAGATGCTGCCAGACCTGCTGAGTTTCCACGGACTTTTCAGTTTTTATTCGCACTTTCTGATAATTGACCCTTTAAAGGTCATTTTTTTTCCCTTTTCCTTTTGTGTATTTCCATGACAGCCTCAGGAATCTAATTGTGTGTGAATGCAACTGCTAACCCACATTGTATCAACCTGTAAGTCTTAGCAATGAAGTCCAGCATCGTCAAAATCAATGAACACCCACAGTTATCAGTTAACTTGCAATGTGGATTTTACAAATATATCTACTGGGTGCACTATCATTTTATTTCGAAGATATTTTCCTCCTTTTTGCCAGATTCCAAAGCTCCTTTATTCGGGTTTGAGTAAAGACAAAAACAGAATTTGCTAGAAAAGCTCAGCAGATTTGGTAGCATTTGTGGAGACAAATCAGTGCTAACGTTTTGGGTCCAGTGGACCTTCCTCAGTTTCTGATTTCCAGCATCCGTAATTCATTCAGTTTTTGTTGAGTAAAGACAACTCTGTCACATAGAGTTTACATCAACAATATCAACATGCATCATCTTTAACGTGTATCATATAATGACATTATGTTTGCCATTACTAAAATTGGATATGTTATTTCCACATTAAATATCATTTATTGATATCAGATAAAATGGATTGGATCTTGAATTTACCAAAAGGATATAAAATCACTGTTGGCTATTCAGCTGGCCTTTATACAGACTATTTAATTTCCAAACCCATTTATATGGCTTACTCTCATTTTTGAGACAATAAGTCAGGTTACAGTGCCATTCCAGAGCCCCTGTGCCACTATTCAAACAAAAACAACTAAGCTCTAGATGTTCAGGCCAACATTTGTCCCTCTACCAACAGCAGAAAAACAAATTATCTGGTCATTGTAACATTGTGGTTTATGGAACATGCTGTGCAAAATGACTACTGCATTTCCTTATGTTGCAACACTGCCAAGAAGTAATTCATTAGTTGTAAAGCATTTCAGGAATGAAGTTGTGAAATGCACAATATAAATTAAAATTCTACCTCTGTTTAATTTAAGCTTGATACTTCCATATACAATGTAGAATTTACTGTACTAATGTTTACTTCTCCTGTGTAATCTCCTGAAGGAAAATACTGCATAAGTGCTTTCTTAATCTCTCAAGTAAATACTCATTTGAACATTGGTGAAGAAAAGTCTTATTTTATCAATTTTTTTGGCTTGCACTCGTTAAGCTATTCACAAGAATACCAACATAAAGGGGAACAACATGTTTTATGTTTATGAATGCAATTGCTATTCACAACAGGCAAGGTACTGACTACACAACCAGTTTGAGCTTGCAAAACTCAAATACAAAAATGATCAACACGAGATGAAATTCTGCAATTGGATGACATTTGCTAAATCATCCACGGTATGTTAGCAATTACACTGACAGCAATTTAAGATTATTAATTAGACTTGCATTCTGGCAATTTTATACATATTGGAAAGTACCTAAACTAATTAGGTAGACCTTCTTCTTCGCAGACAGAAAAGGTATGAACATATATTGTATTTATTTCACAGTAACAAAATAGACAACAACCATTCCCCAGCTCATTTCTCAGGGCAGCTCCTTGAGAAATCAAACTTAACCTTCCTGGTTTAAATTTAAACAAGCTTGGCAGTTAACAGTCAGTTATCTATTTGGTGGATTCCAATGGAAATTTTCCATCAATCAGAGTCGACTTGCCAAACAATCAATACTCTCTCTCATATAGTATAAACACATTGTTCCCCATTACATTGCCATTGTGAATGTCCTGAGTAGTTCAAGATAAAAAGCTTCAACAAAAAGTGATTATTTCAGCAATACTCAAGTTCTGTACGACCAAATGACTAAACAATAATTTGTTCTCCTACTTGACCTGTACCTGTTGCCCTCCGTAAAATAACTGTCACCCACACCCAATGCAGGAAGCATTGTGTTACATCTCCATTTCTGTCCATGCCTATAATTGCTCATTCCATCCACAGATAAATCAAGTCCTTTTTAAAGTTGTTCTTTGATACAATTCATCTGATCTGTAGAAATGACTATACTCTATAAAACATGCATTTTTTTTTGTAAAGGAAATTAAAGCTGCTGCGTAGCATTTTATCATCCTACTCAGGGCTTAGGTGTTTTTTTAAAAATATTCTTTCATTTGCTTTGTCTTGTAAGTAGGAAAAAGTTTCTTTGGCACCACAATATATAAAGGTAAAATGGCCAACCGAGTTACCATCACTAATATGATACAAATAGAAAATCAATACAATAAGTGAAATTGTGGCTAATTAAAGGTGTCCTAAAGTCTGAAAAGAGGTATGTGTGGCTATATATGTGAAGAATTTATCTCAGTCCGGAAAATTTCAATTGGTCCAGAATTCTGAGTCTTTTGTCTAGACAATTGTGGAGTCATAAGAAAACCAATGCTAGCTAGCAGATTTAAATTGACATCGTATAGTTTTATAGAAGAAGCACTGTTGGATCTCAGACTGGAATCTGGCTTGATAGATCATATTTTGTGTTCATTTGGTTTTAATGAGGTGGTTTCTCATTGAAACATAAACATGTAACTTCTGTAGATTTAGTTTCATCAATAAAATAGAGGGCTGATGGAGTCTTAGTTAAATTTCTCATCAGGAAACGAGCACCTCTGATAACACAGCTCTTCCTCAGTACTACTTTGGAAGCGTTGACCTGGACTATTTTTGCTCAGGTTCCTCAAGTGGGTGTTGACCCTACAATTACCTGACTAAGAGGGGAGAGTGCTCACAATGGAACAACAGTTGACCATGTTCTCTGTTTGAATTGAATACTTATAATGAATTAGTTGTCTGATTTTATTTAGAATTTTGTTGTGCTGTTTACAGAGTGTAGCTTAGTCTGTTATCTACAATGGCTGTGCAACCAAACAAAGGTCAACCCAAATATCTTCACTATAGTAGCACAAATTTCACATCAGAGACAGGCCATTCAGTAGAGAAATCGGAAATCACTATTTCACATAAACGATCATGGAAGACTCAAACTCTCTTCCTCCAAAATTCTACGGGGGAATGTTGAGGTTAACTGAAATTGAGATTTGGGGGTGGTACAGTGGCTCAGTGGCTCAGTGGTTAGCATTACTGCCTCACACTGCCAGAGAACTCGGTTCAATGCCAGCCATGGGTGATTGCCTGTGTTGAATCTACATGTTCTTCCCACGTGTGTGTGGGTTTCTGTTGGGTGCTCTGGTTTCCTCCCACAGTCCAAAACATTCTGATTAGGTTGGTTGGCCATGATAATTTGTCCAGGGGTGTGCAGAGTGGGTGAGATAGCCATGGTAAATGTAGTGTTATGGGGATAGGATAGGGGGCTGGGCCTGGACAGGATGCTCTTTGGAGGATCGGTGCAGACTTGATGAGCCAAATGATCTCTTTCCACACTATAGAGATTCTATGAGGTAGCTGAATTTTTGTTTGATAAAGCTATCATAGGATATGAAGAAAAGGTAGGCAAATAAAGTTGACTTGCAGATAATTTGATCTGAATGGTGAAGGCTTTCACTTCATTTGAAATACTGAATCGGAAAAAATAGCTTGCATTTATATAGCTCCTTTTATAATATCAACATTTACAGTCAAAGGGTTGCTTTGAAATGCATTCAATATTGTAATATAGAAATATGGCAATCAATTTGCACACAAAATGGTGCCACAAATTGCACTGAGGCAATGACTCCTGGTAATGATCTTGTATTATTAATCCAAATAAGTTAAGTAAATTTAAGTACGAGCCTTATTAGGTTGTACGTTTTCAATAAGTTCTGTTGCTTGTAGGATTATCAACTTTGCTGCAATGCATTTCTGGTGATTTCAAAACATTTTGTCTCCAACAAAATCACCCCCTCATGTTTTCACCATTGGTTGATCATTTTTGCATCTTTTAAAATTCTTTCATTCTGATGATTAATGGCAAGACCAGCATATGTTGCCCATTCCTAATTGTGCTTAAACTGAGTGACTTGCTGGGCAATTAAGAGTGAATCACATTTCTATGTGTTTGGAGCCACATGTAAGCCTGACCTGGGATTTTATAACAATCGATGATAGCTGTCATGGTCGCCGATAATTTTTTTTATTCCTGAATTATTAATTGAATTCAAATTCCACAAGCACATGGAAGGGTATTATCAAGTCTTTTGATGATTAGTCTAGTGACAGTTCTAATGCACACCCGTCTCCCCTTCATAGCACAGTGCCAATTGGAAAACGAAAAGCTCTTTATCTAATTGGATGATCATCAACAGCCAAAGGGCCCTTATTCCTACCTCTAATACTTTTGTAACTAATTAAGTCACATTCCTAATTTTGAGAGCTGTAAGCATGTCCCTGCAGTTTCTTTAAGCTTTGCAGTGAGGTAGAGGTAGAAGAGTTTAGGAGCCATGACGCATCTTTGCTTTAAGTTGCTTGTTACCACAAAGTTTTGGACAGTTTACTGCGGGCACAAACACGTCCAAAATAGAACAGTTACACCACTGAATAAGTTACCACGCATCCAATGGTAACAGTTTCTCCTCATCTTCTCTGCACAGACCCTAAATCTCCTCAATTCCAGGGGGAAAAGCCTTGAGCTTCTCCAATTCATCCTCACAAATGAAGTCATTCATCCCTTTAACCGTTCCTGTAAATCTTTTCTGCAAATCATCAAATGGCTTCACATCCTTCATGAAGGGTAGTGTCCAGAATTGGACATAACACACCAGATGAGGCCAACCAAAGCAGTGAACCCAGGATTTTGACACATTTCATTTGGCAGCCTAGCTTTGAGGGCAGTTGCCATATGCCAGGGTAACTCAGACTGTCAAAAGCTTTGGTTACATCTGTGATTAGTATATGTAGATCCTAATGTTGTTCTCTGCATTTCTTTGTAATTGTCTTGCTGCAAGCATCATATCACCTTCCTATGATTAGTCCTGAAACCACAATGTGGTTATTTTCATTTCCAAGGTTACCTTGTAGATGGCATAGTGTGCATCTGGTGAGGACTCTTTCTGTGATTGAGGGAAAATCTGTTCCTTGGGTACTAGCTGCATACATTTTTGGATCCTTTCCACCTCCTGCTGTTGACTATGTTGGTACCTTTGACATCCTGAACCAGTTCCAATCCTAGGAACTGTTGAAGTTGTCTGTATGTTTGTTGATACATTCTGTACTTTTATATTTCCAAATCTGTATTGGAATGCTAACTGGGCCATTGGTTTGATTGTTTTGATTCCCTTTATCAGCATTTCAATGGGATGAGGGAGAAAAGGCCTCTTTCTCAGTTAGTTGCTCAATTTGATGCAGACCTTTCCATTACGGTTAGCTCTCATTGGTTAGCTCATAACCATTGGGCATCAGTACAGGAGCAAAGGTCACAACCAACCAACCAACTAACAACAAAAGCTAATTTTTTTTTCAAATAAAATTAAAATAAAACACATTTTGCTTTAATTCACTGTAATTTTATTCCCTGAGCAGTCTCTAGGAAATGAACCCTTAATTCTGGGAGTCTCCAGGCCAACTGAAGGGTTGGTAACCATACTTGTTACATCAGCAATAGAGAGAAAGGCCATTGACTATTCACACTTCATAAAAGCCTTGAATTTACAGACATAAATCTTGAATAGAGAGTTCTCACCAATAATTCACTGGACATTTCTGCTCTATGCTCAAAGTTTTATGGAAAATAGATTATTTATGGAGCATGAATAGCCCACGGCTTTGAATATTTTAACATTTTCCAGCTGAACACATCAATGAAACACAGCGGTTAATGGAGCAATCAGAACAATGGAAAAAATATTCTTTATGGAGTGTCCTGTTGAATTATCATGTTGGTCTGATTCCCTCATGACACATTTACAGGAATTTGGAGGTCCCACAGTTTGAAAATATCTATTAAAATTGCTGTTATGTTAGATTGGAATGTAACAAAATGTTTACAGCAACTGCCAGGAAATGAGATTTTCCCAACTGCCTCAGCTTTATTGGTTTTCCACTGGATTGGTTTAATGCACATTCAGAGCTGAAATGTAGCACCACACTCGTATTTAAACTGTAGTGTGAATTGTACCCTCCCTGGAAACAGGAACAAGTGAAACATCAGATCAAAAGGTTTCATACCGAAGCCAAAACAAATTTTAAAAATGCAAAGTATTACAATTGCATAACAACTCAGAATATCCCAAAATACTCCACAATGAATGATCTACCTTAGTAATGTAGTCAGTGTTATCGGGAAATATAGTGAAAAGTTGACGGGCAAAAATATCCCACAAAACAGCAATGAGATAACAACCAAACAACCTGTTTTAGTGATGTGAATATTGACGTCACAAGGCAATGGGGAGAACTCTACTGTTCTTCAAATAATGGCATGGGATCTTTTACATCTACTTAAGAACTAGGGCAGACACAGCACCTCTGACATCCTGAAGTATTGTTGGGGAATGTTCTAACTTCATTCAGTGAATGGCTTCAGAAGTGGACCTGCGGATGGCAATGTGCTGGCTTCAACACATTAATTTCTGCACTTGACTGCAGTGCTTTCCCTGAATGTGAAAAGCACCCGTCATGAGTCATGTGTTGGCAATTACAATATGCTAACAAGCTGATTAAGTGTTATTTTAATTGTGGATTTGGTATTTAACTATGGCAATTTAACACGTTTCATGGGCTTCCTAGAAATTGCCAGTGAAAGCAAAGCAGGAACTCAATGGCAATTAAGGCAGATAAAGAATAAAAGGGAATCATTTGCATATATTTTAACGTCTAAGAACTGCTTCCCTGACTAATTATATGAAAAAACTTTTGGTCGCTGAATTTGTTCTGAGGTTTATGTTCACTACTTTACATGGTTCTTTTTTTCAATCACTTTGCAGGTGATTTCCACTGTACTGGAGGCTATTTTCACCAGTTGGGAGGCTTGTGCATTTAATCTCCACTTTATATATGTTCGATCAATTTAGATTTTAGATTGTACCCCAGATTAGGAGCATCATCAACAGCACAGAGTAGCTGCATGAAGAGTGCTAGCCACAGAGGAGCCAGCCGCAGAGGTAACACCAGCAACTGTAGAAGGAGGAACACCCTCCTCCACCACAGAAGTGTTTTGGGAAAAGAGGCGCAATTTGCTAAAGTCGATATCCACAGCATAGGGAGTGCAGACAGAGGATCACCTTCCTGAATATGTGCAAACAACAGTTGAGGAAGCTTGGTTTCTCACATTGGGTCATGGCAGCTAATTGCAAATTAGTATATGTATGAACATAACAAACCTATCACTCCTGGATCATCGTGGCATATTTATAAACTTCATGGGTTTCCACTCCATTAATGTGCTGCACAAAAACATACTATGCAGATTAGTATAAGATAATAAAGCAGGTGCTAAGATGTTTCCATCCTGCACAAGTCCAGCCTCCCTCGTCTCTTCACACTTTAAAGCAGAGTAATGGGTGGCTGCTTGCTGACAAGGCGTATGCACATAAAACATGAGTGTTAGCCAAGCAATGAGGCCCAGGACTGCAATATGACATATGACAACCAGATGTGTCATTGAGCACTCATTACCAATCTGAAGGTAAACTTTGGATGATTCTTATATATTACTAGGCTGGAGAGGGTTGAGAAGAGATTTACTAGGATGTTGCCATGAATGGAGGGTTTGAGTTATAAGGAAAGGTTGGAAAGGCTGGGACTTTTATCATTGGAGCATAGGAGGTGGAGAGGTGACCTCTCAAACCATGAAGGGTATGGATAAGGCGTCTTTTCACTGGGGTGCAGGATTTCAAGGTGAGGGGACATATTTTTAAGGTGAGAGGAGAGAAATTTAAAAAAGACATGAGATGCATGTTTTTTTTACACAGAGAGTGGTTTGTGTGTGGAAGTGGTGGATGTCGGTACATTATGTTTAATAGATATTTAGATAAGTACACGAATCAGAAGTATTTGGAGGTATATGGGCCAAGGGCAGGCAGGGGGCACTAGTTTAGTTTGGGATTATGGTCGGCCCGGACTAGTTAGACCAAAGGGTCGGTTTCCATGCTGTATTACCATGACTCAACAGATCTGAGATATCCTTTAAAATGCAACAGCCAGAGTTCCCAGCAATGATTTTCAAACTATTTCCCACTGTGACCCTATTTTAAATTTTGGAAACTGTCACAACCCCTTGATCAGTGGTTGGGGATGGGTGGGTAGGGAGTGAAGAAGATGACCTGTTAGAGCAGGGGAGAGTGGGGGTCAGCCATTGCTGCCTCAGAGATCATGACGCTAAAAAAAAATCAGCTGGCGAACCCTTTCGGCATCCTGACCCCCAGCTCGAGAAGTTATTGTTTACAAAATAGTTGTGGTATACGGCACTGTACGGAACATTGAGGTTTGGACTTCAGGAGGAGCAAAGTGCAAAGCACACAACAAACACTGTGGCAGCAGTGGTAGGATGCAAGTTCAAGCACACTTTGCTGCCCTTGTGCCCTCATCATGCCAAGGTTCAATAATATTGTGCCGCAGTACCCATCAGGCAGCCAAATTCCCAACAGGAGGCAGTGCTGCAATCAACCAAACATCCCTTTCACAGCCACTTATTGCTGGGCATTAGTTCTTGCCATGCTATTTCTCAAGTGAAAAAGCCTCTTGCATGCAGCAGATTAAAATTGGGAAGACCTGAAGGTGCTACAAACCAATAATATTTGTTTGTTTTAAGGACTAAACTTCTTTAGATCACTTTTATTTTTATTTAGACTGTGGACTTAAAATGGGAAAAAGATACTGTTTTAAGCCAAAGAAACTATTAAGGCCTTTCCGGTTTTAAAATCAAGTCACTGGAACTCATTGTGAGTTGTATTTACAATGTTGCCTTATTCAAGCAGTGAGAGGGCATTCCAGACAGAATGGCACCGCCTATATACGTTTGAGGTAATTTTGCCAAGAGAGTCTTTAGATTGGCTTTTCATTTAGGACATTTGATGTGGGCTCTGGAGGGCTCAGCATAGAATCAGAAGGAGTTAAAAGAGAGGCTAAAGAACTCGAGTTGCAAACTGGACTGGTGCCATCATGGTGTTTCTCTGACCGTTTTTTCTTTGCCACCCAAAATATTGCATCTTGTCTTTTTGAGTGTTTGTTTGTATGTGTATGGCTAAGAAAGTGCTAGATTTAAAGTTATAGATTAGCAATTCAACTGGTCTATTTTTTGCTATTGGTTTTAAAAAAATGTGATTACAATAGTTATTTTCTTGTTAATGGAAAAAGCCTAGCGTGCATATGCTTTTACCCTCAACCAGACAATTAGGTAAAAATGGTGAGTTTGGTGGTTTAATCAAATTTTCATATTTATGACACTCAGAGAATAGTGGGGCTTAAGTTCCAATGCATGACTCCAATGCATTGTGACAGACTTAACACTCACCAATCTAATATTGTGTAAGACAATATTTTTCCTCTTCCTAATATTTTTATGTGGTATAACCTTAGTGACTTCAGCAGAAGTATAGGCAGGCTGCTGAAATCCCTGTTCTAACTGTTAAGGTGCTCTTGGCTGATGTACTACAGGTTTTAGATAATTTGTGAGGACTCTGCCCACAGACTGCCCTACCTATCTGGCGCATACTTCAACATCAGGTAAGGAGGCAGAGCATGAGGTATTGGTGAGGAGGGTGAACGGGTGAGCAGCAGATGCATTTCAAATGAAGACTGTGCTTCCATTGCTCCTTCCGCTATCATCTGTCTCATGCATCAGTAGCACTCCCCAGCTAGCAGTGAGTTGGACAACACATTATAGCAAGCAATGGGGCAATGAATGGCTGACGCTAGAGTTTGATCAATTTGAGATCACATTGTAATGTGTGTGCTATTAGAGAGGATCTGTATGTGCTTGTTTTATTGCTGTATGTTGGTAGGCACCCTTTTGCACGGATGAAGACATCATCATGAATGACTGCAATGTCATGTCACTCAAGTTTTAGACAAAATTCTTTTTTCCTATCTTCAAGCAGCACAGTGTAACCCTAAAACCCTTCAGCATATTGTGCATTGTTTGCTATTTACAGAACCCCTACAGTGTGAAAGCAGGCCATTCAGCCCATCAAGCCCAAGGATAATGATGATCCTTTAGGAGAAGCCACGCACTGTGAGAGTGCTCCATCAAAGGACTCGACCGGTCTATGCAACAGCTCAAATACTCACACTTCTGTGGGACTGGTAAGCAAAATAGTTGACTTTTCCACCTTCTGCTCCACACACCACAAGTCGACAAGAGCAGATGGTGGAGACTGAGATGGCAGTGGAAGGTGCAGGATATGCAAGCTCTACTCAACCGAATGAAGGTGAACCATTAAGGCTGTCAACAAAGGGATTACTTCTGAATCAATGGGTAGCATGGTGGCTTAGTGGTTAACAATGCTGCCTTAGAGCAACAGGGACCCGGGTTTGATTCCAACCTTGGGTGACTGTCTATGTGGGGTTTGCACATTCTCCCTGTGTCTTCATCCTGTGTCTGTGCGGTTTTCCTCCCACAGTTGTAAGATGTGCAGGCTAGACAGGTCAGCCATAGGAAACTCGGGGATAGGGTGGGTCTGGCTGGGATGCTCTTTGAACGGTTGAAACAGTTGGAATCAAACCCGGGTCCCTGGTGCTCTAAGGCAGCATTGTTAACCACTAAGCCACCATGCTACCCATTGATTCAGAAGTAATCCCTTTGTTGACAGCCTTAATGGTTCACCTTCATTCGGTTGAGTAGAGCTTGCATATCCTGCACCTTCCACTGCCATCTCAGTCTCCACCATCTGCTCTTGTCGACTTGTGGTGTGTGGAGCAGAAGGTGGAAAAGTCAACTATTTTGCTTACCAGTCCCACAGAAGTGTGAGTATTTGAGCTGTTGCATAGACCGGTCGAGTCCTTTGATGGAGCACTCTCACAGTGCGTGGCTTCCCCTAAAGGATCATCATTATCCTTCTGGACGATCTCCTATTGGATATTCCTTGAAGGACACAAACTGAAACTGTCAAGGCAAACATGTTTTAAGGGTTCATTCTGCATGTGTTCATAGTTCACAGGCTGCTAAGATGTTCTATACATTTTTTCCTCTAGGAACTCAGTAAAAAGTGAAATATGAATGAACGTAATGTATTGACTGGATAGAAGGACACCATTCACGAGGGTGAACTTTGAAGGAAAGATGTGACTTTGCATTAAGATGAAGGTGAGCATCAGTGGTGGGTAGTTACATAGGAATGAGTATACTTGCAAAGTAAGTTGGTGTGAGAAGAGAAATACTTGAGAAGACGGAGTTATGGCATTATGTGATGCATGCAATGGGATATTGCCGAATGTTCCATTTTATGTGGCATGTGCATTCAAGCCATACTGTGGCAGATGGTGAAATTTAATTTCAATAAAAATCTGAAATAAAAATGTAGCCTCATGGTGCTTGGAGAAACATGCTTGATTGTTGCAAAAATTCATCTTGTTCATTAATGGTGTTTAGGAAAGGAAATCTTGGCAGTTAGGAAAGGGCAATCAATGCTGGCCTAGCCAGTGATGCCCGTATCCCATTCAGGAATAACACAATTCACCATTCCTGTCCTGTTCAGGTCATTAAACAGCTTTTTACACTGAACCCAGGAGAATGGCCTTCTTCCCAACTCCAGCCATGTTGTCTTACTTTCAGCGACTGTCTTCTATCTCCTGCTGATAGGAAATATTATCACCTTGTGGATCTTTACAGACCATAGCATTAGATCCAGGAAGACATCAGCAGAATGAGGCACCAGTATGTTGGGACTCCATTTTGACATTTGCAGTGCTTTTCCACCTCTGTAATTTTTCAATTTTCATCTTTGCATTGTCCCTTTAAATAGTGAAGTTGTGGTACACTCATGCGGGTCATCATCATCTCTACTCATGCTGTACGGTTACAATGGAAGTTACAAACAAAAAAGAAAATAAAGTGGTTGGGTTAAAAAGTCTTTGACAGACACTGCTGTTACAACTACTTTCCAACAGGCTGGTATGGAAGATCAATATAAATTATAATGGTGTCATGATCTGGGACAGGGAATAGGGCAGAATTAAGAGAAACAAGGTTATACATTAGTTTTACTACAATATGAGACCTGAGGGCTCTTGTGGCACAGTAGTAGTGTTTGTACCTCTGAACTAGGAGAGCCATGTTCAAATTCCACCTGCTCTAGAGATATGTAATAACATCTCGAATAGACTGATTCAAAAATATCTGAAAGCTCAAAACAAACTGTTCATACCTTCACATGGGCAGTCCCCATCTTAAAAATTCAACCAAAATAATCCAATGGCTAGATACCATGTAGAGAAGTGTAATAAAAAACTTGTATTTAATCAACCCTTTAAGAAATACACTGCTTCTGTTTATTGATAAATTTACCTAGACTAAAAGCTGTCTTTTCACAGCTTTGTTCAACATACTTTATCAATTTTATTTTCTTTCATCTCCCCATTGACACCTCCTTATATGCTTTTTCCTACACCTGGAATATTATTAGGTCTTTAGAGGGAACAGGTTTAATGGGCCAAATGGCCTTTGTGGGTTTCCTCTGAGGAAAACACCTTATGGTCATCATATACGAGTTGGGATGCAGATTCACAGCGGTCTGATAGTTGTAATTTATTACATCTAGAACTCAGGTTTTCCAAATAAACCACAGGGAGCCTTTTGGGAAAGCTTTTCAATACACTTTAGGTGGGCCCACCAAATAAAAAAAAGTTTTTTGTGTGTTTAATTTAAATCTACATATCCTGTTATTGGCCCACTGTGTAAAAACAATGGGAACATGAGAAGACTTCTGAAAACTGATTAAAATCTGCAGTATAGGGAAACAGTCACTGAGCCCCTTGGGTCTGTCTGACCCTCGGCTGCTCTCTGCTTCAGATATATACCCAATTTTTCTTATAACTGCAATTTTCTGTGCTCCATTCATTCATGTTTGCAAGGTGGTACGTGTTCTAACACTCACTGCATCTGGTATGCTCTCAAAACTTTTTCTTATTGTGACAATTTTACAATAGAGACCCCGTGTCACTCATTTCCCAACCAGAGTAAATGCTATTGTATTCAAGATCAGGATCATGGGGTAAATTGCTATCTTACAGCTTGTAGCAAACAATCCTTCAAATTCCAATACAATAAACTAACAAAAAAGCGCATTTATTACAGAAACAAATATGATGAGTTTAGATATTAGCCTTTATTGTACTGTAAGTTATGGATACAGGCCCCACTCTGGAAACTTCGGCAAACATTCCCGCAAGTCCAGATTCAATAAGTGCTACGGGTATGCAGCATTGTTGGAAGTCCTCTCTTTCAGATTTGACAGTAACTCTCAGGTGGATATTGAAGATCTCATAGCACTACTTGAAGAAGAGCAGGGAACTTATCCCAAAGCCTGTGTCTACTTTTATCCCATAATTAAAATGGATCTTAAAATTGCATTTGTTGATTGCCTTATTTCTGCTCATGGAATATTGCACACAGTTGGAAGTTTTGAAAATTTACTGGATCCTGGATGGCAGGAATGGAGATGGGTTGGGTTAGTAGGAGATGATAAAATAGCAGGGAGGTAAGACAGGATGGTACCCTGATGGAGTTCCGCTAAAAGATGCTGGTAGTCTGAGTGGCAAATCAGCTACCCATTCTAAGGAGGTTAACAGCTGATTTGAGCATCCAATGGTCCTCATTAAGGGCCATTTTATGGAACAAATGGAAATTGATCAAACTTGGGGCAGCATCCTAACTTAAGGGGAGGTCATCAGCTTAATGGAAACAGTCTTCCAGGGGAGGTCTGCAAGCAGAGAGGATAGCCTTTGTGACCATGCCAATGCCACTCCCTCCAGAGTCTTTTTCCCTTTGACCATCAGTCCCCAAATATTTTATTGTTAATTCACTTCCTTGGAGGTGCCACCTAGCTGCCTCAGCAGTGCCCACCTCCCCCAGCGATAAAGTAGATGCTTCAGAAAACCAGCAGTTCTGCAAAGCAATAGCATCAGCAGCTCATTTATTATCGTTAATTGGATGGTGGGACCACAGGCAGTCTCCTAATTGGCTCTTTATGATAAATTTGCAAAGTGATGCCAGTAGCAGCAGGAGGGAGTTCAGAACCAACTTTCCCGCCTGTGAAGCTAGGGTTTTGAAGCCAGTAATACAACTACGATAGTAACTCCTTCAAAATACTTAATTTGATGTGATGTGTTTTGACATGAGCAGCTATTCAGAAAGGCACTACAGAAATGCAAATGTTGTCCTTTTGAGCCTAGTTCTCAATGTTCATTTTCAAGACCAACAGCAGAAACCTAATTTCTCAGTATCTGCCTTTCCAGTCATTATCCCTCCAGACATCTCAGCATGGCCAACCCATTATCGTGATGTCCATTTAATCTCAATCACTTGGGTGCTTAGAATACATACAAAATCTCAATAAATACAGTATTAGAATCATAGAGTTGTACAAGATGGAAATAGACCCTTCAGTCCAACTCGTCCATGCTGACCAGATATCCTAAATTAATCTAGTCCCATTTGCCAGCATTTGGCCCATATCCCTCTAAACCCTTCCTATTTATGTACCCATCCAGATGCCTTTTAATAATCGTAATTGTACCAGCCTCTTCCACTTCGTCTGACAGCTCATTAAATACATGCACCACCATGTGTGTTAAAAAGTTCTCCCTCAGGTCCCTTCTAAATCTTTCTTCTCTCATCTTAAGCCTATGCCCTGTAGTTTTGGACACCTCTACCCTGGGAAAAAGAACTTTGGCAATTCACCTGAACCACACCCATCATGATTTTATAAACGTCTATAAGGTCACCCCTCCAGGGAAAACAGCCCCAGTCTATTCAGCCTCTCCTTATAGCTCAAACCCTCCAATCCTGGCAACATCCTTGTAAATCTTTTCTGCATCCTTTCAAGTTTCACAACATCTTTCCTAGACGAGAATTGAACACAGTATTCCAAAAGTGGCCTAACCAATGTCTTGCACAGCCGCATCATGACCTCCCAACTCCCATACTCAATGCACTGACCAATAAAGGCATGTGTACCAAACGCCTTCTTCACAACCTTCTTACATCATTTTCATGATTTGATGCATTTATTTAAGCTGCTAAAATTCACCCACATCCATTACACAGTAATCAATTAATATAACTTGGAAAATTATAACCAAGTGAAGCAAGGAAACAGAAAGAACCATCTACTCTATCAAATGAGTTTCCTCCATAGTCCTCATGCCCGAAAAATTAGTGGTAGATTTGTAACTGGGAAAATGGAATTTTGCAAACGGGTGATTATGGATACACTACAGTTTTTAGAATAGGAAGAAATATGCAAATTACTAACTTAAGACGGTCACAAAGTCACTAAAAAGGGAAGGCAATAATATTTCTTATATGGAGACTAACAGTAAGTAGGGCAATTAATTCAAGATATTCTACACTTTGGTGAACCTTCTCCCTGGCATTCAGTTTTCACAAAACTTCCAACAATTAATCTTCTCTGCCTGTCAATGTCTCTCTCATGCCAAAGACACCAGTATTACCCAACACTCTAATCAGCTCCTAAGACTTCATGGTCACTTTCCTAAAGCTTTCTACAGCTGTGCCTCTGTCTCTGTCTTTCTTCATCTGTCCTTTTCTAACTTGCTTGTCTGGCTTGTTTTTCTATTTATCTATCTACGTCTGAGATTTTAAATCCATTTAATTCCTCTTCCATTTTACCAGAAACTTCTGCAAAGCTAAGTTTCGACTTCTTATATTTGAAAATGCTCTTTAGTTTACAACTGAAATTCAAATGTGAGACTAGAATTCAAATTTGGCATTAGATGTTATGTTTTTTAAATGAATCTGTGTTTTACTATTAAGGGTATGATAGTGGTAGCTAAAGTAAGAATAATATGGAGAGCATAAAGCTAAAGCCCAATGGTAATTTGTGAATGTGAACTCAGTTTTACTGCAAGTTAGAACAAAGCTAGCAACAGCAAAAGTAACTATTAAGCTATAGAGTCGTAATAAAAGTCTAACTTGTTCACTAATATCCCATAGGGAAAGATGCCTTCTATTTTTACCTCATCTGGCTGATGCAACTCCAGTCCTATGATAAAAAGGTTGACTCTTAATTGCATTTGAAAGTGAATTAAGTAAACTGCTCAGTCATATGAAACCGCTATGGGAAATGGAGAATGAGCAATAAATGCTGACATTGCCAACACCATTGTGAGAATTAATTTTAAAAAATCTATATAAGAATGGATTTCCTAAAAACAATACTGCAGTACGAAGTAAGCAATCCACAAGTTTTCTACAAATAAAACCCAAGTTACCCCGAAATCAGTTCATGAAGGAAGCCAATTTACCTTTGTGCATCTCCAGTATAAATACCATCTGAGTGCAGTTAAGTTTTGGGAGTTTTGAGTTCATTTCAGAGAAAATTTCAACAGACAATAATAAAACCAAATAGATTCTGCAAAGTCCACTTGCTCTAAATTATCAAAGTAAGTATTCATATAGGATTTTTCACCTGGATGTTCAACTTCTATAGGCAATTAAAAGTTTCTGAAGTGTTGCAGGAGAAGCAGCGCCCAGTTGTAATGCAGGTAGCTACCGTAAACAGCACTTGTAGCCAAAAAAATGATTACCTAATGTTTGTCAGTCATGCACACTGAAGGATAAATAATGGCGAGGCTCTCAGAAGATCTTTCTTTGCAATCTTCAAAATAGTACCATGGGATCATTTATATGCAGCTGAGTGGGAATTTAGAGCCTGAGTTTAAGATCTCATCTGGAATATGGCAACTCTAACAGTGCATTTGTCTCCAAGTGCTGCATTGGAATGTCAACCTACAGTTTGTCACAGATATTTGGGTGGGACTTGAACCCATAACTTTCAGATTCAAAGACAAGTGTACTACCCTATTGGCCACAGTTGATAATATCACAGTTGAGGAAGGAAACAGAAATGCTTGGCAAGTTCATTGAGGGTTCTAGCAACATTTTTACTTGAAATGAAAACAGATTGCGTGCTGTTAAATAAATAATCCATTTAATTAAGTTCATGTACAATACTATATAAAAAAAATCGCAGTGAAATCCAATAAAGTAGAACTATTATGAAAGGCATTTTTCTTTAAAAAAATATCACTACAATATGGTATGGCTACTTTCGATAACATATCTGGGAGAATACCGTCAACATAATATGGGAGAAATCCACACAAAACTGGAATGTAAGGAAAGTATTACAGTAACATATTCCTTGTGACACTGGCATCAACTTTGAGGAAGTATTGACAATAATTCTGAAACAGAGCTATGATGGCCAAAGCACAGAAAGTCTTCCAGCTGAGATACAAAACAATGAAGTTTTGTATGATCCAGAGGATACAGCGGGATTCTGACATTTTGTATTAGAAGCAAAATTATCTTTGTAGGAATTGTTTTACTTTATGTTCTGATCTTCTGTCACTACAACTTTTCCAATGGTTTTTGTTAATAATAATAATAAAAGTTTAGAAAAAAATTAGTAGCTGTGAAGAGATTGTGGAGACACACACACGGCAGACATAAGAAAAACAAGAGTTTTTTCTCCCTTAAGGAAAATGTAATTTATCAATGTCTTTCCTATGAAGATGGGCACCTATCAGTGACATCAGCATGAATGACAGAAAGCAAAGAGGATATAGCTAAAAAATAAAAAAAGATCTCAATATATGAATAAATTATATTTTAAAATGATTACTATGTGTTACATTCATCCTTATGGTGTTAACAATACATGCTGACAGACTGCTCACCATCAGTTCATATCACAATACACTTCAAAATTGTACCTACAGTAAAGGCAATCTTGTTTTGACAGAGGAAGCCCACTCTTAGATGGCTTGTGGATTGAGCTTAGGGTTTCCATCCAAGATGGTTTGTCTTAGTAGCTCAGATCCACGGTACCACAGAGCACACGTGTAGAATGCACTATCAGTCCAGTATAAATATTAGTTTCGTTCAGCTGATAATAAAACATAATAAATTCTGATGTTCATGTTTCTTACGCAGCAGAGTAATGGCAGTGGTGTCTCAAACCTTTATAGGTCTTTTTTTTTTTTTTTAAAAGTCACTAGTTAATAAGAAAAGTATAAAGTAGATCTGCTTCTCCTGGTGGGCAGTCTTGCATTGCATCCAAGGAACTGCATATCTCACCTTAGTCCCACAGACAGAAGAGAGAAGATAAGAAAGTGATTATTAACCCTAAAAAGACGTGCACACATATCAATCCAAACTGAAACAAAAAAACAACGTATCGTGAGAAAAATTGCAACTTATGGAGCTGACATGGGTTTTGAAGCTTATTTGTTCTGAACTGTTGCTCGCACAGGCCTGAACCTATCAGTTGAAAAATGGCCAGTGCCACAGTGCAGGAAACAGAGTTATCGCAGAGATGGGAAATGTCCTGCCCTAAACACGGGACTTCTTTTTCTTCTTTTCTGTCAGCCGTCAGCTCCTCATGACTGGTGGTAATGATGATAGTGATGGTGATGATGATGTTCGTGGTGGTGATGGTGTTCATGTCTTTGAACCACGGGCATCACATAGCCATCACCTGACATAACCGGCGGCAGATCCCGTACAAATTCTTGCTCCACCGCCGGCAGCTGAGCGTGGGCTGCCTTCATTGGCGAGTGGTTCTCTTTTATTCGTTGCCTGTACTTTTTATGGCTGTGTAGTTGCTGCTGTTGCAGATGGTGATGGTCGTGCCCCGGATGGTTGGGTTGGGAGTGGTAGTGCAGGCCTTTCATGGTCTTGTTTCCACCGCTGCTCTGGCCTGGCACAGTGGGAGCTTTGCCAACTCCCTTGGAGGATTTGCCCGGTGGCTTCTCTTGGCATTTCAGCCTCTGGTGTGTTTCACCCAACCTGAGCTCGCCCAGGCTTGTCGGAGAGGACTGGTCCAGCAGGAGCTGGGATCGACGGTTGTGGTTGCCATGGGCCTCTGATTCCTGGGATCGTGACCTGTTCTGGGAGTGAGCATTTTTCCCATGGTGCTCTTGCCGGGTCTGCAATGGCGGGGAACCTGACAGAGAGAAAGGGAGACAAAACCAGTGTCAACAGAATGAGATGAGGAGACAATGCAGCAGTTTTGGCAGATAAGATCATTTTAAGAAGACCAAGACCAAGGGCAGAACAGTGGCTCAGTGGTCAATGCTGCTGCCTCACAGCACCAGGGACCTGGGTTCAATTCCAGCCTCGGATGACTGTCTGTGTGGAATTTGCACAGTCTCCTCAATCTGTGCGTGTTTCTTCCCACAGTCCAAAGACATGAAGGTTATGTGGATTGGCCATGCTAAATTACCCATAGTATCTGGGGATGTGCAGACTAGGTGGATTAGCCTTGGGAAATGCAGGGTTACAGACATAGGGTAGGGGGATGGGTCTCGGTGGGATGATGTTCGGACGGTTGTTGTGGATTTGATGGGCCAAATGGCCTCTTGCCATATTGTAGGGATCCTATGAACTTATAGAGATCTTTAAAATCATTGGTTGGTTTGATATATTAATGCTCTTTTGTTCAAAGTTAGATTGTTTCCCAATAGATTAAATAAAGTATTTTGAAGGAATTTCTTTACCCAGGCTAGTGAAAATGTTGACTTCACCACCAAATGGGTATGGTTGAAGCAGAATAATATTGATCCGTTTAAAAAGGATAATACCAGTACTCATGGGAGATGAGCACATTTGGCCCCAGACTAAATTCAATCATGGGCCTGACCGGAGAAAAGGCAGTAATCCTATCAGTAATAAATGCAGGACAGAAACAGATTGGAGAACCAGTGAGGAGTTTGGAAAGTCAGCAGTGGCAGTAAGTCTCAAGCAGAGCCTTTGGCCAGCTTCAGGGCCATCTTCCAGGGTAAGGGGTGGCGGGGGGAGAGGTAGAGGGAGTCTCCAAGGGGGTTGGTGATGGAGAGGAGATAGCTTGAGATGTGGTGTGGTGGCAAGGGTGAAGGAGGCTGTAAGAAGTGGGTTGGTCATGGTGTGAGAGGGAGAAGAGGTAGCTGAATGGGTTTTGGGCAAGGGCCTAGGGAAAGGGGCTGAAAGAGGTGTGCAACAGTAGGGCAGTGGTGGAGGGGGCTTGAAAAGAGTTGTGGGGTGGGGAGAAAGTAGCTGAAAAAGGTGGTGAGGCTAAAAAGGAGGCACAAAAGGAGGGAGCACAGTTTTAAACCCATCAACAAAGGAACACTCAGTTAACTAGGAGCCAAGAAAACCTGAAACCACTGTGACAATGAACTATTGGAAAATAACTGTGATATCACTAACTAAGGCTATATAAGTTCAGCAACTACTAAATGAGGAAAGAGTGTAGTGGATAATGTCACAATGAACACTGCATCAATTGTTAAATTTAAATTTGAGATTAGTTCCGAGAGGCATTAAAATGCATAACAATTAGCTGGTTAAAAGAAGTTCCAGTTTTGTGCATATGCAATGGAAGCACGTTAGCTGTGATCTCACCCGGATCAAGGAAGGTGTGTGTAGAGCGACGTCTTCTTGTGTATAAAAGTTTGTGCCTTGAAAAAAACCTTTGGTTACTAAATTATGTACGTTGTTTTGTGCCAAGTGACATACTGCAGTATCTTGGAATTGAATCTGCTCCTATATGTTTGGGTGTTAGTTTTAACTAGTTGATAATTATTGAGGGTATTCATGAATTCTAATTCTGTTTTGGAGAGTGTCCAAACTAACCATATGTCAACACAAATACAGATGGTGTTATTTACAAACAGACTGCATCACCTAAGAAATGAGAATTGAAAATGAGTGAGAATGGAAAAGTAGTGCCTGAAAGCGAAAAAGAAGCCATCAAGAAAATCTCAAAAGGAGCGCTTGAAAAAAAACATGAATTTGACCCCTGGTTAAAATACACAGGAAATGAGGCAGGAGAGTTATATTTATAGGACATAATGGGAGGAGGCAATAAGAATGGGAGGAGACTGCTGTGCAGCATATATATATGACAAGTTGAAACCAATGGAGTTTTGCTGTTGTAGATTCTAAGTAATGCAATTACACATAACACAATAACTTTAACTTGGATTACAGACATATCTTTGCTTTCAGACACAGGTCAAGTGTCCTTTGCTACATTTCCTCATAGACTGAGGAAAGATGAAAACAGTGACTACTGCCCCATTGCAGGAATTCGTTTTGCATCGATCAGCATGTGAAAAACAGCCCTTGTGCCAGTCACTCCAAATTACACAGCCCACTTTTCCAGGATTCAAGGTCAAGCTTTTAAGTGTTCCCTAGAGTTCTGCTGTTATGCTGTGCCTTGGGGCGGTTAATTTATCGTGGAGTGTGAATGAAATTTGGCCTCCTTCCAAGCCCTCTGTGTATTTGTACAGGAGATAAGTTCCTGCATTTGTGTGGATCATGTAGTGCCGGGTACAGGCAGCACTCCAATTTGGCAGTGTCACTGGCCTGCTTTGATCTGTAAAGGAAATCAGTTCTTAACCCCATCAGTGCCAAAAACACATGGGAGCCCGCAAAATGCCAGAACACTGCTAAGTTGTCCGTGAAGACTGGATTTGTCCCAAACCATCTGCTGTTTCAGCAGACTTCATTAATAGTACATACCCCAAACTTATATTAGTTCCACATGGATGATTTCAGTCAGCCAATCCCTTTAGTTCACTTAATTGAGGAACTCATTATTTTAGAGATGTCCATTAGAAATTACTGACTAGCCACAGATGTTACTGTGGCAACAACATTTCAACAGAGGCACTCAAATCTATAAAAAAAATCTTAAACGCAATAAAGGTAAATGTACCAAATGTGGGCACTTCCTCAACAATCAGTAACCAAGTAAAGGGCAGCTATATCTCTATTAAAATAATCACTTTTCATCACACCATTTATCAACAAACAGCCAAAAAAGTGAAAGTTCACACCTATATGTTGTGTGAATGTTTTGAGACCCTTTGGCCAACAGTTACTATCGTTAAAGCAAAGGTACAGCAGATGCTGGAGATCTGAAATAAAAACAGGAAGTGCTTGAGGATCTCAGCAGCTCTGGTCACATCTGTGGGGAGAGAAACCAAGTTAATGTTTTCAGTCCAATATGATTGCTTTGGTATGAAGAAGTCATATCAGACTCAAAACGTAAACTCCATTTTTCTCTCTCTCCACAGATGCAGCCAGTCCTGCTGAGCATCTCTAGTGCCTACCATTTTTTATTTCAGCATCTATTACTCACTTTCTATTTACTGCTCTGAAATGCAATCAGCCATGTCTGAATTTCCAGTTCGCAAAATGAAGCTTGTGGCCAATGTACTGGATGATACAGGACCACTTGAAAGTTGTTTAGCTGTCTATAACTTTAACTGCAAAGACATTGATTTGACCTGTAGTTATCTTTCCTGTAATGATAAGACTGTTTAGACAAGCTGTATAATGGATGATTCAAAAGTATTCTTTCAATTTTGAAACGTGATTTCCAAGGCTGGATTGTTGGGATAAAAGCTAGATGAAGATTTTAAATAAATTCGCAATGGGGTAGAAGGCAGGGGGAAGTGTAGTGAGATGGTAGTGGGAAGGCAGTCTGTATCTCCGTGTTACTCATAATTACAAACTCACTCAAGAGCCACATAATCATGCAGAAAACAGATGCCTTTCCAAGAATCTGGCTCTTTCTCAACAGTTATCTTGTACCACTTGCAACCTGCAAAGGTTTGACATATGTGACGTCTGCAAAAGATTAAAATGTTTACGTGACTCCCTGTCCAGTTAAGAGACAGAAAAAAAGAAGTCTCCGAACACCCCCTCAAAAATATGCTCATGTAGAAATAAACTGAAGAGCAATCTGCGCAATTTTACTTGGGAGTGAATGTCATCTAATGTATTTAGACATTACATTTCAGTTCCAAGTTGGGGAAGGAAGTTAAGGAAAAGCATGAAAGGGGGAAGGGTTCAATCAATAACTACCTGATAACTTGATCTGATCAGTAAAATATTGCAGGGCTTTACAGGTCTTTCCATTGTAACTGTGTGAGTTCACCATAATACTGGTGGTAACATTAACTTTTATTGGTTTTATTCAGCTGACAAATGGTACTTGTTCTCGACGGTGAGCACAAAAGCAAGGAGGTTATGCTATTTCTTAATAAAACTCACCTGGAACAAAGGTGGTGAAGCCTTGAAGAGGTTGAAGTGGAGATGTACCAGAATTGTAGTTAAGGAAGAAGGACTTCCGTGAAGAGATCACAGAAGCTAAAATCCTTATAGTGGAGAAAGTAGAGGGCAGGCTTAATGGAGACATTCAAAGTTATGAGGATCTTTTGACTGGATAGATGGAGAAACAGTGTTTCTATGACCTAGTGGGATAGTAATAAGTAGCAGCAGATTTGAGATGATTAGCGGACAAAATTACAGAGGGATGGAAGTTACCTTTGTGCAGTGATTTGCTATAACCTGGAATATGCGTTTCCAATCATACTAAAGTAGTGACCATTTTATTCCATTACCTGGTCCAAATTTGGATGTGTAGTTCTCTATCCCGGCCAAGTCCAAGTAATGGTTTCTTCTCTCTGTGTTTTCATCTACACAGTAATGTTCACGAACATTTGAATGCTGGTGGTCACAGTTGTATCTCCTGAAAGAAAACAACCCATTTTAAGACTCATTTGACTCATTCCCAGCATGTTAACAGCTCTTGATGTGGGATCAACAGGCTTGGTACTCACTGGGTTGAACTCCAGACCGGTCTCCCCAACCGAAGGTCAAATTCTTGACCTGGAGCAAGGTCTGGTTTAATTTCAAACTCTCTTTCACTCTCCCCCTCTATTTGATGGAGCTTTAACCTTGCAGACTTCCAGCTTATCTACATCTCTTGAAGTGTGCCACAGTAAAGACACTCATAACTTTGGCACAATTAACAATAAAAATCTCTTCAAAATACACACAGTAAATGGCTGATGAAGAAAAGACATTTTATTTAAAAAAAAAGTGGAAATCTAGAATCCAGGGTTATTAAAAGAAAACAGAATTGCCAATTAGTTGCTTTCCAGGAACAGCGAGAGGAGAAGTTGCTTAAGCAGGACAAGTGGTTTCCAGGAATCCTCCCGCTAAGTAGCTAGTGGTACATATTGATGGATATGGAGTGTCATTAAAAATTAAAACTTCAAACGCACAAACTAGCTAACCCAATTTGTATCCTTTAAGAGTTAGAAACTAAAATTAATCAATTAGCCTTTAATAATTACACTCAATTGGAATTGGATTCTGAAAGGTTGGAAAATGACTAACCTGGCTTCATTTTCAAGGTTGAGAAAATAATGGGATACTAGAGCACATCAGGTTTATTACTGAGACTGAGTATTGAGCGCAGAGCTGTTCTTTGAAATTCAAGGAAAGTACAGCTGCTGAAACTTTTTTTTTGTTGTTAAAGAGATTATGACCAACATTTTCAAATAACCAGCACAGGCATAGTGGGCCAAATGCCCTCCTGGGTAAAAGAATCAATGGAATTGTGGGCAAGGGAAGTACAGCTGACATATACTTGAATTTTGCAGGAAACCTGTAAATTTTGGAAACTGGTAACATAGAAATGACAGGAAACAAGGGCTGATGTTGGCCAAGAAATAGACAAATTAGAAGTCAAAGGGTAATATCAATGAGGTTAGAATTAAGAAAAAAATTCAAGAGGTAGTGTTGAATAATAGGTAACAAATAAGGATACGTGGTAGATAATTTATGAGTTAGCTGATTATGCTAAAGTGGGAGACTGGTTGAATTATGTAAAACAATATTCAAATTCTTCAGAATTTGGTTGCAATCAAGCCAATATCTGGTTATTGAGTCCCGGTCTTAACAAATGTAAAGTAATTAATAATGAGGACAAGAAACCAGAAGAGAAAGGAAGTACTAAATGGAACAATGGTGCAGTGTGCTGAACCAAATACTCAGTTAAAATGTTCGAGAGGATTAATCTGTTAAGCCATCAGCTATAATTTGCTATCGCAGCTCACCACTGAGTACAGACCAAAAGGCATTAGTTAGACCACAGCTGGAGGATGTGTGCACAACTCTTATCAGTTCTCAATGATTGGTACAGAGGCTGTTCAGCCCATCTTGTTGGGGAAGAAACCTCTGAGCATGCTTTGTAAATGTTTCCAAAGATTTTTGTCTGCATGATTCTCCTCAGATCATTTCAGGTATTGTAAGTTAGCATTTCCTGAAATTTTTGCACTTGCTCTTCAATAGTTTATATTTATGGCTTTGATCAATTTGCACCTGATCATGGACTTCATGGCTTAAGAGAAATAAAAAGTGAGAAATAGAGACATTATAGATATCCAGAGGATCAAAGAAAGTTTGCAACTTGTGGAAAAGATGGCACTCCAAGTGAAGTTTTTCAAAATGTATACGGAATCAACAAACAAATTTTTACTACGGTCAAATTCAGGATGCACAAACTTAATAATGAGGAAATGAAAAGCATGGGACGGATTTTTTTTACTATTCATTTTTGGGATGTGGTTTAATGGCTACCCATAATTAACTTTTAACCAGTGCAATAAGCTGCCTTTTAGGAATAGGAATAGATTCGGTCTATTGATCCTCCTCCACAATTCAATAAGATCATGGTTGATCATCCAATTCAATGTTTTCTCCCCTGACAAAATTTCCATATCCACCTATGTTATTGGTATTTAGAAATCTACCAATTTCTACTTAAAATATACTCAATGACAAAGCTTCCAATATAGAGAATTCCAAAAGTTCACAATTCTCAGTGAAAAATAATTGTCCTCATCTTGGTTCTAAGTGGCTTCCCTCTTATTTGGAAATTGTGGCCCTGGTTCTAGTCTCCCTAGCCAAGGGAAATAGTGTATCTGCATCTACGCTGTCTAACCCTTTAAGAATTTGGTAGGTTTCGACGAGATCTCACCTCATCCTTTGAAATTCTAGAGACTACAGGTCCAATTTTTCAAGCCTCTCTTTGTAGGGCAAGCCTGTTATCTTTGGAACAAGTCGAGTAAACCTTCATAGCATTGCCTCTATTGCAATAATATCACTCTTAAGGTAAGTGGACCAAAATTATACACAACTTTTTAGGTGTGGTTTAACCAAGGTTCTATAGTAGAATTTGTTACTCCTGTACTCAAATCCTCTTGTCTTAAAGGCTATGGTTCCATTTGCCTCTCTAGTTCATAGAATCTACAATCCCTACAGTACGGAAGCAGGCCATTTGGCCCATCAAGTCCACAGCAACCCTCTGAAGAGCATCCCTCCCAGACCCCCTATCCTATCCCTGTAACTCTGCATCCCCCATGGCTAATCCACCTAGCCTGCACATCCCTGGACACTACAGGCAATTTAGCATGGCCAATCCAACTAACCTGTGCATCTTTGGGCTGTGGGAGGAAACTGGAGCACCCAGAGGAAAGCTATGCAGGCACAGCAAGAATGTGCAAACTCCACACGGTCACCCGAGAGTGGAATCGAACCCAAGTCCCTGGCGTTGAGAGGCAGCAGTGCTAACCAATGAGCTACTGTGCCACCCAAACATGCATGTTAGCCTTCAGTGACTTATTGACAAGGAAAGGTCACTTTATACATTTACATTGTCCAATGCATTATCATTTAAGAAACATTCTGCATATGTATCCCTCATTTCAAAGTGGATAACCTCTCATTTTTCCACATTATGGGCGTGTTTCCATCTGCTCTCAAAGCGTCTGTGCAAAACCCTTTGAAGCCACTTCGCATCCTCGTTGCAGTAAATATTTCCACCTAGCTTTATGTAATCCACAAATTTGTAAATATACATTTGCTCCCCATGTCCAAATCATTGATGTATGTTGCAAACAGCTGCAGCCCCAAGTATTGGTTCCTGTAGCATCCCACTAGTCTTAGCCTGACTATGCAAGAATGGCCCTTTATTTGTACTCTGTTTTCTGCCTGTTGACCAATCCTTAATCCATGCTAGTACATAACCTCTTATCCTATGTGCTTTAATTTTGATAATCAAATTTCTGTTGGGAACTTTATAAAAAATCTTCTGAAAATTCAAATGTACTCCAATCACCAATTTATCAATTCTGCTGGGAATATCCTCAAAAAAAATGCTAAAATGATTTAACAACACAATTTGCCATTCACAAATCCATAAGAACTATGTCCTTTCAGATAATTATTATCCACGTGTTCATTTATCACAATCTTTACAACAGATTCAAGCATTTGCCCTACCACTGATAAAAGAATGACAGGATTGTAGTTCCCCACTTTCTCTCTCTCCTTCCCTCCTTAAATAATGGTATGATATTTTCTATCTTCCAATCTGCATGAACATTCTGGAATTTATAGCATTTTGGAAGATGGTCACCAATGTGCCATGATATCTAATAGTTAATTCTTCCAACAACTCTGGGAGGTGGAGGATCAGATCCCAAGTTCCTACCATCCTCCAGTCCCATTAATCTCTCTAACATAACCTCCTTATCAGTACAAATTTCGTTCAATCCTTCATCATCCCTACACTCTTGGGTGTCCAATTCTGGGGGACTTCTGTCTTCCTCAGTGAAGACAGAAACAAAAGTAATCATTTAGCTTCTTTCCATTTCTCTATTACCCATTATATATTCTTTATACTGCCTCGAATGGACACACATTTGTCTTAGCCAAATGGTTTCTTTTTATTCACCTATAAAAGCTGTTATAGGCTTTTAAAAACTTTTTAAAAACAGTTTTGCTAGTTTACATTCATGTTTTATTCCCCTTTTCAGTTTCTTGGTTCTCTTGTATTGCAAAATTCGCCTAATCCTCAGGTTTATTATTGTTTTTGGCAATTTAGTGTGACTTTTAATCTTAGGCAATCTTTAACTTCTTTGTTAGCGACAGTTTTCTGACTTTTTGGAGGTTCTGGGCCTTGAAGGAATGCATAGTAAACTACCCATTGCTTATATACAATCATACCTTTTAAAGTATTTTCCCCAAACACTTCAGCCCATTAGCCCTTCTAACCTTCGTAACTTCCTTTGTTTAAATTTAACACCGACTTCAGACTGAACTACCTCACTTTCAAGTGTGATATAAAATTTTATGATATTATGGTCACTTATCCCTAAAGGATTTTTTTTAACCACAAGATTAGCCTTTTTATGACACATAATACTTAATCTGAAATAGACTGTTACCTCATTGGATTCTCAATATTTCTATTCTAGAAAGCCATCTTTAACACTCTCCTAAAATACATCCTGCAGAGCATTAACACTCTTTAGGTTTACCCTGAATATAGGCAGATTGAAGCCATCTATGATTACTGTATTACCTATGCACATGTTTCTCTATTCTTCTCATTACAGTCCATGTACTACAGAAGCTAGATAATTAGAGCTGGGTCCTAGAGAAAGGAATTGAGGAATGTAAGAAGTGGGATTAATCAATTAAAAGGAAATAGTTTTATTACAAAAATGTCTCAAGAATCATTCTGGAAGGTTTTTGTCTCAACCTGGAACCTGATTTGGTGAGACGGCTACAGCATCAGAGGATCCATTATAGATTGTCTGTTTGTGTGCAGTGAGAATTTTCATTGGGAATTGAACCTTGCAAACTCCCAACTCTTGGTCTTGCCACATTTTACGGAGAAACTTGAAACAAGTTCAAGGGCTAAAACGACATTAGTAATTCATCATTCTTTTCAATTATCCTAGTGATGTAGAAATCTGTTAAACAAAGTAAATTAGTACCTCAGATGAGCAGACAGCCTTTTGTCCAAGCTCTTCATTTCCTCCATATGTTCTCCTTCGTTCTTGCACCGGCTGCTTTCTCGATCTGCAGAAAGGTGAACAGAAAAGTCTCTTCGTAAACTTGTTTGGTTTAGCCAACACTCTCTGCCTCACAGGAGTTTCAAGCTGCTTAAAAAGCACAGTGCAAGATTTTCAACAGTTCAACATTTAGTCAAAGACTGAGTGAGGTCTGGAAATTAATTCACACAGAATGTGAAAGTTCTTTCACCGTCTGGACTCTGACAGTTTCAATTCATTCCTTTTAGTGGTTGTGAACCAATCCAAAATCTTATTCCTAAATTGTTGCAAATACTAAGAGAGGCTGTAAGAGGGGGCTGGTTAACTAGCATAAAAGCATTTAAGGCTAACGAGATAGGTTTAGATTGTATCAGGTGAAGTAGGATGGGAAGAGGCTTGTGATGAGCATAAATAACTGCATACCAATTGAGCCAATCTACCTGCTTCAATGTTGCCGCTTTCAAGCAGTTTAAAAGTTGGGGAAGATGAAATAGTGCTGACTAGGAATAGTGAAGTATCAGTGAATCCAGCAGACATATGGTTCATACCAGTTGTTATAGTGATTCAGGCCTTGGCAATTATTCCACAAGAGATCTTTTTTATCAGGGCAAGTCACAAAGTAGTGCGGAAGCTTAACGTAATGAAAGAATGTGCATTTATATCCAAGAACTCAGGCACCCAAAGCAGTTTACAACCAATTGAATACTTCTGTAGTACCAAACACATAAACAAGCTTTTTAAAGTCTGGTTGATGGATAAATAGCCCAGACTTTGGGAGCAATATTACTGATTTTTTCAAAGTAGTTTCATGTCACCTTTTGAGTTTTTCTGAGGGGTCGGACAGGAGCCTGGTTTAGAGCTTCAGTTGAAATACTGCCTCCCTCTTTAGCTCTCCATCAGGACTGGAGCTTGAGTCTTTGACTTGATTTTGTACTCAGGCCCCTGGAGGAATTGAACCCACAATTCTCTGACTCAGAGGCTGCTTACTGAGCCGAAGCAGACTCTGTGACAATAATGGTGCATCAAATTGGATGAGTATATGTTCTTTAAAAATCAAATGATCCTTGCTCATCACAGTGAGACTGGGCATTTTAGTCTGTTTTCTCAGACTGAAAGGCAATATGGCACTGTGACTGCATAAACGCGTACATAGACACTTATATTTGACCATCAGATAATCTGAATGTCTACCAGCTAGGACCAGTTTCATCTCTCATTTCATAAACTGAGAGACATGTCCAAGGACAAAACATAATTAAATAAAAAGGAAACTATTCAATATTCAGCTTGCAGTAGGTGAAAACTGGTTTACCTTGACCGTTGGTGAGACCATCTTTCTTCCTATGCGAAGGTTCAGGGGTCACTGTCAACTTTACCCTCAGTGTTTTACTGGTGGCAGATGATTGGTTCACAGAAGCATCTACAACTTCATATATGGTGTGCATCAAGCTGGACATATCCTATATATTTCATTTTTCAAAAAAAAAACAAGTTTAATAAGTTATGCTTATTCAATGATAAGTCCTTGGTTGCACAGAAGCTTTTCCTACAGGTTAACATTTGGACAAATGGATTTTTTACACACGATACCATGTTCTAAATGAAAGCGTATATTTCAAGAAAATTAAAAACCCAATAGTTAATATTTGAATTTTTGCAATAGCAAAAGCAAAATTGAAAATTAATACCAAGGCTTCCATATAGCAACAGTAGGCAATTTAGCCTCTTGAGCCTGTTACCCAGGGAAAGGAGTTATCCTTTATCATTTATCCTGTTTTATTATTTTATTAGGCCATGGCTGATCTATACCCTCAACTTCATAGCCCTGATTACTCTTACTTAACAACTTTCTTTCTGTCAATCTCACTTTTGGAAGTGTCCAATTGATTGAGTATCTACAGCCTTTTGAGAGAGTTCCAAGCTTACGCCATGTGAAGAGGTGCTTTCGGATGTCACTCCTGAATGGCTTAGCTCTAACTTCAACGTCATGTAATATTTTCTGAACTCCCTCACCTGAGGAAATAACTTATCACTACCTACAGCAGTAAGTGAGAGATCATTCACTTTAGATCCAAGCTGGATGGATCCTGAATCTTTTCTAAATGGTGAGGAACAGAGATTTATTGTTCCAAGGACTGAAGCCGCAAACCTAGTGGTCAAGTACACACATGAAAAATCATTTTATCATGTTAATGAAATGTCTGCTGTAAGTCATGCTTCAGTTGTATAGACCGCCAATTGACTATTTCCAGAGTGCTGCACCTAGCTTGAAACACCTCACTGTTAAACACCTTAACCTTCTGTACTCAATACAAGCAGAATCAGTGCAATGGGACCTTATAATTTCACCTATATAGTTCCGGTATCATGCCCTTTCTGACATTCAGTGGCTGGAGATAGTCAATTGGCGGTCATACAACTGAAGCATGACTCCCAGCAGACATTTCATTAACCTGATAAAATGATTTTCATGTACTTGACCACTAGGTTTGCGGCTTTGGTCCTTGGATCAATAAATCTCTGTTCCTCACCATTTAGAAAAGACTCTGGATCAATCCAGCTTGGATCTAAAGTGAATGTCTCTCACTTACTAGTAAGCACTGGTAGCGAGGAACCCTGCTCACCACTCAACAAAGTACACTGGTAAGAGCTCCGAATTCACATGATTGGCATGTACCCATATAACTCGATGAATGGCTGTGCTTCCCTTGCTGTGAAACATAGAGAATCTTCTCAAAATACAAATATACATTCCTTTGAGACAGATTGCGTGTTTGCTGGATCTGAGACCACTATACATAGAATTAGTGAATTTAAACATTGTCATAGGACAATTTCCTATGTTGTGCTGTACCCAAGGCTTCTCCAACCTTATTGCATCTTAGAGAAAACCATATGGTCAGACAGCACAAAAGAGGCCCTTTGGTCCATCAGTTCTGTGCTGAATTATCTACACTAATCCCATTTCCAACACTTGGCCCATAGCCACAGATGTTATGACATTTCATGTCCCTATCCACACACATTTTAAAGACTGTGAGGTTATCCCGAATTGCTATCCTCCCAGGCAGTGCATTTTAGATTTCCACTACGTTCTGGGTGAAAATATTTTTCCTCAAATCCCCTCTAAACATCCTGCCCTTCACCTTAAAATTATCCCTCTCGCTAATGACCCTTCAACTAAGGGGAACAGTTGCTTCCTACCCATCCTGTCTACACCCGTCAATCTTTTATACTTCAGACTGACCCAATTTAACTCTTGCATAATCACAAAAGGAAAGTCCTGTGAATGCCGGAAATTCAAAATAAAAATAGAAAATGCTGAAAATACTCAAGTTTCTGTGGCGGGATAGAACAGGAGTTGACATTCCAGGTCAATGAGTTTTCATCAGAATTGGGAGCTATTTGGAGGTTTAAACGAGGAGGGTTGGAAAATGTGCAGACAGGAAATTGTCAGTGATGGGGTAGAGATTAAATGCTGAAGTATCATTAATGTACGGGAAAGCGAGGTAATGGCACAAGTAAAGAAACTAGATGATGAACGTCAGCTGAAAGCAAAGAAAAACAAGACAGTAAAAATAAAAATAAACCAAGGGAAGGAGGAGATAAAATGGGGATAGAATTTTCCAGCTCTTATCTAGCATCCCTTTAAATGCATCATTGCTCTTCACTTCAACTACTTCATGTAGTAGCAAGCTCCTTCATATAATCACCGTGAGTAAAGAAGGTTCTTCTGAATTCCTTTGAGTCTCCTCTTCTCACTCACCCTCACTTCTCCTGTCCATGCTAGGTGTCTGCTCAATGTACGCAGAAATTCCACGTGGGGAACACTGAGTAACAATTGCTGCTAACGATTAATATGATGTTACATTGTCATGTTGAAAATGTTTGCTTTCTTTCAACCTCCACCATACCAGGGACCACATAAACACAACCCTTCTTTATAAATTTGATTCCAACAACAGAAAGGTATTGCAGCAAAGCAAACAGGTAACTAGGTCAAAACAAGCAGACAACATAGTTTGTCACATCACAATGGCCCAACAGGAGAAGATTTCAGGCTCAATCTCCCGGTTTCATTAGAAGACAATGCAGAAAGGTCCAATGACATGACCAGTTCATTCCTAGCTGACTGACTTTAATGCTGCAGATACAGTAATTTATAGGAGTATACTCTTCATGACAAGTAAGTGTCAGAAGATTTACAGTGTTGCTTAGGTTGCCACAGTGTTGATTAGCAGAACCCAAGTGGATTGACAACATTACTTTAATTTGTTCTATGCAATAATGCCCCATTAAGTAACAATTAAATCATTGCTAATGAACTTCAGGCTACAACATTACTCTTCCCTCTACTGCCAATGACTAGACACTACTCATCTTGTAATTATGCCACAATCCATGTGGCAATAAAAAAACACAATCATAACTTGTAAATGGTTCCTCAACCCAAGAAATGCTATATAAACATTTTGACATACAAACAAACAACATGGATATCGCAGGATGATTCTTTTATTTAAAAAAAAACCCAACTGCATCAAAGTTTGGTACAAAGATCAGAGGAAATTGCAGCAAAACACAATCAGCAAAAATACAAAGTAATGGATGAAAAGGCTTGTACAGAGATTGCAGACCAATCCAATGTTGAAGGTGAAGGATTTTCTAAAATCATAATGTAATAAAAAAAATCTCACTTGATGACTGACAAATGATATTGCTTCTTGTACAAATGTTTCTCCCATTCCTAACATTTCAGAGGGTCTAAAACTAAAATGAAGATGGAACTTTGCAGACCTTCCCTACATCAATTATATCTTCAAACCATTTGCGAGTGGGGCAGGTCCTATACTTAAAGGAGTGGTTCTGCACATTTTGGTTTGTTACAGGTCTCACATAGCTAAGACTCAACTGCAACTTCTTGAGCTATTTGCTGCACAGCCCCAGGATCAATCCCCATCAACCATACACATTTCACACCCATACACTCACCAACAGAGAGTGCCTTCTTGTATTGTTCCAATGTAACAACACCAGAAATTACTGAATAACTCTCTATTTCTCTTCCATATTAAAATAGCAAGCTTTTTCAGAGCTCATCATGTACTCTCTACCATCTCTCCCAATGATGAGGCACCTAATGTTTTGCTGGCGTTATTTATATTGGTAGTATGTGGAAATTAATATACCATGATCTCCCAAGAAGCAGAAACAAATGTAAATGTAAAGGTACCTCCTTAGTAACCTTGCCACAGTTGTCAAAATCATAAAGAGTGAAGGTCCATTCCTGATGGTTATCTTCTTCAACAGACACGTCACACTCTAGCTCCTGAAAAGAAAGTGCATTTCTCTGTTCTAAATCTCCTCTACTTGTGGGATTTTTTTTTTTAAAAACAGGTTGAAACATTGTCATAACTTTATGTGCATTGGAACAATTGTGGTATGGTAGCAATGCAAAACCTAGGCTCAAGCCACTATTAAAGTCTGCTGTTTTCGGAAGATAGAGGAGGCCTGGTATCTCTTTGTAAGAGGATATAGAGGGATGAGTTACTAGTTATTGTAAGGAATAACTAGCAACATTATTTGCCTTTACTTTGTAGCTCTTTGAATTCCATTTAAATTTCTTTCATCTTATATTCAATTACTGTTTTGCATAACAGACCTCCCAGAATTCAAGAAATCTCTTTTCTACAGGTAATGTTAGCTCATTCACCTGAATGATCATTCCAGTGTGAGAGTTTGATACTAGAAACCCTGGCTAATCTATTTAACCAGTCATTTATACATCCCCACTTTTTCAGTGGGGATTACTGTGAAGCTATTTGGCAAGGAAAGCCTAGCCAATTCTATCCTTCTCCAACCAGTAAACTCAAAGACCAATTGCCACCTTCTGAATCTCACTTTAGGAACCAAGATTAACACACAGATAGAAAAAAAATCACAGACCTTCCAAATCAATAAGCTTCAGCTTGAGATCAGGGTTACCCACTGACTAATATGGAAGAGATCAAGCACAACACTGTACAATAGAAACTGCTGACCAGTTATGGGCACAAACGCACAAAACACCTTAAACACAATCAAGGTAAATCCATTTCACACACTAATACTTACATAGCATGCACCACTGAGGAGTGAAAGCATCCATACCAATCAAAAAAACAATCAAACTCTCTTATTTTCCTGATATTGTTGTCAAGCAAGGCACATTATCAATACTGAAATTCCACAAACAATAATGGGGTCTATAACTCATTTTCTATTTGCTAATCAATAGTCAATCCTCCACTGTAGATTTTTAATTGGCCACATGTGGCTAACAAATTGGACAGCACATTTAAACAATTTTTCAGCATATTACAACTTCAAGTTAATTGTTTTGGAACTTTACAGTAAGGGATTGATGCAGTTTAAGTGTGAGGTCCAATTCAATTGTAAGCCAAAGGAGTAAGGTTTGAGGAGATCATTAAATTGATGTCTTCAAGGACATGTACTCCACTGCAACATCAACTGTGAAATCAAATTAATCATGGGATTCATATAAAATGTCATAGTTAGAATCAAACAAAACAGAAGGTTATAAGCTTGTACACAACAGAAGTAATCTATTTCTTATGCATGTGACTTGTACAAGGAATGGGTTGCGTTGACTCAGCTTGCATTTCCCTGGGTAAAGGAGATTAAGGGATAATGTAAGGAAAGGGAAACAGCAGGAACGAGAGAGAGAAGGTGAAGGAGAGTGGGAGAGAGAGACAAAGACTATCTCTGATGGAGGTGTTTGGAATATGGGGGAATAATCTGAAAATTACGCTTAGGCTTTCAGGGTTAACATTAAGAAGCATTTCACACAAGGGATAATGGAATCTGGAACTCTTTGCACCAATTGAAAAAGTAAGGTACTAATGGATCTGAAGTATAGGTGAGCAAATGGAGTTATATACAGGGGTTAGTCATGATCCAAATGGATGGTGAATTGAATGGCTAATTCCTGATCCCTCACTTCTCATCTGCTTCCAACAGGGATCCATTTCATAGATCAGATAGAAGATTCCAGCATATTCTGTTTTGAGCCCAACCCTCTAACAGGTGTATAGAATGATTGCCAATGTCTGTGATGATATATGCATTTAGCGTAGGTAAAACACAACTGTCTCTTTGGACATTTTGGTTTTAAAGGGCCAAAGTTAACCATGCCGCTCATCAATAGAACTCTTCTCATACCAATTTCTTCAATAATTCACCATCTTCAGATTGAAAAACTCACATCAAAGGTCAGCCGTTTCTTGCTGGTCCCTCTACTGGTTTCTTTACCAGGACACTTTTCTCCATCTTCTTGGCTGAAGGTGGATGTGAATCCATCACACGGCTCTGCTTTCTCTGGGGGGAGCACCACTGGTGAAAGATTGAGGGAGAAGCAAAAAAACAGACAAATCAGATTATGAATGTCTATGTATAGGCCCATGACCAAGGATGATGCAAGGCCAGTTTACTAATTCTCTGTGTTGCACTTGAAAGGTTTGCAAAATGCCATTCACAAGTTCAGCGTATGCTTATAGCCAACCAAGTTTTTTTTTAAATGCAGTTACTGTTTAATACAAACAATGTCACAGCTAATTATTACACAGCAAGATCCCACAAACACAAAGTAGTCATGAGTAATTTGACCATTTCATTGATTGGCTGTTGCTCATGTAAATGCAACTAGATTAATTTAAGATGTCTGGTCAGCACGACCGAGTTGGACTGAAGGGTCTGTTTATGCGCTGGACATCTCTATGACTCTACAAAAGAAAAAAGTATTAGCCAGCAACTTCCCTAATCTTCTTTGAAAAGCACCACATCCTTCTGAGAGGGCAAATGGAGGCTTGGTTTAACATCTTATTCAAAAATTGCCATGGTGCCCAGGCTGAAGTGCCATCAGTGGTTCACTAAAGTGCTTGCCTGGATTATAATCGTGGAGTGGGATTTGAACATGCAACCATCCAATTTAGAGGCGGGAATATAACCAACGGAGCCATGGTATTGTACTGACATCATAATTCCACTTTTATACATGGTTCTTCACCCATGTATATGTTACAAATGGGATGTCCTGTCTTTCTGCTCAAAATAGTATTGAAAAGTGCACAAATAAATGAGGTCCCACAAATAGATAAGGCTCTCTTGAATACCAAAACCAGAATTCTTAATCTATGCTATGTACAGTTCATCCCGGACTTAAAGTTTTATTCTGAATTATGCAGAACATGTACTGGAGGACATAAAGATGCTCACTACATTCTTCTGCAACAACAGGTGACATATATTGAGCCCTTTCTAACATAGCAATACATATCAAGACACTTAGTAGGAGTGTAACAAAATGAAATCTGACATGTAGCAACATAAGGAGCTGGAATCGTAGAATCCCTACAGTGTGGAAACAGGCCATTTGGCTGAACAAGTTCACACCGACTCTCCAAAGAGCATCCCATCCAGATTTATTCCCCTACCCTCTCCCTGTAACCATGCATTTCCCATGGCTAATCCACCTAACCTACTCATCCGTGAACACTATGGGCATGGCCAATCTACTTAATCTGCACATCTTCAGACTATGGAAGGAAACCAGAGCAAACCCACACAGACACAGGGAGAATGTGCAAATTCCACACACACACAGTTGCCTGAGGCAGGAATTGAACCTGGGTCCCTGGTGCTGTGAAGCAGCAGTGCTAACCACTGAGCCACCACGTCACTATTTGGACAGACAGCTACTTTTCTGGTCACAGAGGTAGACTTTAACCAGATGAATTGCAGTTGCGAAAGGGAATTCCAGAGCTTGAAACCTAGTATGCAGGAGGCACGTCACTAATACTGATTGAAGGAAACTGGAGACGTGCAACAGGCCAATATTATGAGAGTCCTGTGGTGGAGCACTGGAAGAGTAATAGAGCTGGAGGAAGTTACAGAAATAGGGAGGAGTTGAAAAAGAATGTGTGGAAAAGAATTTTAAAACTCACGCGTCAGCAGACATTGAGCTAATTTCAGTGAACAGGACTTGTTGCAAATTAGAATGAATGGCAGCAGAATTCTGAATGAGCTGAATTTAAGGTGGGTGGAAGATCAGAGGTTGGCCATCGGCACATTGGAACTGCCCCAAAAACATTTACAAGTTTTAAAAACATGCAATCATTCAATAAACTTCATTTATTTCCATACTGATTTCCTCATATGCAAAGACACTATGGTTACTCCCCACAGAAAGAAGTGGGATACTGATTCCATGCAAACAGCAGATATGGCTAAGTAAAGAGCAGTGCATATCAGAGAATCAGGAAAGGCAGCTTTACTGCACCGAATGATCTTTTCCTGTTCCAGAACATTCTAAAATTCTTGCAATTCCAATGTGAAGTCGCATGGTATTTGCATTAATTTGGTCAAATATGACTTCATTTCCTGAATGTGCCATTCATCCTAATGACCGTGGTCACCACTATACTGACAGCTCAACAAAACAAGTTGCAAAAGAGAGAAGTAAAACTCGTTCCTGTTTTTGGGCAGATAGCTCACATCTTCACCTACCAAAAGGAAAGATTTGCATTTATAGAGAACCTTCTGCATTCTCTCAATATCCCAAGTGTTCTACAGCAGCAGCTTGCATTATTATTGCATCATGAATGCAGTAAAACATCCTGAGGACAAGCAGACAAAAACTGACAAAGACTCAAAAAAGGAACTCATTAAGATACTTGACAGGCAATGAAGCTTTGTCATTGTATTGAAGCAAGACATTTAGTGACAAATTTGCACACACAGCAAGATCCCAGAAACAGTAATGAGATAAATGACCACATCATCTGTTTTAGCAACATCAGTTGACGGGTACATATTGGCAAGAGCTTCCTTATGCTGGAAAGGAATGCAACATGCAACAAGGCTTTTAAGTGATAGTCCAGATGGGATTTGGATTAAGACAGGTGGTCGAAAAGACCAAATGCACAGGAAACAGTGTTTTCCAGGGAAAAATTCCAAACAAGAAACATTCAAAGAAATTTGCTCGCATGAGAAACATTCTGGGAATTCCTGGAGCTGGCACAGAATCACAAAAGTTAAAATGCAAGTGCGACACATGATTAGGAAGGCAAACGAAATCATAGAATCCGTACAGTGTGGAAGCAGGCCATTCGGTCCATTGAATCCACACTGACCTTCCGAAGAGCATCCCACCCAGACCCACCCCATCCCTGTAACCCTGCATTTCCCATGGTTAATCCACCTAGCCTGCACATCTCTAGACACCATGGGCAATTTAGCATGGCCAATCCACCTAGCCTGCACGTCTTTGGACCATGGGAAGAAACCAGAGCACCCAGAGGAAACCAACACAGACACAGGGAGAATGTGCAAACTCCACACAGACAGTCACCCGAGGGTGGAGTTGAACATGAATTCTTGGCGCTAGGAGGCAACAGCGTTAACCACTGAGCCACCATTAGGGCTTCTTGCAAGGGAACAGAAATACAAAAGGTAGAGATGTTTTGCTGCAGCTGTGTACAGCCTTGGTGAGACCATATCTGGATTACTGTATACAGTTGCGGACTGCTGATCTGAATAAAGATAAAAATTGCATTCAAAGCTTTTCAGAAAAGGTTCATTCAACTGATTCCTGGGAAGACCAGTTACCTTATGAAATAAAGCTGAAGAAATTGGGCCCAGACCCATGGGAATTCAGAAGAATGAAATGTGACCTTAATGAAACTCAATGTCCTAAGGGAATTTGATAGCGTGGGTTCCAAGAGGATACTTCCCCTAATGTATGTGACTACAACAAGGGGAGACAGTTTAAGAATCAGAAGTCTCCCTTTTAAAGATGGAGAAGAGGAACTTTTTTTCCAATTAGAGCAATTCTCCTCTCCTGAAAGCCATGAAGACTGGAACATTGAATTTATCAAAGGCAGCAGTGGATAGATTTTTGATTGACAAAGGAGCCAAAGGTATTGGGGGGGCGGTGCTGAAAGGAAAGTAGAGTTGAGATCACAACCAGATCATCCATTATCTTACAGAACAGCACAGTAGGCTTGAAAGCTGAATAGGCTTCTCCTGTTCCTAAGCCCAACGTTCTTATTTCTGTCTTCCATGGAGCTACTTCAATTGAAACATTAATAATTTAAAAAAATACGACAAGCTGCTGTTGCTTCCAAAATATCTGCATCCAGTGCTGAACGGTCCAAGACTCTTGCTTGACTCTCGATGCAAGAATTGTATCCATATGTGGTGTGAGCTTGCCTCAGCAGAGTGTTTTACCCAATGTGGTAATGTTTATGTTATCTTCCATAATATAATATTTATTTAAAATGTGGAAGTATCCAACAGACATTTATTACAACCATCTATTATGCATGAACATTACATTCCTCAGGCACAAAAGCCTAGGTTAATATTAAGCTACTAATTTAAAACAGAGGTCCATACTTCCTGTACAGCGTTAATGCTTTAAGTGATCCAAGGTAAGATGGATTCTGAGACTTTCATACCCCCAGGTCGCATGCTATGATGCAGTATTGACATCATAAGCATACCTATTGAAAGGTGCTTTGACTTAATGATTGTGAAACATAACACAATAATTTGGAGACAAGGGGCTACAAAATAATCCTTGCTGCTCCCATTTTCCAGATGAAAAAGAATAGATAGATTCATCAATTAAAGCAGAGGGTTAATACAGATGCTGGGCTCCATATATAGGCAAAGGAGTAACTCAGCACCTAGATTTAATACCCATGAGAAAACTGGTTTGGATTATGTGGATCAAGTGCTGCACTTGAGATTTCAAATCAGCCAGTACAGCATTAGCTGTGACCATCCGTCTACATCCTTTACACATGTAAAAAGTAAAATAAATGTTCAAAAAAAAATCAAAAGAACTGCGGATGCTGGAAATCAGAAGCAAAAACAGAAATTGCTGGAAAAAGTCAGCAGGTCTGGCAGCATCTGTGGAGAGAAATCAGAGTGAACATTTCGGGTTCAGTGACTCTTCTTCAGAAAATAAATGTTCATCTAGAGCTAGAAGAAGCAGGCATTTCACCTGTCCCTCAACTCTATACTTCTTATAAAGGCTTCCCTACAAGGGCCCTCCTACCTCAGCCTACTCACCCCAGTCTCGTGACTCTCCATTGACTGTCAACTTACTGTCTTCCTGGGTTGTAATTATGCTGCCTGGGGAAGAGCAGCAGCTTAATCCAAAAACATTAAGGCCTGAATCTGGCTGGATGCTATAGACCTTCTTCAGAAATGAAGGGTCTAGGCCCAAAACATCAGCTTTCCTGCTCCTATGATGCTGCTTGGCCTGCTGTGTTCATCCAGCTCTACACTTTGTTATCTCAGATTCTCCAGCATCTGCAGTTCCTACTATACCTAATATCAGGGTCCCTGTTTATTCCCAATTACCTCCAGTTACTAACACTAGCAGATTACATAGAATTTATATAGGAACAAGAAATTCAACCCAAAAAGTCCATATTGGTGTTTATTCCCTAGACAAGCCTCCTCCCAGCCCTCTTCATGTAATCTTATCAGTAATCCTTCTGCTCTTTTCCCCTCTCAAACTTATCCAGTTTTCCCTTGAGTGCATCAACATATACACTGACTGCATTAAGTGGTAATAAGGTCAACATTGCCACTACTCTTTGGACGAAGAGGTTTCTTCCACTTTTCTGATCAGATTAATCCACACTGTAGTGATTCTATAATTCTATGAATTGGTCACTATCATCCATTTCTTCTCCAGTTTTCCATCCCGAGGCGGACCTGATCCACAATCCCCACCTTGGGTATTCAGGCTGGGATGCTAGTCATTACACCACAAAGCCTCCAAATCATACATTTATAGCCCTTAGCTTTGGAATCTGTCACAAAGTGGACTATCTTCCCTAGATTTATATCATCAAACTCCTTCAGAATTTCAAAAGACTCGATTCATTCTGAGAGAATCATGACAGCCTGTTCAATCTTTCTTCCCAGCAATATCCTCTCAATTTAGGCCATCAAGTCTTTTTTTACATTTTCTATTTCATAATATGGAAAACAGAACTACGCACCACACTCCAAATGTGATCTAGTCGAGAATCTATACAAGTTTAACATAAGTTCTCAGCTTTTCAATTCCTTCCCTCTAGAAATGAATCGCAGCACTTTGTATTTCTTAAAGAATGGCCTTGTTCAAATGCCTCCTTATCACTCCCACCTTTACACTTATATTGAAATTAATTTGCCACTTGCACATCCATTCTGCCCATTTATTAACATAGTCTTGCATTCTGTCACAGTTCCTCATATCATCAACTTTGGCGTCGTCCACAAACTCTGCAATTGCACTTATGGTTACCAATCATCTGTGGAAGTGATGAACAGCAGTATTTAGGGGTATTCATCAATATGATGTCAATAGGCAGGAATTTGCAGGCCATCAGGCTTGTAAAATCCCAACAAAATACATTTTAAACCTAAGACAACAAGGCATACAGCTGGATGAACACAGCAGGCCAAGCAGCATCAGAGGAGCAGGAAGGCTGACGTTTCAGGCCTAGACCCTTCATTTCTGAAGAAGGGTCCAGGCCCGAAATGTCAGCCTTCCTGCTCCTATGATGCTGCGTGGCCTGCTGTGTTCATCCAGCTCTACGCCTTGTTGTCTCAGATTCTCCAGCATCTGCAGTTCCTACTATCTCTGATACATTATAAACCTAAGTATGGCAGGGTTGTCTGGGGTCTAAATTTTTGGGGTTAAGGAATTACAGAGTGGACATTCTGATGTACAGAATTTCAGGGAAACTCCTCCCGTCATGGGCAATTTATTTTAAAACAATAAAACTGTTCATACTTGAGCACAAAGCCAAAATCAATAATTTAGCTTTGAATCCAGCATTTGTTTTTGTTACAATCAACTATGGAGGCAGGTAGTAGCTTGAACATCCATGGATCACAGAGTCAGCTCACTGTTTAAAATTGCAGCTTTATTCAAACAGATGCAATTTTCATAACTAGGATGTCCAAAACACCAGCTTCAGATTTTTAAGGAAAAGGACTAATTCTGCTGGAAGCATTTAAAGAGAAGGAACATTTTGGAGAGGTTTAAGTGTTCCTTGGGGATTGGCTAGAATTGACATGATAAGTTTAGTGGAACTACAAGATGTCAAGTCATTTAGATTCCCTGAACCCACTAAAATTTTGAAATAAAACCTAACTTGCTGTGGATGCTTGCAATTTCACTACCTGTCTGTTAACATAAGCCTGTTGGGTATCTTCATTGGAATAGTCATGGGGGTACGTTGTAGGCTCATTGTTTAATTGACAACTCCAAATGGTTATAAAGTCTGTAATGTGGGATCTTCGATGTAAGTTTTAAAATACGGGATTAAGTACTTAAAATCATTTATATATTCTGAATGGGATTTTATGAATGAAACATCTTTAGGAAGACAGTGAAGTCTGCAATGTACACTTATTTTATTTCATATTTATAAGTTTTTCAGGTCTGCTTATGGTGGATAATGGGTGAGTTGGCATGGAGTGTGAAAGGGCAAAGAGTGACAGATGGGACAGTGTCGATTGGCATGAGTCAGCACAAAGCTGGCACTGGAGCCAAAAGGGCACTGAGGCATGGCTAGAGGAGTATAATGAGCATGGAGAGGCCTTGGCTAGGGCAATAGGAAGCAGGAGGTGGCACAGATGGGGTGGAATGGTTGTGAGGGTAACAGCCAAAAGGACTTTTTTGTCTAATGGGAACAAAATCCCAGAGCAACAATGTACATCTTTAAAACAGCCTGCCTCAGCATCCAGCAACCCCTTTGGTCATCTCTGACCTGTTTCAGAACAGCATGTCATTAACACCAATCCCATGGGAACAAAAGTCTGAAGATCGGGTGCACTTTCTCCAGAGTCGAGTTTGTAGCTTTGGGAACATTCCTGACTCAGGAGTGAAAATTTGACCCAGAGTCGCCCAAGGTCCCAGAAAGTTGTTGAAGGCATTGGGTTGTAATGAAATGTGCTGTAAACAGCCTGTTTGCTTCTAATGTGAAAGAGAATAGGGGCTCATGAGTAGCTAATTAACATTTCTACCTCAATGCAGGGTTGCCATGGGAATGAGTGCAGAGGAAGCCTTTCTTGAAAAGCAGCTTCCCTGTAAATCAACGAATATTTCAGTCAAGTTTTGGTGTGGTCTGCTAGAGGGAAGGCTGCTTGGCTTTGTAAGTTACTGTAGCTGGATATGGGAAGGTGATGTGCTTTAGACAAAGAGATGCATCCTGCAGATAGCCAAGACCCAAAGGGCTGAATGGCCTACTCTTGTTCCTCAGTCCTGCATTCCAACAATTCCAGGAAATTCATGTGGACATGAAAGTGGGAAGAAGAATCATCAGAAAGGGCTTTACTGCTCGTTTACAACTTTTAGAAATGCTCTGACAACTGAAATCCTAGAGACAGTCATTTGCAGTTACTACTCATGAATATGAAAATGATTGGAAGCTAGGGGTAACTGTGGACCATTTACTAAGGACTGTGGTCCCATGGAGAATGCAATGTGTACTAAACATAAAGGGGAATATTCCCTTCTGCAGTTTAAAGTGTTCGTTGCCTACAAACAGAAAATTGTGTTCAGTCAAGTGTCTTTTTCAAGTATAGAGTTCTGAAGGAGAGGCATATTTGATTGAAAGGGAATTCTTGTTTCTCCCTCCACAAATGCTGCCAGACAAGCTGAATTTATCCTGCACTCTATCTTTTATTTCTGATTGCCAGCATTTGCAATATTTTGCTTTTATGTTCATGGCAATTTTAGCAGTTTTTTAACAGTAAGAAATTGTAACATGTGAAATTCTATGTCCTTCTTTCAGCTAGTAGCTGAAAGTTTAAAACTATTTTTAATGGATGGTAACTTTTTCTCTTAAAAATAAATACACACCCTAAGTGATAGCAAGTTCCACATTCTAACTGCTCACTGAGGGGAAAAAGAACTTCACCTAAATTCCTTACTAGATTTATTGAAGACGATCTTGTATATATGGCCTCCCTTACATTCCTCATTTCGGAATAGGGAACATGATCTTGTGCCCAATAAAAATTGCTTTTTGACCTATATAAATAATTGACTGACTGAAACCCACTCTGATGTCCTTTTATGAATGGTTAGCAAAGACTTGAGGATCCTCACCTAACTGGGGATCAATAAAACGTAAACACATTCCTGACTAGATCTGTGGAGATACATGGATTTTTATGTCAGGGTCAACAGGAAGAAGTGAGAGATTTATTTGCTTGTGGCGTGTCTCCAAGCTCTGACCACTGTTCTTACCCTTACGAGCCAAAAATCACAGCCAAGAAAATTTAGAGGTTAATGCCATTAGAATAGACTCAACCTACACTCCATTGAACAAAATTGGATAGGCCACATCTTGTATCTTTAAAGCAAGCACACTTGCATCTGCACTGAGTACTCAATACACACAAATTATATCGCCATAGTGCCAATCAGGATAGTCTTGCTTCTGGTGCTATAGGGTGGCCTTGAGAAGATACCTGCCTAACATGTTACAGAGCAGTGAAGGAACACCATATTGTTGTCACCCTGCCCACCTGGCTGATGCAATGCTGGAAAACCCAACCTGGACCACGAAGGTGCTGAAAATGAATTTGCACAGCGCACTTGGGAACAACCAGTGCTGAGCTGCAAGGTGAGCCCCACATTACTGTTTCTTAAAAGACCAAGCACTCAAATTGGACGCAAGGTCATTTTTAAGATCTTTCGCTTCTGGGAAATATCCGAAAGTACCTCTGAGTGCATTTGGAGGTATTGTGTGGGGTTCTTGTATTTATGTCATTACACCCACACAGGGAGCGCCGAGGAGGTTATGACCTGGTCTCATAAAGGCTCACTCCTCCTTTAGGGTACTCATTAAAACCTACCTATCCTAGTGCTGCTTTACGTGACTCACGTCAAATTTTGTCTGATCATTGTTCTTTGAAATATTTTAGGACATTTTATCACATTAAAGGGCAGTTATACAAATGCAAGGGGTTGTTGTCTTGACAAGACAAGCATAAATACACTATATTTGCAAAACCCCCAAGTGCACTTCCCTGCTCCTTGCCCAATAAAAACACCAGCATGATCTCAGTTTTAATTTAAAACCAGAAGCAGGAAGATCATTTTACCCAACCCACAGATAAAGGGTTACACTAACAAAACTGATACTGAGCTGACTGCTAACAGCAAAGTAGCTAGAACCCTCTAGATCAACTGGTTTAAAAACAAAAAAAAAATCATTTAGCTCCATTAAGTTTTGAAGCAGCCATGAAAAGAAGCAGTCTTCAAATTTCAAATCAACAGATTGAAATAATTTACTCTACATGTGAGATTATGGAGAATAATGGATACCTGGAAGTGATTACTAGTCTATAATCTCACTGGCAAAGGGTCAAACAACATTTGAAAAAAAAGAAACATCTGAAAGTGGAGATGAAATTGGAGCCTAATAATCACTCCCAGCTATGAATCACTTCACTTTTTCTTTAGTTAAGCATATACAGGCAATTTACTCCCTGGTGTTCAGCGAGGGGCAGCTTTTGTTCTATTTTTAAAATGTTAACTCTCAAAATTCTGCTTACAACCACACTAAACAGAACCAGGTGGCATGTGAATCTCTTGCACAAGGTCTCTGACCCTTTTTTATCTCATCACTGAAGTTCGTTTGACACTAGTTTGGATAGAGGTAATAAAAGTCCCCATTAATTATTTCTGCCTGTTTCTGCACATCCTGGTGTGGGTTTTAGATTGGGCAGGGAATGAAAGGAGTTGCCAATTCATCAATGACTGGTTTGTTCATAAACCGAAAAATAAATTCCGTCAGAGAATCAAATCAAATTGTCTTTTTTCCCCTCACAAAATAGCATTTTGGGTTACAGTTCTTGAGAAATCTGAGATAAAGTAAATGCAGCATGCTAGAAATGAAGGGGTGGTTTTGTATCGATAGATTGCAATAGTTTCCTCCATTTGTGATTTTTCTCATCTTATGTGTGGGTCTACCAACTCAAGGAGACAGATTACTAGAATAGTCAACAACTACCAGAATACCAAGTGGCTGGTGGAATAGTAGACGACAAACTATGTAGCTATGTTCCTGCAATAACGATACCATCAACGCCTCAGGTGATAGATCTACTTATCTACTGTTGCATATCAAGCTTCAAGTACGTTTATGATATATTACAGTAATGTTTGCGTTCTTTTTCACACCTTCTCCAGCTTTGTTAGCTTCTGTACTTTACCTCAAAGACAACTTCAGGTGAAGAGATCACCAGCTCTACTGCCCAATTAAACTTCCAACATCAGTCCAAGTTAAATTAACACCGGACCACTTCAGCTACCCTGTCTCCAAATTTCAAAAAAGCAGTAGAGTATAATAACACACCAAATTGCTTTTTTATCATTCGTGAGAGAAAGGGAAAGCATCCCATCTTTGACTAGCCCCAAGTGAACTTCTAGAATAACAGTTTATATAAACAAATAGACAGCATGTTATCAAGTTTCCTGACAGTAAGTGTAATCAATGTTCCTTTCTCATTTCTCACTGCTGCGGCAGAAAATTAACTAACTTTAATTCAAAGGTTTCAAAAAGATTTGCTCCATTTTGAGCAGTTCAATCTACCATCTTTGAGATGTTTGACAGGGCTCATGTTATCAAAACGACAGCTATTAGCCAGAGACACAACAAAGTCAATCACAGCACTGCTTAGATTTGAATTTTGAGCTTAGTTCCACTCTCAAGCAAGGACTCTGAAAAATCATGAAACAATTGTAGCCGTTTAGGACAGGACAGAGTTTCTGACAGCAGCTGCTCTGTTTTTCCTATTTATATGCAACTGGGCTTTTAAAAAGGACTTTTTAAAATCACAGTTACCTTGGAAATTATATTTTGGAATTGTCTTAGGACTATATTTTTATAGAAAATTTATAAACCTTTATCATTGATTTCATCTCAGCACATATCCCTTTCATATTTTTAAAAATGAAGTAGTTCTGGGCTGTATTATTTCATAATCATGTATAAGAACATGACACTGTTCAATAAGACACTTCGTCTCAATTCTTTTCCATTAAGTCTTGTATTAAATTATTATTGTTGACAGTAGAGTTTGCCCTTGAATTGAAATGTGCACTGTTTTTGAAGTGAATTGTCTGCTTCTTCCAGGATAAAACGTCTTTCAAACATAACCAAAACACATTGATGGATCAATAGTTTTTATGCTTTTCAGGTTTCAAAATAAATTTTCAAATTCCTACCCCAATTCTTCCCAAAGATAGCCCTTTCTTTGGGTTTAGATTAAGTTCACAAGCCAGTTTCCAAATTATTAATTTTCGAAAGATGAATCCCCTGACCTTGCTTATTTATTTATTTTCTTTTACGGGTGTTAAGTGGATCATTGACAAACAAGCAAATATCATAACTGGAATGGATCTTTCTTCCAGCCCCACTTAATCAATTTAAAAAATGTTTGGGCTCAATGAAAGTGGTGTTCAGTTACAATCCAAAATACTGAAAAATTCAAAAAGAGGGAGAGAACAAAAAAGAACAAGAACAGAAAATGAGAACAAAAGTTAAACATAAAAGGAAATAACCAAAAAAGGAAGAGAGGGGCAACTAATGATTTACAAAAAAACATGGGAAAGAGAGAGACAGAGAATGAGAAAGTAAGCACAAGGTTTTCTAACCAAAATTATTGACTATAAAATGGTCTAATTGGGTAGACAATGTCCAGTTGCCACATTTTAACCAGGATAAAACGTCTTTCAAACATAACCAAAACACATTGATGGATCAATAGTTTTTATGCTTTTCAGGTTTCAAAATAAATTTCCAAATTCCTACCCCAATTCTTCCCAAACTAACACTATTAAATAGTGGGTTGTGAGGGAGTTGCAAACGTCTGATGACCTTTGGGCTTTCGATTGAAGACACTAATTGATAAAGTTTTTGGTAAACAAACACTTATTACCCACTACGGTCTTATTCAGCCATGGCTGATTAAGAGGTTGTAAACATGCATGCATCACCGGGAAGTGACATATTTTAAACCCTGCATAATTGTCCCTTACAAAGCTTAAAGCCGTCCATGACTTATTTAATTAGAGCCAGCCCCTCGAATGCTTAATTCTTCGCACACCAGTGAAGGAAATGTAGTAAATCCCCAAGGTGGTGTTGGCGGCTCCATTACCATGACTCACTCTACGTGCAAAAGAGAGGAAACAAAATCTTTCATTCAGCTGAAATACTTCTGTCAGTCAAAAAAAAAACACATCATTGAACAAGAGAAAGGGATTAAGGGAGGACGCTCAAGAAAAACGAGTCAATTAATGACAAAACGCCCAATGATAAATGAGGGTAATATGCTTCATTTGATTATCACGTAATATACTTAATTATAGCACTTCCTGCCAATTAATTAAGTTGCCTATGTCATCAGCCATTTGATATCCAGTCTCTCTTCCCTTGAGATGAGAAGTCTCATCTCCTGAAGGATTATAGGCACAAAGGCAACAATATTTTACACTTAGCTTTTTTAAACAGCTCAGGCTTTTGGCTGACAATTTATTTTGAGATTTTTAAAGAATGTAAGTTTTCGTTGAAGTAACTTCTTGTTGCCATTTTCATTCATTCACCCCTAGTAGAAAGGAAATCCCTCTCTAATTCACCCACTACCTTCTTACCAGCTGTCTCTGACCATCCCCAAATCTGCTTTAATGTTCCATGTACTATCCTCAAGACATGCAGGTTGCTAAGTAGCTCAACCCTAAGCCTGCTAGGATGCACAAATTTGACAGACCAGTGCAATTCATCTGCAGATTTTCCTTGTTTATCTGCAAGTGGATTGTGTTGGGATCTAACCATCAATCAGTCATTTGAATAATTAGTAAGAATGGAAACAAAAGGAGTAGGCCATTTGGCCCCTTGTGCTTCCTCTGTCATTCAACTCAATCATGGTTAATCTTGGGCCTTGATGCCATTTTCCCCCACCAGCCCTATAACCCTGAAAGTCTTCAATATCTAGGCTATGAGAATCATTGGGATTAAGAAGGAGCTTTCTGCAGTCGATGGGGTGCTATGCATGTTGAAGTAGCATGGATGGGGCATGGGCAGTGCATGGGAGATGAGGGTGGGAGGGCTATATTTTGTTTTATTGTAATTTTAACAGCTACCATAAAGTTCATTGAGGGTAGTCCTTCCCACATGCTGCATCCACACCAACCCCTGTACCTGCTTTCAACTTCATTTTCCTTTTTTTGGCGGGTGATAGAGTTTGGGCTCAGATCCAATTAACATCCACACCACCTTCTCTCTTTTCTCCGCTACACACCGCCAACTCTGATCTAAAAGTTGGAACCATCTGGGTCTTTAGTTAGTTCTGAATTGGGTTAGCAGAGCCAGGAATTTGCCTGTTTCTGCACTCTCGAAACAGAAGTGAAAATCCAAGCCTATGTTTCAAAACTACTTCACTGGGTGTAATTTGGGAAGGAGAAAAGTTTGGTAAAAATGCAAATATTTTGTTCTTTTCAATTTTAAATCATAATACTTTTTAAAGTTCCACCACTGACTATATGCCAGACCACTCTCAAGTGAGGGTCTTGATGGTCCTGACTGGTATCACACTTGTAGTCAACTATAATAGGGTGACATGGTGGCTCAGTGGTTAGCACGGCAGCCGCAGTGCCAAAGTCCCAGGTTCGATTCCACCTTCGGGTAACTGTCTGTGTGGAGTTTGCACATTCTCCGTGTGTCTGCTTGGGTTTCCTCCAAGTACTCCGGTTTCTTTCTACAATCCAAAGATGTGCAGTCTACATGGATTGGCCATGCTAAGTTGCCCATAGTATTCAGGGATAGGTCTGGATGGGATGCTCCAAGGGTCAGTGTGGACTTGTTGGGTGGAAGGACCTGTTTCCACACTGTTGGGATTCTATGATAATGGTAGGAAAACTTACAACCCTCTAGTTTTCAAAACTAACATTCCATTTGCTCTGATTTTTTTTTGCACCTGACTACCTGTGCAACATTTTAGTAACCTGTAACCCCAAACTCTCTGGGAAAGCCATCATTCCCAGCTTTTCACCACATTACCGTAAGTTCTTGGAAGTATCAAGCATCTCAACTGGGTGGTATGAACAAAATGTGCAATAATAATTATAGGCAGGCTCCATGAGCCTGCCCAGTTACTATGGACTGCTTAAGGACTTTTTTTCCCTCAGCCAAAAAATTGTACGGCCAGCGAGATGGGATACGAAACTGGTAGGAAAATGATCCACAGAGTTTCAGTTTTTTACTGTTCATTAACTTACCCCACTTAATGTAACCTTATAGATGCAGTGTAAAAGCACATTGGGAAAAATGGCACGAATGGATAAAACACTGCAACAAAAGATATTAAACTAACAGTGTTAATCACAACTGTTCCACTGTGGATACAGAATACATTAGATACTCTATAGGCTCTGTATGGACACTTGGTGCTGTTTGAGGAGATCTAACCATCATGAAGAAAATAAAGACAAACAAGTTTTTATGATAATCAAGTTCCTTCAATGTCAGATTCTACATGCATGCTGGCAATGCCAGCTCTACCTCATCGCCACCTGTCTCATCTGCTCAGCCCCTCTGATTTGCACACTGCTTGTCCATCAAACAGGGTGAAGAAAGATTTAGCAGAATGTTACTGGGACTGAAGGGTTTGAGTTATAAGGAGAGGCTAGATAGGCTGGGACATTTTAACTGGAGCATAGGAGATTGAGGGGTGACCTTATAGAGGTTTATAAAATCATGGGGGGCATAGATAAGGTGAATAGCAGAGGTCTTTTCCCTAGGGTTGGGGAGTTCAAAACTAGATGGCATAATTTTAAGGTGAGAGGAAAAAGATTTAAAAGGGACCTGAGGGGGTAACTTTTTCACATAGAGCATGGCGCATGTGTGGAATGAACTGCCAGAGGGACTGGTAGAGGCAGGTACAGTTACAACATTTAAAAGACATTTGGACAGGTACATGAATAGGAAATACTTAGAGGGATATGGGCCAAATGCAGGCAAATGGGACCAGTTTTATTTGGTCAGCATGGACAAGTTGGACTGAAAGGACTGTTTTGGTGTAGTATGACTCTATGGCTCTGCACAGTTTCAAACTTTTTATTCTTTCCATTGCCTAGGGCTGCCTGTTTTCACCTCTGTAATATTATCCAGATAATTCAAAACTTCAGCTCATCTTCTGATCATTCATGCCTTTGCTAATCTACTCTTTCAAAGCTCTGCTGGTCAGCCTCCCACCCTCTGCAAACTTGAACTCATCTGACATTTGGAGGTTGAAACCTTAACTTGCACAGTTCTGTTCACCCATCACCCCTTTCTCACTAACTTACTTTGGCTTCTGACTCAGCAACCTGTCACTTTTAGAATTCTCATGTACGTATTCAAGTTCTGCCATGACCTCATAAATCCTACCACTAATACCTCCTCCAGTCCTTCTCCCCAACCTGTCAGACAGACAATATATCATATTAATATTAAAATTATTGGATTAAAACTAAAAGGGGTTACAATGGATTTGGCCAGTTGTTCAGCTGGCTGTGAGGTTGTGCCCAAATAGCTTACAATTTAGCTTCAAAACATTGATAGATTTCATTGCTTTAAAAAGAAAATCATGTTCCTCTGAAGTATTTTAGGGTATTCAACTAGTGAGGATGCTATACAAATGCAACAAGTGTTGAAAACTCTCAGCCGGTCGGATGATAGCTTAAGATGGTTTTAAGTGATAGCCTTCATCAAGACATGAGTTTTCACGGACTAGCCCACACAAAACAATATCAAGATCCTAACTAATCGGCTAAATATTTATCGTCCACTATTTTTTAAATTTTGATTTCCAGCAACTGTAAATTAACTTCATAAGTAGTAACTATAATTCGTTCTTCACTCACCCTCCAGGGGGCACTGGTCATCAAATAATTGTCCTTTCAGTTCTCCATGTAATACCTCCTGCAGGAGAGACAGAAAAGAAACACATTACAGACAAGGAACAGATGTGTTTGAATAGGAAGGAATCTCAGTCGCTGAATCATTAACACAAAGGATAAGCGCTTCCCTGCAGAGAGGACCTCGAATAAAAGCAGCAACAGATCCCAGTAACAGATCCCAGTAACCCACTTTGTTGTGTAAAAATCAAAATGCCTCAAAACACTCCCCCCGCCCCCCTACTGCCAAGTGAAGAGCAGTTGTTTGAAAGAACTCACTTAACTGCTACTCTTATTTTGAAGAAAGAATGGTCTACAAACACAGGTGGGGTACTTTACCGGCAGTTTGAGGGCACCGAATCTTTGCAAAGCATTGTACATATTCAGCTCATTACACCCATGCTGTACTTCCAAGAATTTATCCCCTTACTTCCCCTGATCTCTTCCTATACCCTAATTATATTTCTGTGTTTCTCCAGTCCGCATTTACAAACTGTTCTGACTCCCAAAAGATTTTGTGAGGCCATGAAGTGCTTGACCAAGTCGCCATGCAAGAAAATTCTCTGAACTTCATTCTGCATTTGGAAATGAAATGTAATTAATTAATTTTCTCTAACTACCATCTCACTCTCCAGTGGAATATTTCTTACACCACATTTTAGCCTTCAAAAGTCTCCCACGATTTCGCACACCTCTATCCTGATTGCCTCATAACCTTTTGTGTTCTATCAGATGGAGTGCCAATGTCTTCAGTGTCTCCCTATAGCTACAGCCTCTCACTTTTTATAAGCGTGAGCTGTGCTCGCTCCACAACCGCAAGTTGCTCAAGGCAACCTTGTCTGGACATCATGTTCAAAGTCAGTCTTAACTGATGATTTATACATTACATTTATCATTATCATTTTGAATTTGTACTTTATGATCCTATTCACAAATCTGTTCTAAAAATAGAAGTTTATCAATGGGCCATTTGAAACCCATTGACTGCCTTATTCTCTATTCAGATTGTGGCCTCGTGTGCATTCCTGACTTGCGTAGCCCCATCACTGGGTGACCACACCTTCACCTGTCTCCATTTAAGACACAAAAATATGGGGAAGTTACAGACAGAACTTGGAACAGATAAGAGTACAGCACAGGAACAGCCCCTCAGCTCACCATGTCAGTGCCAATCATGATGCCATTCTAAGTGAATCCCATCTGCCTGCACACAGTCCATTTTCCTCTACTCTCTGCCTGCTCATATGTCATTCTAAATGCCTCTTAAATGTTGCTATCGTATCTGCTTCCACCACCTCACCGGCAATGCATTCCAGGCATGGATCACGTGCTGTGTAAAAAAGCTTGCCTCGGCCATCTCCTTTAAATTTTCCCTCTCTCATCTTAAACATATGCCCCCTAATATTTGACATTTCCACCCTGGGAAAAAGACTCTAACTATCCACATTCTATTCATGCCTCCCATAACTTCTATTGGGTTGCTGCTCAGCTTCCAAAACTCTAGCAAAAATAATCAAAGATTGTCCAACTTCTCCTTGTAGCTAACACACTCCAATCCAGGCAACACCCTGGTAAACCTCTTCTGTACCTTCTCCAAAGCCTCTACAGCTTTCCTATAATGTGACAATCAGAACTGCATACAATACTCCAATTGTAGCCCAACCAAAGTTCTGTACAACTGCAACATGAATTTCCAAATGTTATGTTCAATGCCCCAATCGATGAAGGCAAGCATGCTATATGCCTTCTTTATCCACTTGTGTTGCTGCTTTCAAAGAGCTACAGACTTGGACCTCGAGATCCCTTTCTACATCAATGTTGCTATGGGTCCTGCCATTTACTGTATACTTTCCTGTTGCATTTGACTTCCCAAATGGAATCACCTTACAATTATCTGGATTAAATTCCATCTGCCACTTCTCTGCCCAACATTCCAACTGATCTATATCCTTTGACAACCTTCCTCACCATCCACAACTCCATCAACTTTTGTGTCATCTGCAAATTTACTAATCAGACCACCCACATTTTCATCCAAAACATTTCTATATGTTACCAACAGCAGTGGTCCTAGCATTGATCCTTACGGAACACCACTGGTCACAGACCTCCAGTCAGAGAAACGCCCCTCCACAACTACCCTCTGACTTCCATGACCAAGCCAATTTTGTATCCAGCTTATCAACCCACCATGGATCTCATGTGACTTAAACTTCTGAACTATTCTACCATGAAGTAGCTTGTCAAATGCTTTAGTAAAGTCCATGTAGACACCATCCGCTGCTCTACTGTTAATCATCTTTGTCACTTCCTCAATATCGGGGAAGTCAAAATCACCCACGACAACAACCCCGTTGTTTTTACATCTTTCCTTGATCTTTCCATAATTTACCTACATATCTGTCCCTCTATCTCCTGTTGGTTATTGGGAAGCTTAGTGTATAACCACATTATAGTGATTATACTTTTCTTATTTCCGAGTTCTACCCATATAGCTTCGCTGGATGAGCCTTACATGATATCATCTCTTAGTGCAACTGTGACATTCTCCTTAATCAGTAATCCAGCTCCCCAACCCCTTTTACATTGCTCGCTATCTCACAAAAAACATCTAAACCCTGGGACATTGAGCTGTCAGTCCTGTCCTTCTCTCAACCAAGTTCCTATAACGGGCGCAACAACGTAGTTCCATGTACTAATTCAGGTTCTAGGCACATCTCCTTTACCTGTTATACTGCTTGCAGTAAAATAAATACGCTTCAGACCACCAGTTCTGCCATGTTCATTAACCTGGCCCTGCTTGTTCTTCCTGTTAGACTTATTTGATGTAACTTCTACCTTCTCCTCAATCACCCCCAGTGCTGATCTACTGCGCCGGTTCCCCCCTTCCACCCCTTTGACTTGCCTCCGCCACCTGCCACACTAGTTTAAGCCCTCCTGAGTAGCACCAGCGCACCTCCTTGTGGCTGGTGCCAGAATCGACATCCAGAATATACAGCAGAAATACAGAAGGAGAAAAACACTCTACTGATGGGCAAGAGGGATTTCTCAGAAATCATCAGGTCAACTTTTTAAGAAAATTCTTCATTAAAATGACACAAACTTTGCAGCAGGCATTTGGCCCAAGTGATAAATAGCTGGTATGCCCCACACACATCTATCACATCAGCACATTCACCTATTTGTTGCTCTCTTGTGCACTTGCAAGCTTCCCCTTAAAAATGCATCTGTAAATTAGTGACAGAAACAGAACAAACATTTGTACCTGCTCAACTCCACTTTTATATTTGAAATAACTCCCAAGTCAACGACAGGCTAAAACTCTGATCCTCTCCGTGCATTAGGATCTGCACCTGTAACACATTCACTCAATCGATTATTCTGGCCTGTGGAGTTAAAACTACCCAGTGAAATCTGAGAAACCCATAATCTCTCGTTCTGACCTCTAATGGGGCTCGCTGTTTCTGACAAGTGACAGTGACTTGTTTCAGTTAAACCTCAGCAAATAACCAGAAGATTTTTCTCCCTTGCCCTTGTCTTTCCAAAACACTTTTCTTGGGCACCTTCTCTTCTGCTAACACCATTGTGAATCATCTGCAGTATGCATGCAAGCCTTTGAAGTCTCCCAGGCAGAGGGAGGTGTACAAACAATTCCCAAATCATTTGGGAAGCAGCCGTCATTGATCAGGGATTCTAGCAAGGGATGTATCAGGATTGAAGTACACACACATAGCAAAACCAGTTCCTCCTTGTTTCGCTCACTATGAACAAAAGAGGACTGGCAAAATGACAAGAGTTTGGGCTGGGAGAGAAGGCTTTGTTGCAGGCAAATAGCCAAATCTCTTCTTTGTCACCACAAACCCATCATATTACCAAGGCTCGTGCGAGATAAAGGACAAGGCTATGAAAATAAATCAAGATGGTTTCGGCATTAGTTCAGAGAAACAAAGAAAAGACGAGCTCCAATTTATTCTGTTTGATAACTGGACTCAGTGAGAGACTGGCAGGTTTACTTAATTAAGAAGTGTCAGGAATACTTTTTATAAATCTACAGTTGAGACTTGATAAGTTTAGGTCTGAACACATGGTGGTAATTTCTTGATAAAATTCATAGAATTCTTAGGAATATTATCAGGCAGACGGGAGAGGAAGCGCTAGATAAGTGTTTCACTGCCTGCTGTTTTCTCACAATGGTCAACTGTAAAGGGCTGCAGATTGTTCAAACAAAACTGTAACACCACAAGGGACTGTTCTTCAGTTTACAGGTCTTGTACAGGACAGAAAAAACAGTTCTGAAGATGTTCTCCATAGAATCTGGCCAGGTTTTCATGTGAACGGTACAAGCTTTCCTTATGCAATCGTACAGAATAGGGAATAAAGTATGACAATGTCTAATGAATAAATTACACAGGGGAAAGGGCATAGCATCTCAGCTCCAAAGAATAGAAACTTACATTTATTCATAGATTTGTACAGCATAAGAGATCACCATTCAGCCTGTCATCCATCTGCTGGCTCTTTTGAAAGAGCGACTTAGTTAGTTCCACTTCCTGACAAGTCCTGCCCTACCAATTCTCCTCTTCTAATAATTATACAACTTTATTTTGCAAGTTGCTGTTGAAACTGCTTTAACCACTCTTTGACATAATTAATTCCAGATCATCATCACGTTCATAGTTCTTACATGTTCTCAAGAAATTCCAGAATAATTTACAGACAATTAGGTGCTTTATCAACAGAACAGTAACTATGCTTTCGGGGTAGGGGAAAATGTCATTTTTTTGATAGCATTGGACAATCATTATTGGAGATGAACTCCCTCTCAGTCTTCTTCAAAATAGTGTCGTTCGATGTTTTACATCAATCCAAGTGGACAGAGCTGTGAATTGACAGCTCAACCAAAAGATGGCATCTCCAACAGTGCAGCTCTCACTCCACATGTGGAATAGTGCAGGTGGGATTATGTGCATGAGTCCTTGGAGTGGAACTTGAAACCATGACTTTAAGATTCAGGGTTGACTGAAACAAATTGGCAGGTTATAGACCATCAGCGGCTGGCTCTAAATCGCTCCCCCATTACCATTTCTGTTGCCACAGAAGCCTACGGAATCGTTTCAGGAAAGACGCAATACATGCTGCCAACCCACTATTGCACCATCATCAAATTAGCATCCATGTTTCTGCATTACATTCGTATCTGCATTTCAAGTTGGAGAGGCTGGATAGGTGGGACTGGAGCGTAGGAGGTTGCAGGAAGACCTTATAGAGGTTTATAAAATCACAAGGGATATAGATAGGGTGAATGACAGGTGTTTTTTTTCCCTAGGGTTGGGGATTTCAAGACCAGGGAATATTTTTAAGGTGAGAAGAGAAAGATATAAAAAAGCCATGAGGGGCAACTTTTTACACCGAGAGGGGTTTGTGTGTGGAATGAACTTCCAGAGGAAGTGATGGATGCGGGTACAGTTACAATGTTTAAAAGATATTTGGATGCGTACATGAATAAGAAATGTTTGGAGGGATATGGGCTAAGCGCAGGCAGGTAGCACTAGTTTAGTTTAGGATAATGGTTGGCATGGTCTGTTACATGTCTTACTCTGAGCAATCTTCGCACAAACTTTCAGATAGGGACAATCACAACTAGCTTTGCAGTAAACTTATTTCACTCGGCATTGCTCAGTATCAGTGATCAGGGTCCAACTTCTACCATTCAAATTAGGAAATTATAATCTCAGACAAATCAAATGTCCAAAAAACTGGGTTTGGGTGACATTCGGGAAAGCTTCTGTGTAATGAAGTTTTGAAACCGACTTCTCTGATTTACTTCTCTCACACACACACACGCACACACACGCGCACACACACACACACGAGAAGACAGAGCCAGTTGACTGTTCCCAAGATCTGTGGAATCACTGCCAATCACCTTTCAACTCCACCATTTCCATCTTTTCAAGTAGAGTCAGGTTACAAAACAGCTGTCATCACTTGGAGGGGAAGAATAAAGGACCAGGTTACATCAGCCCAAACTCTGCAACGACTCCCATCGCCAGCAAGCCTCCCCTTTGCATTCCCAAGGAGCCAGAAACACTACAGAGCTTTGTTCAACACTTCACTTCAGAAAGGTGACCTTTATGAGCTACTCATTTCAGTCAACAGGTTGATAAGGACATTGTGCTAAGTGCACAGGAGCTTCCTAAACAACACAAGCTTCTAGATAAAAGTCAATGGATGGGCAGCGGTGTGAAGAGGCGACCGGAAGTCATAGATCTGATAGCAGTATCTCAACGAAAGATAATCTACGCTTTGAAATGTGACCAGTGAGCTCCATTAACACCTCCTGTTTTATGTCCAACAAACTGCACATTTGCCATTTGTATTTCCAGATGAAAGACTTTTTTTTAAAAAACAAGAGTGCAAGACTGAGCCAACTCAGATTTCAAGCCGAAACTTTCAAAATGAAACAAGTGTTCCTGTTGAAATGTGTCCAAAGACTTCTCAATTTCTTCATAAATTGTTAATGTGCAATTCGCTGATATTTTGTTTCCAAGTGAAAATAATTTATTTTTATCAATGAGTCACATGGGGAGGTGATGGCCTACTGGTATTATCACCGAGGGCTGTTAATCCAGAGACCCAGATAACATTCTGGAGATCTGGGTTCGAATCCTGCCACAGCAGATGGTGAAATTCAAAACATCTGGAATTAAGAATCTAAAGATGACTGTGAATCCATTGTTGATTGTCAGGAAAAAAAACCCATCTGGTTCACCTAATGCTCTTTAGGGAAGGAAACTGCCATCCTTACCTGGTCTGGCCTACATGTGACTCCAGACCCACAGCAATGTGGTTGACTCTTAACTGCCCTCTGGGCTATTAGGGATGGACAATAAATGCTGCCTAGCCAGCTATGCTCTCATCCCGTGAATGAATAAAGAAAAATTGAAACAAAGAAATGTTACATTTTTTAACAGAGACAACAAGGTGCAGGGCTGGATGAACACAGCAGGCCAAGCAGCATCATAGGAGCAGAGAGGCTGACGTTTCGGGCCTAGACCCTTCATCAGAAAAGGGGGAGGGGAAGGGGGTTCTGAAATAAATAGGGAGAGAGTGGGAGGCGGATAGAAGAGGGATAGAGGAGAGGATAGGTGGAGAGGAAACAAACAGGTCAAAGAGGCGGGGATGGAGCCAGTAAAGGTGAGTGTAGGTAGGGAGTTAGGAAGGGGATAGGTCAGTCCAGGGAGGACGGACAGGTCAAGGGGGCGGGATGAGGTTAGTCGGTAGGAGATGGAGGTGCGGCTTGAGGTGGGAGGAGGGGATAGGTGGGAGGAAGAACAGGTTAGGGAGGCAGGGACGAGCTGGACTGGTTTTGGGATGCGGTAGGGGGAGGGGAGATTTTGAAACTTGTGAAATCCACATTGATACCATTGGGCTGCAGGGTTCCCAAGTGGAATATGAGTTGCTGTTCCTGCAACCTTCGGGTGGCATCGTTGTGGCACTGCAGGAGGCCCAGGATGGACACGTCGTCTGAGGAATGGGAGGGGGAGTTGAAATGGTTTGCGACTGGGAGGTGCAGTTGTTTATTGCGAACCGAGCGTAGGTGCTCTGCAAAGCGGTCCCCGAGCCTCTGCTTGGTTTCCCCGATGTAGAGGTAGCCACACCGGGTACAGCGGATGCAGTATACCACACTGGCAGATGTGCAGGTGAACATCTGCTTGATGTGGAAAGTCTTCTTGGGGCCTGGGATGGGGGTGAGGGAGGAGGTGTGGGGGCGAGGGAGGAGGTATGGGGGCAGGTGTAGCACTTCCTGCGGTTGCAGGGAAAAGTGCGACGCAATAAGAACCAAAAAAGAATCCCCCTCGTCCTCACGTACCACCCCACCAACCTCCGGATCCAACGCATCATCCTCCGACACTTCCGCCATCTGCAATCCGACCCCACCACCAAAGACATCTTTCCCTCCCCACCCTTATCTGCTTTCCGGAGGGACAACTCTCTCCGTGACTCCCTTGTCCGCTCCACACTCCCCTCCAGCTCCACCACACCCGGCACTTTTCCTTGCAACCGCAGGAAGTGCTACACCTGAATCTAGTCTGCTGCATTCGCTGCTCACAATGTGGTCTCCTCTACAATGGGGAAAACAAAGCGTAGACTGGGTGACTGCTTCACAGAACATCTACGTTCTGCTTGCAGAAAAGACCCTGAGCTACCTGTTGCCTGCCACTTTAACACACCGCCCTGTTCCCTAGCCAACATCTCTGTCTCTGGCCTGCTGCAGTGTTCCAGCGAAGCTCAGTGCAAGCTGGAAGAACAACACCTCATTTTCCACTTGGGGACCCTACAGCCCTCTGGACTCAATATTGTGTTCAATAATTTCAGGGCCTAAACTCTCCTATGTCCTAGCCCCTACTCCACATACCAGGTCTTGTTATCACATAGCCTGCCATTACACACTACCAATCCCCATTAACAACTATTCACCCTCCTAGCCAGATCATTATCAACTCCTTTGTCTATCCAGCTGCTCTTCTCGCTCTCTTTGGGCTCTATCCTATCGTTTACTCCCTACCCCATTTCCCTCCCTACTTTCTGCATATAAACTGACGGTTTCCCAGCCACCATCACTTCTGAGGAAGGGTCACCGAACCAGAAACGTTAACTCTGATTTTTTCTTCACAGATGCTGCCAGACCTGCTGAGCTTTTCCAACAACTTCTATTTTTGTACTTGCCTCAACTACGCTGCCTTCTGCTAGTTCATTCAGCATATGTTTCCCCTGGCTGAAACAAACATGCTTTGGACTCTAGTATCATCTTGCAACCAGTTCCCCTCTTATCAGTTTTAATCAAATGTAAAAAACTCTACGTTGCATCCATTACCAAGTGTATTCATCTTGCAACTCCACCACAATCACCCAATTTCATCCAGGCTTTGCTCACACCCATTCAGAAATCTGTATCCACACCTTTGTCACCTCTTACACCATCATTCTAAAGCTCTTAGGTTGCCCACATTCTTTCCCACTCAAATCTATTACACTACCTTGTGTATATTTATGGCTGAGATAATAGATTTTTGATCAGTACAGGAAATCAAGGGTTTTGGAGAAAATGCAGGAAATTGACAGGAGGAATGTTGGTTTAATCATGATCCTATTCAATGGCGGAGAAACGGATGAATGTTCCTATTTCTTATGGTCTTATAGATTCACTTTAGCTCGGTTTATCCCAGCATGGTGAACTTCAAATCCTTCTGTTCATCCTCAAACATATCCACAGGCTTTTAAGTATACCATTTAAGTTGTTACCTCCTGCTTTGTATCTTCAGTTAGTCCTACGACTCTGGTCTTGTGATTTCACTCACCATTGATGAAACTGCCCTCAATTACTTCAGTCATACTCCTCGGAAATGCCTCTCAAAATCTTGCTCTTGAATTGGAGATGCCTGCAATTCTCCAATTCCAACCTCTTGCACACTCATCTACGTACCAGTGGCGGCCATGCTTTCACTAAAGTAGGCCCTAAATTCTAGAATTCCCTCCCTAAACCTCTCCTCCTGCCACTCCACCTTTGAAATACCTCTTAAAACTCTCTTCTTGACTAGTTTTTGGTCTCCCATCCAAATATCCCTACTTGGCTCAGTATAACTGCCCTGTCTTGGCATATTTTAATATGCCAGAGGCATCATATTGGACAAAAATTTAGAACAGAAAGGGTGAGAAACAGAGAGATTCCATTTACATTGTGCCTACTTCATTCAGGTAATTAAACAGAATGAAACATACATACATTCATGAAATAATGTTAAAACAAATTTCTGCAATTTTGCAATGCATCTTAAAACAGGAAACATAACATTTGATCAGTTAATGCTCCCTAAAGTGAAAGGAAATTAAATAGCGCAGAGCTTCAGGCAACCTAAAAAGATCACAAAGATTTCAAGATATTTAATACTTCAAAATCCTAAAAAAAGTTTATAGTCTGCTCCAGTTTTCCAGATAGTTCTAGGCAAAGGCGAAAAAAAAATGCATTTGTCAGAATAGTTTATTGACCAGAACTACTTTATTACAAAGTTACATTTTAAATTTAATACACAAATCCCACTCAAGATTTTAATCCATGTTGACAAGTAATAATTGAATGAGTCACTTTACACAATCAGTCAGTCTCCAACTTTTGACATATTTGCCACTGAAGGAATCAAGAGAATACACTTGGTCTGTATCCTTTACAAACACACGGGCCCTTGTAACACCTCACAGATTTAAGATAATTACTTTCAAAAGAATTGAATACAGGCTTGTAAAGGAAATAGCAATATGGCTATTTGGCCTGTCTGGCTGAATGATTGAGTTTTTGTCATCTCTTCAACTCTAATCACGGCACAAAGCAGCCGAGCTTCCAAGCTCTTGCTCTGTTGCAACAAACAAAGGGTAAACATTTGACCTTTGACCTGGGGCCATATGGGCGTCATAAGCCTAGCACTAATTCTCTTCGAATGTGTCAATTAGAGGCTGAGGGAGGAGTGCCAATAGGAAGTCACCATCTCAGAAGGTAATGCAGCCCGTAGTTCAGACTACACAGAAGCGCCCTCCATTTTGAAGTCCAACTTATTAAAAACCTGTACAGTTCCCTTCACAGCCTAGTCACCATACAGCAGGAGACCCACCACTGAGCCACAGCTGTGGTCAGGTAAGTGAGGAGGACTTCAAAGACCTCCCTGGCCTGCTAATAGCAAGTAGCCTCTGAGCAGCTGGTCTCGTCCTCAATATCTTGGCTGGGAGAGTGGGAATTTGGTGCTGGAGGATTTACCTATCTGCAAAGTTCTAGTTGTCCTGTGACAATAGATCTCATTGGCCTTTAACAAGCTCAATTGTCTGTTGCAACCTGCAGGAAAACTGGCTGCAGTTTGGATGGTGCTGAACAAATTGTACACCTATTCTTTGCTACATGTTCTGCAGCAGAAACTCACCGACTGTTAGAAAAGCACACACACACACACACACACA
>NC_063333.1:130738170-130780140 GCF_021869965.1 Rhincodon typus
CACAGACATACACACACACACGCACAGACATACACACACACACGCACAGACATACACACACGCACAGACATACACACACGCACAGAGCCTGGAATGGAAGATTGTGGGGTTTAAGCCCCACTCCGGCCACTTGTACAAGCCACCTATGCCAACACTACAATCTAAGGGAATGCTGCACTATCAGGGATGCCATGTCAAGAAAGGCCACTGTGTGCCCTTTTGATGGGCACAGTACAACTTGGCAAAGAACAAGAGGGTGTGGTCCTGATCACTAAAACAGACTAGCTGGGCACTTATCTCAATGCTGTAGTGCACAAGGTGCCTGTCACATTTCCTGGGACAGTGACTACACCCAAACAAGACTATGAAATGCTTTGGGATGTTCTCAGGCAGTGAGAGATGAACAAAAATCCTTTCTCTTCTTTTATATTTATGCAGTTCAAGCCACTATTGCCAATTGCTCTTTCTTTCAAGCTGGGAGCTCAGCCTGCGGTTTAATTACAACCTCTGGATCTAAGCCTCTGTTTCCCTTTATTTAAAAAAAAGACAAGTCTGGCACAGAAACCCCGATATATAAGTAGCTCGGCTCAGCATCCAGCAGCTATTTCCTCCGAATCAAGAGTCCGTCATCTCTCCAAGAGGTTTTACATCAGTCCCGGATGGGAACTGCATTTCCCCATTGGCTGACGTCCATTTCCCTTCCTCCCACCTCTCTCTCTCCCGCTTCTCTCGCTTGCCAGCAGTGATCAAAGCCAGGATTTGCTTTTGGTGAGTTTAGTGTTTGGAAATGGAAAAAAAAATAAAATTTGCTTCAAAGTTCAGCCCCATCGCTATTCTCAGTACATTACCTAAACAATCAGCACATCCAACATGTCAAGTCATTCCCATAGAGGAGCTCTTGGTGCATTTCCAATCGTATATGCATACCATAATATATATAAAAACATACCGTCAACTCAAGTCAAGGCACTGGGCAGCCTTCAAACACTTTTAATCACTGCAACAGCTGGATCAAATCTCAGTGAAGGTAACAAGGTCAGTCTCAGTGGTGTGTAATATGCAAAGGCTTTTGGCAGAGCTTCTAAGCTGCTTAGTAGTCAAAGAGCAGCTACATTAAAGCGGCAAAACATCAGCAGGGATAACAACTCACCCCCCCCACCCCCGCCCCATAACAAAACGCATCTCTTCACTATTTTAATACAGGCCTTTCTCCCCTTCAGCTGGATAGTCTCAAGTATTGCCTAATCTTGACATTTTGGATGCTCATAAAAAAATTCAGTCATTTTAACCACTGCAGTCTAGAGAGGGCACACGCTTTCGGGTGGAGTATTTAAAGAGGAATGGGCATCGTTATGGGGTGTCCTTTTCACTGAAAGCTTAGTCGAATACATTCCAGTTACAATTAGGTGAACAATTGAAACTAATATTGTGGGCAGAAACAACACTCAGAAACATGGGTATATACACAGATACACACACACACACCCATTCCCAACATTAGATTCATGCAAGTTTTTCTCCATTCAACCTTCTGTCTGGAATGCCAGCCTGTACGGATTTTCTTTTTTGCAATCTTTGAGGTTGTTTTTAAATTAAATAAAGGAGGCCAGGCTTTGAATTTTATTTCGCGATCTTTCATCCACAGGACAGAATGCAATTTATTACTGCAGAACTCGCCTCGAGGGATGTTGTTCAAATTGAATTACAGCAAGGTCACCATAGCACCTCAGCCCATCTGGAAATGTAGTGATGAAATTTCCAAAAATATAGCAGCAAATGTTTGTGCAATCTCTACTGGGTTGCAAAGACAGCAGCCAAATGGGAGCATCCAATCACCAGTCTTGTCCTACAGATTCACTTCTCTCCTCAGTTCAAGAAATATGAAACAAAAGAAAAGTTTAGGTGCAGCTTACAACGAGCCAATAAAATGATGGAACCGGGTCTAGGGGCTGAATGGCCTCATTATTTTGCTAAATGACCTCATCATTTGTATGTTCTTAATGTCCCTACATACAGGACTGTGCAGTTCCTATTACTGTTCAATAATGACTCAGCTCAACTGCACTGTCTACACTCCCAGTCTCATGAAATATTTTAAACAAAGCATCTGGGCATCCCAACAGCAACACTGAAGATTATCATTCTTGCTCAAGTGGTTCAAGTTGAAATGAAGGATCTCCTCTCTCTTATATGTGATTAACAGAAGGTGAAGAAAATCAACTTTTTGGAAAATAAGGCTGCTGGAAAAACACCCTGATGGCACAGAAATATATTATGGTGGTAATATAAGCAAATTGACAGGTGCAGAAGGCATTTCTGCTGTGAGCCATGAAATAATCTTGGAAAGGGAACACGTCCATAACAGGTTAATCCATCATTCAATTGAAGCGTGAAAACTTCTCACAGTTTTAGATTACTTATGGAGTTCAAAAAGGAAAAATTAAAATCTCCTTATTACACCAGAAATATTTCGCTGCTACAGTTTCTAGGTACCATGAAAATCCAAATAATTAGATTGAACAACATTTCTGGAGGAAAACGGTGGTCTCACTAACAAATTGTTATGAAAAGTTTCGATTCTGCTTTTAAACTTTCAACCCAGAACCTTTGTAATCCTTTCACTGCCTAATGTTTGGTATGGAGTTAACAGGAATGAAGGATTTGGTTTTATTATGTGCATTTGTGAAATGCCAGACATAAGCAGCAATGCCAGCATTTATTGCTCATCCCCAACTGCCTGAGGAGATGGTGTGAACCAACTTCTTGAACCACTGCAGTCAACATGGTCATGAGGGAGCCCCAGGATTTTGATTTGAGTGACGATGAAGAAACTGCAACATATTTCCACGTCAGGACTGTATGTGGCTTTCTGGAGAAATTGCTGGTGGTGGGGCTGCTCTTATGTACCTGCTACCTTCACCTGTCTAGACAGTAGAGGTCACAGGTCAAAACTTGCTTCAAAGTATTTTGGATGAATCACTGCAGTCCCTCTTGTAGAAGGTAGACACTACATCCACTGACCACCAATGGCAGAGGAAGCAATTGTTTTAAATGGTGGATGAATTGTGAATAAAATGAGGTGATTTTTCCCCAAGATGGTGGCAAGCTACAAGCGCTGTTGGGGACACACTCAGCCTGGTATACTCATTTCCAAGTGCAAGACCAGATCAAGGTGGTAAAATATACAAGACAGCCATTAACTAATGAAATAAATAGTTGCGTAAGAACTGCTTTACACAGGGTGGTAAGAATGTGGAACTTTCAGACTCATGAAGTGATAGCAGCAGATAACACTGATTAATTTAACAGGAGGTTCAGTACATAAATGAGGGAGAATGGAATAGATGGAAAAGGGGGAATTCAAGCTGAAGGAGGCAGCGTGGAGCATAAGCACTGACACAGGACAGTTGGACCAAATGGCCTGTTAAACTGGTTCATTTCTGTGCTGTCAGTCCAACGCAATTGTGCACTAAGTTCCATCCAGTCCAACTTTCATCATCCTGGCAGCCACATCATGGTACAATGGTGATGGTGTTATTAACTAATCAGAGCAATCAATCTCCATCAATTAGTCTACAGCAGACCTACACAACAGAAGGAAGATTCCAAGAGTGGGAGCTTTGGGAACTAAAGATCCAAAGTTACCTTATTGTTCCTCTCCAGCACTTACCACATGTCATGTCTCAAATTACTCATATACCATATCCAATCGTCTTAGTTAAATTAACCTAATTCAAGCATGAATGAATCAATTCCAACGACTTTCACCGTATCCCTCGGCAACCTGCTCCACAGTAAAGCAAGTTACTTTGAAAGAAAGAGGAACAGGGAATAAACTTGTTGAATCAGTCCAAAAAAACTGTGTGGGAAACAATTTAACAGCTTTAATAGTGTGTTAGCTCCATTTCTGGCCACTGCAGTAAATTCCTGCTCTGTGCTTGGCCCATGCACAAAGCTTATGGTACGTGCAGAATGGCTGATAAAGCTTAAAGGGATTTGTCACACATTCCAAGGACCTTCTGAAAAATTCTTGCCCCCATGCTGTGACAAACTCTGGTCACCAGCTGGGACATGGCCCCAGAGTTACATGTAAGGAACATAAAAGGACAACAACAAATGAGGGGCTCTGGAGCTTTCTGCCAGTTTCTGTTGGTCAGTCTCTCGATTGGCACATTTTACACGGCTTGACATCTGGGGTTTAGCTTTGTATCATTTACACAAAGTGGGAAACCCAACAGCAGACGAGTTAAGTCAGCTTTCTAGGATTTACTATCGTGCAGTGAGGTAGAAAAGAACTATCCGTTCTATGCATGTTATGAAATAAAGCACTGAGCAGAGCAACAGGCAATCGAAATGTATCTCAGAGCAGCACAATTCTGGCAATAAAGGAGTAAACATGCGATTAAAAGTCAGTGACTAAAGAGCTCCAGCCTCCTCCTCTCCCATTTGTCCCAAGACAAAATGTTGAGTAGCCAATATTAATCTGTCTCATAAGTTCATAAGATGTTCATAAGTAATAGGGGCAGAATCAGGCCATTCGGCCCATTGAGTATGCTCTGCTATTCGATCGTGGCTGATCTGCTCCTCACTCCCATTTTCCTGCCTTCTCCGCATTACCCTTCAACCCATTGTCAATTAAAAATCTGTGTAACTCTTCCTTAAATTTACTCACTGTCCCAGCATCCACCACACTCTGGGGTAGCGAATTGCACAGATTCACAACCCTTTGGGAGAAGCAGTTTCTCCTCCACTCTGTTTTAAATTTGCTATCACTTATCCTGAAACTATGTCCCCTCGTTCTAGAATGCCCCACAAGAGGAAGCATCTGCTCCACGACTATTTCATCTATACCTTTTATCATCTTGGATGCCTCAATTTGATATCCCCTCACTCCTCTAAATTCCAGAGAGTACAGGCCTAAACTGTTCAATCTCTCTTCATACGACAAACCCCTCATCTCTGGGATCAATTCAGTAAACCTCCTCTGAACTGCCTCCAATGCCACCATGTCTTTCCTCAAATAAGGGGACCAAAACTGTGCACAATACTCCAGGTGCAATCTCACCAATGCCTTGTATAGTTGCAACAATACTTCCTTACCTTTATATTCTATTCCTGTAGCTATACAAGCCAACATTCCATTTACATTTATAATCTGCTGTGATTGCATGGTAGTTTTTTGTGACTCATGAACAAGGACACCCAGATCCCTCTGCACCAGAGCACCCTGAAGTCTCTCCCCATTTAGCTAATCGGTCGCTTTCCTATTTTTTCGACCAAAATGCATGGTCTCACACTTATCCACATTAAACTCCATCTGCCACATTTTGGCCCATTCTCCTAACCTATCTATATCCATTTGTAAGGTTCTTATTTCCTCTTTGCTAGTTACCATCCCGCCTATTTTTGTGTCATCCGCAAATTTGGCTATATAGCCTTCTATCCCTGTATCCAAGTTGTTGATGTAGATTATAAATAGCTGGGGTCCAAGGACTGAACCCTGTGGCACCCCACTTGTTACTTCTTGCTACATGGGAAAATACCTATTTATCCCGACTCTGTCTTCTGTCCATCAGCCAGTCACTTATCCAAGCTAATAAATTACCTCTAATACCATATGATCCAATTTTGTGAATTAACCTTTTGTGCAGCACCTTATCAAATGCCTTCTGGAAGTCCAGATATATTACATCTACAGGATCCCCATTATCTACTTTGCTTGTTACATCTTTGAAGAACTCTAGCAAATTAGTCAAACATGATTTGTCCTTCATGAAACCATGCTGACTCTGATGGATAGTGTTTTGATTTTCCAAATGTCCTGATACTGCTTCCTTGATAATTGATTCTAACACTTTCCCAACCAACCACAAATGTTAACTGGTCTGTAATTTCCCACATATTGCCTCCCTTTCTTTTTGAATAGGGGCGTTACATTAACATTTTTCCAATCCACTGGAACTTCTCTAATGTCCAGGGAATTTTGGAATGTTGTAACCAATGGATCCACTATCTCTGTTGCCACTTCCTTTAATACCCTTTAATAATCTGAGCTTTCACCTCATTATTCCCCCCTTCTGACCCCCATTATCAACTTCCAAGCCATGAGGTAAACAGATTTGGAAAATCTCACAGCATTTTGAACTGACAAATCACTAAACAACATCTACTGGATCTCCAGTCTACAAATGGTCAAATCTCAAAATACTACGAGGTTGCCTTGAGGGAAAAAAGACATGCAAACAGACAAATTACTGGTACTGGAAATCAATAAAAATATATTTTCTCTCAAACTTTAGACATGGCAATTAACAATGATTATCCATTTAAAACTGATAGATACAATTGTTGTGAAACAAACTTCATCCAGAACAATGACAGATTAACCTGCTTGAAAAGAAATTAACAGCAACTATAATGCTTACCAATACCGGCTGCAAACAAACAGGAAAAGGGTTATTCAGCCCCATCTAACTGTTCCACTGTTCGGTCATATCATGATAGATCTCATGAATAGGAAGGGTTTAGAGGGATATGGGCCAAATGCTGGCAAATAGGACTAGATTAATTTAGAATATTTGATTGACATGGATGAGTTGGACTGTACTGTACAACTCTATGACTCTATTTGTCCCTCAACTCCAATCCAATAGAAAAGAGTCCATATTTCAGGAATCTATTGCAATCTCAACAGCCTTAATGAAATGGAAGCCAAGGTTCACTGTTTTTCCATTGGCAGCACACAATAACTTTGCACTAGACAGGTTTAACAAATTATGCACTGGTTTTGGGATTTGTATTTCGACTGAAACCTACAATGACAGATTGGAGTTGAAACATTACTCTTCCAGGTCAGAGTAGAAAAATTATAATGTTGAAAGAATACCGAAGTGGGCATTCTAAAAATAATTAAGAGGTAATAAAATGATCTTGCAATTACAGAGTGCCTTTCAACACATTGCTCTTACAGATAGGGAAAATGTTTGGAGTATAGTTGCCATTGTTATATAGGATAACAGACAGTGCATTTGTGAGACTGCACCCGGAGTACTGTGTACCGTTATGGTCTCCGTATTTGGTAAGGGATACACTAGAATGGAAAGAAAGTTTAGAGAAGGGAAGGGATTATTGTGCAAAAAAAAAAAGGATTGAGCAGGTTGGACCTATAACTCATTGAAGTTTAGAAGAATGAGAAGTGATCTTATTGAATAATAAGCTTAATTTGACAGAGTAGATGTAGAGGGGATAGTTCCTCATGTGGGGGCTTTAGAATCAGGGCAATGTTTAAAAATAAGGGCTTTTTTATTTAAGAAAGGAGGTAGATTTGAGAGGATAGTTAATCTTTGGAGTTCTCCTCCATAGGGAGCAGAGGAGGTAGAATTAATTTCCCCTCAAATATATTTAAACTTTTGGTGAATGGAGTCAAGGGTGACAGGCAGGAAAGAATGGAAGCCTCAAACAGATATTAGTGAACAGTACAGCAGGCTCAATGAATCAAAAGTGTTATTCCTGGGCCATTTCTTGTGATCTTATGACCACCTGAACATTGGGAATAGCGAAGCTGACAAACAAGTGGAAATCAAGGGTTATATATGTAAGTCTACAAGTTGCACAAATGCTAGTTGGTATGTATATTGTATATTATCCAGTCACATACATTTACACACTTTAGACATAGAAAGGAAAACTTACTAACTCAATAGCTCAGACACGTTCATACGCCATTAATAGTCATTTTCAATTGCTTATGCATCAGTGAACTAAATTTGGCTATCAAATCGAACAGTGGAATTTCTGCCATTGTCCCAAAAGTTTTGCTTGGACAAAAAGGGAAAATTGTTCTGGTCTCCAAATGTTAAAAGGGACATTGAGGCACCAGAAAAGAGGCAAACTAGACTTACAAGGACAATATTCTTGACACAATATGTAAACAGTCCAACCAGGGAAGGGGTTATACTAGAACTGGTTTTTGCAATATGAGCCCAGCCAGGTGGGTGACTTTTCAGTGACGGAGCATTTTGGGAGTAGTGACCATAATACCGTGAGATTTAAGATGCTCATGGATAGGGATAACAGCAATCCTTGGGTGAAGGTGTTAAATTGGGTGAAGGCGAACTACAACAATATTAGGCATGAACTGGAGGGTAAATCTACATCAGACGTGAGAGTATTTCAAACAGCAGTTGATAAGAGTCCAGGAGCGGCACATTCCTGCAAGAATGAAGGATAGGTATGGCAAGTTATGTGAACCTTGGATGTTATGACCTTGGTCAGAAAGAAAAAGGGAGCATACATAAGGTCTAGGAGGATGGGAACTGATGAAGCCCTTGAAGTATATAAGGAAAGTAGGAAAGAACTTAAACAAAGAATTAGAACAGCCTAAAGGGGTCATGAAAAGTCATTAGCAAACAGGATTAAGGAGAATCCCAAGGCTTTTTATACATATAAAAAGCAAGAGGGTAGGCAGGGAAAGGGTTGGCCCATTCAATGATGAAGGAGGGAATCTACGTGTGGAGCCAAAAGGGGTAGGTGAGGTCCTAAACAAATACTTTTTGTGTTGGTATTCACCAAAGAGAAAGTAGAGGATGATCTCAGGGAAGGGAGTGTCGAGTTTCTAAGCCAAGTCGCTATTAAAAAGAAAGAGGTGTTGTGCGTCTTAAAATGTATTAAGGTAGCTAGGTCCCCAGGCCCTGATGGGATCGATCCCAGATTATTGAGGGAGGCAAGAGAACAAATTGCCGGAACATTGAGACACATCTTTGTATCCTCTTGGACAAAGGTGAGGTCCCAGAGGACTGGAGAATAGCCAATGTTTTCCCACTGTTTAAGAAGAGTAGCAGGGATAATCTTGGAAATTACAGGCCTGAGAGTCTCACATCAGTGGTAGGGAAATTATTGGAAAAGATTCTCAGGGGCTAGATCAATACGCATTTAGAAGCAAATGGACTTATTAGCAATAGACAGCATGGTTTTGTGTGGGGGAGGTCAAGCATCACCAACTTGATTGGGTTTTTTGAGGAGGTGACGAAGATGATTGATGAGGGAAAAGCAGCTGATGTTGTCTATGTGGACTTCAGTAATGCCTCTGACAAGGTCCGTCAAGTACAAAAGGTGAAGTCACATGGTATCAGGGTTCAGCTGGCAAGACGGATACAGAACTGGCTTAGTCATAGGAGACAGGGGGTAGTGGTGGAAGGATGCTTTTTGGAAAGGAGGGCTGTGGCTAGTGATGTTCTACAGGGATCAGTGCTGGGACCTCTGTTTTTGTGATCTACATAAATGATTTGGAAGGAAATATAGCTAGTCTAATGAGTAAGTTTGCTGATGGCGGCACGGTGGCTCAGTGGTTAGCACTGCTGCCTCACAGTGCCAGGGACCTGGGTTCGATTCTACCCTTGGCGACTGTCTGTGTGGAGTTTGCACATTCTCCCCGTGTCTGTGTGGGTTTCCTCCGGGTGCTCTGGTTTCCTCCTGCAATCCGAAGATGTGCAGGTTAGGTGAATTGACCGTGCTAAATTGCCCGTAGTGTTCAGGGATGTGTGGGTTAGGCATGGGAAATACAGAGGTAGGGGAAGGGGTCTGGGTGGGATGCTCTTCAGATGGGCAGTGTGGACTTGTTGGGCCAAATGGCCTGTTTCCATACTGTAGGGATTCTAAAAAAAATGATGCAAAGATTGTTGCAGTTGCGGATAGTGAGGAGGATACAGTAGGATATAGATCAGTTGGAGGCATGGGCAGAAAAATGGCAGATGGAGTTTAATCCATAAAAGTGTGAGGTGATGCATTTTGGAAGGTCTAGTACAGCTGGAAATTATATGGTGAATGCCAGAACCCTTAGGAGTACTGACATGCAGAGAGATCCGAGAGTACAGGTCCACAGATCACTGAAAGTGGCAGCGCAAATAGATAAGGTAGTAAAAAAGGCTTATGGCATGCTTGCCTTCATTGGAAGGGGCATTGAGTATAAGGATAGGCAAGTTATGCTGCAGCTTTGTAGAACTTTAGTTAGGCCACACTTGGAATATTGCGTACAGTTCTGGTCACCACACTACCAGAAGGATGTGGATGCTTTGGAGAGCTACAGAAAAAGTTTACCAGGATGTTGGGAGATTTTAGCTATGAAGAAAGGTTGGATAGATTGGGCTTGCTTTCACTGGAGTGCAGGAGGTTGAGGGGTGACCTAGTAGAAGTTTGTAAGATTGTGAATAGCATGGATAGATTGGAAAGTATGAGGCTTTTTCCCAGGCAGGAGGGGTCAATTACTAGGGGACACAGTTTCAAGGTGTGAGGGGAGGGAAGTTTAAAAGAGATGTGGGAGGCACGTTTTTCACACAAAGGATGGTGAGTGCCTGGAACGCATTGCCAGAGCCGGTGGGGGAAGCCGAAACAATAGCAGCATCCAAGAAGCACTTGGACTATCACATGAATAAGATCATCCTGGAATGCAATCACCTACTCCCTACCGCAAACTGCCATCTTAAACCCCTCCTCCGCACTGGCTTCCAACAATAAGTATCACGAGCTCACAGATTTCTGTGTCACTCGGATTATCTGTGACTATTCGATCTTTTTCTCTGCTGCATCCATCCCTCCTAGTTCATCACGCCAAACTTTTCCCAATAATTCTCCCTGCTCTAGCCCTAGCACTGAGCTTGCATTTTTCAAAATATAGTTTCTCTCCAACTGTCCTCATGCCATCTCTGAGCTCATGTCCATGAGATCCACATCCTGAGAGGGCCTGGGTGATTTGACAAACGGTGGTGGGGATTTCTAACCCAATATCAGCAGACAGTGGAGAACTCAACTGAGGCTGGTGGGGTCAGAGGTGAATGGTAAATGGGGTCAGAGGTGAATGGTAAATGGAACATTTTGGAAGCAGAAAGCTTGAACAGATTATAATGGAGGCAACGACAGTCATCTCTATTTCTTCGTTCTTTCATCGGCTGTTTGTTGCCCATCCCCAATTGCCCTTGAACTGAATGGTTCGCTAGCCATTTCAGAAGGCAATGAAGAAGAGTCTACCAAATTTCTGTGGGTCTGGAGTGACACGTAAGCCAGACAAAGTAAGGAAGGCAGATTTCCTCCCTAAAGGACATTCATTAAAGGACAAAGGCAGACTAAAAAAAATGGTAGTTTCATGGCTCTATTGCTGTGAATGAATGATGGTGTTGGGAGGGAGTTCAGAGAGTGGCATTTGCAGGGCAATATGTTAGCTGTAATGGGTTGAGAGCCAGTGAGTTGGAAGGTTGACTCTCAGTGACACCCCTGATGTCAGTTTCACTCAAATAGGCAATGAGTGCTTATAAATGAGGAACCACCATGGAGGTCCAATAACCCCCTGGGGCATCCCGATAGCAAGTCCCATGCCTCTATCTTAGTACATACTGGTCCTCAGCTGGCGGCAGAGAGGTCATCCACAAACTTTCCCAAAATTGACCTAAATTGGTGCAGAGGTGGGTAAGTGGTAGGGCCCACCACTTGCCATCTTTACGTGTAATTAACACCCCCCCACCCCTGCCATAGGGGAGGGCATTAAATTCCAGCCACTTTGAGTTCATGATGGAGCTCAAGGCCAGGAGCTGAGAAATGTGCAAAATAAGTCAGAGGCAAAAGGTGGAGATGGGCATGTAAGTGAAAGCATATGTTTACGTTGAAATACTACTTGGGGCAAACTAGTCTCAAAAGGTATTTCAATAGGTATTTGAAATAATCTCTGCTGTGTTCAGCCCAAGCATGCAAGCGTGAAGAGGAATAAAACTTGGGAAAAGTATACAGACCTTCTGTCAGGAGTCTGGCAGAATGACGTGGATCTTAATGCAGCGAGGACAAATGATGCAACCTCAAGTGGCCTCTGGCAAAGTATGGAAGAACCAAATAAATCCAAGCTGCTAAACCCAACGACCCTTAGGCAAATAGCGATATCAGATGGAGACAGGGTAGCCTCAAGCTGTTATTTCTCCATGGTCAAATAATTTGAGATGCTCAGAAATCTAGTCTGGGGAAGAAGGGCCAGTAAGGGGAAATGACCAAGACAGGGATTGACAGATATTGAGTGAGACAAACTTGGAAAGACAGAGTAAAGAAAAAGCAACATTAACAGTCGCCAATCTTGCTGAAGTTTCACGAGTTGGGTCCTTCAGCACTGCAATCCTAATATTAATTATCCATCAAAATTTACTGCCCTGAATAAAGGCTACACTTCAGAGATTAGAAATGCAGAAGTACTAACATGTTTCATGTCTTTATTCATTCAAATTCAGACCCATTCTGAACTGATTTATTTTTCCTTTCTAATTAAGGAAACCTCAGGATTAAAAGAATAGAGTAAAATCCCCGTCACTAAGACATAAATCTCAGTTAACAAAACTGATACATGCAAGTGTTTCTGCTAAGAACACACTGTTAAAAACAGGGTAAGTAATAAGGATGTGGTGAATTCTTTGCATCATGGAATTGGAAGTGGAAAATTAATGCATCAAAGAAACTCTCAGTTTCAGACCTGGGGAGCTCCTATGTAAACAGTGATTGAAGTATGTCACAATGCGGGATTTGCAAGGGCTGGATATGCACATATTCTACAGCGTTTGTGATGTATAGACACTAATACAAGCTCCCTCCTGTTAGTTAGTGTGGCAACGACAGTACTAAGATCAGGAACGCAAATGCATATCCTATTGCTGCGTGATGCAACACATCAATGTTGCAGCATTGCTATAGGAAATGAAATGCTTGTTGAAACAAAGTGATATTTGATAAAACAGGAATATTGTTAAAGGGTGACAAGAACTGTCATTTTTTAATTTTCTCAGGATATAGTATTTCAGGCAAGACTGACATTTGACGGTAATCCCCAGTTGACTTTGAGGTGGTGGGCTTCTTTCTTCGACCACAGCAAAGTCACAGATTTAATATGGCGCAGAATGAGACCATTTGGCCCATCACACCTGTACTGGTTCTATTACCTAGTGTCAATATCCTGCTTTTCCACCATCTCACCGGAGTTGGTTAGCTGTGTTGCGTTCAATTCCTACATCAGCTGAGGTTACCATGAAGGATTTTACTTCTCAGTCGGCTCCCCGCTATCACCTGAGATGTGGTGACACCCAAGTTAAACCACAAAGAGAGCAGCCCTATGGTCTGGTAAGACTATGGAGACTTTATTTTACCTTTAACTTAATAGCTATTCAAATGAAACATCCAATGCCCTCTTCAATTCCTCAACTGAACCTGTCTCCACCACATTTCTAGGCAGTGCATTTCATACCCTAACTTCTCGCTGTGTGATAACTTTTTATCACAGCACTCTTGCTTTGTTTGCGCATCATTTTACATCTATGCCCTCTTATTCCCATCTTTTATGAACAGAAATAGCTTTACCTTATGTATTCTGTCCATCGTGTTCATGATTTTGAAAACCTCAATCAGATCTCGTCTCAGCCACCTTCTCCCCAAGGAGAACAGTTCTAACATCTTCAACCTAGAGTCATAGAGTAATACAGCAGGGGAACAGGCCCTTCAGCCCAAACTGGTCCATGCGGACCATGGTGCCCACTCAGTTAGTTCCAATTGCCCACATTTGGTCCTTATCCCTCTAAACCCTTCCCATCCATGTACCTATCCAAATGCTTCCATACTTGGAAGCATTCTAGCAAATCACTCTGTATTCTCTCCAGTGTATTCACATCTTTTCTATAATGTGTCACTCACATCTGTACATAATATTCCAGCTGAGGTCTGTCAAGTTGTTAGTCACAATACAAAGAACACTTTACAGTGGATGGAGTCACCAAGGTCAATAAAGATGACAGATATTCCCTTCTCTATAGGGCATTAATAAACCAGGTAGGCTATTGTTTTGCAACAATCCAGTAGCTTCCTAATCACTTTTACTAATACCAACTTTAAATTTCTAGGCCTCTTGAGATAGAATTCAAGTTTTCAAATTACTACAGTGTGGTTTCAGTAAACATTCTTGTCGAGTATTTGCCATTGTGTTATAACAGACAGAAGGTCAACTCCATTCCAACATTAACTCCACCCTCCCACCTTCTTAGGGCAACAGGAGATGGAAAATGCCCACCATCCAAATGACGCATAAAGAAAATCATCTCTTCAGATAGTTTGCGATAGCTTCACTTATTAGCAAAAGGTAACACACCCAACACATCATTCATTTTCCGTTACAAGCAGTGTGCCAAAATTTTCACATTGCATTCAAATTCCTCCATGCCTTCATCCTGCCTGTCCCTGAAAACCTCCTCCAGTCACACAATCATCCAAGAACCCTGCACTCCTCCCCTTGTGCATTGCCGACTTCCTTCACACCTTCAATGGCCTAGGACCCAAGCTCTAGAATTCCTCCTTAAACCACTATGTTTCCTTTAAGTTGCTTCTTAAAACCTACCTCTTTGACTAAGCTTTCTGTCATCATTTGGGCTAGTTTACTACACTAAAGCCTATAAATATATAAAATGCACGTTTTATTTTTATAAGTAAAAAATGACCTCTTTGTTGCATTTATTAAAGTCACACTAGTTTCAGAAACTTTACACATACTGATCCCTTAGAAATGAGAGAACTATTCAAAGCATAGTCACATCATTCTCTAAATTAATACCTTAATCTGAGCAACCAACATCAAGTTTACCACCAGCCCACTAATACATTTTAAACAAACTCCACCCAGTTTATTGATAAACCTCCTAAAATCAATCCCTATCTTCTTCGATACGAGTAATCTATCAGATGAAATATTGTGCAGTTATCTTGGAAGTTACTTCTGGTTCAGTCTCAATGCTATCTCATCGGACTTATCCATTACTATTTTGTGTACAATTTTTGGGTTAAACTGCTGTTCTGTCTCGTTATGTGTACGTGAAGGAATATTTAATTGACTATTTTTGCCAACAAAATTTTTAAAAGACATGGATAGGATGAATAAGAAGATTTAAAAGGGACCTAAGGTCCCAATTACAACAGTTAAAAGGCATTTGGATGGGTATATGAATAGGAAGGGTTTAAGAGGGATATAGGCCAAATGCTGGAAAATAGGACTAGCTTAATTCAGGATATCTGGTTGGCATGGACGAGTTGGACCGAAGGGTCTGTTTCTGCGCTGTACAACTCGATGACTCAATGCTCGGCACCTAGTAAATCATAATCTAAAACAGAAACCGGGGGGAAGAGGAGTAAAAAGCTTCAAAGAAAACTGGTTATTTTTATTTGTAATCTTCCACTTCACAAGGAGAAAGTTCTGACGTAGCTCATTTTCTCAGATAGATGGCACAAGTTCTGAAGCATATAATGTTCATTTTCTGAAATAATAAGGGTAGATTCAAGAGTACTTTAGGGATCGGTACATGAATTGAAACGTACTTACTTCATCACTTAGCTGCAACTGTTCCTAGTTTTTGATTTCACAGTCTGATAAACACCACAGCACGAAAGGTCACAAAAAGACTCGTCTGTCATCATTTCCAACCCAATTATGAATATCAAATCTTAGATCAGCCTTTTCAAACACACTCACTCTTCCGTGCCCTTTCCCCCCATTTGTAGCTATTTTTATTGCTTGTACAGATGACTCAACCAAACCTGCATTTTATACAGTGCCTTTCCCCATCTTAGGTACTGCCAAAGTGCTTCACAGTCAATGACTACAGTTCAAAGTACAGGAATGCTGTGTGTTAGGAAGTGCAGCCATAAATCTCTGCACAGAAGTTCCCACAAAGAATGTGAGGTAACAACCAAGTAATTGGTTTATTTTTATTTAGTGGTACTAAACGAGGAGATCAATGAACACTGCAACAGTCTTCTTCAAAATAATGAGATTGCTAACAACAACCAAGTAATCGGTTTATTTTTATTTAGTGGTACTAAGCGAGGAGATCAAATGAAAACTGCAACAGTCTTCTTCAAAATAATGAGATTGCTAACATTCACTCAGGAGTAGAGGGGTATCATCAGTAAAACACCACCTCTGACACTATCGCATTCCTTCACTAGAGGGTTTCCTTGGAGGTGTTTATGCCTCTGGGCTGGAATTCAAACTCAAAGTTTGGACTAGACAGCAAGCGTGCAACCATTTAACATATTTGTTAAGCTAATTTTAAAACAATATAAATTAAATATAAAGCAGAATATTGTCTTTTCTGTAAGAAATTGTTTATGAGATGTGTGCATTCATCACTCGCTGGGCCAGTATTGGCTGCCCATCCCCAATTGCCATTGAGAAAGTAGTGGCATAGTGCCTTCTTGAACTGCTGCACTTCTTAGGGTATAGGTACACCAAAGGCACAGTCTGAAATGGACTTTCAGAATTTTGATCCAGCGACAGTGAAGGGGCAGCAATTTGGATCCAAGTCAGGACGGCATGCATCATAAAGGACAACTTGGTTGTGACAGTCCCATGCATCTGCCATGCTTTCCTTCCAGGTGGTGGGTTGGGAAGGCGCTGTGAAGGAGCCTGGGTAGTTTTCCGCTTTGCTGCAGTGCATCTTGTAGATGGTACACACTGCTGCCATGGTTCATGTTGAAAGAAGTGTACTTTGAAGGTAGGGGATGGGATGGGGGGGATGGGATGCCAATTGAGTGCGCTCCTTTAGTCTCAAAGACATCTCATTAAACCAGCCTCCTCTGCACTCTCTCTCCCCAGTTTTCTTCCTGAAGACAGTTCCTCAGTCACCTTCCAGTTTCTCAGTCCGTGGGTATTATTAGCTGTAGGCTTTGACAAGTTATGGTAGAGCATGGAACGTTGAGGGACCTCAAAGCTGGCTTCAACCCTGTCCTTCATCCAATACCCTCACTTCCATCAATGGCAATTAGGCTCAGGAATGCGAGTTACATCTTCCCAACAACCAGACCCCCTTTCAAAAACCTCAATCTCATTCTGAATTGAGATCTGCTAACCTAGACCTTCCTAATCAAGGTTCAAATGGTCACTCAAGGCCTATCACCCTAGCAATAATCAAATCAACTCCAAAGAACATCTGTGATAGAAGACCTATAAGTGCATACATCTGGATAAGGGCTTCACACACGTTACACCACTATCTGGTCACCGCATTATAGGAAGGATGTGGAAGCATTGGAAAGGGTGCAGAGGAGATTTACCAGGATGTTGCCTGGTATGGAGGGAAGGTCTTATGAGGAAAGGCTGAGGGTCTTGAGGCTGTTTTCGTTAGAGAGAAGAAGGTTAAGAGGTGACTTGATAGAGACATACAAGATGATCAGAGGATTAGATAGGGTGGACAGTGGAAGCCTTTTCCCTCGGATGGTGATGGCTAGCACGAGGGGACATAGCTTTAAATTGAGGGGTGATAGATATAGGACAGATGTCAGAGGTAGGTTCTTTACTCAGAGAGTAGTAAGGGCGTGGAATGCCCTGCCTGCAAAAATAGTAGACTCGCCCACTTTAAGGGTATTTAAATGGTCATTGGATAAACATATGGATAATAATGGAATAGTTTAGGTTAGATGGGCTTCAGATTGGTTTCACAGGTCGGCGCAACATCGAGGGCCGAAGGGCCTGTACTGCGCTGTAATGTTCTATGTTCTATGTTCTATGTTCTATCTCTGCCTGTGAAAATATATATCTTTTATCTTGCTCCAGGTTACGAATGGTGTTAACGTATGGTGTCACGGACTGACCTGGATAATCGAATAGTTGAAGCTTTCAGTAACAAGATAGTATCGGCTCGTTTCCACTGCATCCAGTTAGCAGCTTACCGAGGTCACTCCAACTTCTAATGTAAGCTGATCTAAATATCAGAAACTCAAAATGACTCTTCCTGATCAACAGGTTTCTTTAACTACTAGATACGTACAGTCTCCAAGCCAGCAGAGTGTAATTGCCTCACTGTTTTTGAGCCACTAACCATTTTTCCTGTAAATATTTACACACAGGTAAATTCCTAAATAAGAGATTTCAGTCAAAGCATTCCTCATACCCATTTTAAGAGCCTGTAGTCATCACTTCAAACACAAACACACAAAAGGTAAGAGTAGCGGGCTATTCAGCCCCTTGAAAGACACCACAAAGAAATTTATTTCAGTACACGTTCAACAAGCATGTTTGAGGATCCTCCCAATACAGTCAGTATGTGTTCTGAGATTTCAGACTTTGCAGCTTCATCACATTGTAGAATTTACAGTTACAAAACCAGACCACTTTCAAACGCAATTGATGAGGTCCTGCAATTCTCATATAGTGCAAATTTGACATTTATGGGGTATTTTTGGACAAGTGGGAAGAGGTCATTAAAGGTGAATGCATCATTATTTGGGAAAGGAACCTTTCTTTAAAAAAAACTAAAAATTCTTGTCTGTTTCCCAAATCAGTTCAGCACATCAAGATCCAGAGTTAAACACCCCTTATTATGTTTCAGCAACATGCTTTTATAAGCAAAAAAAGCTCACAATGACCTATCACATTGTTCAAATAATCTGACCTCTCCAAATGGTCAAATTAAAAATTCACATTGATAAATGCAACTGTTATTTTGAGCACATCTAATTCTCATTAGCCAGACAACTGGTGAGCAAGCTGTTTTTCTTGAAGTTGGAGAAGTTATCTACCTGGATCAGACAATGGGAAAGCTAACGTCTCTTTAAAAATGACAATGGGGTTTCCAGATTACTAGCATTGCAGACAATGGGGCCTCTAAACCAATGTTGCCGCTCAAACGCTCATGCAAGCATTGTAGGCATTGTAGATGAACCTGCAACCTTCAAGTTCACTCTGGTGTGCTAATGTGAAATGTTGTACTGTAGGAGTCTGCATGATAGAAAGGGTATAAACAGAGGGCTGGTGCTTCAAGGAACATATTTTACACCACAGACTTTGACTGTACAGTGAACATGCTGGAAGGCTTTATTTTAGATCAGGGAACAAATAGCTTCCAAGTCCTGACACTGAAGCTCCCTCAAGCCTTTTTGCTTATATCGAAGTGTACAATGAACACAAGTCTTATGTCACTCTCACACCCTGTCATTCTCTGTGTAATTTTCAATTGCACCAGTGGCATAGCTCATCCTGATCAGTCCCTCACCATGACATCAACAAAGTAGTTTCCAGCCTAACTCACTTGACAGGAAAGTGGCAGGTTGAACCAGAAGCCCATTTTATATCCTGCACATATTTAATTAAATGCAAAATTAAGGCAATGGGGTGCAAAAACAGATACCCAATTCATACAAGCTCCTCTCTTGCTAGACAGATAAAGTGAAATTGGCATCAGTGTTGCAGAAATAATGAAATCGAAGGCATCACTGTATGTGGTGCAGAAACTTTGCAAATTGCCACAATTTTTGTCATCCTTCTCCTCCACCCAGATACAAAAGTCTCCCCCATCAGTCTATGACTCAGCCTATTCAGAAGAATCTTTCCAAAATGGCTTTTACCATTGGACCTTCAAACGTGCTCCACACACCGAGCAGCAGCTATTAGCTTTTTTTTAAAAGTAAGTGGGATAAAGTTCATCTCTCAATTTGGAAGTTGCAGTGCAACAACTTTAATATAGAAAAATATGGATCTGTTCCAACTGGCTTCAATTGCAGAAATATGAAATGATGAATGAAGCAATCAGTGAAAAATAAAAATTTAATGAATATTTGTGCACTTACTCGCACAGACACCGTGTGTTTGTGTGTGTGTGTGTGTGTGTGTGTGTCTACACCACACAAACACAGATGCAAACACATTGCAAAAAGCTCCTATTTTGAAATAATGTACTTTCCTGCAATTGTTCACAGATGCCCATATTCCACTTTTTTTTGAACACATCTGGCACTAACCCTATTAAAAAAAAAACTTTGTATGAAAAACAGTTCTGCTAACATAAAAACAGCGCAATTGCCCCACACTCACCATCTGAGTGGAATTTAATATCAAGGTGATCTGCCAGCGAGGGCAGTCTGGAAATACTATTGAATGCTTTGAAGTTTAAGTCTCCATTTCAACAGCTAAAACAGTTTCAGATGTGACAATGTAATTTTATGGCTTGAATAATACCTATATACTCACAGCTGAGGTCCACAGAGGGTGCATTACAACTCTACTGAAAGATGGTTTGCAGAACTCTGGGCTCCTATAACATTATTCTCCTTCCCCAGATTTCTTTTCTACAGAAAGGATCTTAAAAAAAACTGCAGAAGTCTAAAGGAAATCAAGGCAAAACTATTTCATTTGAATGCAACAGCTATCATTAAAAAGAATTCCCTTGACTTAACTCTCCCTACGTAATATAGATTAAAAAGAAAAGCATTGAATACAAAAAAACTTCTGAGCATTTCTATCCAACACTTGTGTCTCACCAATGCTACTTCATATTAAATGGCAAGTAGCCCTTGGAGGACAAGATTGAGTCACTGGCTGATTCCTCTCTCCCCTTTTGAGAGCACCTGTTTTATCACCTTGGCTATACTCTGCACTAGCTTGCCAACATATGACACTTGCTTTGTTATTTTCTTCCCAGGAACTGCTGAAAGGATGTGGTTGTGTTGTGACTATGTTATAGGAACTAATAATGCGGAGGCCTGGACACTAATCCAGAGAATGAAAATAATACTCTCATCAGGGAGTTTGAGAAGTTGAAGTCAGTTTTAATAGGTATAATTTTTTTTAAAAAATCTGGTAACAGTAACCATGAAGGTGTTGGCTTTTAAAACACAACTGGCTTGCTAACATCATCCCATTGTGACTCAGTCTGGCCATGAATCTAATCCTTTGCTTTTATGTTTCATAGCCTCAGAGTGACATAAACTGAATAGCCTCCGTCTGAGTTATCAGATGTGTCCCATCTTTGTAAAATTAGCCCCTTCCCTCATAGGATTGTGTGTGACTTGGTGGTGAACTTGCAGCTACTGTTGCTGCCATACTCCTACTGTTCTAGGTCACAAACTCATGCCAATGTTCCCTTCATGGAATCCTACACGTCTGATCAGAGATAATTTTTTACCGTGGATAGCAAGCATTCAACTCTTCATGTCAATATTTGCAGAAACTCCTGAATCCCTATTAAGCTGCATTGCTCTATTTTGCTGTGATATCATTTTGACTCATGCGTTTGCTCTGAACCCCCCGTGTCACCAAAGATTTGGGAGCCAAAGGAATCATGAAATGCCTGCTTCCTTACCCTGTCAGATGGCCACTCACTTGCAATCCTCCTGAACACCAAGGCTGTGGAGGCTACACCTTCAGGAAAGTGTAGTTCAAGAAAGTCTCAACTACCCATATAGCCTACAATGATGGCAGCAAGTCCTTGAGGACAGAAACCCTGAGCTCAATCAAAAATAGCCCGAGGCATTTCCTGTTCATGCACTATGCAGGTATATGAACTACTCTGGAGTAACTGATGGCACTAAAGTTATAGGTAATAGATCTCAAGTTATCTTAAAGTCTCATTTTCTACATTTAGTATGAATATAATTGTTAATACCAAGGTTATATTCAATGCAATTTGGATCCGTTTACTGCCACTTGCCGGTGTTTAATTTTATCCACTTGGATTTAATTACTTAGATAACATATTTAATTGTTACCCTTAGATTTTAATCATTTTGCATCGTTTTCCAATTCTTCACCAAATTCCTGTGTTGAAACTCTCAATATTTTGCAATTCCCTTCGTGCTTTGAGCCATCTGCTCTTGGAGCTATACCCCTGAATATATACTAGGTGCACATCAGTCAGTACTGGTCAGTCAAGCTCCATCCGCAAATAATTAACATCTTGTCACTACCTGATTACAATTGATTGACAGTTAACTATCAACATGCATGCAGTTTTGAAAGCTGAAAGGCTACATTCAGTTTCAGTTTGACGAAAGTATACTGTTAGCAATACTTGCCAGTGAATTCCCAATCTCACCAAATTTCCATGTTGAAGTCGTCAATCTGTTTTGGAAATTAATGACTGGAAGAAGTCTGCTTTTGTCTATCCATTCCTAATTTAAATCTCTCTATTAAATCATCCTAGAGTTTGTGCAGCTCTTACTAGAGATTGTCTAAAAAACGATTGGAAACTGGGACTATGTTTAGCATTCGTAGTACAAAATTCGTAGGTCAATAAAGAAAACACAAAAGGGTATTACAAACACAGCACTGCAAAACAGATGCATCTCCCCAAAGTAAAGATAGAACTTAAAAGCCCTAAAGGCATGCAAAGTCATCTTGGAAGTAGACATTGCCAATGAATCTATTCAAGATTCAGAACAACACTGCACTTCTGCCAACAGCCTGTGGTCTGGATTCATGAAGCCCTTTTGCATGAGTCAAGCCTCAGAAGATATTACACAGTCACTGAATTAAAAAGAAATCTAACAAATTATCATTTTCATAGTGGTTGATTTTGGGCTTCTAAACGGCTTTGGCTTGGCATGCTAATGAAGAACATCAAAAATGATCCTCTTCGGCTAGCCAAGTGACAATTTGGAAAAGCAAATCAATTTAGAAACTGGACATTATTCACAGACCATCTTCCCAGCGATTAAGAAGCTTCCCCCAGAGTGAGTTGGTGCATCTCTTCATTTTTAACATGAAGCAGTTACCCTGGAATTAGTTAAATGTAACATACAAGTTTCAAACCAAAATAATTCTTAAGATGTAAATCCTCTCAAGGGTGTGACCACAGAGAAAATTAAAACTATTCAACTAATAGAAAACAAAATTGATAATCTGAGCGTAATCATATATGATAGATTCATAGAGCTGTACAGCACGGAAACAGAACCTTTGGTCCAACTCATCCACGCCGACCAGATATCTTATATTAATCTAGTCCCATTTGCCAGCATTTGGCTCATATCCTTCTAAACCCTTCCTATTCATATACCCATCCAGATACCTTTTAAATGCTGTAATTGTACCAGCCTCCACCACTTCCTCTGGCAGCTCATTCCATACATGCACCACCCTCTGCATGAAAATGTTGTCCCTCAGGTCCCTTTTAAGTCTTTTAATTCACTCTATCCTCACCTTTTTGAAAGATTTTATTGGCAGATATGGTCAATTAAATATTCCTTCATGTACACATAACAAGACAAAACAGCAATCTAACCAAAAATAATACACAAAACAATAATGGATAAGTAAATGAGATTGCACTGAGATATGAACCAGAAGTAACTTCTAAAATAACTGCATATTATTTCATCTTATAGTTTACTTGTACAAGTGAAGATAGGGGGTGATTTTATTTCAATTTTTTCGACAGCCCTACCCCTTAGGACACTAGAATCACAATGTAAACCACATGGATGTGCAAATTCCATGTTGAAGGTTTAATGTAAACCACTACAGCTGTGAACAATATTCGACAGCTGTTTATTAGGAAATAGTATTACCAGAATATAATCCTAAACCATAAAGGATACCAAAAGTTAAATTGATTATCTGAGTAAAAGTGACTTTAAACCCCAACGCCTAACCTGTGCTAATGGGTTTTGAATCACGTTTCACTGAAACATTTCTCTGACAGACAGTAGTGACAGAGGAGTCTAATCACATTTGTAATGAGGAACCTTGACAACTAATTTGCACACAGTAATCAGATAATTACCAGGTAACATGTGTGGTATCGTTTGAGGGATTAACACTAGCCAGGAGACAGGAGAGATTCTCCTTACTCTCTTACACATGCACCTGAGGGAGCAGTTAAGGTAGCAATTTAACATCCTATCCAAAAGGTTACATTTCAGGCAACATAGTATTCTCACAGTACTACACTGGCCCCCTCCGACAAGATCATGGACTGAGGTCCTACAAATGGGTCTTACAGGGACAAATTTCTGAACTAGGAATGAGGTGTCACACAGAACCGAGGCTGACACATCATAACTTCAGGGTAGGGAGACAAAATCATTTGTCCTGTATCCAAAGCAATTCTACTCCCTTTGCAAAAGAAAGGCACATCCAAACGGGTACGTGAAAACATCGCCACTTTCAATGGCATGTTGGCAACATCCCACAAACATCAGGTCTGTTAATGTCTCTGAGCTAGAGTTGGTTAAGGAGGAACATTGGCCAGAACATCAGAAGAACTCCTTGCTCTTTTCATATCGTGTCATATTTAAAATTCTTAATATCTACCTCACCCATGAACAATGCACAAGTCCCTCAACTGCACCAAGGGATTCATTGCATTGAAATGCTTAGATCGTTTGCTCATTTTCTTGTGTGGGATTTGATTCCACATCCTTCAGATGTAAACTGACAGTGCTAACATAAATCCTAGTGGAGAATTCATTAGATAACAGCAAGACTACCTCCAAAAAGACAACATGCAAGATGCAGTTTAGAGTTAATTCTGGCGTTTACCTCATGAAGGCCTTTAATTAAAACATAAAAGCAAATATTTGAATGCACATTCCCCATCGTTGAACTTAGTCCTCATAGTTCCAATTGCCCAAACATGCAAAGCATTTTGGGGAAAGAGACTTCCATTGTCTTATGCGGCACTAGTGCATTCTGATTTAAATTGCTAAATAGCCTTTCCTTAATTTTAGGATTATATCCCCTCATTCTTGATTAATCCACCAGACATAATACCTCTGCATCGACTGATTGAATACTTGAAGTGCCTTGGTCAGATCACCCTTCATTTTCCTATAGTAAATGGATCTCATTTATTGAGAGTCAAACGGACAGGACTTTTTTTTTCCTGATATTTTTCAGAGCTGTCTTCAAAGCATTCCACCACTGTCTCTTCTGATGGCATCAACCCAGACTATTTCAGATTTCCCTCCTCAATCCAGACCCATTAGATGCCAAGTTTGTGCTTTGTTCTATTGCCAGGAGAACAAATAAATACATTGGTGGAGAGTGTGGGGGAAGAGGTTTGACAGATACAGACGCTAGGTTAGGATTTGATCTTTCAGTAATACTGTCCTACTTATGTTCCTGTTTTATCCATTGACAACTGCTAAGAAGTGACTGATATTGGGATAATGACATCCAGAAAATTGGGGATCGTCAAAGGAACAAATGCTCTATTGTCAGAACATCATATTAGTTAATTAATGAATAGCACTTTTATCAACGAACTCAGTGGAGATAAAAGTAAGGGTGCTGCTCTGTATAGTGAGACATTTTCTTTGCCTCACTCCTCTAAAAAAAGTGAAGCCACTATTTCAAAATAAACTCAAATCTGAACATCATAGGATTGGGTTGTGGTTCACAGCGGCCACATTGAGCCAGCCTACATTGGCTCATATTTACCTTCATCCTAACACAGAAAGGGCTTTTTGTTCAAGGAAAAGTGGTGATGGGCTTCCAAAATTAAAAGGGCAAAGCAGAACATCGTTGTTGTACTTTGCTTCTGAATTGTTTATACCGAGTGTCAGCACAAACTATGTGCCCAGTGAGCTGCCCGATGTTCCTGTTATTAATAATTGTGAGGAGCCCATTGTTCATTTAAAGCAAATCCAGGAACTTTCAATATGAAGACCTTGTTACTCAGTCATTTCTTCCACACACACACAAACACTTAACACACACTAGACCCATTCCGATTACTAGTACCTATCATTTACAACTGCTCAAGTAATATTTTCCAGCAGCACATTTAACAAGCCGAGGAAAAAGTAAAAGTTTAGATTAGATCAGACTTCAGAACACAGATACAAATCAAGTTAACAGACCAAGCACTATATTAGGCAGTAATGCAGTTGCTCTCTTTCTAAGTTGGGCAAAGCAAAGGTAGCTATGGGTCACTAGGTAACAGTCTTCTAGTTAGAAGGTGGGCAATTCAAGGTGGAGATCAAAATGAGGGTAATAATGAAGAATAACGAGGGACATTGCAGCACTATATGCCTTTTGAATGGGTAACTAAGCAGAGGGTGTATCTACTCTTCTTGGGCAGTAGCAATTTCACAATTACAATATCCTTGCAGATTACAATGCTCCTGCATTAGGAAGTACGATTGGATGAACTGGGGAGGGGTGGGAGGAGCGGTGTCATCACTGTAGTCACATCCATCCTTCCACCATCATTACTGAACAAAATTATCTGGTCATTGTCACGTGGGAACTTGCTGTGCACAAATTAACATTATTTTGTACATTTCAACAGTGACCAAACCTCATTGCTGTGACATGTTCTAAAGGTCATTAACGACATTATATAATTATTGTTTTTTTTTCATTTTGCATTGTCATCACTGCTAATGTGGGAAGGAAAGATTCTCACAATGTACAGCTGCAAATTATCTCATTTCGTCGAGAGCCTGGGACCACTGAACCAAGGTTCACAAACCAATACTCAGCATTTCTGTGACAATGCAGGGCCAATGAAGTTCAGTACATGCCATTGAAGCGATTTAGTTTCCAGAGCAGCTAGAAATATGGACAGTAAGTAGTATGGAGGGAAATGAACGCAATTTTGTTTTAAAATTCATTCATGAGATGTGGGCATTGCTAGCCAGACCAGCACTGATTGCCCATCCATTGTTGCCTGGAGATGGTGGTGATGAGCTGCCTTCTTGAACTACTGCAATCCATTTGGTCTAGGTTGACCCATAATGCTGTCTGAGAGGGTTTTCCAGCATTTTGACCCAGCAACACTGAAGGAAAGGTGATATATTTAAAAGTCAGAACGATGAGTCGCTTGGAGAGCAACTTATGGTGGTGGTGTTCTTTTGTATCTACTACCCTTCCCCTTCTAGGTAGCAATGGTCCTGGGTTAGGAAGTTGTTATCGAAGTATCCTGGGTAAATTTTTGCAGTGTACCATGTAGATGGTATACACTGCTTTTACCGAGCATCAGTGGTGGAGAGAGAATGAATGTGAGAGAATGTAATTCAAGTGAGCTGCTTTGTCCTGAACAGTATCAAGCTCCTGCAGTATTGTTGGAGCTTTACTCATCCAGGCAAGTGGGGAGAATTCCATCACACTCCTGACCTGTGCCTCGTAAATGATGGACAGGCTTTGGGGGTCAGGCGATGAATTACTCATTATAAGATTCCTAGTTTCAGTATATATATGGCTAGTCCACTTCAGTTTCTGGTCAATGATAAGGATGTTGAATGTCAAAGAACGATGTTTAGATTCCCTCTCGTTGGAAAGAAACCATGGCCATCATCCTTTGCCTCAAGCATGACTCGAACCAGTGGAGAGTTTTCTTCCCTGATTCTCCTAGACTGCAGCTTTGCTATGGCTCCTTGATGCCACACTCGATCAAATGCTGCCTGATATCAAGGGCAGTCACTCTCACCTCATCTCTGGAATTCAGCTCTTTTGTCCATGTTTGAACCGGGGCTGTAATGAGGTCAACAGCTGAGTGACCCTGACAGAACCCAATCTGGGCATCACTGAGAAGGTTATTATTAAGCTTTCATTGCTTTACTGATGGATTGGGAGTAGACTGATGGGGCTATAATTTGCCAGGTTGAATTTGATCTGCTGTGCATGTACAGGACATGCCAGGGCAAGTGGCAATGAAATCTGAGAGATTGACCATTTTTAAAAGGAAAGCAAAGTAACATTGAGGTATAATCTTTATTAACGAATAGCAAAAAAGTTAGCAGGGTGGACTGACAGCTCATGTAGATAAACTGCAGAGCATAGAGAAACATCCCTTCATCACCACTGGACCAAAATTTAGAAATACTCTTCCTAAGAGCATTTTCATTATATGTAATGCAGTGATTCAGGATGGCAACACACAACCATCACCTCAGGGACAATGAAAAAATCTTTCCAGTGATGCCCAACTCCTGAAAATAATTAAATAGTAGTAATAACACCACAGCGAGCAGAGAAGCTAACTGACTTTATGTACAGAGTGGAATACATGTATGTTCTACAGCTGTGAAGTGCTGGGGTGACAATTCAATTCCACATTCTGAAATGTTGAGTTAATGACTGCAAGTATAAAGGCAAAGTCTAATTATCAAGATAGTTCTGTACCTACTACCATAGGTTCAAGCACGTTTATGGGGTTTGAAGTGATTGTAGCCAGTGGACCTTATTGAATATGAGTTCCCTGATTGGAGCCGTGAACAACAGGAGTGTCAGACATCCTGTTCACTCTGAGAGCTGGTTCTGAGGGAGCTGGATCAGTGTCACGGACTCTCTACCTGAAAATAAAGGGTGACTTGGTGAAGGGATACCGATCTCTGTGGAGTTATTTCAGTGGCGATGAGAGAAAAGCATGCTCCTGAAGAAATTCGCTCTCAACAGTCATTGAGTTGGGGTAAGCATTTCTGGCATCATGCCGTTATGTGGGAAGCATGACTCATTCAATCCTGCCATCGAAGACTGGGTCCAGTATGTGGAAAGAAAGCGTTATTTTCTCCGGGCGAATGACATTGGGGCAGATGAAAAGCAATGAGTAATGTTCCTGACAGCTTGTGGACCCACAACATTTTCGGTTATCAGAAGCCTAACTTTCCCGGAGGCACCAGATACAAAAACCTTCCAAGAGTGGATGGATTTATTCAAGTAATACTACGGCCCCAAGCCTCCTCTAATTCTGAGATGACATCGGTTTCATTCAGCATTGGGAATCAGGAGAATCCGTATCGAGATTCTTGACTAGGTTAAGATGACTGGCAGAGGCATGAGACTTTGGCTAATGTAGAGCATAAATATGGCCAGATAGAGAAGGAAGGTTTGGCAGTCATCCTTAGTGTGAGAAAGTTCCACCAATGCCTTTATGTATGTATATTTGTAATAATAATGGACTACAAACTCCGGCTAAGTCTACTTAAAAAGGATTAGGCAGTGGCTCCCAAAGGTTCATGCCGAATTCAGCGATGGGCTCTGATACCAAGTGCATATAATTACAAGTTGGAACACTGTCCAGGAGGTCAAGTAGTAAATGCGGATGCATTGAGTTGCCTCCAGCTGCCATATACACCACCGGTGGTATAGCCACTGGAAGAGTTCATAACAGTTTTAAATGTTCTGGGCACACTTCCAGTCACCGCTGACAATGTCAGACTTTGGACACAGAAAGAAAAATGAAACAGTTAATGGTGATGGGGGAAACCAAAGGGCCATCACAACCAGAACTGAAACCTTTTCAGACCCAGAGAGACCAGATCACAGAAGAGGACAGCATATTAATATGGGGAGCAAGAGTGATTTTCCTGAGCAAAGGTCGCTGCCAGCTAGCTCCTGGCTGAACTCCACCAAGGGTTTCCAAAATGAAGATGCTGGTGAGAGGTTATGTCTGGTGGCCAGGACAGGATGCAGACATGGCTGCCTTGGTGGGGCAGTGCCCACAGAACCAACAAGGACAAAAATTACTGCCAGCAGCTCCCCTACATTCGTGGGAATGGCCGGATAAACCCTGGACTCAGTTACACGTTGCCGATACAAATCCTTTCATGGGCTCAATGTTCTTAGTCATTGTGGACACCCACTCAAAGTGCTGGATGTGCTTAGAATTCATTTGTCAAACACGGGGATGATGACAGAAAAACCATGCACATCTTTTGCAATACAGGACTCCTGGAAGTGTTGGTCACAGATAACAGGCCATCGTTTACCAGCAAGGAATTAGAGTATTTCCTAAAGTCAAATGGTATTTGACAATAAGGAGAGCTCCATACCATCTATCATCCAATGGTCTGGCAGAAAGATCACTCAAAATCCTGAAGGCAAGCTTCAAAGAAACAGCCTACCGCTTGATATCAAAACTGCCCCTGTTCCTGTTTGATTATAGTATCAACCCTCATGCAACTGCAGGTATAGCTCCAGTAGAGCTGCTAATAGTGAAAAGACTCCACACCAGGTAAAAACTGGTCTTCCCGTACCTGAGGGAGGCAGAGTGGTGGGAGGGTGGAGGCAAATGGCATTGGGAACGCCGGACACAAAACTCCGCTAAGCGAAACAGAGTTTACTTCAGGGGACGAAGTTTGGCATCGGAACCATGGGAATGGCCCTGCACAGGTAGGAGGCATGGTTGACAAAAGGAGTCAGGTCCAGTGATGTGTAAAGTTCGGGTAGGAGCGACATTCTAGAACAAGCACGGGTATCATATGAAAGCTGTAAACGGTGCGGGAGCAAAACGTCCCCGGCTCCTTGACAGTCTTTCTGTCAAACGTTGACGATACCTCAGAATGGGAGATGGACATGGCAGATGCCGCCACCTCAATGCCTTTGCTGCCTGAAGAGGAGAATTAATTTCTTCCAAGATGCTCCGGGCACAAGAGGCGAGCCACTGTGCATTACACACCGTCTGTATCAGAGGCAGAGTTGGAGGAACCTGACCCAGTGCTAAAATGTCCCAGGAGCAGCTACCAAAAAAAACAGTCGATATCCTGGGAATCAGAGGGAGAGGGATGTAGTGACTGTAACAAGGTCAGGCAGGTGGACCTCATGGAATATGGGTTCCCTTAGTGGACCCAATTAACAGCCCCAATCAGGGAGCCCTGGCTGACAGATATAAACAGGAGTGTCAGACATTCTGTTCACTCTGAGAGCTGGCTCTGAGGGAGCTGGATCAGTGTCAAGGACTCTCCACGTGTAAATAACGGATAACTTGGTAATGGGATACTGGCCTCTGTAGTGTTATTTCAGGGCTAAACAACATTTTAGCAGCTGAACTGCACTAGTGCACTAATAAACTTCCTATGCACGTTCGACTTTAATAAAGTCTGTTGTTACTGGCTAGACTTTGCTGGTGATCAAACAGGGAGCTAAATCGAGGGATTTAAGCCAAAAATGTCTGCAGTAAGCTCAATCCCAAGCTATGGTATTCAATTCACTCATTCGAACAGCAAATAGACAGCCTTATGTAAAGAATTTGGAGAAATTGTAAAGCATTACAGCAGCAAAATGAAAAAAATCCTCAAGTCTCTAATGAATAATACCCCTTTACGATGTCCAAATGTGCCCTTAAAAAGCTTTTTAAAAAAGCTCAATCAATAGCAGACACAAAATAAAGTGCACCATTTGAATGAAAACAGCTGCTGCTTTTCTAAACTTTGTTGCTCACTACCACTTAACCCTTATCCCTCAAGGTCCTCATCCTGAAATAGCAGCGCTTTTGTTTCAAGAGTACTTTATCTTGGTCTGTAGCGAATCATCTTATTTCAGTCCTGCCTGTGGTAAAGATACAAGTGACCCCAGTATTGGACGGGAATGGGTTTTGGGAACAGGGGATGGGGTGAGAAAAGAACATCTGCCACTACAGAACATGGCTTATGATTTCCAATTGGGACTAAGGATGATTCTCTGGTCAGGTTCGGTTGGGGATGGCCACAATACACCCCTGGTCTAAAACAGGGCATGTCAAAGGGGTTATTTTCAGCTGCCATAACATGGAATGCATCAAAACAATTGTCCATTTTGTACCTCACCTGATTTACTGTTGTCTCCATATTAGAAAGTCAAATTTGACAAAATTTAACATAACCAGCTGAGCAATCAAGTAAATTTCCTCAGAGATAGCAGGAACTGCAGATGCTGGAGAATCTGAGATAACAAGGTGTAAAGCTGGATGAACACAGCAGGCCAAGCAGCATCAGAGGAGCAGGAAGGCTGACGTTTTGGACCTAGACTCTGCTTCAGGAATGGGGGAGGGGAAGGGGGTTCTGAAATAAACAGGGAGAGAGGGGGAAGGCGGATAGAAGATGGATAGAGGAGAAGATAGGTGGAGAGGAGACAGACAGGTCAAAGAGTCGGGGTTGGAGCTAGTAAAGGTGAGTGTAGGTGGGGAGTTGGGGAGGAGATAGGTCAGTCCAGGGAGGATGGACAGGTCAAGGGGGCAGGATGAGGTTAGTAGGTAGGAGATGGGGGTGGGGCTTGAAGCGGGAGGAGGGGATAGGTGGGAGGAAGGACAGGTTAGGGAGGAGCTGGGCTGGTTTTGGGATGCGGTAGGGGAGGGGAGATTTTGAAGCTTGTGAAGTCCACATTGATACCATTGGGCTGCAGGGCTCCCAAGTGGAATATGAGTTGCTGTTCCTGCAACCTTCAGGTGGCATTATTGTGGCACTGCAGGAGGCCCAGGATGGACATATTGTCTGAGGAATGGGAGGGGGAGTTGAAATGGTTCGCGACTGGGAGGTGCAGTTGTTTAGTGCGAACCGAGCGTAGGTGTTCTGCAAAGCGGTCCCCAAGCCTCTGCTTGGTTTCCCCGATGTAGAGGAGGCCACAACGGGAACGGCGGATGCAGTATACCACATTAGCAGATGTGCAGGTGAACATCTGCTTGATGTGGAAAGTCTTCTTGGGGCCTGAGATAGGGGTGAGGGGGGAGGTGTAGGGGCAGGTGTAGCACTTCCTGCGGTTGCAGGGAAAAGTGCCGGGTGTGGTGGGGCTGGAGGGGAGTGTGGAGCGGACAAGGGAGTCACTCCCTTCCCCTCCCCCATTTCTGAAGAAGGGTCTAGGCCTGAAACGTCAGCCTTCCTGCTCCTCTGATGCTGCTTGGCTTGCAGTGTTCATCCAGCTCTACACCTTGTTATCCAAGTAAATTTCCTGCCAGGAGAGTCAATTTAAAATTACAGCCATCCCCTTCACACCTCTAATCAGAAACTAGGCAAAATCTAAATTATTAATATACATTGTGAACAATGGTGGTTCTAGTCCTGAACTTTATGGAACTTCACTTTCCTTCTTCTGCCACTCTGAGTAACTACCTTTTACATTTTGCTTTCAGTCTTGAAGCCAGCTAGCTCATCATTCTGAAACAAAAACAGAAAGCACCAGAGAAACTCAGCAAATCTAGCAGTTTCTGTGGAGAGAAGAACAGAGTTAACATTGAGTCCAGTGATGATTGAGTAGTTCTGATGAAGGGTCACTGGACTCAACTTAACTGTTTTTCTCTCCACAGATGCTGCTAGATTTGCTGAGTTTCTCCAGCACTTCCTGTTTCTATTTCAGATCTCCAGCACCTGCCCTTCGGTGCTTACTTTTTTAAAAAGCTGCTCCCATTCTATTACTTGTCCTCTTACCTCTCTGATCTAACTAATCAAGTCAGTGATGTGGTAGTCTTCCTGCGATTATTTTAAAATGCAAGGGTAAATGAAGCCAATATATTTTGTGTTAGTATATTACAAACATGTTTCTGGATGATGTGCTGGGAATGGTTTTGAGGTACTAATGTCAAAAACAAATCAAAATACAAAACAGCTTTGATTTCAAAACTTGATGCAAATAGAAGGCGACTGTACATTTGCAGCTTCCCACACTTTTCACGTGGCTTTGAATGGCATCTTCCATTCACCGTGAGTCTAATTCAGTGCAGCACCCTCTGCAGGTAACTGAGGTCCCGTGTGAACAGAGCAGGCAACAGTGTCTCTTATGAACAAATTGGGCTAATAAATAAAACTATTTCAAAGCATGCAGAATGTTGAAGTAAGGTTATGTAATTACGTGTGAAATCATACACAAAGTGAAATAAGAGAGGTAACTGACAAAGAGACAGCCAAAATAACATGCACAGGCTAATAATTAAAATCCGTAGGAATGAGATTCCACACTGAAAACAGATCCATTTTCAGTCCTAGGAAGGTTTACTTGCAATTAACATTTCTCACACCACTGAGAATTCATATACACTGACTGGATGAGCTCTTACCATCTTTTACCTCTAAGCGTGATTACAATATAGCAAACTATCTAATGAGTAGGGCAACTACAAAAAAATCGATCTTGATGATTAAGTATCCATACTCGAATGTTGGGAAACTGTTATCTAGTTTATTCCTTAACAGTGAATGCTGATAGCTTCACTATTATAGCCATTCAGAAACTGGTCTTTAAACATTTGACCACAGATTGTGTGGAAGGTTCCAAAGGAGGAAATTCAGATGTACTCCTGTCACTGAGCACAATCTAGGCTGGCAATGCAATGCAACCCTATCAGAGGTGACACCTTTTGGTTGAGACATTAAAACAGAAGTTCCATCTATCCCTTAAATTGGGCACAGAGGATCTCACAGTGCCATTTCAATAGCAGCAGGGGAGCTTTTCCCATTTTCCCTGCCATCATTTAACCCTCAGCAAGTGTCATCAAGAAGATAAAAACTGAAAGAACTGCAGATGCTGTAAAATCAGGAACAAATACAGAAGCTGCTGGAAAAGCTCAGAGTTAATGCTTCAGGTCCGGTGACCCTTCCTCAGAACAGTTCTTGCCAGACCTGCTGAGCTTTTCCAGCAACGTCTGTTTTTGATCATCAGAAAGGATGCTCCAATGGTGTATGTCATTGCTCCTTGCTGTGGGAAACTTAGCTGTTGCATTTCTCGAAAGTACAACAGGGATCAAACTGCAAAGCATTTCATTGGTTGTAAGGCGCTTTGGGACATCTTGAAGCTGTGAACGGTGTCACAGGAACGTGATACTTGTATATGCATAGTTGAAATGCTCTTAACTCTGGGGAAATCAGCTATTGGTAAATTTGTAAACGTCCCGAATGTTACTGACAAAAAGGCATAACAGGCATACAATTATAAATCTACTGCAATGTTGCAAAAGTATCATTATTTAATCTGCCTGTTTCAGCCTGCCTCCAAAACGCTGGGGTGTGGAGAGATCAAGTAACATCCATTGCATCACTGTTGCCATGTGAGCATTGACAACTGCCACATCAAAGCATGAGAAAATTCCCTGCTGGAAATCAAATGACTCAGGCCCCTTCCTCTGTGTGCAGCTGGCTTTGGAACAAAATACAAGACATTGCTGCTTGTAACTATGTTGACATGAACACAGGTCAATTAATGTCTGAATGGGACTGGGATCCCAAAAGCCGACATCTTCTACAGCTCTGCACTCGTTCCAGCAACAGTGAACAAGCAAAGGAACATTCCCTTAGACAGAGGCGCTTCATCCGGGTGGGACAAACAACCTTTCCGTTGAAATCCATGCCAAGTCAGTCAAGCCTGGGACCAATCCAAACCTCCACTACATAGCAATCCACACAAAAATCCCCTGTGAAGTGTTGATTGAGGTGGTTTGGAAAACATTCAAGAAAAAGTCAAAAAAAATCATAAAAGAGCGCAGATGTCATTCCAAACTTGCAAATAATTGTCCCAATTTTCCAAAATGTTGTTCTGCTTTTGCATTGCAAAAATAAACTTACTATTTTTACAATGCTTATGGGCTGTTTGCAACTCATGCATCTTATTCTGACTGCTCCCAAGTATTTAGACAAGTTCCACACGGTGCAACTTCAGAGCTACATCAAAAATGCTTAGCATGCTTTTAGAAAAAAAAAATTGGCAGAGGTCACACAAGTCAGGCTGCATTTAGTCAAAACCCAAGTTTTTGTCCCACTTGTACATAAGCGGTTTTTTTTTTTAAGTTTGTCGCTGAAAGCACAGTCTGATTGAAGAGAGAAACTGAGTTGACAGGGGTAGTGTTTCAGAAAAAAGTCATAACCTGAGCTAAAAATAATACTGGTAAGTCATCGCTGATAAAGGAACAAAGAAAGATAAAGGAACAAAAACAGAAATTGGTGGAAAAGCTCAGCAGGTCTGGCAGCATATGTGGACAGAAAGCAGAGTTAACATTTCCAGTACAGTAACCCTTCCTCAGTTCTCAGTTCTGAAATGGAATCAAATTCACTAACACACTCCACAGTTTTGAGGAAGGGTCACTGGACCTGAAACGTTAATTCTGTTTTCTTTCCACAGATGCTGCCAGAGCTGCTGAGCTCTTCAAACCATTTCTGTTTTTGTTTCTGATTTCCAGCATCAGTAGTTCTTTTGGTTTTTTTTTTGAAGAAAGATATAAAACTGAGTTTCATAACCTCAAGATGTTGTAAATTTTTTTTTCAGTCAATTAACTACCTTTTCAGATCTGGTTACCGCTGTAATGAAGAAGACAGCAGCCAATTTATGCAAGGAAAGATTCCACCAAATAATCAGGAGACGGATGATCTGATTTCCTTTTTGAACAAGAGATGTTGTTTGAGGGAAAACATTAGCTGGAGCACCTTAGCTTTTTAATCGACAGAGAGGCAGGGAATCTTTTGCATCTTCCAAGAGGAGACAGCTGAATCTAGGTTTAATGTCTCAACTGAAAGATAGCATCTTTCAACCAGTCAGTGCTCCCTTAGTTCTGCAATTTGGAACGCCAGCTTGGGCTTTGTGCTCATAGCTGGAGGGGAACTTCAATCTACAACTTCTGATGAAGTTGGAAATGCAGTCAAATTCACTAATGAACTCAGCAGTGATATTATATCTTCCAAGGTAATCTAGAATATTCCATTACTAACTTCCTGAACATTAATTGCAAACCTAAAAGGAGAGGATTGTGAAAGAGCAGATACATTCTTAGAATTTCTTGTCAACCAACCAGGTGTAGGAAGATCTTCAGGCTATAGGTATTGGTCTTTTTGCTCAATTATCTCGGTCTTTACATGTCTCATAGGAATGACATTTAAAAATGCTTTCAGGAATCAGAAGGAGCTGTAAAACACTATGCAAACATCCTAAGGTTTGAATGGACCTAGTTATGATAAAACAAAAGTTAAATTCCACGCCATAAACCTAAAGCAAAATTCTTTTAAAATTATAAAGTTTTCTATCGTTCTTGGCTCCTTATAGCAAAAGAGCTTTCATCAGCCACAGCATACTGAAATCAGATAGCCTAGCTGGGAGTAAAGATCCGATTAGATTAGAGATGCTTTTGAGGAGAACAAACATTGAAGCTGGCATCATCTTTATAAATAGATGCGCTTCTTGCGTTTACTTAACACCGCTGCTATTTTGGAGATGCATTGAAGTTCGACACTTCACTGGGAATAAAACAGAGAGGGGTGGGTGAAATGATAATAGCAGGTGATCCATTACTTTAATGGGATACTGTATTCTGAAATGTTGATGATTATTCTCAGCCACAGTAAATACTTCTATGTCAGCCTTGGTTCAGTGGTAATGTTCTTGCAGCAAGTCAAAAGGGTCTGGGTTCAAGCGTCACTAATTTCCAGTGATGCATTGAAGGGGTGACAGATCTGTCAGCTTTTGGGAGTGTGGCATTAAATTAAGACCTTGCCTTTGCTATCAGGTGGATATAAAAAGATCCCTTTGCACTATCTGAAGACCAGGAAAGTTTTCGTCATTGTTATTGGGGCGAATTTGCTGTGCTTTCCAACACAAAAGTAGCTGCACAGTAAAAATATTTTATAGGCTGAAAAGTGTCTTAGAATATCTTGAGGCCAATGGATTTGTTATATAAATAAATAAACTTTATAAATTTATTTCTGTTTACATTTCAAATATCTTCACCAGCATTTTCCTAAAGAGCTGGAATGAAAGATAAAGTTAGCAATTTTGAAATAAAAGTAACTCCCTTTTTGACTATAGACGGCCTCTGCAATATAATTCCAACGTCCTTTAAATTTATTAATAATCGGTGAATAATGGAAAAAAAAGGGAAAGGCACGCTTTTTCTTTTGTTATTGGCAAGTAACAGATTAAGTGACATGGGTTCAGTTTGCTCAAACAGCTCCTGTAGGTTTAATTAATAGCTCAGTTACCTGTAATTACAAGTTGTAGTCTATATATTAATCCTAACTCTAGCTTGCTTCTGCTGGACTGCCTGTTTTTATCCTGGTCCTTGGCTCATTAAGTATTCCCAACTTTTAAAAAACAAAAATGCAGCAGGGTGTGAAAATCTGGGTAAATGTACTACTCCTTCCATAATCAAGGAAAATCAGCCATTTATCTTTACATGAACCCATCCCAACAAATTGAAACTGTCTTTCAAAACTGATTTAAACAGGCAAAGCTCCTCCTGTGGTAAATATTCTTCCCTATCCATTAATCAGCGCTAAGTATTTAATCCAACCTTTAACATTAATATAAGGTTAAATGCAGACATTATGAAAATCAGCAAGCAATGAATCACTGCATTGTTATGGTGCAGGATTGTGCTCAATCTGTTCATCACAGCTGAACATTCAAACAGCTCTTCAAACGGGCATCATTACCTAACGTGCATCTCTTGCCTGTTTTCCATACCCTTACACAATATTTCTATCCAAATGCCCCTCTTGAATGCCTCAACTGAACCTGCCTCCACCACATCTCTAGGTAGTGTATTCCATACCCTAACTACTCACTGTAAAATCTGTATCCTCACAACACCCTTGCTCTTTTGCATATTACTTTAAATCTATGCCCTCCGACTCTTGTACCTTTGATTAGCAGGTACCATTTCTTCCTATCTACCCAATCCTGGCTGTTCACAATTTTGCAAACTTATACCAAACCTCCTGTCATCCGCCTTCTCTCCAAAGAGAACTCTCCAAAATTCTTCAATCTATCCTCATAACTGAATGAGTTAACTATTGGCACCATTGACTATTTTCTTGCTCAGAATGGGAATATGCCATTTGGTTCAGAGTGAGACCAGAAATCCAGCTATGTGAATGCCAACCACATTTGTTTTAAATCAGAATGTTTTAAATCAGAAACAATGTATATCTTTGGTCAATACTGAAATTTAGAGGAATGGAAAAAGAGTAAAATTAGGTTTTGCATTTATTGACCAACATGTCAGCCCGCTTATTGAACTGTTCTGTCACTTCATCGCTGATCAAGTCACTTGCTCTATTGCCATCTGCACAAAAGCAATGCAGAAGCTCGGTATCAAGCTTTTCACAATCTTTTCACCATCTGTAAGGCTTATGTCAGGAGTGTGATTGAAAACTTAAGACTTGCGTGGATAGGTGCATCACAAGAGAATCTAGGTCAGAGAAATCCAGACAGATGTCCCCAATATCCAACCATAGCATCAGTGCACCATGACTGCAATATATACATCACAGAGATAAATTTCAGTATCTCAGAATCTTACCTCAATGTCCTCCGTCAGCCCTACAACTTCTATCTCAAACGACAAAAGCAAGAGGACCATTTGTTCACTATCACCTCCAGGTCAAACACAATGTTAGTTCGTGTTCTGAATTGACCGAACCAGCAGGACCGTCAGCACAAGATCTTTAGTAGTTCAAGAGATTCCAATCCCACATTCTTGAGTCGACTGGGGTGGGCAATAAATGCACTCGGTCTCATATCCAGGAAACAAATAGGAAACTATGCTTCCCGTTCCCACAGCTCCAGCGCACATGAGCAGTATCAGGGTTTCACCTCCTCTCACCCAAACAGTTAAAGCTACTTTATAATGAACACCCCATAGGTGTTGCAGAAATTGGCCATGATGCTACATGAAGGCAGCTTTCAGAGTGTAGATTTCCACTTCCTTGTTTGTATTAACAAGATAGCTTCATGAGACATTTCAGGTGCAATTCAAAACCAATCTCTTGTGATACAGAAGAAGTAAATTCCTCTTTTGCCCTGCAAGGGTCTGGAAGGTTCAACTGTACAGTAATATTTGGTACAGTTGCAGGACTGCCCTAAAGTCTTCAGGATTTAAAGTTTAATTTTATTTGCTGTGAATAATCCAGAAGTAAACTCACAGTGACATTTTAAAACAAAAGTGCTTTGCCTTTTAAATTTTCTTTGAACACTTGTTTCTTAGTTAATAAGAAGGATTGGTGCGAGGGGGGTTAAAGTTGGGAGAGAAAAGAGAATGGATTGGATAATAAAGAATTGGTTTGCTTTCTAGTTGTTGGGTGCTGCAAAAATGGATGGGTGGGTGTGACCTATGGTAGAAGTAAGGGGGCAGGGCAGTTGGAAGCAGGAAGTCATCTGATAACACATACAGGAGCACATCCAACCAGAGTTGGCAATCCTGTTGAGGTAGCTCCGTGCCATAGGAAACACATTTTGTAAAGTATGTCGTTCCTTGCCAGTTCTCCTGTTAGACAAACATCCTTGTGCTACTCCAACTGAGACCTTGTGTTTCAATATGTCCTTGAATTACAGCAGTGCTGATTGAAAGTACATTCACAGACTGACCAGCTGTTTAGGTAAAAATTTCTGTGAATAACAAAAGATCAAAAGAACATCCAGCACACAGGCTCCAATAGGCAGCTACACTATTCTAGACAGGACGGTAATCTGTATGTATCCTCTTTGATGTGCTGATTTTTGTGCTGAGGATAACACAATGAACAGGACACTGTTGCGGACCATGCAAACACACACAGTCACTGAATGAAGACACCTTAGATTAGTCACATGTGGAATTACAGAGACTGAATGGGAATATGTAGCATGGCAAAGGAACAGCAAATGATAGGTTATAGAAATCAGTTACCAAGCAGTAAACTCTTCATTTAACTGTCTTACTATCTCCTCTGAATCACAGGTTGTAGGTTTCTGGCCAGTCCAAATTCAAGTATAAAGTCAAGGCTGACACTCCAGTACAGTGATGAAGGAGTGCTGCAATGTTGGAGATGTTATCTTTCGGATGCCCTGACCTCTAGGATGGATCCAAAAGACTGTAATAGTCACATTTAATGATGAGGAAAAAGAGTGTGCAGAATCTCTGGGTAAAAATGCTTATCTTTCCACTAAAATAGCTGAAGAAAACTAGAATAATTATTATTGTTCTTTGTAGAAGCTTTCTGTTCACAAATAGGCTACAGATATTATCACAACAGGGGCCACAACTCGATTCTAACACTATAGGGGATGTTACAGCCCAAATAATTGGATCTGTTTGACCCATCCCTGTGGAGCCAGATGCCTTCCATCACTGGCAATCAAGATTTCTAAAGATGTTGATGTACACGTGAGAAGTGTAGTTCTGGTGCTGATACATCTTTCTGGGATGATGGGTTTCAATTTGTATCAGCTAAATTAAGAAACAGTGTAAACTGGAATAGTGCAAACTGACCACCATCATTCATTTGAATCATCTAGCTAATTACATGAGTCTTTGCACTTGTACATTACCTGGTGACTGATTGATCATGTTGTACTCCACAAATTTAAAATTTTTATTCATGTGGTTCAATCATGTGACGGCCTCAACTTTCTTTAATCTCCTCTAGCTCTACAAACCTTCAAGAACTCTGCACTCCTCCTCAAGCCTTTCCAATTGGTGGCTGTGTCTAAATTCTAGGTCCAAAGTTCTGAAATCCCCTCCCTAAATTACATCTTTCTGCAAGCTTTTGTAACCTGTCCAAAATCTTCTCATCTAGATTTGTCAAATGTTTGCCCGATAGCACTCATGTGAAGGTCCTTGGGACACATTAAACGTCCTATAAAATAGTTTCTAACATAATGAAAGCACATTTCCCATTCTGCTAAGCTTTTGTAAATACACTAATTACAGCAAGCTTCCCAGGGATGTTGCAAACAATATTTGGAAGCTTTTGTTTCCACAGAGATATTCTATGTTCTGCTGCCAAAGAAACAAACAAGCCAAAAAATGAGGAAAACCACACAACAGTAATCATAACAATTTTGTAACTCTGGCACTGAAACACTGTTGAAAATAAAACATGAAATAAAAATCCCCTGCCTCTTTCAAGAGTTATTAACGGATGAAACATCTTTCTCCTCTTGCAGATCCCATATTAGAAAGTCTAGAATGGGCGAGAAAACTCTTAAAGTAGTACTGCAGACATCTACATCAGAACGTACTGCTCCCGAAGCTAAAACAGCTTGTATTGGTGCAGTGCCTTTAAACATGGTAAAACATCTGAAGGAGCTTCTCAGGAACATTGGGAAATAAAATTTGGCACAGGGCCACATAAGGAGACATCAGGCTAGAAGTCCAAATTGTTAGATTGAAAAGAGCATCTTTAAAAGGAGAGATAGAGAGTTCTAGACTTTATGGTTTAGACTTACAAGGGCACCAGACACAAATAACTAAGCACTGAAAACAAGTCATTCGTAGAACTGGAGGAACAGAGACTATGAAAGGTTAAAGGGCTAAGAGATTGATGCAAGGAATGCAAATATTAAAACTGAGGTGTTATTGGACTCCAATACAGATCAGGAAACATTGAAGTGATGACGAACAAGACTTTGCGTACAGACTAAACCTACATAAGTTCAAAAATAGAAATAACACAGTATGGAGCTGGAGGAGCACAGCAGGCCAGGCATCATCAGAGGAGCAGGAAAGTTCATGTTTTGGGTCGGGGCCCTTCTTCAGAAATGTCCCG
>NC_063333.1:130780540-130811301 GCF_021869965.1 Rhincodon typus
CCAGCATCTGCAGTTCTTGCTATCTCTGAGTAAGTTCAGAAATAGCTATAGTATCATTCTTCTATTGCTAAGTCATGCAAACAGGAATTTATATTAAAAAAAATGTTGATGGGATATGGGCATTGCTAGCTAGGCCAGCTAACGATGTCCATCCTTAATTGTCTAGACAACAGTTAGGAGTCAAACCATATTGTACACTAGACCAGGTTAGGATGGCAGATTTCCTTCCCTAAAGAACATGAGTGAATCAGATAGTTTTTAAAAATAACAAACAACAATGGTTACACATGGTTACTTTTCTTCGGATTTTTATTGAATTCAATTTCACAATCTACCATGGTGGCATTCAAAGCCACAACCCAAAGATAAAAGTCTGGAATTCTGACATTATTTGCCCTAATATTTCAGGTTCACAGCTCAATCCATGCTACATTCACAGAACTGTGCAGCATCCACTGGCTCACCAGTCCCAGAACAGGAAGGGGTAAAGGGAATTACAATGGTTATATAGAATCCCCTGTTGGACTGCACATGATTTCACAGAAATGGATTCAGTGTGATGCCCGCCATAGACAAATGGCCTAACATTCACTGTATTGTTTCAATAATGTACAATTGGATGTAGAACCAGTGGGTTTCCATCAGCTAGAAAACCTTGTCAAGTGACAACAAGTGAGAAGGTTGGCAGGCAACAGGGAGATGACCATTCAACCACCCATCGCTGGGTCAATCACAAGAGGGCATAGCTTTAGGGTAAGGGGCAGGAGATTCAAGAGAGGATTTGGGGAAGATCAGCGGGTGGTGGGAATCTGGAATCTGCTGCCTGGGAAGGCACTGGAGGTCAGAAACCTTACATCCTTTAAAAAAAAATTCCATGAGCACTTCCAATATCATAACATTCAAAGATTTGGAGCAAGTGCAGGAAATTGGGATTAGGGCACTCTTGGTGGTCGTTATGTCAGTGCAAACCTGATGGGCCGAAGGGCCTTTTCTGCACTGTACGAATCTATCTCACGACCCCATTCAATAACTTACAACCCACCCCCATTTCTCTCGATGTCCCAGGTTAACAAAACTTTACAGACCTCAGATTTAAAACTTAGCATCCACTGCTTTTTGTAGAAAAATAAATTGTACTTCCTTTAATGGATTGCTTTTTGCAAACAATAAGTCACTCGACATAGCTATTTTGTTGCTTCTGCCTGCCCGAACGCTCCCCCCTCCACCCCCTACTTCTGCTTTAGGCACATACCACCTCCCATTGCCACTAAACTAACCTCCCCCAGTCTAATGGTTCCCCCTCCTCTGTACCACCCAGCCCCCCCCCAACTACCCCGACCCTCTGGTGGGATTTGTGAAAAGCACAAACCCATAGCAGATGTTTACTGCTGCAATGATGAAAGACACTGCTGTTCTGGATAGCAGCCATACGTTTTCCATTCAGAGATGAAAGGTTCCGCATGCCTGTCAGCCACAGCGCACAGTTTCAAAAGCCAGCAAGATTCTTCTACCTCCAATCCAGCCCCCTCCACCACCACCACCACCCCCACCACAACCTCCCCCGCTCCCCCACCCCAATGACCAACAGAAACACTTCACAAAAAAGCCTTCTACGCTTCACCACTCTCGACAATTCCTCCGCCACAAACTTATTTTTCAGGAATTTACCTTTGTGCTTTCATTTGGTTGCACATTAAAATTGGCTGCCTGGAGTATGGCTGTATACACCCAGGAATTGAAAACACTACAAATTGCCAATGTTTGGGTTGTCCGTTTCTGCTCATTAAGTGACCAGTTTAAAGTAAACATTCTTTGTTTGCTGGACTGTAGTCAGACTTTCTGACTGAAGTTATTTAGTTTTGACTTCTATTTGAATTTTGTTGGGTTGAGGGAGGGCACTTGAATATAATTCATTGCTGCCGATTTCATGAATCAGATTGCAGAACGTCCACCCCTCCACCTTACAAATCCTGTAACTCTTACTCCTTTGATGAAGTAATTATAGAGGAGAAAGGTCATTCAGCCCACTTATTCCATGCATGTAGACTGAGCTGAAAAATGCACTCAGATCAGCATTCAGTTGTTTAAATGATTCCAGGGTTATCATTACCACTTTATTTCAAACTCTGTTTCACATCCTCCTTGCTCACTGTAAAGTGAAGTCTATCGATATCCGTCCCAAATAAAGCTTTCACCATTTGAATCCGAATCCCTTTTCCTGATCAAGATTTATTTTAAGTTTACATATTTATCCTCTCCAATCCTTCACTATTTTATACACATTTGCAATTGCTGCTTATTTGCTGCTAAAAGGCTTATTCATGTCATTGCTGCCACTAGACTGTTATTCCAATGCTGCTCTATCCAGCCTCTCACCTTTCACCCTCTAAACATGGGCTTATCCCCAAGTCCACTTCACCCACTGCCTGTGCTCTTGATTATGAATGAGTTGGACTCAAGGGTCTGTTGCCATGCTGTACTCTGTGACTCTTATGATTACTTACATTGGTTTCTCATCGAGTAGTATCAAAGATTTAAAATTTTTCAAAGCCCCTTTAACACAGTCCCATCTTGCCATTACCATAACCTCTTCCAGCTTTACAGCTCCCCTCCAATTGCATTCCTTCAACACTAATTGTTAGCATTTTCTTAATGTCCTCACCAAATAGTGGTGGTCATGTCCCAAGCACTGTGATTGATCTTTCCACTTGCTCCAAGACACTGTTTAAAATCTACATCTTTCTACAGGCATTTGGTCACCTAGGTCATCACATACTGTCAAATAATACTCATGCAAAGATCCTTGGCCCATTTCAGAACATAACACCATGTTTTATAAATGCAAAGTATTGTTACATACACCTCCAAGGTCATCTTCCTCTATCCTTTCCAAAATAAAAACTGCAAGATTTCCCGACAACTCAGGCCTTCTGGCAGAAATCAATCTCTTTAGGTCTTCTTTAAGCCATGTCCACTGATCAATTGCCTTTGTGTCTCAGGTGACCAGGCATGAACATTGTACCAAGATGTGATCCAACTCCAACCTTGTATGAATTGATGGCAAGGTCCTTTGATTCGCATTTTACTGCTTTAGCTGTGCAACCTGATACTAGTTTCCTTTATATTGTGTACTGAATCTATCACAGCTTCGTCCTTTGTTATTTCAATACCATTCATGGAGTTGGTAAATCATGTGTTTTTCCTTTCGCTGTGCCATAATTTGCTGTCTAGACATTAAAATCCCATTTGCCAATGTGACATATTTTAAATCTATGTTGAGGTTGTTGGCTTGCTCGCCGAGCTGGCTGGTTATCGTAAAGGTGTTTCGTCACCATGCTACATAACATCATCAGTGCAGCCTCCGATGAAGTGATGTTGTTCTACTCCGTTTGGTATTTATATGATCTGGTCTGTTAAGTTGGGTTGTGTCATTTCTGGTTCTTGTTTGCACAGGTTTGTATATGGGGTCTAATTCCACATGTTTGTTGATTGCATTACAGATTGAAAACCAGGCCTTTATGAATTCCCATGCGTGTCTGTGGTTGGCTTGAGCCAGGATGGTCAGGTTGTCCCAGTTAAATTGATGGCCTTCATTGTCCAAGTGCACTGAGATGAGGGAAAGTTCGTCATGTTGTTTTGCTGCTAGATGGTGTTCGCGTATCCTGGTGGCTAGTTTCCTTCCAGTCTGGCTGACATAATGTTTATTGCAGTCATTGCAAGGTATTTTGTAAACTACATTGGTCCTGCATGTTGTGGCTATGGGGTCTTTGGTCCTTGAGAGTGTTTGTCATAGTGTGGCTGAGGGTTTGCATGCTACCATGATTCCTAGTGGTCGTAGGAGTCTTGTTGTCAGTTCTGATATGTTCTTGATATAGGGCAGTGTGGCCAGTGTATTGGGACATACTGTGTCCTCTTAATGTGGTCTATCTAGTAGGCACCTGCGAATGTATTTGCTGCAATATCCGTTGTTAGCAAGTACCTTGTATAGATGCTCTTCCTCCTTCTTCCATAGTTCTGGCATGTTGCAGTGAGTTGTGGCTCATTTGAATAGTGTCCTAACACAGCTTTGTTTGTGGACATTGGGGTGATTGCTGTGGAGATTGAGGATTTGGTCAGTGTGGGTTGCCACCTTATATACTGTGGTTTGGAACTTCCCATTGGTCATTCGTTTTATCTCGATGCCGAGGAACGGAAGCTGATTGTTGTCTTCCTCTTCTCTCATAAATTTGATCCCAGCAACAAACAAACATCCACAAACAAAGCTGTGTTAGGACACTATTCAAATGAGCCACAACTCACTGCAACATGCCAGAACTGCACAAGAAGGAGGAAGAGCACCTATTCAAGGTACTTGCTAACAACAGATATCCCAACAACTTTATCCACAGGTGCCTACTAGACAGGCAATGTTAAAAGGGCACAGTATGCCCCAATGCACTGGCCATACTACCCTGTATCAAGAACATATCAGAACTGACAACAAGACTCCCACGACCACTACGAATCATGGTAGCATGCAAACCCTCAGCCACACTATGACAAACACTCATAAGCACCAAAGACCCCATACCCATGACATGCAGGACCAATGTAGTTTACAAAATACCTTGCAATGACTGCAACAAACATTACGTCGGCCAGATCAGAAGGAAACTAGCCATCAGGATACATGAACACCAGCTAGCAGCAAAACAACACAACGCACTTTCCCTCATCTCAGCGCACTCGGACAATGAAGGCCATCAATTTAACTGGGACAATGTGACCATCCTAGCTCAAGCCAACCACAGACACACGATGGGAATTCCTAGAGGCCTGGTTTTCAACCTGTAATGCAAACAACAAACATGTGGAATTAGACCCCATATGCAAACCCATGGAAATGATACAACCCAACTTAACAGACCGGATCATATAAATTCCAAGCAGAGTAGAACGACATCGCTTCATCGGGGGCCGCACTGATGATGTTATGTAGCATGGTGACGAAACATCTGTATGATAACCAACCAGCTCAGCAAGCAAGCCAATAATCTCACCCACAACCCGAACTGCAAATCGTTGCAAGAACCTTAAATCTATAATGTCTGATCTACTTCCGACAGATCATCTGCAAATTGGCTCCCTTCACAGGATCCCTAATTAAGGTCATTTGTATCATTTAGAACGGTCCCATCACCTTCCCTCAAGAACACTCCAATCAATATTGTTACCTCTGTCCAGTGTGGCCAGAATCCCCAAAATGTTTTCAACCCTTTAGCCAACTCCTCATCTGTATCCCAGTGTTTGTCCTGAATCGCTATAGCTTTGATCTTAATTCATAGACTTACTGTAGAACTTCTACTAAAAGGCTTTTGGAAATGTAGGTACACTGCTGTTGCATGGGGACTTGAGTGATCACTTCCTAAAATGAAGACAAGGAGAAATGGTTTGGCAACATTGAGTAAACCTGGATCCAAAGGGATGTAATCATTATCGTACACAACCTTCAACAAGTTTTGAGTGGTTTTCTCTTTCTCCCCTCCTTTTTAAATGAAGTATAGCAAGTGAATGTCTCTGCAATCTATAGGTAAGTCTAATGTCCATTGTCTCTCTCAGCATCAGTCAAAGCCTTATAAATCACTTTCCTGTCCTGTTGAGCTCTCTGAAATAACCAAGAATTAGTCAGTAGCTTTTTATCTTGAACCATTTATGACCCTTTCTCGGATTGCTACTAAATTTAGTTTTTCATTCCAATTTGAAATTTCTTCCAGTATTAACCATAGTTCCATGTGAAACATCAGTAGTTGATGTGACATCTTTTTGGATAAGAGGCTAAACTGGTACACCGTTAGTCCTCTTTGGAGGGCATAGAAAATGGCAGATGAAATATAATGCAGACAAAACAGTAAGTAATACAATTTGATAGGCAGAATGAAGACAAGCAGTATAAACTAAATGGTACAATTTTGGAGGTGGTGTTGGAACAGAGAAACCTTTAAAAGTGGCAGGACAAGTTCAGAAGGCTGCAAAAAGCCCCCGTAATCCTTGGCTTTGATCAACAAAAGTTCTTTTTAAAAGAAAATGTTCATGAGATATGCATACCACTGGCAAGGTTACTATTTGTTGTCCATCCCTAATTGCCCTTGAATATGGCTTGCTATGCCTCTTCCATGGGTAGTTAAGAATTAATTCGATTGCTGCAGATCTGAAGTCACATGTACGCCAGACCAGGGGGTTAGGATAAAATGAGTTCCTCCCCTAAAGGTGGAATATTATGACAAGTGATGATATTGTCATGACTAGCATTGTTGATACTGGCTTAAAATTCCAGATTAACCAATTTCAATTCTACCAACTGCTTGAACCCACTTCCTCAGAGTTTGGTCCTTTGGATCACTAATTTACAATGTCACCATTTCCCTTATATAGAGAGCAAAAGCAAGCAAGTTATGACAAATTTTCAGAAAATAAAAGAGGCCTTAGCTATCTTGGATACCACACTTTAAAAAGGATATCAAGGTTTTGGAATTGGTGAAGAGTTTTGCTAGAACACTACTAGGAATGAGGGACTTTAGTTATTTGGAGGACCTGGAGTAGTTCTTCTATAATCAGAGTAGGTCAAGAGGTGTTTAAAATCTTGAAGGATTTTCATTGTCTTTAGAACTTCCCATGGCTGAAAGATTGGCAATAAGAGGGCACATTCTTTTTCTTTGTCTAGAGTACCAGGGGTGACATGAGGAACATTTTTTAAGAAAAAACAACAGTTGACTGATAACTCAAACATGCAACGAAAAGGAGATGGAAGCAGCTTCGTTTAGTAACTTTCAAAAGAGCGCCAATTTTTTGAAAGGAAAATAACATTACTGGACTTTGGGGGAGGAAATAAACAAGGGTGTGGGATTCAATAGATAGTTATGTCAAAGAATCAGTCATGGGCATGATGGGTCAAATTGTCTCTTCCTGCGTGATTTCATTCTAGAGTGAAATGAAACAATCCCATGGCACTTTAGTGGCAGGGGAATTCTCCCAGTGTACCAGCCAATATTTCTCCCTGAACCAACACCTAAAAACAGATGGTGTGGAACTTTGGCTGTGCGCAACTTGGCTGCCGCATTTCCTACATTACAACAGTGAATAGACTTTAAAAATATTTAGTTGGTTGCAAAGTGCTTTGGGACTGAATGGTGCTATACAAATGCAAGCCATACGTTATTTCCCTTTAGTATTTCAGCATTCCTGTTTTTGCACTCATTTGGACCTTTCAGGCTTCTGCACCTTGTGACTTCTTGCTGTATTGAAAATGTATTTTACTTCCAGTCAGCCATAGCTACAATTCTTTTGATCATCCTTTTGGTCAGCCTTTAGGTTTTCCCCAAACTCTCTTCATCACGTCAGAAATTTGTGAAACCTACAATACTCCTTATATCCCTTAACAGTTTTGTCAATCCACTGAGATCCATCCTTAATGATGTTGCAAATCTTCCACCCTCTCGGAGTCCTGCCAGATTTGAATCCTTATCTTTGGATTCAAGCGGAGAGTGCAAGGATTCCTTTTCAAATCAACTGGAAATCTCAATACAATCCAAATCTCCAGCTGCATTGTAAATGGGACGGAACAGAAACAATTTATTTAATGCTCTTCTCAGAGGATTGCCAACTTACTGGTTGGTCCAAATGTTTTCAGACACCATATAAAAAAAGAAATCACACAAGTCCTACCACTGATGTCATCTATTGGGGGAAAATTTGTGTGTGGTTCTTAGGATGTGTCAAGTTCTTTTTTTTCCATCTTTAAAGTACTCGCCAACAATAATTTAAATGGCAAAATGCTCGCCAAGCAAAATATCACAGGATGTCTGTACCCATAATGGATTACAGTATCCCTCTTACCCCCTCGAGTCCTATATGGGAAAATGATTTTAAAGAAAGTGGATTTAATTCAGTTTTAACAGAAACAAGATGGAATTTTCATTTCTGAAAATTATTCTCTCAAAATTAAAATCCTTTAGAGAGAAAAATAAATTAAAAAGGATCTTGGTGCCTCTTTGAGGAGTGCTTATTCTCAACCCTAGAATTAAAAAAAATATGGCTACCCATTCAGGTGTTGTACTGGATCTCAGAATCCAAAATTTGGGATATACAGGCTAATGCATATCACCTCCAGTCAACTTTCCTTTGCATTCATATTAATGGGGAAATAAATTAAAATCTTTAAGTTATAGGGAATTTGGATGGTTGAACTGGAGATCCATTTTAATAATACAGCAAATCATATACAAGATATCATCAGAGGAAATAACCAGGCTTTTTTGTATGAAATGTTGTTGGGTGAAGGATCAATACTGGCCAGAAACAAGAGAGTTGCCCTTTTCACTGATTTAGTGCCTTGAATTCATTTAAGTCCACCTGAAAGAACAGACAAGGCTACTCATCTTATGCACCTCCTATTTCACAGGCTCTAGAATATGTACAAGTGTCTGCAGTTGAACTTGAATGTACAATCATCAGGCAAGACAGCTATTATGCAGCCAAGCTGACAGCCTTTGAAGGGGGAAGGATCTAGCCTGTTTTTGAGCCCACAACACATGCTTACTCTGTTGGTGAGCAATTATTATAGAGTTGCCTTCAAAACAGAACCAACAGGCAGTTAACAGAATCCTTTGAATCAGTTACAAATAGCCTGCAACAATGAGTGAACAACATGTACAAACAGTTTCTGGAAGTATAGAGAAAGATGGTACCTCCAAGGAGATCCTAAAGCAGTATTGGAGCAAGCATCATTTAACACTTTCTTACACCATTGTGACTCATTTCACCTGGACTAGTCCCCCCACCACCAATGCTCAGAAGTGGCAGCTACAGTATGACACTACAGAAATTCACCAAGACTCTTTAGACTGCAACTTCTGAAACTGTGACCAATACTGTCTTGGAAGGGCAAAGGCAGCAGCGACACAGGAACACACCACCTGCAAGTTCCACTCCAAGACACTCACCACCCTGACTTGGAAATATACTGCTGTGTCCTTCACTCTCACTGGGTATTAATTCTGGAACTCTTCCACCAGTGCCATCATGGGTCTACCTACAACAAATGGACTGCATGGGGTTGAAGAAGGCAGCTTACCACCACCTTCCCATGGGCAACTAGGGAAGGGCAATAAATGATAGCCCACTCAGTGACACCCAATTCCCATGAATGAATAAAACAAAAAAAAAATTGACAACAAACCTAATTCAATCCAAATATATGGATTGCTTGTAGGTAGATCATTGGTATACAAGACTGGATTCCCAGTAACTGGCACTTAACAGCAGAACAAACCAATGAAGGAGCTTCTTTTCAGAGTATTGCCATAGCCATTCACACTCATCAGACTCCTCACAAACATGAAGTAATGCCAAAGAGGGAGTAGCCATTGCATAACCAGACCAGGCTCCAGCTGCTGGATAGTATTCATTTTCAGAATTTTTGATCAGTTTTCATTCCCTTTGCAGAAAGGATTCGTGGATTGAGTTATGTTTAAGTGTTCCATTTTAATAGAGTGATTTCACACAGGTTTTATATTTTAAAAAACAGCAGGCATACCAGCGTTGATGAGGTTTATTGAAGCCAGACAGACCAGTTTGTGAAATACTTACTACAATTGAAACAACGAGGGTCAATGGAGTTATCCCAGGTCCATTAATCAGATCGAACCCTGGTCATGTTGAGAGCAGATGTTCCCTTCAAAACTACAACCCGAAAGGAGTGGAAAGTTTGCTGATTTTACTGATGATTCTCTACTGATGAATCATTTATTAGAAAGTCTGTGCTCCACCAGCCCTTCTCCCGATCAGCAAAACTTGAAAAAAATAGGGAACAAGGCAAGGTTTTAAACAAGAATCCAATGGTTCACTAAAAACATAGCGGATTCATTTTATACTTTAGAATCAGTCTAGGAAGAATGGTATCCGCCCATCAAAGGTTTATAAACTTCCTCAAGGATCAAATGAGGTTAAGTGGAATTTGCTTTGACTGTTCCTCTGTATATTCCCCCCCTGCATTTGAAATAAAACAATTCATATCTAAATCTTGTTTTAGCCTATAGAAAGAATGCAGAAGAGATAGAAAGACAAAAACATCCAGGTCAGACTAAGTTGTGAGAGTGTTTAAAAATGAATCCAATTGTAACATACCAAGGTTAAAATATTGTTTGGTTAGGTGCTTTCTCCCCCTTTAACCATAAATTTAGCAAAATTGGGTTAAACAGCCCCTCATAGGGCAGTTATCTATTTTCACGCACACTCCTAAGCACAAAGGGGAGGCGATGGCCTAATAACATCATCGCTGAACCGTTAATCCATAGAAAACCAGGCAATATTCTGGGGACGTGGATTTGAATTCCCCCACGGCAGCTGGTGGAATTTGAATTCAACAAAGGAAAATCTGGAAGTAAGATGACCATGCACGCATTGCTGACTTGGAAAAACCCATTTGGTTTCACTTTAGGGAAGGAAACTGCCATCTTTACCTAATCTAGCCTACATGACTCCAGACCCACATGGTTGACTCGTACCTGCTCTCTGGGAATTAGATTTGGTAGTAAATGCTGGCCAAGCCAGTGATGCATTCATCCCATGAAAGAATAACAAAAAAAAAACAAGATACCAGATCACTCCAAAAGGTCCCAGGGTTACTGCAGCTGAGTGAAATTGGAGTAGGGTGTCATCTTGACATGAAATCTTTCAAATAGGGAATTAAGTGGAGATTTTTTGCCTGTTCAGGTGAGCATAAAGATTTGCTATTCAAAGCAAAGTAGGGACGTTCTAGTGAAGTCAACACCATCATTTACTCTTCGAACCAACATCACTAAAACCGATTGTCAGATCATTTAACTTGTTCACAGTGTGTTTTTGCTGTGCATAAACTTGCCGGCACGTTTGTTTGCAGAAGAAAATTTCAATTATACTTCAAAACTACCGCATTGGCCAAGACTGCTCCAGATGTTGAGAGGACGCGGTAGGTGACATATGAATGCAAGTTTGTTCTTTATTCTATTGAAGTGGCCTGCATGCTTGGGAAGCCTGTCAGGTGGGATTTCATTAGCGTTACCTTTCACTGGGAAATCGTTGAAGGCACATCTCGATAAATTTGGAATTAGTCAGCTGCTTTATTTAGAATACGAGAGTTGTAACCTGGCTTATTTGGCATGGCTCCAGCAGTGCCAGCATGGATCTCATTCCCCAGAAGCTTACTGATGTGACCTTCTCAGTTGGAGGAAGATTCGTCCCAGTCCCTGAAGTCATCTACAAAGTCAGCCCACACACAGCAATCAAACCCCATGGAGTATTTAATGGAAATGCTGTCACAGATATTCTTTCGTGGCAATTTGGGCATAAGGATTTTCCAATTAGCAATGGATTTCATTGGATTAGCTTTGGTTTGATTTAGTGAAGAGCTAGATGGGCTGAAAGATCTCTTCACATTATCAACTTTTATGATTCTATAAGACAGTAAAATATAGGGCTGCGACTGTAAAAAGTGTTGTAATGAGAATATGGATTTCCTCTTTGTTAATTTTGCATTGCCTTGTCAAAAAGGCCTAAAAATTCAGAATCTAATAGAACACTATTAATTGACCTCATTGAGGCTAATCAATGATCTAACTCAGCAGTTTCCCATACAGCCCATTCCAAGAAATTTTTAAAAATGTAAAGCTAGTCACACTCTCTCCTGTGTGTGAATCAAAGTACACTTCCAATGTATTGAAGACACAACAATTACAAATGAATGTAGGCTTGACAAGATGAAAATACCAAAGTCCCCTTAACATGAAGATAGCATGTTTACTGCAGACTGGACGGATCACTCAGAGAATGGGGAGCCTGTGGGACAACCTGCCATAGAAAGCAAGGGGACCAAAACATTGAATATTTTCAAGGTGTTAGATGTACTTGCTAGGGTTAAAGGGATCAAAGGTTATTTGGTGAAAGCAGGAAATAGGGTACTGAATTGGATGATCAACCATGATCATTTTGAATGCTGGAGCAGGCTTGAGGGGCCAAATGGCTCCTATTTTCTACGTTTCTATGATCAGACCAGGCAATGGTCTTAACCCTCAACTTTCTTTCAGATTTGCCCCAGTGCATCTTTCAGAGAGCACAATAGCCTCCACCTGCTTTCCAGGTGTCTTCCCAACCACAACCTGCCAGTCTTCTGCTAGGAGCGAGCTCAGCAACATATTTTTAGGTCAAGGTGCAAGGAGAACGTGAAATGTTTGACCACTGTTCTTTGTGAGGACAGCCAAAGTAAAGAATTCCATTTGTTCATAGCATTTATGTATGAAAAAAAATTCTGCTGATTGCAACGGAAGCCAGAAAATTGGAGGTGGTGGGGGTGGGGTGTGTGTGTGTGTGTGTGTGTGTGTGTGTATCACATGGATAGCTACTAAAGGATTTATCCAATATTCCTGCATAGATTACTCAGATTACTAATGGCATCTGGAGAATTCCCACACACACCACCACCACAACTCACCTCGCCGCGCTCCACCCCCACCCCACCCCGGCTTTATTTCCCACATCCAAACATCTGAAGATATCAGCTGCCAATTAATCTGCTTTTGTTTCTTTCTCTCTCTAATAACTGGTGGCATGGTGGCTCAGTGGTTAGCACTGCTGGCTTACAATGCCAGGGACCTGGGTTCAATGTCACCCTTGGGTGGCTGTGCAAATTCCACACATGCACATTCTCCCATTGTCTGCGTGGGTTTCCTTCCACACTCCAAAGATGCGGAGGTTAGGTGGATTGGCTATGCTAAATTGCCCATAGTATCCAGGGATGTGCAGGCTAAGTGGATTAGCCAAGGGAAACATAGGGTGAGTCTGGGTGGGATACTCTTTGGAGGGTCAGTGTGGACTTGATGGGCCGAATGGCCTGCTTCCACACTTTACGAATTCTAATGATTCTAACTCACCCCTCAGAATGAACGGGGGAATAAACATTTGCAATAGCTTTTAGACACAGACAACAGTAATTACGAATGGGCCATTTACTTAAAAAGGACGCACAAGCGAGGCTAGGCTAGAACAGACAGCTTGTTTGCCAGATAGTGAGTATCTTAATCGCTTGTGCATCGCCTGCTGATTTTCAACAGCTTCAAAAGAGATTTTGAATGGTTATCGATTGGACCAGACAAGCATCTCTTAGCAAGTAAGCAATTTGATAGTCAAGCAAGTGGTGTCTGGGATTTTGTTGTGTCAACAGAGAACCAGTGGTGAACCCATGGTCAATTCCATTGGTTGGGGCGGGGGCGGGGAGGGCAGGGGGTAGGTTAACCCAATGGAATGAAGTTCCCTTCAATGACCACCCTCCAGATTTGGACCAAACACCCCAGACTACAGATGACTACTAGTGAAGGGAGGACAGATTTTGCAGGGGAGAGATCATGTACACCACCCCCCCGCCAATGCTGTGTCCCACACATTAGGTACCACCTCTCAAATCTATTGCACTGTAAAAGGAAAAGAAACCACAGCAAATCTCAGGGACCGAGATAGAGATGAAAGATTTGAATTTGGCAAGTGTTAGGTTTGTGCCCACTAGAATATTTTCAAAGATCAGATTTTATAAAAAGAACAAAAAGCCTTGTGTACAGAAATGGGCCGATGCCAAGTATGTCCTGACTTGGGTCTTCAACTAGTACAGTACCTGGAAGCACATCACAAGATAATGCAGAAACATCTGCTCCCTGAAAGGGTAGAGATATTTAAAAAGATGGCAAGCGCAGCAGTCTGTCATGCAGAGTAAGACCAGACAATGATCCCTGACTACACAGCTCAGACGTGACCGGGAAGTTCTGCCTCCACGGACTGACCGCTGGCACAGGGTAATCCTCTTGACTGTGTCAGCAGAGTTAGGATGTGCACCGCATTCCCAGACTACCGGTGGTGTGTTACAGTTCACGTAGGAAGTCTAAGTTGCTGCAACAACATGTACTATTGGATGCGTGTTGTAGTCTGGAGCTACAGACAGTGAAGGTAGGTCCTCCAACAATCTTTCCGTCACATGGCTGACTATGAACATCTCCTGCTTTTACCATCTGCCATTGGTGTGTGTTGGAATGATTCGCAAATTGATATTTAAACCCATTTGCCTCCTCTATTCATTCACAGGATGAGGGCATCGCTGGCTAGGCAACATTTATTGCCCATCCCTAATTACCCAGAAGGCAGCTAAGAGTCAACCACGTTGCTGTGGGTCTGGAGTCACATGTAAGTCAGACCAGGTAAGGATGGTAGTTTCCTTCCCTAAAGGATATTAGTGAGCCAGATGTTTTTTTTCCAACAACCAGCAATGGATTCACAGTCATCATTAGACTCTTAATTCCAAATATTCAAATACCACCATCTGCTGTGGCGGGATTCAAACCCAGGTCCCCGGAATGTTATCTGGGTCTCTGGATTAACAGTCCAGTGATAATAACACTAGGCCATCGCCTCCCCTGCATTAAGAACACACTTTGCTTTGTCCTAAAGTGCTAGAGTGGGATCCAAACACAATGGTTCTGGCTCAGAGGCAGGATGCTATCTACTGTGTATCAAGGCTCTGAGCTATATTGAGAGCACTTGCAACTGGTGATGACATAATGACATGTGGAGAATGTAGTTAGGATAGCTGGGGCCCTTTAGATATCACTGAAGCCAACTTAACGAGAAACAAAATCCCTCAGTCAAATGTTACCATTTACATAAGCATAGAGACTCCCTGGGAAACAAGAGACAATATAATGTCTTCTCTAATCACCCTCTCAAGTGATACACTTCTGCTGCTTTACAATTGAAAGACAGGCAGAGTTGCACTGCATATAACATTTCATGACCTCAGAACATTCCGAAGCAGTCTTCAGCCAATGAAATACTTTACAGCACCTGGAAAAATGTAAGATATTGCTGTAAAATAGGAAGTTCAGCAGCCAATTTACGTACAGCAAGTTCCCATAAACAACAAAATGATGATCAGACCAATCTGTTAAGAGATGTTGATTAAGGGATAAATAATGGCTAGAACAGAGGCAATAACATTGCCACTCATCTTGGAAATAGTTTCATGGGATTTTTATATCCACACAAGAGCACAGGTTAGGGTTGATATACACAGTCAGTTTAATACCTCATTTGAAACAATGGCACCTCAACACTGTTGTACATCCTCGTTAGTCTACATTATTGCTTTCAAAATCTTTGGAATGAGATTTGAATCCCAACCTTGTGACTTAGAGGCAACCATACTCCCACTGAAACACAACTGGTATGTGTCCAATTAGAAGGTTTACAATGTTTAAACATATATCAAGTTTATAAAGCCCAGGAGGAAAAGGAAGTGAATGGTATTACAAAGTGGACAATCTGGAACACTCATATATATGCCTACTGGGTGATTATGGTTTTCCAGCTGTACACCATTTGGATCAGAATGCAGTTTCTACACGTCACTTGTTGCTGTTCAATGCAAACAAGAGCGGCAGTTTCAACATTTTTGCAGAAAATCACCTCTCCTCCCAAGATTTGAAGTGTTTGTGGGGGGTGGGGGTATAGAATTTATAAATGCCAAGTTTGCCTGGAGTGCATAATATAGCCAAGCTCGTTCTCATTTGCTGTAACTTTAACAACTCACAGGGTACATGCCATAAAAATGTTCCCAGTGGGGGAAAGAAACCAGTCCTTTGGAGTCATTAGTTGCTGTGGCAAAGTGAGTAACAAAATGTTAATTGTTCCAATTCAGATTTACATTTGACAGCGAATTCTCATTAAACTGAACCAAGCCATGTTAACTTATCCCTTATTCAGAAAAAAAAGAAGATATTAATTTAGCATCTTTCATTACAATGAGACATTCTAAATTGCTTCACAGCTAATCTGCACTCTGCAAACTTTCAACAACAGCAATGCGATAATGACCAGATAATTTGTTCTGTGATGTTTATGTAAGGAGAAACATTGGGCCTGGGCTCAGGTGATTACTCCTTTAAAAAAAAAGTGCTGTGAGATCTACAGGGAACTTAGGTGCATCAACTTAACGTCTCAAGCAAAAAAAAAGGCACATCCGGGCCCACTTGTGGTGCTCTGGTTGTGTCCCTACCCCTGGATTGGGAAGCCTGGGTTCAAGTTCCACCCGCTCCAGACGTGAGTAATAACATATCTTTACAGGTTGATTAGAAAAATAGGTTAATTTTTTTTTTTAAAATAGCACATCCAACAGTGCAGCACTCCCTCAGTTCTGCATTAGTGTCAGCCTTGATCTATATGCTCCAGTCCTGGGGCAGAGTTTGGAAGCAAAACCTTGTGATTCATCAGTGAGTGCACTACCGACTGAGCCCTGGCTAGTACACTAGATTATTTATCCAAATCACATTTAAGGTAGGAAACACTGATGAATGTGTCAGCTATGGTGCTATGGGATGACCCCTCCGATCTCTCAGTTCAGAATTGAGAGAAGTGCTGTATGCCAAGTAAGACATTAAACGGAGACTCTACCTACTATCCAAGGTGGACACAAAAGAATTCTATGGGTCCTATTTCGAAGAACAAGAAGGATCCTCTTCTCTGTAAGACGGAGTGGGGTAGGGGCAGAGAAAAAAGCCTACACAAGTTGCATTTGCAGAGAGTTGACCAACACAATGGCCCAAATGGTCATAGTGCTGTTATCATTCTTCTCACATCTTGGGCCTTTGTTTCCTTCATACATACAGGTTACCTAGCAATTTACCTCAACTGACTGCTGCATTTCCTACATTACAACAGGGCTCAAGACTATAAAGTACGTGACAATGCTGAGGTCATGAAGGGTCGTACAATTGTAATTCTTTATCAAAATAAAACATTCCCCCATCAGCAGAAACCATGATTGATGTTGTTTTGTTAATCAGCATTTAAATACCGATGTCATGTCAGCACAGGTCTGTTGAAAAGTTAAAAAGTTGGCCTTTTAGAATCTATTTAATCATTAATAAATTGTACATAGTCAAAGCATAATGACATCAGCTGTGTGTTGCCAGCTTTATAACTGGTACCTCAATCTGGAGGGATGCCTGTTACACTGCATATACTACTGATTCAAAATGCTTCCAGATTCACAACGGATCTAAAAAGTGAGCACCATCATCTCAACTTCTGAATACTGCTGCTGGAAATTATTAAAGTTAGCTACACACCCGATTCAATTCAATTCACTTCAAATTGGCTCAATTTCAAAACAAACTCGAGTTGTAAATCTATTCCGAACTCTATAATATTCAAATACCTCAATACCCTTGCAGAAGCCCAAATGTTGGCCAACATCTGCCAATAAATACAGCACAAGAGGAGATAGATTTTTTTAAAAATCTCAAATATATTACTTCTATCCTCGGTCAAACCACGCAAGATTTTGCTCTCTGGTTAACCAGCTCAGCGGGATATCGCAGTTCATCTGTTCAAGATTCTCTCAAAATTAATTTTCTTAATCAGAACGTCTTCATGCCTGCATGGGAGGTTAGACACAAGTCATGGTTTTCTTTCTATGAAATAGCCAAAATTAAATTGGATTCAGTTACATTTCTGATGTAGCTAACATTTACTGATCAACCCCTTTTATTCAGGTTTTATAAAATTGAGTGACTTGGTAGACTATCTTGGAGGGCAATTAGGATTAAACCAGCATTGGACAGTCTTAAACATCAGATTAGACTGTTTGTTTCACTTAGGAACAAAAAAAAAGTACATTTGTGAACTAGTTGTATTCTTTCAAATTTTTGAGAGCTTCATCATCACAAAAACTAATTCCTGATTCAGATTTAGTAAGAACTGCAGATGCTGGAGTCTGAGATAACACAATGTGGAGCTGGAGGAACACAGCAGGCCTGGCATTTCAGGTCAGGACCCTTCTTCTGAAGCTGTGTTCCTCCAGCTCCACACTGTGTTATCACCAATTCCTGATTGTTTCCGTACTCTTAAACTCCACAAAATAATGTGAATTCAAATTCAGATTATCATTTGGGAAATCGAACTCAATTAATAGCCGAGGCATATAGATATCAAGCCCGATCATATAGCTATACCATCACTGTACCCTCACAAAACTCCAACATAGAACATAGAACATAGAACAGTACAGCACAGTACAGGCCCTTTGGCCCACGATGTTGTGCCGAACTTTTACCCTAATCCTAAGGTCCATCTAACCTCCACCCCTACCTTATACTATCATCCACATGCTTATCTAATAGCCGCTTAAATGCCCCTAATGAGGCCGACTCCACTGGCAATGCATTCCACGCCCCGACCACTCTCTGAGTAAAGAACCTACTTCTGACGTCTCCCCTATATCTACCTCCACTCACTTTAAAACTATGTCCCCTCGTAATAGCTACCTCCACCCTAGGAAAAAGTCTCTGGCTGTCCACTCTATTTATACCTCTGATCATTTTGTACACCTCTATCAAGTCACCTCTCATCCTTCACCGTTCTAAAGAGAAAAGCCCAAACTCTCTCAACCATTCCTCGTAAGACCTTCCCTCCATTACAGGCAACATCCTGGTAAATCTCCTCTGCACCTTTTCCAACGCCTCCACATCTTTCCTGTAATAAGGCAACCAGAACTGGACACAATACTCCAGATGTGGTCGAACCAGGCTTTTGTATAGCTGGAGTATAACTTCACGGCTCTTGAACTCAATCCCTCCATTAAGGAAAGCTAACACACCATATACCTCCTTAACAACTCTACCCACCTCGGTGGCAGCTTTCAGGGAACTGTGGACATGAACCCAAGATCCCTCTGCTCCTCCACACTGCCAAGAATCTTTCCGTTAACCCTGTATTCTGCTTTCAAGTTTGTCCTTCCAAAATGAGTCACCTCACACTTTTCAGGGTTAAACTCCATCTGCCACAACATTGAATACTTGGTAGCAGTTTATTCTTTAACTATACTTTGAGCAGCATTTTGAGAAGGCTTTGTCATTTACACTTCAACTTCAAACTTAGAGAACTAAGTTATTTGAGTTAAGATCTTGAAGGCACAAGATCAGAAAATGTTTATTGCATTGCAGCACCGCAACAATGGCTGGGCAATGAACTCTTCAAATACAAAATCCCTTTCATAATAATAATAAAAATATGGAAGTCTAACTCACAGAGGGAGACTAATTTGCAAATAAAATACATAAGAATCTCCTCCACCCAACTTGAAGCCTTTAAGTTAAACTTCACAAACTTTCTGGATAAGAAGATGGAGCAGATGGTTCTGGGCCGGACAATGTCATTCAAACGTTGGAGTAACCCAGAATAATTCTCCTCTTGAAGCACTTTGGTGTTTATGTGAAGCAGCTGTACAGTCCAATTATCCAACAGCTTAAGAAAAACCACTCTTGTCCCCTTTTATTCCCTCCCAAATATATGTCTTAATAAAAGCTCCTTCACACTATTTAACAAATTTAACATATAACCATTGTGATGTGGTTGGGGTGGGAGGTATAGGCAGAGAGTATCACATTTATTTCACCCATTTGGCTAAAAACTTTCAGAATAGCTAAAAGTTTAGAACTGCAGAACAAATTGAAGGAGCTGGGAAAGAAAAGTGGAAAAATGAAGTTATATTTGAACATTTTCAAGCTGATTCATGCAAGTCCTTTCAAACTCAAGGTTACTACCCGCCATTTCATAAAGATATTTATGAATTATCTGTCATGAAAGTTGGTGACATTTAAGGGGGCCACATGAGCAGACGGGAGGTGCAAGTATATGAGACAAAGAAGGGACTTCAGAGCAAGTCCTTTTCAGGAGTGAGGAAGATTAAAATGACAACTTGCAACAGTAATTATTTGTTGAATTGTGGACAAGCCGTGTAGAATGACGCCAAGAATTCAAAAGGAAGTTACCAAGAAACAGTTCAGGCTTACAGGGAACGGATGTCATGTTCTAGCTTCCCATGCTTATGCTGCTCATAGTCTCCAACAACAGAATTAAATGAGTCCCGAATGTAAATATTCAATGGGTTTGATGCCTCTGGTTCCAAACAGAATTGACCAACATATGTAAAAGAACGTGCTCTACAATGGAAATGAATCGCCAGGATAATAGATAGGGCCATCTGTAGTATGGAGATTAACTACTGTGCAAAGAAAATAATTTAGCATCAACAATGTTCAAGTCATAGCTACAGGAGTAAGCCATTTAGCCCCTCGAACCTATCACAATGCCATTCTATTAGATCACGGCTAATCAGTGACCTAATTCTGCATATCTTATTTAATTCCTCTGGTTAACAAAATGCAACAAAGTCCAAAAGGTTACAAAATCAAGTCCAATTCAAGCCTACAATCCAGGTTGCAGAGTTCGGAAAGTACTCTGTTGGCAGAAGCACCTCTTTCGGATCAAGTTTGGAACTCTTCAGTAAGTGACAACTGATACTAGATCAATTGTTAATTTTAAAACTGAGATGAATAGATTCTAAAAAAAAGTAAAAGGCATTATGGGACACAGAGTAAAAAGACGAGTATATAGAGTTAGGTAGCACATTTGCCAGAAGCTCAATGAATGGCAGAACATTCGAGGCACTAAACATCTTGTCCTACTATTTGAACGGTGGTGTTAAAACATGGGCCCCAGTCTGCTCTCTCAGGTGGAATCAAAAGATCCCACGGCAATACCGTGATTCTTTTCCTTAAAAAAAACAGGGAGCTCTCCAGGTGTTCCAGCCCATACTTATCCCTTACTCAGATTAATTAAGGCAGGTTTAGTCATTTGTCTCATGGCAGAACCCTGCAAATTGCCTGCTGCGTTTCCTGCATTACAACAGTGATCACACTACTGGTTGCTATACTGGGGAATATTCTGAGTTTATGATTAACATTCTACAAATGTAACTGTTTCCTTAATACTTGGGACCAGGACACTCTGAACAAGGAGTCCCAGACCTAGTGACATGAATCATCATGCACAGCAAAGTGCAACCTCAAATACACATGAACCTGACACTAAGGTAATGAAACACTAACACACAATCTTAAGATGGAAAACAAATATAAAACATATGTCCATAAACTTGCAAAGTTTCTGCTCACAATACAGTAAAGCAGAGGGTCAAATATTAATGCCAATTTGCAACAAGTTACATAATTAAACAAAGCAAGATCACACAGACAAAAGATATTTAGATTGAGAAGGCAAAATTAACTTTCACACCAGGGAGTTGGCTTAAAACACAATTCCTTGCAGGCATATCGCTATCCCATCAGACTTATTTGCTCATAAATACAACATTTAGTATTCTAACCAATACATAAACCTTGGGGGATTAAGTCAGCAACATGAAAGTCTAGAACACAGTTGAATCTCTGCTCAAAGGAAAGTTCAACTTAGGAGTTACAAGTCCTCTCATCTGCTGCAGGTTACACTTGAGATTTAAACAGGGCATATTCCATTAGCATTAATGTTCAATCATACATGATCCCACAGGGTATCTTTAGTGCTCTCCCTTTTACAGACGTGTATATTCACACAGTTTTCTATATTAGTCTTGAATCCAAAACTGCCCCCTCATTCAGTGGTTTGAAAAGACAAACATTTCTTGAAGCAGATTTTCTAACTGGCAGTGAAAGATAGATTTTGAATTCTTCTGGTGCCTTTCATGATTTTTGGACATCTCAAAGCACTTTACAGCCAATTAAATATAATAGAAATGTCGTAACAGTTATAATGTAGGAAGCACAGCAGACGATTAGTACACAGCAAATTTGTACAAACAATAAACACCAACTAATCTCCTTTATTGGTTATGCTCGGAAGCTTAATATTAGCTTGGGTATCAGGGAGATTTTCCCTGTTCTTCTCTTGAAGTGGGGCCAGGAGGTCCCTCAATATAGCATTGGATGTACCAGCACAGATTTTCTGATCATGTTTCTGGCGTGCAGCTTAAATTCACACCGTCTGATGCGGTAGTGACAGGATTACTAGGAACACTACAGGGACACTTGAGCATAACTATGAACATATTATTTGTGTCTCCAAGACACTGAGATTTTAAAAAAATTGGTATTGAATTTCAGGATCAGCACGAAAGGGCTAATTTTGGTTTACTATCAAGTGGACAGCATGGTGGCTCAGTGGGTTAGCATTGCTGCCTCACAGCTTCAGGGACCTGGGTTTGATTCCAAGCTTGGGTGACTGAGTGTGCGGAATTTTAACATTCGCCCTGTCTCTGCACGGGTTTCCTCCCAAAGATTTGCTGGTTAGGTGGATTGACATGTGCCACCGGCTCATTCCAATACTGACAATTATGCAGATTTAATTAAATCAGAGAATGTGAACTGTGTCCAGTTCTAAAAGTAGGCCCACATCTTAAGCAAGAGCTTTGATAGCTGTTTGAACTGCAGACTTTTGTTGGACTGTTCTTGTGTTGGTTTTTGTTCTTTGACTAGAGTTCCTATTGGTTGGCAGAACAAAGACTTTATTGCACCAACTCAATGTAAGAGTTCATAAAGAGGCACAGACAATCTCTTGCAGTCACAGAGTTGGGACTGGACTCAACGATGCTATAAATAACACCCAATTCTGGAGTAAAGGAGAATACAACAAAGAATAGCTAGGTGTTGGCAGGAGAGAATGGCGACAGTTCCATTTGGGATGCAAATCATCAAAATGGAGTAAGGCAACCTCATCAGGATACATACAGCTAGTTACAACTTGTATAAGACAGATCAACAGTGTGAATGCGAATACACACTGCAATGGTTTTTAGATGATTTCTCACAGATGAGTGTTGAAGTAGGTTAAGACAAAGTTAAAGGAAGACAACTTCAAGAGGAAGTTGTCCAGCACTTTTTTAAAATATAGCAAGGCAGTGCTGATGGGAAGTGGGGGCAAGAGGATGCATTGGACTGACCCAGGCCATTTCTGAAAGGCTGGATGTAGTGAAGAAGTCGAACTTATGGTCAGTGCACTTTATAATTCAGCCCAGGAGAAAGCAAGGGAGGTTACTGAAGTTAAGGTCAGAAGTAAATTCAGCACATGAAGAAGACTGTAGAAGTCAGCAGGATTTATTTAATTTCTGATATCAGACAGACAACTGGGAGCACTAGCTGCTGGAAGACAGCAAATGGAGAGGTGGGAAAGAAGCAAGGATTGGTCCATTAAGAACTATGCTTCAAGAAGAGGAGTTGCTTAGAAGCAATACATTCATTGTTTTGTGCCAAGGATGAGCAGAATCAGTAGACAGCAGTGTCCACCAAGGAAGAGAGGAGAGAAGGAAAGTGGGAGAAACTGAAAGTAGTCCATGATATTGAAGATGAAATGACAGAGCTTTGTCCTAAAACACACAGGAATATTTCTAAGTTGAATAGCATCACGGGGAGGGCAGAGTTGCATTGGAGGTGGTCTACAAGGAATGGTCGAAGTGTAGTTGCAAAGGAACATGTTCCATGATTTTGAAAAGAGACACAATTGGATAAGGCAGCGATTGGATAAAGCAGAGCTGTCAGCAGAGCAGTGGGACCAAAGGACTAAAATGGAGAGCCAGTGGAAGCAAAAGGACATGGTTGAGTGAAGAAAAGAATATTTTCTATTGGTATTTAACAATGAAGAGGACTTTGCCAAGCTTTAGTAAATAAAGAAGCTGTCTCGATATTGGGCAATATAAAGAGAAGACTTAGAAAGGCTGGTGGAAATGAAAGTGGATCAGCCATCTGGTTCAGATAGGATACATCAGAGGTTATTGACAAAGGAAAAGATTGAAATTTCAAAGGTGTTCACCACAATCTTTCAATCCTTCCTTAGATACAGAGTTAGTGCCAAAATATTAGCAGATTACAAATGTTACACTCTTGTTCAAAAAAGGGAGACGGGTAAACCTTGACAACTGCTGGTCAGTTTATTCTCAGCAATGGGAAGCTTCTGGAGACAATAATCCTGAAAAAAAATCTCATTTGATGAAGCATGGATTTATTATTGGCTAATCACATTTGACTAACTAATTTGACATCTGTTGAGGAAACAGAGGGTGGATAAGGGCAGCTTAATTGATATTGTGTATATGAACTTTCAAAAGGCTTCTGATAAATGATCTCATAATAGGCTATTTAGCAACATTGAAGCAAATAGTGGAGGATGTAGATACAAGATTGCCAAACAGAGGCTGCAAGGTGACATACAGGCAACTTCTAAGATTCAAATTAAGACCACTGATTTTGATGTACACATTGACTTTGATTTGAGGTACAGGGCACAATTTCAAGACTTGCAGCTAAAATGAAACTTAAAGGTGTTGTAAATAGTAAGGAAGGTGGGAACAGACTTCAAGAGGGCAGACTGGAGGAAATGGTCAGACATATGACAGCTGAAAGATGTAATGCATTACAATTAAACAAATGAGGTGAATTATTAGATACATATTGGAACCATTTTATAGGTGATTTAAATTGAGGGGTGGTGGTAGGAGTAGATGTTGAGGATAGGCAGAACCTGGAGGTATCTGAAAATGGCAGGACAGACCAACAAAGCAAGAAATAAGACATGTAGGTATCTTCTACACAATTAGAATTGGATCAGTGCAAAAGCCAGGGAAGTTTTTTCTAAAAGACAATTGTTTAGTTTCAGCTGGAATAAGGATGTCCAATTCTGGGTCAATTTAGGAAAGACATGAAGGCTCTAAAGATTCTACAGAGAAAACTTAATAGAATAGTTCCAGGAATGAGAAAGTAGAGTTACATGGATTGACTGAAGAAGTTAGTTTCTTTCTCCTTTAAAGCAGAGAAGGGTGACTGAAGATCTGATAGAGATATTTAAAGGATTTATTTGGAATAATTAAAATTTGTTGCTTTGTCCATAACCAAAAGGGTACAGACTTAAGCAGAGAGATGTGGAAATGATTTTTAAGATCCAACAAGTGGTTGGAATAAAGAATACACTGTCTAGTAGAAGGTGAAAACACAAATTCAAGATAGTCTTCAAAGGGAACTAGGAAAAAGGGAGGCAATGGCCTAATGGTACTATTGCTAGACTGTTAATCCAGAGATCCAGGTAATGTTCTGAGGACCCAGATTCAAATCCTAACATGGTAGAGGGTAAAGTTTGAATAAAAGGTGGAACCTTTGTAATTTTGGGGGGAAAAAAACCTACCTGGATCACCGAAGGAAGGAAATCTGTCCCCTTTACCTGATCTGGCCTTCATGTAACACCTGACCCATAGCAATGTGGTTTATTCTTAACTGCCCTCAGGGCAATTAGGGATGGGCAATAAATGCTGGCCTTGCTTGTGATGCCCACACTCAATGAATAAGAGTATAAATACTTGAAAGTGGAAAAAATGCAGAGTTTTGGGGTAAGAGCAGAGAAGTCAGACCTGTTGAATCGCTTTGTGAAAGAGTTTTGAAAGGTAAATTGTCTCATTCTGCACTACTATACTTCTAGCAAATAGCTGGCAAGAACAGGGTGCAATAATGATTCTGAAGATACAGACAACACCAGAAGACAGGAAAACTGATCAAAAAAGGCCAAGGACCATAGACTTGAATCAAATGCAGTTTACACATATGAGAAACAATTCAATTTTCTATGGAGCCAGTTTAAAACCACAGAGCAGGAGAATTTTGAAACTTGAACATGAAATTCCCATCATTTAGATTGTGATTTATAATGAGAAACAGCTTCCAATCTGGAAGAAATCCAAATTCAAAGTCAAAATTCAACTTGGATTTGAGAGCTAATGTATTTCTTAAAAGAAAGCCAAATCAGGAGGTACTGATAAGATCTCTCCTTTATACACACAACAAGACCTATGCAAATACCATATGGCCTCTCCTTCAGTGGGATTTATAAATGTTTCACTGTGTTGCATTTGCTTGCAAAAGTTTAAAAAGAAATGACAAGATCCAAGATATCAATTGTTTTATATTTGTTTCCCCTTTTGTCTATTATTCTTCTGGTTTATGCATTTCTACTATAACCATTTCTATTATTTTCTATTTCTCCATCTTTTTATTTCTGTTTACACTCCAAATATGCTACCTTTCTTTACAAAAATTATAAATGACAGAGTCAACATTAAAACTCAATGTCCTAGCCAACATTTATTCCTGATTAAAATTGACGTTATCTTATTATTACATTGCTGTTTATGGGAACTTACTGTTTTGATGTTGGGGCCAACTTACTTGCAATTACTACATTTCTCAAGTACTACAGTGGCCACATTACAAAGTCATACAAACATGACAATGGCAGAGTCATCTAGATTTTAGGTGTTGTTTAACAAATATTCGTTTGAACACCTGTGCAAACTCCATACTTTCCTCACATATTGCCGTAAGTTCTTTTACAGCCAACAGAGGGGACCAATGAGAATCCTGTTTTATGTCCAGCAGTCCCTCAATACTGCAACGTTGGTTTTTTCGCTCAGGTCTCTGGGGTAGGAATTGAACTCACAACATTCTAATTGAGGCAAGTGCAATACCAATTGAATCACAACCAACATTCAACATTGAGATAGCAAGAACTGCAGATGCTGAGTGAGTTATAACGTCACTGCGAAGCCCCCATTTCTGAAGAAGGGTCCCTACTCGAAACGTCAACTTTCCTACTCCTCTGATGCTGCCTGGCCTGCTGTGTTCTTCCAGCTCTATACAGTATTATCTAGCACTCAACATTGGTTTCTAGTCACAAGACCTAAAATTGGCTGTGGCTAAACATGCTCTTTGTTACTGATGGACAATACATTTAGGGTTCAAACCCAAAATATACAAACAAAATCTGTAATGACGCATCTTGTTAAGCCAGGAGTAGCTTGTCCATACAAACTAGTGCAAGCCTATATGTTATCTCAAGTCTACTTGAGTTGGTACAATAGCAGAAGCAGCATTGTAACTTGTACATTCACCACTGTATTAAGGAAAGAGGGTAAGTAAAAATCAAGGCAGGGGTTTGGGTCTTAATAACCATCCCATGACCTTTATGAAGTGCATAGATGGGGGCACCAATCGTAAATGTCATCAGATTGGGCCATAACATAGCAACAGTCAAACAGCTTACATACATGAAGAATGGGCTCTCAGTTGGGGTACCAGAGACAATTAGCCATTCTTTTAAGCAAAGCCAGGAGGTACTTCCCACCTTCAGGTTCTTAGGAAAAATTGGGAGGAGGATAGAAATTCTGTTAAAATCAAAATAATACAAATGAATGTTTAAAATAAAATCTATGCCTACAGTATTTTAATATACAGCCTAGATTTATTGTTATTTACCCTGAAGGAAGAAATAAAAAGCTGGCTTCATTTAAAGTTGTAATGTCATGGTATTAGGGAGAAAATGTACTCAGAGCAGTGACTGCTACTTTGGAGACAATTTCATAAACTAAGGATGGTGCATACCATTGAGGGATGTGAAGGAAAAATACTGGTGATTCAACTGGTATTTACAATCCACTCTATGTCATACTTCATTTAAAAAGAAATTATTTATGGGATGTGGGCATCACTGGCTGGACCAGTGTTTATTGCCTACCCCGAGTTGCCCTTGAGAAGGTGGCAGTTTTCTTTTTTTGAATGGCTCCCATCCATGTGCTGTAGATAGATCCACAATGCCATTAAGGAGCGAATACCAGGATTTTAGACCCAGTGACACTGAAGAAATGCTGATATACTTCTAAGTCAGGATGGTGATTGGCTTGGAGAGAAACTCTCAGGTTCTCCTGTCCTTGTCTTTCCAGATGGAAGTGGTGTCGGCTTTGAACATCATTGACTTTCATAAGGACCATAGGTATCTCTCCTTACTTAGGAAGTGGAACAATTGTTTATCCTGTATGTAGTTTGAGAGCCATCACTCCACAAGTTTGGGATAAGGCCTTTGAGTACTACCACAGCAGATACAGGACTATTGGAGTCATTCATCATAACAGTCTTGCCATCCATCCAACTGAGCTACCCAAAGTCCCCAATCCCAATTAGACCAGCCCTCCCCTGCTCAGAGAAGTTGCTAATGGACAGCATCAATTGGGTTCGGTTGTCAAGAAAAAGATAAATTGTCGACCCAGTCTATCAGCGTTTAGGGGGGAAATGGAAATTTTGGAACATCAGATATTGAATGCAAAATTTTTTGCTTTGCATTCCATGATGATGGGCATAAAGTAGGTTCCAATAAAAGAGAGACTATACTTCTTCCACAATTCAACAAGCTTACTCAAGTGGATAGCTATACTACACATCAGGATGATTGAAGGAAAAATTTCCAGTCAAAGTGGAGTCTTCAATAAGGATAAAGAGAAGTAGAAGGTCTAAAACTAACAAGACAACTGCTCACTTTGAGGACAATCAACACTTAGATTGAATGATCTTTTTGTTTGTGTGTTGCAGTTGCTATATGTACCATGTGAATTCACCCACAGGTTGTTGCCCTTTAATAATACATACCCCAAAAGACAAGTTACTCAGATTTTTTGTACAGTGCTTTTATACAGTTCAGAGGACTAAGTATCAATTTTACTATGATTTCAGTTATGGCTTTCTTTAATCATACTTTAGTGTGTCTATGTGAAAGTTCTGCATGCCTTCTATTAAACTTCACTGATTACATCATATCAAATAAGTCCAAACACTTCCATTCTACAGTTAATGTGTAAACAGACTGGCTTTAAAACGGCCAAGCCATCCTTGACTAGTTCAGTTTCCCCACCCCACAATGTTATTTTGGGGGCAGCAGACCAAGTTTTGTATGAAAGAAGCAAGACATCTTTATCCGATCTGGACCAACTCAAACACAGTGCTCATTACCAGGTCATAAACATGAAAATTAATGCTTTCAGAACAGACATATCATGAAATCGGTTAGCATCATTATCAAAAATGGTTTGGTGATCAGGTTGCTCCAGCAAGGAATAAACATGTCAGTGTGCAATTAATGATGAACTGTGTTTACACTGCTAAACACTTTCCTGTTGTGTCTTGCCCTTTTTTTGGTATTTACCTACTTCTTATCCTCTCAGATCACTGGACATCTGCTCATAGGTCTTGTAAAGTATGCAAATCTAAAGACAGAGGGTTTGGAGAGAACGCTGGGGGGGTGTGGGGGGGCAGTGGTCAGTGAAACAGAGAGAGGAAATCAAAAACATTAGCCCTACAAATGCTGCTTTCTTCCCCTCAGTTTGTAGGTAAAAAGTAAGTAACTTTATTACGTCTGAATGCGTACAAAATTAAAACAGACCCCTTCTAATACATTACCCAGCCCTTCATGAATGTGCAGTGTTTAGATATGGAAACAGCACAGGGAGAAGTTGAGACAGACCCCATACAGACATGTATCTTAAATTGCATCTCTGCAATTTAAATGATCCTGAGATCATTTGCAATGTCATTAGTTTTATTGTATTTCTGAGATATTATTTATTAAGTAGTAACTTGGGTGGGGAGGAAGACGGTGGCACAGTGGTAATGTCATGAACTAAAAATCCAGTGAGTGTGACTAATGTGTTGAGAACATGAGTTCAAATCACACCATCACACCATCACACTATGGCACTAGGAGGAACTTGAATTCAATGAATAACATCCTGAAAACAAAGCTAGTGTCAGTGACTGTGATTGAGTGTCAATGGTTGTAAAACACCATCTAGTACCCTATTTTTCTCCCTTTCGGGAAGGAATGGTGCCATCCTTACCTGGAGACACACAGCAGTGTGGTTGACTCTCTGGAATCAATTCAAAGGCAAACAGGCAACAAATACTGGCCTCATCAGCCACCAATGGAAGGACACAGAAAACAAAAGCTGCTGATTCCCACGGGAAGTACTGCCTCGTTGTAAAGACTGTAGAACTGAGAAATCTGCCTAGATGTTGTACTGTCCTTACAGCATGTTTATTGGGTTCAAACAGGAGAGCGTGCCCAAGTCACCTCTCAGCTAGATCCTCGCCCCCGTCCGAACTTCATACTCAATGGAAAGAAATCAGTCGAGGTTTGGGAATCAAACCTTGACATCTCCACAATACAAGCAGCGATAGCGGCCAGCCCAAGCTCAGAAGGCTGCAGTGGGCATAACAGACGTGCAGATTCAAATGCATTTTACGGATTTCACCTCCCCTGACCCCTACTCCCCTCCCCCCCCGGTTACAATACACCATTGGCGATGGGGCCTTCACAATAATATAAAGGTGTACTGGGGAATGCTTGCCTGCTGCAAGGGGATCTTACTGGGGAGGGATTGGGAAGAGGTTGTCATTTATATTTCGGAATTCCCTTCCTACGGGGTTCAAGTCAATTACCGTAGAGAAGGGTCGGTATCCGCGCAATTTCGCCGGCTCCAGGACACCAATCCCCGTTGTCTGGCGCTCGAATTCCTCTAAGCCCCGCCGGTTCAGGTAGGCATTCACCACGAAACTGTCTCCTGCAAACACAGGTCCCAGGAGGGATGGAGGGGATGGGGGAGGGGGAAATGGAGAGAGAGGGAGGAAGGAGGGCGAGGGGGATGGAGAGGCGGAACGGGATGGAGGAGGATGGGGAGGAGGAGGGGGAGAGGAGAGGAAGGAGGGGGATGGAGGGAAGGAGGAAGGGGGACGGATGGAGGGAGGGAGGAAGGGGGATGGATGGAGTGATGGAGGGGGGAGGGAGATGGAGGGGGAGATGGAGGGAGGAGGGAGATGAGGGAGTGGGGGGGAGTGGGGGAGGGATGGAGAGGGAGGGCGAGGGATGGAGAGGGAGGGCGAGGGATGGAGAGGGAGGGCGAGGGGTTGGATGGAGATAGGGAGGGAGGGGGATGGAGGGAGGGAGGGAGAGGGAGG
>NC_063333.1:130811701-130840013 GCF_021869965.1 Rhincodon typus
GAGGGAGGGAGAGGGAGATGAATGGATGGAGGGGGGACGGATGGAGGGAGGGAGCGGGATGGAGGGAGGGAGCAGGATGGAAGGGGGGGAGAGGGGATGGAAGGAGTGGGAGAGGGGATGGAAGGAGTGGGAGGGGGATAGAGGAGGGATGGGGATGCAAGAGGGATGGGGATGAAGGGAGGGAGTGGGAAGAGAGAAGGGGATGGAGGGACGGAGGAGGGGGATGGAAGGACGGGGGGGGGGGGATGGAGGGACGCGGGATGGAGGGAAGGAGCAACAAAAAAAAATAACGGTTGAGAATTGGTCAAACTATCTATATCAGAGAGCAGGAGCGGGAACGTTTAATTGAAGTACAGTTTTAAAGGGAAGAGGCGAATCCAGTGAATACAAATCATAGAATTAAAACCAAAACGAACTCAAACCATCCAAATTTTAATTCCTGGTAGATCGCTAAGACCATTTAAAGGAATGCAGCTCACCTTCAGGGTTTTCTCTCCGCTTGCACGCTGTCAGTTTCAATCGACCCATAGTTTGTTGAAAGAAATAAATTGGGAAAAAAAAAGTTAGCAACACTCACAATTCTCATCTCAACTACACTACCCCTCCCAAAAATAAAACAAGATCACCCTGGGAAAAGTATGAACAGACCCCACGTGTGTGCAGCCGTGAGTTGAGTTTCGGTTTGCCTACCATGTTTTGAGTGAAGTTTGCCCATTTTTCAGCAGTTGCTAATAGTCTCTGCTTCGCGTCCACGCCGAGACAAGCATTTGGAGCTTTATTGTGTTGCTTCCTTTGCCCGGGGAGTGAAGGTGGTGCTGGTGTAGGGAGAGAAGTGTAACAATCCCACAGTAACGGAGAGAAAAGCTCTCTCCTGTCTGTCTGTCCTCTCTGCTGAGGACCTTCTTCACGGAGTTTCCAGGAGAGCTGTCACAGAGAGACTGAAGCAGCGTTCGCTCTCCCTTCTCACCAACACCACATTAAAAAAAACCTGCAGCCTGCCCTCAGCGGCACTTAAAAGTGGGAGGCAAGACTTCCCTTTGAATTCCGAGTTCCAACCACTTCAACTCTCGTAGACACGATCAGTCGAGTGCTGATTTCTGTGCAACTGCTCCAATGTGTTCAAAGCACCACATGTTCGACGGTATCTTCCAAAAAACATCTTCTGATGATTTTTCTAAAGACTATGAAAGTAAAGCAGTCAATTCCCACTTTGGCAGTTCTTTTCTATATTTATATGTGTATTTGATGGCTGTAATGCTATGACCACAGCTTTGTAGTTACATTAAATTCGTAAAATACCAGAGATTGTGTAAAGGTCAGTTTTTTTTCCAAAGAGTCATGGAGTTTTAAAGCAAGAGAGACCCTCCGACCCATCGTCTCTGTGCTAGTCATCAAGCACCTATCTATTCTAATCCCATTCTCCAGCAATCGGTTTGTAGCATGGTGTGCTATGGCGCTGCAAGAGTTCATCTACATAATTCTTATATATTGCGAGGGTTGCTTTCTCTAATATTCTTTAAGACAATCGGTTCCCCAATCTCTGGGATTGTTTTCCCTTTAAATCCATTCTAAAACTTTTGCCCTAAAGCTTAAATCTGTGCTATTGACCCTCTGTGACGTGGAGGTGCCCGTGTTGGACTGGGGTGGACAAAAGTCAGAAGTCACACGACGCCAGGTTATAGTCCAGGTTTATTTGAAATCACACAAGCTCTCCCAGTGCAGCCCCTTTGTCAGGTGCAGTGACATTGTAGCTGATGAGTTGAGAATCACCATATACGTGGCTAGGAGTCAGTGGTGGTAGTGGCTGGATTTGATGCTGTATGGAAAGAGTTTTACTAACTCTTTACAGTTTAATTACTTGGTGATCTACTGCACAAACAGTATTGGGGCCAAATGTCTTTAAGGGGAACCAGAATTCATAGCTTTCTCTTTGGTATGCCAGGAACACAATGGCTTGAGTCTTGCTTTGATATTATGATCGCAGTTGGCAATACTGAACAAATCAGCTCCCAGAATGAAAACTCCATGACAGATCATGTTTAAGTTTATAGTTGGATATGATGGTGGTTAGTCTCTGAAGCACATTTACAAGAGGCTGCAGGTTTTATTCAACACCAGAACACAAATTTATTACACAAATGATTTAAATAAACAAAACTATATGTATCAGACATTTGGAAAGATCTTAACACAAACAGCCAAATAAAGCTTCAATCTATTTCCCACCACAGTCCTATTACACATACTAAATTACAGAGAAATTTCACTCCTATCTCATGCTTTTTAAACTTTTAGTTAACTGACTTTCCCAGGTCTTTTCCCTGGCCTGAGGAGACAGTTTTATGATTCCTTTCCAAGTCGGTTGGCACGAACCTTTCATAATTCCAATTTTCAAAACCTTTATACTTCCAACAATTTAAAGATACCTATCCAAGCTCTTTCAGCATAGATGCTTCACAAACTAAAAGCATTGGTTGTGGTCCTTCTGTACTGGGCAGTTACTCAGCTCCAGTCAGAACTGAAGAACATACAAACTCACATTTGCTGCAACCCAACATGGTGGTTTTATTCTAAAGCTATGCATTCTGTAGGAGCCCAAAACAAGCTGAACAAGCCTGCAACCTCACCAGTGCTCACATGACTCACCTCTTAAAAGGACACTGTGCCAACATAACATACACCAACTATAACACATAACAATGGTGAACTGTTCCCAAAAACTAAAAGTTTGACTCTTCCAGTAGCTTTCCCTTCTGAACTGAACTCCTGATACATCTGAACTGAGACGAGTTCCAAAGTTTAAATTAAACTAATAGTTTTCTGGTTGGTTATAAACTTAGCATTATAAACATTATATCTATTAAAACTGTACCAATCTGTTAGGCACTTGACTGCAGTCAAATTTTGTCTTATAATTCATGTATTTAGATCGCTGTTCCAAATGACTTTCTGATCTGCTTTTAAAAATTAACTTCAAAGAACTGCCTCAATCCATCTGCTTCTATTTTAAAATCCAAACCCTAAAATAAATATATCTATTGTATTACACACCCTTAACAATATAAAAAAAGGAAGGGAGAGAGGATCATCAATGACAAATGTACTTTATTGGAGACAAAGTCAACAAATTATAATATATTTTGCAAAGAAATGGGAGTAAACAGGGCAGTGCAGAAAATTTGAGAATTATGTAAACTTCAGCTGTTACTAGAGTTATTTGAGTAAGTAAAGCGATAAATGGAAACCCGTAGATTTGATGTTCTTAGATTTTCAAAAGGCATTTGATACGGTGCAACATAAAATGTTACTACAAAAATAAGAGCTTAAGATGTAGGGTTTACCGCATTAGCATGGATAAAGAACAAAGAACAAGGAACAGGCCCTTTGGCCCTCCAAACCTGCACCGACACATTTTGCCCTTCCACATTAAAACTGTCTTCATTTACAGGATCTGTATCCCTCTATTCCCTTCCTGTTCATGTATTTGTCCAGGTGATTCTTGAATGCTGCTATTGTGTCTGTTTCCACCACCTCCTCTGGCAGCATGTTCCAGGCACTCACCACCCTTTGTGTGAAAGATTTACCTTGCACATCTTTTTTAAACTTTCCACCCCTCCACCCGCCGACCACACCTTGAACCTGTGTCCCTTAATAATTGACCCCTCCACCCTGGGAAAAAGCTCATACTTTTCACTCACGAATCATAAGTGCCGAACAAGTATTAACAATTAACTGTTGCAGCTCGATTCATTTGTATGAAAGAGATGAATGGAAACAACTAATAGAAAGATGCTTATAAATACATAATCATGGTGATAACTCTCTCCCTAACAATATCTGTGGAGTTTATGTTCTGTATCCAGGTCTTTTGCTACAGACATATTGATACATTGGACTCCGTTGCCTCAGGTGGGGCCATGATCAAGATTGTAAAAGTTTTTTTTGTGTGGTATTTATTGGATGCGTTCATGTAAATTTTGTAAAGAGCTCTGACCTGTTATGGATGAAATAAGCCACCATTTAAATTTGTGAATATTTCTAATCAACCTGATCGTACATATTGTTCCATGTCTAGGGCAGGTGGGACTTGAAGTCAGACCCACTGTCCAGAAGTAGGGTCACTACCACCGCTTCACTAGATCCACTATAATTATTCCCAGTCAACCTGTTCCACCATGTTATAACACATCTCTGGGACTGTTGGGATTTGAACCCAGACCATTGGGCCTAGAGGTAGGGGCATTACCACTCCATGTAAGATCCTGTTCCCATTGAGATTTACAAAAAACAGCTGTCAATCTCTACTAGTTAGTGTTAGTTGAATAAAATGTTAGTTAATCCTCAGCATTTTTATTATTAATTCACTTACAGGCTGTGGGCATCATGAGCTGGGCAAGCGTTTACTGTCCATCCCTAGTTGCCCTTGAGAAGGTGGTGGTGAGCTGCCTACTTGAACTGCTGCAGTCCCTTTGGTATTAATACACACAGAACGCTGTTAGTGGGGGAATTCCAGAATTTTGACCCATTGACAGTGAAGGAATGGCAATATATTTCCAAGTTAGGATGGTGAGTGGTCTGGAGGGGTATTTGCATTTGGTGGTGTCCCTCCATATCTGCTGCCCCTGTTCTTCTAGATGGTAGCGGTCACAGACTTGTTAGGTGCTTTATAAGGAGCCTTGGTGAATTTCTGCAATGTTTATTGAAGACAATGCGCATTACTGCTACTGAGAGTCAGTGATGGAGGGGCTGAATATTTGTGGATGTGGTGCCAATCAAGCAGACTGCTTTATCCTGGATAGTGACAAGTTTCTTGAGTGTTGTTGGAGCTGCACTGACCCAGTCAAGTCGGGAGTATTCCATTCGTAGTCATGACTTGTGCCTTGTAAATGATGGACAGTCTTTGAGGAGGTGAGTTATTCTCTATAAGATTCCTAGCCTCTGATTTGCTGTTTTGGCTATGGTACTCATGACGAATCCAGTTCAGTTTCTGGTCAAAAGTAACCCCCCAGGATGTTGATAGTTTGGGATTCAGTGATGGTGATACAATTGAATATCAAGGGATGATGGTTAGATTCTCTCTTGTTAGAGATGATCATTGCCTGGCACTTGTGTGGCACAAATGTCACTCACCAAGGTCTTGCTGCATTTGGACATGGATGTCTTCAGTATGTGAAGAATTACAAATTGTACTGAGCATTGTGCAGTTATCAAACATTCCACTCCTGACCTTATGATGGAGGGAAGGTCATTGATGAAGCAGCTGAAAATGGCTGAGCCTAGGACACTGTGCTGAGGAACTCCTGCAGAAATGTCCTAGAGCTGAAATGACTGACCTCCAAGAACCATAACCAACTTCCTTTGTACCGTGTATGACTCCAACTAGTAGAATGATTTCCCCTGATTCCTCTTGACTCTAGTTTAGTTAGGGTTCCTTTAAACCATGCTGGGTCAAGTGTGGCTTTGATGTTAAGAGGAGTCATTCAATCCTCATATCTCAAATTCAGCTCTCTTGTCCATGTTTGAACTAAGGCTATAATGAGGTCAGGATGTGAGTGACTGTGGTGGAACATAAATGAGCAGGTTATTGCTAAATGGTTTGAGCTTGATAGTACTGTTGATGACACCTTCTATCACTTTGCTGACGATTGAGAGTAGACTGATAGATCAGCCAAGTAGGATTTGTCATACATTTTGTGTACAGCACATACCTGGGCAATTTTCAACGTTGTTAGGGAGATGCCCATTTTGTAGCTTGTTATCGATGAATCAAACCCCCTCAAGATATAGTGAGAAGATAGTCTAAACCCTATCACTTGCTGCTTGTACCATTTAGCATGCAGGATACGCTGGGCCATGAGGTTGCAAATTGTGTTGGAGTACAATTTGGCTGCTAATGGCCCACAATATCTCATGGATGCCCAGTCTGGAGATGCTAGGTCTCTTCGAAGTATTTCCCATTTAGCATTGTGATAGTGCTATCGTATAAAATATTCTCAATATGAAGACGGGACTTCATCTCCACAAGGACTGTGCAGTGATCACTCTTACTGATACTGCCACAGACAAATGCAGCTGTGGCAGGCAAATTGATGATGATGATGTCAACTATGTTCTTCTCTCTTATTGGTTCTATCACCTGCTGTTGACACAGTTTAGCAACTCAGTCCTTTAGGCCTCAACCAATTTAATCAGTGGTTCTGCAGCTAAGCCCCTTTTGATGATGGACATTGAAGTCCACACCCAGAGTACGTACTGCACCTTTGCCACCCTTAGTGCTTCCTCCAAGTGATGTTCGACAGAGGGCAGTACACAGTAATCAGCAGGAGGTTTGACCACTGCCTGTATTTGACCTGATACCATGAGACTTCATCGCATCCAAAATCAATATTGAGGACGCCTTGGGCAGCTCCCAACTAATTGTAAACCATCATGCTACCACCTCTGCTGGTTCTGTTGTGCAGGTGGGACTAAACGTATCCAGGGATGGTAGTGGTGTTGTCTGAGACATTGCCTGTAATGTATTATTCCACGAGTATTATTATGTCAAGACTGTTTCTTGACTAGTCTGTGAGACAGCTCTCTCAATTTTGGCTCTAGCCATAGCCATAAGACCATGTGGTCCATCCAGTTTCATTTCCTCTTTTGTCTTTCTCACAGCTGACACAGCTGAATGGTTTGCTAGGCCATTTTAGAGTCACCGACAATACTGTGGGTCTGGAGTTACTAAAAGGACCAGGTATCGCCAGCAGTTTTGTTTCTAAATGAGGAAGATTTTCCTGATAATGATTTCATGGCTATTACACGTTTAATTCCAGATTTTTTATTGAATTCAAGTTCCACCATTTGCCGTGCTGGGGTTCGGACTTAGGCATCCAGAACATTACTTGGGTATCTAGATTTCCAATCTAGCAATAATACCATTAAACCGTCTCCTCCCTGGAGCACTGTTGCATATGACTACAGTACTCTGTGCCATTCTGCTTGCTGCACTCTCAGAAGGATGTGATTACATGTGAAAGGGTGCAGAGGAGATTCGCCAGGACATTGCTTGGGTTGGAGCAATGCAGCTATAAAAGGAGAGTAGACAGGCTGGAGTTTCTCCCTTTCAGCAGAGGAAGTTTAAGTGGAACCTGATTGATGTGTACAAAATTATGACGGCCATAGATAGGGAAGATAGAAAGAAAGTTTTTCCCCTAGTAGAGGGTCAATGTCAGAAGCCACACAACACCAGGTTACAGTCTAACAGGTTTATTTGAAATCACGCAAGCTTTCGGAGCGCAGCCCCTTCGTCAGGTTCAGTGAGAGATCATAGTACACAGACCCAGAGTTTTTAGGCAGAGAGATCAAAAGATCATACAACTGGTGTGAGTGGAGAGTCAGATGATAAGTCTCTGCAGGTGACCAGGAGTGTTAGATGGTGAGTAAAGTGTCAACACATTGGAGGCTTCATTTCCATGCCAAGGGTGAAAGCAGCCCCTGATTAATTTGAGTGGGGACAGAGTACAGGATGTAGTAGCTTAGGAAAAGTACATAATCTAGGTTGACATATCATTGCGGCACAGAGAAAGCACAGAAAATTTGTGTTTTGGATGAGTCATAGAGTCATACAGCATGGAAATAGATCCTTCGGCCCAACTTGTCCATGCCAGTCAGGTTTTCGGAACTGAACTAGTCCCATTTGCCTGTGTTTGGCCCATATCCCTCTAAATCTTTCCTATCCATGTACCTGTCCAAATGTCTTTTAAATGTTATAATTGTACCCGCCTCTACCACTTCCTCTGGCAGCTTGTTTCATATATGCACCACCCTCTGCATGAAAAGGTTGCCCCTCAGGTCCCTTTTAAATCTCTTCCCTCTTACCCTAAACTGATACCCTCTAGATTTGGACTCCTCTTCCATGGGGAAAATACCATAACTATTCACTGTGCTCCTCATGATTTTATAAACCTCGATAAGATAATCCCTCAGCGTCCAACACTCTAGGGAAAAAGTCCCAGCCTATCCAGCTTCTTCCTATAACTCAAACCTTCCAGTCGTGTTAACATCTTTGTAAATCTTTTTTGTACCCTTTCCAGTTTAATAACATACTTCCTATAGCAGAGCAACCAGAATTGTATGCAATACTCTAAAAGTGCCCTGACAAATGTCTTCATTGGCCGTAACACGACTCCCCAACTCCTATACTCAATGTTCTGACCAATGAAAGCAGGCATGCCAAATGCCTTCTTCACCACCCTTTCCACCTGTGATGTCACTTTCGAGGAACTAATTACCTGTACCCCTAGGTCTGTCTGTTCAACAACACTCCCCATTAACTGCCCCGACCATTAACTGTGCCAGTCCTGCCTGATTTGTGTTAACAAAATGTAACACCTTGGGTTTATCTGAATTAAACTCCATCTGCCATTCCTTGGCCCACTGGCTTCGTTGATCAAGTTCCTGTTGTACTCTGAGATAACCACCCTCACTGTTCATTATATGACCAGTTTTGGTGTCACCTGCAAACTTACTAATCAAACCTCTTATACTCTCGTCCAAATCAATAATATAAATGATGAACTACAGGGGACCCAGCACTGATCTTTGTGGCATACCACTGCTCTTAGGCATCCATTCTGAACAACAAGCCTCTACCAGAACCCTCTGTCTCCTACCGTCAAGCCAATTTTATATCCAATTGGCCAGCTGTCCCTGGTTTACATGTGATCTAACCTTACTAATTCATCTACCATGTAGAACCTTATTGAAGGTTAAATCTAAATTCCATGTAGACAATGTCTATTGTTCTGACTTCATCTATCTTCTTGGTCATCTCTTTAAAAACTCAGTCAAGGTTGTGAGACATCATTTCCCCCGCACAAAGCCACACTGACTATGCCTAATCAGTACTTGCCTCTCCAAATGCATACAGATCCTATCTCTCAGAATGGCCTGCAACAACTTACCCACCACTGACATCAGGCTCACTGGTCTGTAATTCCCAGGCTTTTCCTTGCAACCTTTCTTAAATAATGGCACGACATTAGCCACCCTCCAGTCTTCCAAATATTAAACCAAAGCCCTTGGATTCAGCAGATCCCAGGACACTACATGAAGAAGAGCAGGTAAGTTCTTCTTCGTACCTTCGCCAATGAATACACCTCAACCAGCAACAATGTTTCTGGGAACTTGCAGTGTACAAATTGTCTATTGCATTTCCTAAATCACATCAGAAGTACATAAATGAGTGTACTTTGGGGCCTATGATTGTTAAAGATGCATTGTAAATGCAAGCCTTTCCATTTTCTTTAAAGGTTACTTCAAGACTTGATTTTTTCAATTCTTTTTTACTGCTTTCCTGAATTTCATTCTGCAGCAGCAGCTTCAACTGTTCTGATACTCTCACGCCAGAGTCGTGTCTTGTGATTGTTCTTGCCATCGTATATGTTTCTGCTGACCTTCACTAACTCCAAATTTGTCAGTTGGCAGTCTCATGATAAAAGTTGGTTATTCTCACTGCCTACATAAAAACCAAGAGGTAATAAAATAAGGATAATTTTGCAATTGCAACAGAACAGAATTTAGCCACTGTCACAGCAGGAGGTTCAGCCAAAGCCCAGACATCAGTTTGGTGTCCAAATTTCCAAAACTGAAATTGGTTCTCTGAGTATTTGCAGGCTAAAAGGTTTCGGCAATGCTAACACTGATTCATTTTGCCAGGCCATAAACCTTGGTTTGATCATACCTCACAATGTTTGAGGCAGTCGGATTTCTGAAACTGGATCAGGAATTAAATTGTATAAATCACATGCATGCACCATGTATGCTCATGAATCAAACGGAAAAACAGAGCTCAAGGGTGTTATGAACTAGAACATTTTGCATTCTAAATTAGTGAGTAACCAGTTTTTAACCAGAAGAGCTTTTAATATTTCCTACGAGTGAAACAAGAGAACATAACATAACATGATGTAAATCACAAAGCTTAAACAGTTTGGGTGGTCTATCTTAATTCCAAAAAAGGCTATTTACTTAGATGGATTGAGTTTTTCTGTTTACTACACTTAAGAATTTCCAGTAAAGGACTGTAACCTTTTTTTAATTTGTTCATGGAATGTGGGTATTGCTGCCTCAACCAGCATTTATTGTTCATTGCCCAGAGGCTAGTTAAGAGTCAATCACATTGCTGTGGGTCTGAAATCACTTGGATGCTAGACCAGATAAGGATTTTCTTCCCTAAAGGATATTAGTGAACCAGATAAGTTTTACTACAATGGTCATTATTATCTTTTTATTCAAGATCTTTATTGAGTCCAAATATCACAATCTTCCGTTATGGGATTTGACCCAATGTCCACAAAACTTTAGCTTCTCGTTCTGGGTAGTGACATTACCATAATACTACTGCGTCCCCCAAAAGTTTTTAATGATGTGCAAGAATTGGTGATTGATTTCATTTTAGGTGAAGAAAGGTCAGGTGCTGAAGTCATGCTGAGAATATTTCATTGATTCAGAGTTACAGGAAGAACAGCAAACTCCCCATGGACATAGTAAGGTAAGGGGAATGGTTAGCTCAGTTGGCTGGATGCTGATTTGTGATGTAGAATGGTGCCAACAGAGTGGGTTCAATTCCTAAATTTTTCCAGAGCAAGTTTATTTTCCAAGTGAGATGTGATGCATAGATATCCATCTGTCCATTTAGTAGAACAATCCCAAAAGCTTCAACACTTAGGGCTCCATTTGGATGCTACTGTTTCTAGTGATTATCATTTGGACTATTAGTTATTCAAGACATATTACAGCAGCATATTTTCACAAAATAAACAAAACATTTAAAAATAAACAAAAATTACTTATGTTTAGAATCATCATAATCTTTTTTAGTATCTTACACAAGTTAATGGGTAAGTGACTGAAGGAGGTCATTTTCATTTGAGCAATGGTGTAAAACAGGAGAATTTGGATAACCCATGCTTTCCTGATATTTCTTTCCATAACGTGCAAGTGGGTGGAACTCATTTGAGTAGAAAGAAGTCAGTCAGAGTCCTCAAGCATCAGATGCAGGCTCGATGGGCAAACTGGCCCTTTCCAGTGTGTGTGCTTTGTATGTTTGCAAATTAAGAGTTGTACAAAAACAGTTTGGCGACATTTTTCCCACCTTGGGGCTAGTGTGTTTACTCCAACTTCGTTACCTCTTACACAATGATGCTGATATAGTTTGAAACAGCAGAATTTATTCTCTGAATATCTGCTTTCCCCAAGAGAGTATTTTACTCTTTTTAATGATAGTCTGTGGTTAAAATTCAGCCAAAGGTTATAAACAAGTAACAATTTGATCCAGTGGACTGGTAACACAAACCAAGTGCAATAAGGAACAAATGACATTTAAATTTTTTTTTACATTAATCAAGATTGTTTGGGCCAACAAGGAAAATAATTGCATTAAGTGGCTCGTGTTGATCCCCAGGATAAGGCTACTAGATCTTTGGGAAAGTCAAGGATGAGGAAGGCTACTTGGTCCCTCAATGCTGATCACTTTCTCATTGTGCCAACTAATTGCATTTCAAGTAGCTTTTGTATCTTTGTAACAATTACTTGCATTTACATACATATTTGACATAATCAAATGTACTCAAGCCATTCACAGGAGTGCTATCAAACAAAATTTGACATCATGCCACATAAAGAATTATTAGGACAGATAAGCCAAAAATATAACTTCAAAGAAGCATCTTCAAGGAAGAAAGCAGTAGAAAATGTTGTTTGCTTTTATTATGTCAAGGTGGTGGGCATTAATCACAGTTTCCAGTGCTCTTATAACTAGAAACAGACTGAAACTGTGGTTGTTGGGTTAGGAGGTACATGCTTGTAATGCGTATCACTACAAATAATTCAAAAGCGTGTAAAGATTGTTTCTAGTTCTGTGGTTGGTTCGCTCACCGAGCTGGTTCGTTAGTTCGCAGACATTTTATTACCCTGCTGGGTAACATCGTCAGTGCAGCCTCCTATGAAGTTTTCCTGTTTGGTAAACCAACCACAGCATCCACAAACCGAGCTACAAATCTACTTATGTTTCTAGTTCTATCCAGAGAGGTGCAGAGTTTAGGGTCTAAAAGGTTAATGGTATGACAGCCAATTGTGATTGATTTAAATTGGCGATAATCAAGAGGCAGAAACTTTGGGAGGGTTATGGGGCTGCAGGTGGTTACAAAGTTTTAGAAATTTGAGGCCAAGGAGAACTTAGAAAACAGAGTTGAGAATTTCTACATCACTACATGGATAAGCACAGACCATGTAGAATCACAGAATTGTCACAGCACGCCATTCAGCCCATTATTTCTACACCAGTCCTCTGAATGAACATTTCACTTAATGCCATTTTCCTGCCTTCTCCCCATAATCCTGCATGATCCTTTTTAAATAATAGTCTGATTCCCTTTCAAATACCTGCATTGAACCTGCCTCCACTATTCTCTCAGGCAATGCATTCCAGACCATAACTACTCACTGTTTGAAAATGCTTTTTTCTCATATCATTTTTGCTTCCCTGGCAAACTACTTTACATTTGTGCCCACTTGTTCTCAATCCTTTCATCAGGGGGAACATTCTCATCTTCAAGGAAAATGGGTCTGAAATCTGCAACCTTTCTTTGTAACTAGAATCATAGTCCCTACAATGTGGAAACGGGCCCTTCGCCCCAACAAGCCCACACCGATCCTCAGAGAATCCCACCTAGACCTGTCACCCTATAACCCAACTAATGTACACATCCCTGGACACTATGGACAATTTAGCATGGTCAATCCACCTAGCCTGCACATCTTTGGACTGTGGGAGGAAACTGGAGCACCCAGAGGAAACCCACACAGACAGGGGGAGAACGTGCAAACTCCACACAGACAGTCGCCCGCGGTTGGAATCAAACCTGGGTCCCTGGTGCTGTGAGGCAGCAGTGCTAACCACTGAGCCACGATGCCACTCCTAAAGTTCCTCATCTCTGGATCCATTCTCCTGAATGGTTATGATGTCCCCTGAATGCCTTCACATCATTATTAAAATGCAGAGTCTAGAACTTGACACAGTATTCCAGATAATTCTTAACTAATGTCTTATACAAGTTTAATACATCCTCCTTACTCTTGTGCTCTGTACCCCTATTAATAAAGTCTAGGATATGCTTTAACCTCTCTCTGACTGTCTTGCCATCTTTAAGGACTTCTGCAAAGAGAGACCCTCAGGTCCCTCTGCTCCTGCGTCCATTTAAGAATTGTACATTTAATTTTATGTTGTCTATCTATGCTCTTCCTAACAAAATGAATTACCTCATCTTCTCCACATTGGCCATCTGTCTGCCTATTGCATCAATTTTTCTATGCCTTTTTGGAGCTCGAGACTATCCTCTTCATGGTTTTTAAAACCCACAAGTCCTGAATTATTCACAATCTTCAGATTTGTGGTCTATGTACATGAAGGTCAAAATTATTAACATCAACATGGAAAATCCATAGTTGTTACACTGCGGAACTCCATTACAAACATTCCTCTTGCCCTCAAAAAATCCGTTAGCCACTATTCAATTTCTAGACATTCAGCCATCAGCTACACTTGCAATGAAAAACAATTTTCTGCTTTGTCTTCCAAGATTGGCATGGCATTTCACCCTTGCCAGTAATAATTAAACTTACACAACAACCACAATAGGATACACACATAACCATGCGTACGCTGCCTTCTACACCTATTTCCTTTCTGCTCCCCTTCTTTGTACTCAGAAACCCCACCGCAGAACTTTCAGAACAGGTGGATATAGAGCAGTAAGTTACTGTAATATTGGTCTCCCCACACTGCTGGCCACTACAGTATTGTTCTAGGCTGTGATATTAAGGCACATGTTAAAGTCCAGGAATTTTCTGTAGGATTAGTCATGGCAGAGAATGAGCCAGGAAAATCACCTTTTCCCAACAGCTCCTAACACTTTTTTACGTAATAAGAGTTTGGAATAAAACTCAATGAGCCCTTGTGGAGCTAACGTTTACTCTCTACTCAGTCAGACAGTAGTGAATGTTGACATAGAATAACTTTCCTTAGATGTTAAAATTGCACTTTACTTGCTCTAACTTTCCCTTGCTTTGAAGAAAAGGGACACAGATTGCTGTTGAACCAGCAATTTTTGTCACTCAGATCTGAGCAGCTTGGCATTCTGAGACTTGACTGAGATTGCACAATGTCGCAGTTGGCAACACTGTCATTCCATCTGGAATGCTAGATGGTCACTGAAGGGAAACCATACAAAAACCCACACCAAGTATTTCCCAAACAACTCTCATCTTGACAGTTGGAAATGCATTGGGAATCTTCTGTAGCAAAAGTTTTCTTTATGATAATGCACATTATTTTTAGGAGAGGTTGAATTGAGACGGGGCAACTTGTTGCTCCTAGGATTTTCAAAAGAGAGTTTAAATGAAATATCCAAGACCTGGCATCTCATAAAAAGCATGGTTTACAATTGAAAGGCTTCTGGTTTGAGTCATGTTAAGTAGCTACGTGTGATATGAACACAGGTTATGTCAGATAGTTGCAATGCTTCCCAGAAACCAGTGCATCATTAAATCAAGTTCTTTCGCAGCACAAACTTTAATGTTTAATCAAAGTCCATGATTAAGGACTTTGTATCCCCCCCCCATCCAATTTCATCCTCTTTTCATTCTTAATTGGTTGAAGGCATTTTCTCTTGCTGCGATAAGGTTTCACAGATGTGAGTTCAGTACTAACTTAGAGTGGGGACTTTAAATGTCAAGAAGGTAATCTTGTCAAGGAGGGGACGACAGCGGGGAGGGACGACACATTGGTGATGGGTGTGATATCCTGATCACTTTAGTTTTACATGATGTGCAGTGCTCCACAGTGGTCAATGGATTGTGATCAGAGCTGGATTCAATGTCCCCCAACTCCACCGCTCTCTGACTAAAAGTGTTCCAAAGATTCTCAGCCTTTTGAGAGACAAAAAAAATTCTCCTCATCTCTACATTAAATGAGAAACCCCTTTTTTTAAGACTGTGTCCCTTAGCTCTAGCTCCTCTGACAAGGGGAAACTTCCTTTCAGCGTCTATTTTGATTTTGATTTTGATTATAAATTTTCCTTTATTCATTCACAAAATGAGGATGTCACTGGCCAGGCAGCATTTATTGCCCAATCACTAACTCCTTAGAGGGCAGCTTAGAGTCAATCACAATGCTGTGGGTCTGGAGTCACATGTAGGCCAGACCAGGCAAGGATGGCAGTTTCTTTTCTTAAAGGACGTTAGTGAACCAGATGGGTTTTTCCCCCTGATAATCGGCAATAAATTTGTGGTCATCAACAGATTCTTAATTCCAGATGTTTATCGAATTCAAATTCCACCACCTGTCATGACGGGATTCAAACATGGGCCAGAATGTTATCTGGGTCCCTGGAATAAGAGTACAGCAATAATACCACTAGGGCCATTGCCTCCTCCCCCTAAATTCAATGAGGAATTCAGGTGAAATGTAACTTCTTTACCTAGAGAGTGGTTAGGATGTGGCACTTGCTACCAAATGTAGTGATTGAAGGAAATAGCATAGATGCATTTAAGGAGGAATATGATTTGTACATGCTAATAAGGTTAGATTAAGTCTAGAGACAATTTGATGATAGGGCTTGATGAAGTTAGGAGGAGCTTTTTGTACAGCATAAAAAACAGTATAAACTATTTGAGTGCCATGACCTGCTTCTGTCTTGCAAATCCTATGTAATTTTATGTAACTTTTACAACTCCTGCCCAGCTAAAAACAGATGTGGAACTGTTAAAATGGAATGGAATGTTTAGCCACTGGCTTCTATCGTCATCTGGTCAATTGTAGTTTAAAATTGCAGGCAGCATGAGTCCCGGCTAGCGCTATTCCAAGAAACTCAGTGGTGAAGGATAGAATTGAAGCCAATGTTTACAAATCTTTAAAAGCATTTATTTACATATTGCAAGTAAAATAAATTAGATTGCATCACATAACTCAAAAGCCACTATTTTAGCTGAGACAACAAAGTGCAGAGCTGGATGAACACAGCAGGCCAAGCGGCATCAGAGGAGCAGGAAAGCTGACGCTTCAGGTCTGGACCCTTCTTCAGAAACTATTTTAGCAGGTTCCTATTTATAGGAGCACAAATAAATCCACACTTATTGTCCACCATCTGCATACAATAAACATAATTCATATACAGCCACCATTGGGAGGGGGGGGAAGGATTTGAAATGTTGGCTGTCTTATGGCGCAGTGGTAGGGCCTCTACCTCTGACCCAGGAGGCCTGGGTTCAAGCTCCACCTGTTTCAGAGGTGTGCAGTAACATTTCTGAACAGGTTGAGTAAAAATCAACATCTCCCAAAGCCAGCCTGACTCCAATACTAACCAGAGACCTAAGCAAGGAGTGATGATGTTTTCACTGGCAAACAGACTAAAGCTAGAGAAGCTTCTGTAAATTCACACTTGGTTTACCAGGGACTCTGTTACGAGGAGGAACACCCCATTGTTACACTAGGGAACTATGGGATCTCCTGCCCTGTATTTTCTAACTCCACGTTACCTATAACTGTGCTGGCTTCCCTCTGTTAGGAGCTGTAATGTCAGGTCTTCCATTGGTAACTTTAGGCTTCCTGAAATCTGCCTCAAGCCAATCAACCAGGTACTGATTCCAGCAAACTTTAGCAAAGTTGTCTGTTAATACAAAGTTCCATATTAAAATGGAGCCCAAAAGCTAACAGCTCTCTTAGCCTCCCATGAAAGGGAAATGCCATCCTGGTCCCCATGTGAACTACTACCATTCATATTGATCCCTCCTCCTTTATGTCTGAAGACGATAATTGTACATGACGTGAAACTAAAGTCATTAGCATGTCATAATGAAAATGATGATGTGAATGTTTTAGGTGTATGAATTAATAACACAAATCATCACAATTGCAAAATGAAAGTGCCAAGATTTTAATGAGGACTTTCAAATCACTGTATGAAATTATTTTATCATGGACTCCTGCTTCTTGTGGCCACTGAGGGTAACTTAAAGCAATGTGTGTAGAATTACCAGGACAGAAGCAGGCTACTTTGTCCCAACTGGTTTATGCTAGTGTTTATGCTCCATGGAAGCCTCTTCCCACCCTATGTCAACTAACTCCATCTGCATATCTTTTTATTCCTTTCTGACTCACGGGCTTATTTAGCTTCCTCTGGTAGACATCTATTTTGAAATATGGAATCCCTATGGTCTGGAAGTAGGCCATTTGGCCCAGCGAGTCCACACTGACCCTCTGAGGAGCATCCCACTCAGACCCACACCCCCTATCCTATCCCTGTAACCCTGCATTTCCCCTAACCTGCACACTATGGGCAAAATAGCCTGGCCAATCCACCTAACCTGCATATCTTTGGACTGTGGGAGGCAACCCACACAGACACAGGGAGAATGTGCAAACTCCCCATAGACAGTCACCTGAGGCTGGAATTGAACCTGGGTCCCTAGCACTATGTAGCAGCAGTGCTAACCACTGAGCCCTTGTAATGAATTTTGCTCAGCAACAATTCTGTGTAGTAGAAAATGACATTCTAACGACTCTGGGCAAAGACGCTTCTTTGGAATCGCTTTATTAGATTTACTTGTGACTTTCTTACATTTATGGCCCAGGTCTCGATTTCATGCCCTAACACTCCCCAAATGGAAACTCAAAATTTGTCCTACCGAACCTCTTCATAATATTGACAACTTCTTTTAGGTCACTGCCAGAGAAAAGCATCATTGCACTATTCAGTCTTTTCTGGCAGTAGTACCCTCTTAGTTCTGCTATTATCCTGATAAATCCATTTTGCGCCTTCTCATTGCATGCTGTGTAACTTTTCTTTATAATACTGTAGGGATCAGACAACGCATGGAACATAGCATGCTCTTCTTGTTAATATCATTATTTTTAAATTTTACGGTGCTGGTGTCACTGAGTCTGTTAGAGGTGCCTTTTCTGTTCTGTGAAGAATACTGCTTTATGAACAGTACCATTATCTTTGCTGTTCAGTCACAAACTGGGGGCTAAACTTTGCTGCACACACTTTAATCAATGTTTTCCTCTTAACTTCTTAGTTACATTTAAGGAAATTAAAACCACTATAATTCACCATCCATTCCAGAATTAGTCAATGGATTATGCAAATTGACAGTACGCATTCCACATCCAATCTGATTCCAAATTGACCATAGTTTGAACAGCGTGCCAGGAAAATGACACCTACCATTACATTGACTACATGTTGATTTTTGACTGATTAGGAGTTCTCTTACAGCTAGAAAGTACAGCAGAAAGGGGCAAAACAAACACATTGACGAGGGATAAATGTTATTCACTAAAAGACAAAAGAAGGGATCAGGTAGTTTTATCTTTGCCATTAACACACGGGCTTCTCAGTTATGACTAAACTATCCTTTAATGATAGGGGGGCCTATCGAAAGGGTGAAAATTCTCTGTCCAGCTTCATGCTGTTTTATGCTGGCAAGACACCTAAGACACAGTCTGGAATCCTGCTGTGTTCGCTTCCTGAGGAGTTAGACTGGGATAAGTAAAACTAGAGAAACAGCCTGTTCTTTGTTGTTATAGCACATATGTGTTAGGGTTTTGTTTCATCCATTTTAACAACCATGTTTTTTTCAATTTGGCTTACATCCTTAAGTGTTTGGAGAATTGAAACATTTGGCGGACATAATGGGCCTTAAGAATGTGATTCTTTAGCAGTAGTGAACATCACATCACAGTGCATTCCAGTTAATAGGCACACTGTTTCATCCATACATTCATTTAAAGGGGACATTTGTTCAGATTGATCTATTCCATGTTAATGGTCAGTATGGACTCAATGTTGACATTCTTGTCTCTGAGACAGCAGGTTGAGGATTCAAACATCATTCCAGAGACATCAGCGCACAATTTAGGCTCATATTCTAACACAATACTAAGAGAGTGCTGCATTATTGCAGGTGCAACATTTTGGAAAGAAATCTCAAGATGGTGGCAGTGATGGGGTTGGCAGTGTTCAACCCCTCAGCATGGGGCTTGGCCGCTCATGGGCTCATGCAGCGGGTTCAGCTGCATCCACACGACTTTATCGTTGTCTTTCCAGATCGGTAGCTCGCTAATGTTTTTCTTTGGTTTTGGAGGCTTCGGGGCCTCCTATTGTTGTCCTCCTGCAAGAGGCCGGGGTCCCATGTAACTCCATCCCCAATCCATCTCAGCTGGTGGTTTCAGAAGACCGTCGGTTGACTCAGAGCCACATTAGAGGAGTTGGGGGACCTGCACAGTGTGACCATCTCCAGCTTGGAGGCGGCGTGAGTGGCAGGGTTGGCGGCAGCAGAGAAGGAGCACATTGCCAGGACCCCAGTGGCTGGAGGTGCAGAGAGGGTGAAGTCTAAAGAGAGGGAAAGATGAACTGTTGAAGCTGTTTAGTTAGATCAATTTAATACTAACTTAGTCAGTATTTTACAATTTATACAACTTATTCAGTCATTTATTTATACTCCAAGATGGTGCCGGGCGTGGTGACATTACACATTTTTAACTGTACCAAGGTACAAGTGACAATATTAAATAAATCTAAATCTAAATCTAATTTTAAATCTAGATGTTAAACGGAGGTGGTGCCTGTCCTGTCAGCTGGTGTAAAAGGGCTCACCACACTATTTTAAAAGAGCTACAGAGTTCTCCCCATTGTCCTACCTAATATTTACTCATCAGCAAATACCACCACTAAAACAGATTATCAAATTATTACTTCGTTGGTTATATTTGATGACACCAAAACTACAGAGCGCATATTTCTTTCTGCAAGCTCGTATTAAACATAAAAGACTAAAGAATGGCTTCTATGTAATGGCATAACCTGTTCAATTTGTATTACTATAATTGATTAATTCTGAATAATTAATTAAAAAATGATATCTGATTTATTGCTTGATCATTCGCCTAGGGCTTAATTAAAAGCACTGAGATAAACTTAAACTCCAAGTGGTATTATTTATCACACACGCAATTGATGGGATGGGAGAAAACCACACGCACATAACAAATCTATGCATAAAGACATCAAAGACACCTTCAAGTCATAATCAGAAAAATCTTTGTATGATACTTCGTGGGAATGTATTGTGTACAGTTCAGCCATTGCATTTCCTGTATTACAACAGTGACTCGAGTTTAAAGGTACTTCTTTGGTCGGAAAATGCTCTGGGACATTCTGAGATCTGGAGAGGCACTACATATATTATGTAAGTCTCTCTTTAACTAGGCAGACATGGATATATGAAGCCTTTTGATCAGTATGAAGAGATTTTTGGTAAGAGACTATGACTATAATGATTAATCTTTGAATTTTGCAACTGGACAGATTGCAGATTAACACTAAGCATCAACCAGTTGGCTGGGGATGGGTTGAAGTGCCCTCAAACATCAATTATTATAAACACTGCATAGTCTGGCTCTTGCATGGAAATGAAGACAGAATATATACTTCAGCGCATTTTAACCCTGCACTTTGATTCTGTTAGCGCTTTGCAGATTAATGAAAGTAAGGTTAATGGTCTAATCACAAGACACATCTCCAACTGTGTTTCATTGAGACAGTGTTATAAATTTCACTGATATGGTCAATGGCACCAGGGTGACTGCTTTTATAAGGATTATGAATGGGCTTGAGTCATGGTCAAAGTCAGTATGTTTTCATAGAACTGGAATGAGTTGTGAGTATAATTAGAACCAGTTACTGTGTAACCCTTTGGGTACTGAACTTCCTTCCCTTCGTGGCAAAGAAATATATGGAGAGGATACACAATGGGGACCAATGGGATACACACTCCATTCCACATGTAGGGGAGATACCCTTACACATTAATTGGTGATGAATTGCTTTCTCAGATGTGGAATAACTGCGTTTCCCATTATTCATTATACTTGCATGACAGATGAAGATACCTAAATCAAAAGAACTCTAGGAAAGAATGTAAACAACATAGGAACAAGAGTGAGCTATTCAGTCACAGGCATTGGTTCCTCTATTCAATTAGATACTTTTGATCTACCTCTGCTGTTCTATAGCTCTTAATACTTAGTCTGGCCTCTTGAGCATTCTTGATTTTAATCGCTTCCCCTTTGGTGGCCATTCCTTCACCTGCCTGGGTGTTGAGCTCTGGAACATACTCATCACATTTCTGCACCTCTCCAGCTCACTTTCCTCCTTTAAGACACTCCTGCCTCCTTGACTAAGCTTTTGGTCATCTGAACTAATGTCAACTGATGTTGCTTGGTCTCATATTTTGTTTTAGTTGTTCTGAGAAGTGCATTGGTACATTGTATAATACAAAAGGAACAATACATGAATATATTTAGAACCAGTTACTGTGTAACCCTCTGGGTGCTGAGCTTCTTTTGTAGTAAAGGAATATATGGAAAGATGCACCATGAGGACCAATGGGATTTACGGAGATAAGGAGAAACTTCTTCAGCCAGAGAGTGGTAAATCTATGGAATTCGCTGCCACGGAAGGCTGTGGAGACCAGGTCATTGAGTACATTTAAGACTGAGATAGAAAAGTTCTTGATTATCAAGGAGATCAAGGGTTATGAGGAGAAAGCAGGAGAATGGGGTTGAGGAACTTAACAGCCATGATTGAATGGCGGAGCAGACTCGATGGGCCGAATAGCCTAATTTCTGCTCCTATGTCTTATGGTCTTATGGAATACACATTCCATTCCACACGAAGGGGAGATACCCTTACATATTAATTAGTGTCATTGTTCATAGCTTGGCTTAACAAAAGTTAATCAATCTGTTTTTTAAAGTTTTAATTGACTTTAAATGTCCAACAGCATTTTAGGAAAGCGTCTTTCAGATTCTACTCTTTTTTGTAAGTATGTATTAGTATCTCTGCACAGCCTACTTGTAATTGTAGGGTTATATTCCATTGTTCTGAATCTGACGATCAGAGGAAATGGGACAGAACAGTGTTCCCTTCGGCCCTGCTGGAACAGTGGATCCATTCTCAGATGGGGTAATTTGGCAGGGTCAGCTATGATTTTTTTTTCAAAACAATGGCTTTGGTACCTCTCCTCCTGGCCTCCAAACAGTTAGGAATAGTGGGCAGGATGGTCCTTCCATTCTGTCAGAGGAAGGATTTCAGATTAAATTGCATGTGTTACAAAGGCTCACTGGTGCTTTGATATTTGAGGCTACAGTAACCATAGGAAAAACAAGGAGAAGCTTCTTCCCAGGTCTCTCACTTTTATCTGAAGGTGGAATTTGAGGGGCTGCAGGGAATTGTATTCTCCTGAGGGACAAAGTGTGGGGTAACCATGCTAACCATGGAGGTGCAGATGGAAGCAGCTGACAAAGGCATCTGCAGGTGTTCTCTCCTTCCAGCCTGGCAGCAAGAGGATCCAAGACCTCAGGAGGCAATGATGGGTGTGTGCTGTAACACAAGCACCCACAATGACTTTCCTCGCATTCTCCTGACAGCCCTTTCCAAATCGACACAGCTTGTAGTTTCACTCATCACTGTCTTTCTAGGCCACACACTTTACCAACTAAACAGCCGACATTCCCACGCTCAGAAAGAGCATAGAATCCCTACAGTATGGAAGCAGGCCATTCAGCCCATCAAGTCCACACCAACCCTCTGAAGTGCATCCCACCCAGACCTATCTCCTTACCCTATAACCCTGAATTTTCCCATCTAGCCTACCCATCCCTAGATACTATAGGCAATTTAGCATGGCCAATCCACCTAACCTGCACATCTTTGGACTGTGGAAGGAAACCCATGCAGACGCGGGAAGAATATACAAATTCCACATGGACAATCACCTGAGGCTGGAACTGAATCTGTGTCCCTGACGCTGTGGGGCAGCAATGCTAGCTATTGAGCCACTGTGCCACATTCAGACCTCTCTGCTTTCTCACCTTGCAAGAGAAGACAGCATATTATTTGTTGGATCTCCAGTGTAAAGGCACCTTGAGGGCCTTTGGAAGTGCTACTTCACTGGAAACAAAGCATTGTTCCAAGAGACTGCCAATGTGTCAGCAGTGAACGGCCCATGGTCCTGAACCAACTGAGGCACTGGTGGTCAGCTGTGTTGAGAGAACTGACCCTCTGTCTGTAGATTGTAATGAGGTTCTCACCTTCTCCCAGCTGGATCTCGGTGGCCAGTGGAGTGGCCTGCACTGAGGAGGACATGACTGGTGCTGCTGCTGATGTTGCTGCATTGCTTCTGGAACCATTGACTCTACTGTTCTCCACTATTTCCCTCAGGAGAGGTAGACAACGGAGTTGCGTGAATTACCTCCATGCCATGGGGCTGGTAGGGGCTGGCAGCAATAAAGTGCCACTGCAGCTGTGAAAAATTTCCAATCACTTGGCTGGCAATCACTTGTCAAGAACTGGTGGCATTGTCCAAGGGAAGGAGTCCTTTAACAAGAGTTTCTCTGCGACCATGTTGCTGGAGCTGTTTAATGTAACTGATTACACCCTTCCCAGCTTTTGAGTTTGACCGAAAATCCTCTAGTTGTCTTTGGTGAGGAGCAGAAATCCTGCACTGCTGGGATGAGAGAAACTCATGACTGAAAAAAGGCTCATAATTGGCTTTCAATCACTTGAGTTGCTTTTTTGCCAAATCCTTGGGGATTACTCTCCAGACTTGGAAACCTTACTGGACAAAAAAAAGACATGTGATGATGGGATGAGATTGGTATCCCAACCAAATATTGATTTCCAGGAACTTCCCATGTGCACAAAACTTAACTCACCTCTATCTGGCTAAGAAATTGCCGTCCAGGACTTCTTTATCTTACACACTTCTTTGGTCAACTGAAATATCTCCATTATATCACTCTGTAATATACTATGTTTCACTAAAATGCAAACTTGCATCAAAATATATGATAAAATATACCTTTTGGCTTTTTACTGCAGGTACACGAATTGTAACAAGACTGCTGATTTTGCCCTGTTCCCTCCTGATGGTATTTTTGGATGTCAGAAGATCACTGATTGGACACAACTTCTGTGCATGGTGTGCTTTACCTGAGATTGTAGAGCTGTTGCTGCCATGAGCTGGGAGTCATAGATTATACAACAAAGAAATAGACCCTTTGGTCCAATTCATCCATACTGACCAAGTTTCCCAAGCTAAACTAGCCCCACTTGCCTACACTTGGCCCACATCCCTGTAAACCCTTCCTATTCATGTACCTATCAAATGTCTTTTAAATGCTGTAACTGTACCTGCATCTACCATTTCCACTGGCAGTTTGTTCCAAATACAAATCACCTTCAGTGTAAAAAAGATGCCGCTCAGGTCGCTTTTAAATCTTTCTTCTCTCACCTTAGAAATGTACCCTCCAGTTTTGAACTCCTCTACCCTAGGGAAAAGACCTTTGCTTTCCATCTTATCAAATGGCCCTGAGTTTGGATCTGTCATTGCTTCATGCAACTTCAGTTTCCATGTATTATTATTTTATTCCAGAATCAGCAAGTTTGATCATTAGGCTCTATGCCTATGAATGTAAATCCAATGGATTTACACATCCCATGTTTATATCTGCTCAGTTTCTCTTCTTTTTATTAGCATAGGGCAGGATTTGTTTCACTTGCATTGAGAGTTTTTGAAATAAGAAGGTAATTTAAGAAAGTAAATTGGAAAATGCTTGTGGCTGGGGGCCAGATTTTCAGTTCCTTATTCTTCTTTGTCTCCCTGGACACAAGGAAGTCTCTAGCTGAAATGTGCAACTACCTGCATGAGATCTAGTGCACTTTAAGTTATCCAAGCATTTGATACTTTGTAGTTTTGATTATTACAAAATTTGTTTCCAGATAATGTTAAGATGTTTTTTGCTCAGCGAACAATTGTTATTTATTAGCAATGACAATTTTTAGATTACAGTTCGCAAATTCCTCATTGCATACGTTCATGCAAGGTTTCCATGATTTCCCTGATCCCAGAAAGCCTGCAAATTTGGTGTAACTGAGAGCTGTACACATTGACCTGCCATCAGATAGAACTTCAGAATTTATATTTGTCTGGTAGCTCTAATATAAACTCACGTATGGAAAATATTTTGAAGTACACCCAACCAAGAAATTTTCTCGGGTTGGAAAGGATAGGCCTTGCACAGAATCCTGTTTGCTAAAACGGAAGTCTCTGAGCACATACTGCATTTTGTTATGAATTCTTTCTCACTGATACTGATTGTGTTGTTTTTTTACACAGAATAATAGATACAATAGAAGGAAATGACAAAGCAGCGACAAAATTAAGTTGATTGGTTGGCAGAAAACTAAAGAAGGACAAGAAAGAAAGATAAGTGAAAATAAATAAGTTTGCATTCATAAAACAGTTTGCATAACGTCAGAACATCTTAAAGTACCTCACAGCCAATGAAGTACTTTTCAATTGTATGTTGTAATGTTAGAAAAGTGGTAGCCGATTTGTATACAACCGTAGTGAATGGGATTATTAGTTCATAATGCAAAGCTCAGAAGTACTATCCGATGATGCTGTGCCATTTGGAGTGGGACTTGAGTGAAGAAGGTTCTAGTAAAGCTCTACCATAAAGCTTCTAGTTTTGCTCCACCATACCTCTGTAGATCATATAAATGGTTAATAAATATTCATCAGATTGTAATATGATGTCCAATCCTTGTTTGTCTAAGGCTCCCAGAACCCTTATGTGATATTAATACAACAGCTAAGCCTCATAGGCAGCAATGAGATAATGACCAGCTAATCTGATTCATTGATATTGGCTGAGAAATTAATGTTGGCCAGGACCCCAAGGAAAACTCTCCTGGTCTTGCAAGCTCCATTATCTAAACTCTTCAAAGAAACCAGTGAGTCATGTGTGCAGAAAGGTGAACGTTCACATTTAGGAATGGCATTACTGGAGTCTGATTTTCTGAGCGCAACATGCTTGATGAAGACAAAGCTTGCAAGCTATGAAGTATCTCTTTCAAAGAGCTGGCATCATAGGCTGAATGGTCCCTTTCTGCATTGCAAAATTCCATGATTCAATATATGACTTCTGGCTGACGTTTTTGGATTATTAGCATTTTTCGATACTCAATGTTGACTTCGTGACATGTTTTTGTACTTAAAGATTGATTTACTGAAATAAAAACTTTGTAACCAGCAAGAAAAATACTTCCACTACCACTGAGCATTTTTGAGTGCTAATAAAAATGCTTAACTTTGACATAGTTGCACACTGCAGCTCTGTACAGAGTTTAGAATAGCAAAAGATTAATAATAAACATAAAAGACGAAGGTCACATTTTAACTCCAGGCCAATTTTCTATGGGTGGGCAGCACCGTTCACCCGCTACGTCGGAAGTTAGACTTTGGGAATTTTAATTGTTGGGCCTCATTTATATCTCAATGGTTGCCTTTTGTGCTCAATTCCAATTGAGAGGGTTGCAAAGTCACATAGGCTGCAACCTGTCTGCTCACAGGATCATGCATGGACTGAACCTGCCTATGATGTCCTGGAGGCTGACCACTTCACTGCATCCAATTTCCGCACTGCAAGATCCAGCAGAACCACAATGTGATGGTGATGAGATAATCTATTTTGGTGATGTTGACTGAGAGACAAATGTTAGTCAAGTCTCCAGGACTCCTCTTCAAAATAGCATGAGAAATGGCATCCCCAACATTGCAGTGCTTCCATGTCACTGCAATGGAGAGTCGAGCTTAAATTGTCAAACTGAGCACCACACCTCCACGTTTCCATAATAACATGCTAACTCCCTGAAGTATGTGCAACATTCAAAGTTCCATAACTCCTCTCCCACGTTGCTCTCTGACATTAATTGTCATGTTCCTCCCAAAACAGATCATTGTGTAAAATTGAACATGTAGGCACTAGGCCTTTCAAGGTCTGGTCTAGATTTTGGTTTTTCCTTCAATTTCCCGCCAATGTTTCTCCAAGAGGTGCCCCAGAACCTTTGAAGATCTCCCAAAGTGAATCCATTAATTTTCAGGACCTTTAAAGCCACTATTGATTCTTATTAGCAGTGAAGAGCACCATTTCTGTAACAGATTGCCCGCATTTTAGATATAGAAAGAGCTTGCAACTTGCACTATGCTTTCTTTCTATTCATTTGTGGGATGTGGGCGTTGCTGACTGGCCAGCATTTCTTGCCCATTCCTAGTTGCCCTTGAGAAGATGGTGGTGAGCTGCCTTCTTGAACCGCTGCAGTCCACCAGCTGTTGGTGTATGTGTTCACTTGAATGTTACTATGTATTTAAAATATTATTCAATCTAATGTTCCTGTATTCCATCCAAACCTAAACAGGGCCACCTGCAATGCTGTTTTTCGTAAATTTTAAATACCTTATTTTAAGTGCTCCCTAAGTAGTTTATTATTCACCTAATTTATATCACGAAATATGACATTCAAGCAACTATTATTTAAGTAGAAAGTACAAATGGGAATAGAAATAGTTCCCAGATATCATCCTACCAACATCTGAAGTAAACTCTTGTTTTAACATGCACTTGCTCGAATGAGTTTCAACAGTCTTGACATCAAAATCCTCTTCACTGTCATGTGTAACATTTCTCCATGTATCCTTCCTCTGCTCTGTTGAAAATCTAAACAGAGTAGCGTTTGATCGATCAGAAATAGGGAACAATGAACTACTTTTCTGTTTCAAAGCTGGTTATCAGCCTCACAGTTACAAACACAATTTGCAGATCATGTACAGACCAATGTTCATATTTACTGGGAAAGTATTACCCTGCCCCAATGGGAATTATTCAGTCAGCTAATTATATCCATTCCTGTCTGGAAACTGCAAATGAATAAAGAAAGAACATGCATCAGGAATGGCATCTTTCACACTCTTTGCCTGAAAAGTGCTTTGGGACATCCAATTAATCACCTTTAAAGTGTAATTTCTGTTCTAATTTAAGGAATGGGACAAATAATTTGTGTACAGCAGGGCCAACAACAACAATGTGCATTGACATAACATTCTTAAAAAAGGAAATTGTCCTAGGATGTTCTGTAATAATGAGACAAAAAAAAATGACACTGAGCCTCAGAGAAGATGTTAGTAGGGATATTTAACAACATGGCTGAAAAGGTAGATAATTGGTTGTGTCTTGAATGAAGAGTGAGAAATGGAGGTGCAAAGTGATTTTGAGAGGGAATTCCAGACCCTTGGGGCTTAGACGATCTGTTTAAACCACCAATGTTGGAAGAAAAATGTGTTTGTCTGTGTATGTGTGTGTGTG
>NC_063333.1:130840413-130846452 GCF_021869965.1 Rhincodon typus
GTGTGTTATGTAAGAAGCCTGAACTGGACAAATGTTGAGACCTCACTATCTTAGAAGAGGGGGCGTGTACTGAAATACGGTGGAGGGAAACCGTGGATTAATTTAAGTGTAATGTTGAGACTTTTAAATTTAAGGGGTTGGTGTGAGTCAGAGCCAATGTGTATCATGAGCACAGAATTGATAAGTAAAAGTGACTTGGTAAGATTCAGGATATGGGCAACAGATGTTTGGTAGAGCTGATGTTTACAAAGATTGGAAAGGTAGGAGGTCATTCCAGGAGGGAAATGTAAAAATTGAATCCAGAAGCAACAGTGGCTAGGTTTCAGCAGGTGGATGGGTGGGAAGAGTGACAGAGTTGACTAGATTATGGGGCTGTAAGTAAACAGTCTTGGTGACAGAGAAGATATTGGGTTGGGTCTTCAGCTAAGGGTCACGTCAAACTTTGTGGCTGCAAATTACATAAGCGAGAAGATTAGAATAAGTGACTATGAGTAGAGTTTGTCATTGAAACGGAAAAGAATAACCTTTGTTCCTCTCAATGATCAAATTGCAGTTCATCTAAGACTGAATCCCATATTCTTATGACTCAGGAGCTTTTAGCAGTTGGTGGACATGAAAGTCACCTTAATGTCATTTGCCAAAGACTAGGTAAGTTCTCCGTAGTGTTCTAGTGCTTTACTGCTCAAACAACATCTAAAACAGATGATCTACTCACTATCACTTTTCTGTATGTGGGACCTAGACATGTGCAAATTGGCTATCCCATATATTACATTTCACTAGCATTAAACTTCAACAGTACTTCATTTTAAAATACTTTGGGATGTTGTCTTTGGATCTGAGAGTTAACATTCTTGAGTAACAGAATAAGCTTCTTGTTATTGACTTGACCTCACTGACAAGATATCTGCTAGCTAGATAAGAGGTCGACGACCTCCATTTACCCAGCCACTCCAGGCAGACTGCAGAGGTCACAATATAGAGGTGTGAGGAGTAGCAAAGGTGAATTATGAAGAATTTAATGGCACAAGTGAAGAAATGCAAGAATTTAATTACCTACATTAAAGGAAGACCAGACTCAAGACAGAGGCTCAGGGAAAATAATCTTAAAAGCTCCAGTGCAAATTTGATGAAAACCAATTTTTTTGTAACCATTTTGTACAGCGTAACCCAGCAACTTGTGAAAATTAAAGCAGTCATGGATCTTAGTGTTCTCACATTGGTTGCATTCTAATTTCAATGGCTCCTAAATTCAATTTTATCTTGTAATGGGGCAGAGTTTATTGGAAGAATTTTAATAGGTCAATCAGAATAGTTCAAGCTATTTTGGTCAATTTTGGACAGAGATGAAGATTGTTATGTTTAAACTGCTAATCAGTCATGGAAACACCCAGAAGCAGGCTCCTTATTAATCAGGAGGTCAGGCTGCCTGGCCTGCTGTGTTCCTTCAGCTCCACACTGTGTTATCTCTAACTCCAGCATTTGCAGTTCTTACTATCTCCTTGTTAATCACCACAACTTAACTCATTTTGTGTGTTGAGGCATAGAAAGAAATCCCAAGAATGGCTGGATAGTTCATTGCCATTAGGACCACAGGAAAGATTTATAAGAGCAGCTTAATGCACCTGAACATGATTAGAGCTTGGGGGAAAAAAAAACTCAGGACTGTTCTAACTTGGTGAAGCTAACTGTCTGTGAAAAGCTGAAATTGTGCCTGAGTAGGTGCTGATGTGCAGTTTTTATAAACCAGGGGACTGCAATCATGATTGGGAGAGTAAACTGCTAGAACATTAGTCGTCATTTAACTAGACTATAACAGAACAGCTTTTGATGGAGTTTTGAAGCTAAGTCTTCAAAAGAGAAGAAACTGGTATCATTGATAAAGTTTAATGAGACTTAATGACTCACAGTGTCATTAACACTGTGGGAACTTTCTTGAAAATTGCTATTTGTTATGTTTTGGGTGTTCAAATGCAGTTTACTTGTTAACCACGTATACCGCAGGTTAAATCTGGGTACTAGAAATAATTTCTATATATAACAAATAACTGGCCCAGATCTGTATTGTATAGTTTGTTATTGTTTGTTCTAAATCTTGGTACCTCGTGGCTTTTTTCATTTAATAAATACTTGGGACCTCACATTTTATCAATTGTAAAAAAGAGTCACTGGTTCTTAACCAGCCGATATTTCACATTAGGCAGCCTGACCTCAAACATAACACAAAGTACAATGCATCACATGTCAACGGTCTGTGTGAATGCTTATGGTTCCTTTTTCAAGCTGGTGAACCAAGTGGAAGTCAAGGATTAGGTAAGAAAATCATTGGCAGGCTTAGAAAAGTTTAATTCTAGCATAAAATAGTCAGGGTGATTGGGTAACTTCAAAATAAAACTGTAGCTCCAATTTTGAACAACACCATAGCAGTCAAGAAGTATGGAGAAGAAATGGGAAAGCAAAAGTAAAGTGTTATGAACAAGTTGCTTCAGGAGCACAGACAATGAAGATTAGTCATTCAGAAGCTAGACAGACTAGTTTTCAAGATTTGAAGAAATATTTCCGGTCAAGTAGAGGGATTTCTTGGAGATGAAGAAAAGACCACAGCTGGAGTCATGGTGAGGCTCAGAGGAATGGAAAAAAAATCTCTAATAATGCAAAAGAAACAGGAAAATTTCTCTTACCCTAAGGTTATTTAAAGCAAAGAATAAAAACGCCTAGTAAACATTTACATATTCATTACTACGAAGATTTGATGACAAAAATACATCAAGTCTGACACAGAATAAAAACCAAAAGAACTGTGGATGCTGTAAATCAGAAATAAAAACAGAAATGGCTAGAAAAGCTCAGCAGATCTGGCAGTATCTATGGAGAGAAATCAGAGTTTTGGGTTGAGTGACCCTTCCTTGCAATTTCTGTTCAGCAATTCTTCAGCAATGTTTAATTATGTTTGTTTTTGCAATCAGACGCAGAGTTGGGTATCACAGATATTACATTATTTTATGCAATTCAGTACTGATTCAAAATTAGGCAGCAAGTCTAATGCAGAATAGGCAAGCATACTTCTATATTCCATCGGAGGCATATCAGATGATGTAATTGCTTAATGAAGCAACAGTCAAATTTCATGAAGTTTTAAGAACTTTTGAAAATTGCTTTAATCTTAGAACTAAGAAAATTCCGTTATAAAAGTCAAACAAAGAGTCTGGCATCTTAGTGAATCAATGGAATATTTTATGAGAGAAAGGAAATGTGAAGAGGCGATTCCAAGGCAAATTGATCAGAGACTGCATGGTTGCACATATTACTGATGAATCGTTGTCAGATTTATTTCAGACAAACGAAGACCTTATTTTGGAGACAGCCATTCATTTGGTTGGAGAAATAAAATTAGAACATATTAATCCTGTAGGGAGAGGAAAAACTTTGGTACAAGAGATTTACTGAATATATTTATTCCCTTAAGAATAAGGCAGCAAAATAAACCCAAAAAAAGACACAGCTGGGAAGACAACCACAAGAGGTCAGAAATCATTGGCATAAATGTGGTGTCAAAAACCCTCAAAGACATGAATAGTGTTCAGCCATTGAAAAGAATGTTTTCACTGAAAGCAAATAGGTAATTTTCAGTAGGAGTGGAAAAGCAGAACACATACTGAAAAAATGATGAAAAAAAAAGTCTTCAAACATAAAACTGGGTCAAAATTCTGGAAACCACCCCTTAACAGCATTGCTGGTGTATCTACACCACATGAACTACAGCAGTTTAAGAGTAGAGCTCACCTCCACTGTTTAATAGGCAATTAAAGGATTAACAACAAATGCTTGCCTAGTTAATGACATCTAAATTTCATGAATGATTTTTTAAACAAAAAATAATCTTTGAAATTGAGCAATTTCTATTGGAAGATAAATTCAAAGTCTTCCTTGATTAGATAAATAACTTTGAACAAACATTTTTGCATGCAGAAATGTATGGTTCATGGACATCTTACAAATTTTAAGTTAGGTACTGGAGAAAGTGTAACAGTCTTGTCAGACAGAGAGCATTATTGAGGTTGGTTGGCTCGCCGAGCTGGTTTGTTGTTCCATAGATGTTTCATTACCATGCTGGGTAACTCATCAGTGCAGCCTCTGATGAAGCATCAGTGTGTTTTCCTGCCTGGATTTTAAACTCTGGAGTCCGTTGAGCTGGCTTGCCTCACTTCCGGTTTTCCTTCGTAGTGGAGTGTATAGGGGGTCGAGTTCTATGTGTTTATTGATGGCTTTCTTCGTGGAGTACCAGGCTTCTAGGAATTCCCATGCCTGTCTCTGCTTAGATTGTCCCAGGTTTTTGGCGCTGTCCCTGTCGAATTGGTGGTTCTCCTTATCCATGTGGATTGAGATGAGTGAGTATTGGTCGTGTCTTTTTGTAGCCAATTGGTGTTCGTGTACCCTTGTTGTTAGTTTCCTTCCTGTTTGTCCAATGTAGTGTTTCTCGCAGTCTCTGTAGGGGATCTTAAGATGACATTGGTCCTGTCCATGGCAGGGAGTGGGTCTTTAGTTCGGGTGACCAGTCGTCGTAGGGTTGATGTGGGCTTGTGTGCCACTCTGATGCCCAGCGGTGGTAGGAGTCTTGTGGTTAGTTCCGATGTGTTCCTGATGTAGGGTATCTTCCTAATGTTGTTCGTGTAGGCATCTTCTGACCCAGTTTTTTGGATATCCATTATCCTTGAAATCCTGGAAGAGGGTCAGAAGATGCCTACACGAACAACATCAAGAAGATACTATACGCCCTGACACACTCATCACACTACCCTACATCAGGAACACATCAGAAGTAATTCCTAGAAGCTTGGTCCTCCATGAAGAAAGCCATCAGTAAACACATAGAACTTGACCCCATATACACTCCACTACAAAGGAAAACCGGAAGTGAGGCAATCCAGCTCAACAACTCCAGAGTTTAAAAACCAGGCGGGAAAACACACCGACGCTTCATCGGAGGCTGTATTGAGGATGTTACCAAGCAGGGTAATGAAACGTCTGCGGAACAACAAACCAGCTCGGCGAGCCAACCAACCTCAACACCCACAACCCAAGCTACAAATCTACTCCAAAACCTTAGAGAGAACATTGATTAACAAAGCACTATAAAAAATAAAGGGAAGCTTATCCCAATCCATTAGCAAAATCAGCTAGCTACATTTTGGGATGAAAAAGATGTTGAATCTGAAAGCTGAGAGGAACAGGAAAACTGAAACATTCAAGAAGACTGTCCAAGCACAGAACCAAATTCTACAAGATACACTATCATTCTTTCGCATCATAAAAATGTTAATTGAGTATTATGAAGCTTCCAAACTGACCTAATCTGGGAAGCAGAGACTTTGACAGTGTGGGAGAAAGGGTTACTATATAAATATAAATAAATAAATAAAGTGTACCTAATAGCAGTTGGGTTAAAGACTGGGGAAGCAGGGCTAATGTTGTGTGTGGATATGAAATGGTTAGTATCTGGAAGAGTTTGGTAAGCACCACCCACTGTGATGATGTCACACATAGTCACATGGACAGTCTTACAGAGAGACAGAGACAACCGTGGAGTGATCTAGAAATTCTTATGTAACTGGTACATATTGCAATGATACATGAAACATCTTACTGTTGATTTTGTGGTGATGTTATGGCTTTAAGAGCTGTATTTTGTCCTTTTTTTTAATGAAGAGAGGTTGAGACAGAAGCACTGAGCGGTTTGTTCCAAGCCAATAAACAATAAAAAGTTGAGACCTTTGGATTTTTTTAAAAGTTGGAACCATAGAAGCAGCATGAATGGGTGGAGTCAGGCATTTCAGGGTTTCAGTTTAACTTTCAACAGTTGCTGGAGTCTTGAAGCTGGATGTGGAAGCTGTTATTCCTCTCGCTGTTACAGCTAAAAGCAGGAGTTCTCTCTGCTGTGAGAATTGCATGTGAGAGAATCTATTTGCCTTTGCCAAGGGTGTGTTTATGGGATGTTACTATATTGGAACAGTTGCTGTTCTGTAGTTAAATAATGTATTA
>NC_063333.1:130846462-130919948 GCF_021869965.1 Rhincodon typus
TCCACAACCAATGTTTCCCCTAACTTTTTCTCCCCACTGTGCTGATCTCCAATATCCATCTGCATGTGCAGAACTACCAAGGAGCTGCACACCACTCATACAGCTGAGAGGGAACATTGTCCGTGACCTAAAAGGAAATGCACTTAAGAGAGAGCAATGCTTTTTTCTTTCAATAATCATGATCTACTTTCAAAAATAATGATGTAGATCTGTGAGGTTCCAGTGAAACTAGATTCAGCAGAGGGAGCCAAGAAAAATTGGCTGATTTCAGTAACAGTGTTCTTTTAACACTCCTGAAGCCACTAATGAACTACTTCCCTGGTGTAAACTTCCAAAACATTGTTAGTGCTGAAGAATAGAAATGCTCCGAGTTCCCTTGGTACTCCAGTGGAATCTTGTGCAGATGGGTCTGGACAGAGTTGATAGGGAGAAACTTCCCATGCACAAAGGGATCAAGAATAAAATGGTATTGTAATTGATAAAAGGAGCAAAAGGGACATGAGGAAAAACTTCTTCACATGGTGAGTGGTTAAGTTTGGAAATGTGAGAATGCAGTTGAAGCCAGGCCAATTGAAGCATTCCAAAAGGAATAAGACTGCTACCTGGAAAAGAAGAATGTTGGAAAAACACACCTGGTTCACTAATATCCTATAGGGGAGGAATCTGCCATCCTTACCTGGCCTGTACGATATCTGACTATAGACCCACAGCAATATGGTTGACTCTTAACTGCCCTCTGTGGTGGACAATAAATGCTGGCCTAGGGGTATGGCGAGATGGTGGCTGAATGGGACGAAATGAATTGCTCAAATGGAGTGTTGGTACAGGGTTGATGAGCCAAATGGCATCCATCTGCACTGAAACATTTTGGAGAATCATGATATTATTTCCAGGAATAGGGACTGTTTCCAGGTCCTGACTCTGATTGAGTTTGCACCGTGCACTCCAGTACCACCTTCTGGAAGTCAGCCTCCTATCCATGTATCTCCAAATCTGCCATACAATTAGGTAAGGCAGATAGTTTGCTAAGGCTGCAGGCCCAAACAGAGAGCCCACATCTTTTCAAGCACCAGGAGGGGTGGGTTCTGTTGGGCAGAAGGGAGAGTGTGAGGGTTCTTCAAAAATAGAGGTGTCTTTGGAAGCTTTATGAAAATTTCAAAACTGAAGAGTACTGATACTAGGGGCCATCGGAATTGCAGGATTTGTTTTAGCCACATGTGTGACCTTTCATCCCCATGGCCTTGCTGTTAGGGTTGGATCCTTAGACACCGATGGACCCCAGGAAGCAAGAAATGTGGGAGACTAGCTAAAGGGAATCACCGGATTCCACACTGTGCAAGAGCTGGCTCTGTGTCAAGGAGATTCTGGTGCAATCATTCCCATCCCGCTCATTAGTCACTTAGTTATTCATTCATCAGAAATCACTCGCTAACCAGTCTGATTGTCCACATCAGAAATTCTGTATTGCCGGTTGTGGGTTCTGTGGGTCTTTTAGTGGCTGGTAAGCCTGACCCTAGAGTCACATCTCCAGCCACACATTTGGCAGATGTTTCTGTGAGGTGGGAATGGCCTTTGGCCTTAAGATTGTTGGTGTTCCTGTCCCTGGTTCCTTTTCCATACTTCCTCTTGCCGATTGGTCTTCTCAAAGAATATGTCCCATCTTACAGGATTTTTCTCAGTTTCTTCTGAACAAGGGTCTCCCATGCATTGAGATCTATGTTGCATTTCTTGAGGGAAGCCTTGACAGAGTCTTTGAAAGTCTTCGATTGTTCTTGTTTTGTTTGAGTGCTTTCCTTGAGCTGGGTGATGAGGATTTGATTTGGTAGTCTGAACTCAGGCATCCTAAGCATACGGCTGGTCTTGGAGAGTTGGTTTCAGATGATCATGGCCTCGTTGCTGATTCTATTAGCTGCTTCAATGACGCTGATGTTAGTATGTCTGTCCTCCCAGCTGATGTAGAGAATCCATCTCAAGCAGCAATAATGATATTTCTCATTATTAGCCTCAATGATTTTTGGTCAATGCTGTTGTCCACCTACCTCTAACAAGATTGCTGTATGGTGACAACAGGGAGAGGCCCCTCTGCTTTGCTTTTACTCTGGATTTTCTCTTGTTCCTGTCTTCAAGCCTCGCTCCTTGAGACTAGGATGTTTCTGCTCTGTAATGAAACATTAGAACAATGCTTTTGGTGTACAAGCAATGGCTCCAATGAAGCTGAAAATGAGAGATGTGAAGGAGTGGGTCATTCTGGCAATGAACGCAATCTCTGACTAAACGGCTCAGGGAGAGAAAGAAAATAGATTATTGAGGTAAGAAATCAAGAAAAGGCCTGAATATTGATGTAAGCTAGCAACAAAGGATGAAAGTTTGCTGCTAAGAATTCGAACTTTTATTTTCCAAACAAACAGCAAGAATGCAGCAAGTAACACATCAGAACTGAAAATAGTCAACTTATAGATACGGCATTATTCATGCTATGATAAGAGGAAGCATGAAATCAGTGATGAATTTCTATGCATCAAACTTGCTCTTTCAATCTCCACCACGTTTATATTTAAAGGCAAGACATACATATGGCAAAAGAAATGCACAAAATGCTAGACCCACACAGGGAAGCAGAGATCTTTTGGAAAGTATTGTCTTCAGAGACTGAACTAAGTTGTAAAACTGAGGGCCTTTGCTCTTCCATTTTTCCCAACTACGTATTCTTTCAAATAATCAGACTTAGAATAAAACTACTGTGACTGTTGCCTGGAAAGTAGGCATTGATCTTTCTGATCTTTGTAACTGAATGTGTGGGCATTGACTAATGAGAACACAAACTGGTCCATTAAAATCCCAGAAACAAGCTAGGCACTTGGGCATCATCAATGTTTTCCTGGATTTTCAGTGCCTTTTCATTCTGCTATTGAGTTACCAAGGAGAATGTTGTTTGTGTTTGTGTCGAATAAATTAATGACTCATTTAATGTATGAATACACATGAAGTTCCCAATGTTGTCTGCAGCAATTAAAATGGGCCCAGGGCATACACTTTCATTGGCATGGTACCAATGTTGTTAGTGGGAATTGTCACTAGATCAGTTTTGAACAGACTCATTCTGCAAAGCCAACTCCTAATGTTAGTTTAATGGCTATGGCATTGGCTTGCAGCAGTGTATACATTTCCAAAGTACTTCATTACTGTGTAACATGTTGAGATGTCTGGACATCATGAAAGGCACTGTGAAATGACAAGTTTGTACTTTTCAAATAGCCTCTCGAAAATTCTCCATCATCTTAGAAAAGCCCTCTGGAATCATTGGAGGTAGCATGAGCCAGGAATCTTTTAGTGTCTTTCAAGGCTTGCTATTTTGCATTTTGTTTGAAATCAGCATCAACTAGTCTTGGCATTTAGTCATAGAGTCATACAACATGGAAATAAACCCTTCAGTCCAACTAATCCACGCCGACCATAATCCCAAATTAAACTAGTCCCACCTGCTTGCACTTGGCCCATATCCCTCCAAACTTAATCTCATTTATGTACTTACCTAAATTTCTCTTAAGTATTGTAATTGTAACCATATCTGTCACTTCCTCTGAAAGTTCATTCCACACATGAACCACACTCTGTTAAAAAAAATTACTCCTTTTAAAAATCTTTCACCTTAAAAATATGCACCCCTAGTCTTGAAATCCCACACGTTAGGGAAAAGACACCTGCCATTCACCTTATCAATATTTCTCAGGATTTTATAAACTTCTATAAGGTTACCCCTCAATCTCCTAAGTGCCACGAAAAAAAGTCCCAGTTTATCCAGCCTTTCCTTATATCTCAAACCCCCATTCTTGGCAACATCCCGGTAATTGTCTTCTGAACGCTCTACAGCTTAATAATATCCTTCCTAAAACAGGGCAACCAGAACTGGATACGATACACCAGAAGAGGCCTCACCAATATTCTATACAACCTCAACATAACATTCCAATTCCTATACTCAAATGTCTGAGCAATGAAGGCATGTGTGCTTAACATAACAGAGCTGTGGTGGTCTGAGTTAGTTCAGAGAAAAATTCCTTTAGTGTCCTTAATTTGTTCTGTGCTTAGTGGTTTTCTGAATGTTACCATAAAGTATACAATCTACATTCCAGAATACTAAAGGAAGTGGATCTGGAAGTGTTGGATGCATTGGTGGCCATCTTCAAACATTCTACAGTCTCTGGAGCATTTCCTCTCGATTGAAGGGTGGAAAATATAGCCCCACTATTTAAAAAGAGAATGAGAGAAAAATAAACAAAGAATTACAGACTGGTTAGCCTGATATCAGTCATGGAGTAAATACTTGAGTCTGTTATAACACATGTGATAGCAGAACAATGCTTGGAAAACATTGATGGGATTGGGTTTATGGAAGGTAAATCATGCTTAACACATCTATTGGAGTATTTCTGATAATGTAACTGGTAGAATAGATCAGGGAGAACCAATGGTTGTGGTGTATTTGGATTTTCAGAAAGCTTTTGATAAATTCCCATCTAACAGTTTCGTTGGCAAAGTTAAAAATATGGGATTTGGTATAAAAAATTGGGCTGGATTGAGGTGTGGTTGATAGACAGGAAGCAGATTAGTGGGAATAAATGGGTCTTTGTCGAGTAGCAAGCAGTAATTGATAGAGTACTGTAAGGATCAGAGTGAAAGCTATAGCTATGAATTATATGTATAAATGATCTGTATGAGGGAGCTAAATGCAACATTTCCAAGTTTGCTGACAACACAAAACTGGGCAGGATTGTGAGGGGATGAAAGGAGGCTTCAAGACGAGTTAGACATGTTGAGTTACTGGGCAAACACATGACAAATGCAGTACAATTTAGACATGTGAAGTTTTTACGCTTCAGTGTGACAAACAGAAAGGTAAAATATTATTTAAATGATTATACATTGGAAAGTGTGGATGTGCAAAGGAATCTAGGTGTCCTTGTACACTAATCAATGAAAGTAAACAGGCAAATGCAGCAAGTAATTAGGAATCCAAATGGTATCCAGGCTTTTACTGCAAGTGGATTTGAGTTCAGAAGTAAGGTTGTCTTGCTGCAGTTATACAGGGCCTTCCTGAGTCTACACCTGGAGTATTGCATGCAGTTTTGGTCTCCCTATCTAAGGCAGGATAAACTTGCCCGAGAGGGAGCGCAGCAGAAGTTCACTAGACTGATCATGGAGATGGCAGGACTGTTGTACGAAGAGGAATTGATTTGACTGGGCCTGTATTTGCTAGAGTTTAGAAGGCATCTGTTCAAAATATGTAAGACTTGATTAGGGCTGGACAGACTAGAAGAAGAGAAGATGTTTTCCTTGGCTGGGGAGGCTAGAACTTGAGGTCAAAATCTCAGCCGTGTTGTGGAGGTGCCGGTGTTGGACAGAGGTGGAAAATGTCAGAAGTCACATAGTCCAACAGGTTTATTTGAAATCGCACAAGGTTTCAGAGCACAGCCCCTTTGTCAGGTGCAGTAAAAGAGTAGAGCGCACAAACCCGGAGTTTATAGGCAGAGAGATCAAAAGATCATGTGAGTGGAGTGCCAGATAATAAGTCTCTGCAGGTGACCGAGAGTGTTAGAGGGTAAGTAAAGTGGCAATAGCTGAATAACCAGCAAAGGGATGACCTATAATCTGATCAAATGAGGCAGAGAGATAATTGCAAAAAATTAAAAATAAGGTGGTGCTGGAAACAAACTAAATGACTGGAATCGCATGTTGAATTCAAAACTGTACAAATTAATTAAGGTAGAGAGATCATAACAATTTATCAAGGTGATGGTGTCAAAACAGGACAGTAAGGAAGATTTTACAGACACAGAACAGTGTGTGGTGGTGTCACCTGTGGCACAACATGAACTCAAGATCACGTTGTTGCTGTCTTCATGGGTACAGAACATGGCTATCAGTCTCTGCTTGGCGATTCTGTGTTGTTGGGTATCTCAAAGTCGGCCTTGGAGATCACTTACCCGAAGATTGGAGGGTGAATGTCCTTGACCGCTGAAGAGTTCCTTGACTGGGAAGGAACATACCTGTCTGGCGATTGTTGTATGGTACCCATTCATCCATTGTCATAGCGTCTGCACGGTGTCACCAATATACCATGCCTTGGGGCATTCTTGCCTGCAGTGTATGAGACAGACAATAGACATGAGTATCTGCCATGTACGTGGTGGATGGTGTTCCCACGTGTGATGGTAGTATCCATGTCGATGATCTGACATGTCTTGCAGAGGTTGCCATGGCAGGGTTGTGTGGTGTTGTGGTCTGTGTTCTCCAGAAGGCTGGGTAGTTCACTGCAAATGATGGTCTGTTGAAGGTTTGGCGGTTGTTTGAAGGCGAGAAGTGGAGGCCTAGGGAAGATCTTGGCGAGATGCTTATCGTCATAGATGACATGTTGAAGACTGCGAAGAACATGACATAGTTTCTCCGCTCTGGATAAGTACTGGACAATGAAGGCACTCTATTGGTTGTATCCTGTGTCTGTCTTCTGAGGAAGTTGTCGTGGTTTTTCACTGTGGCACGTCAGAACTGGGAATCGATGAGTCGAGAATCGTATCCCGTTCCTTATGAGGGTGTCCTTCAAAACTTTCAGGTGTCTGTCGTGATCCTCCTTATCTGAGCAGATCCTGTGCATGTGCAGGGCTTGTCCATGGGGGATGGCTTTTTTTAATATGTTTAGGGTGAAAGCTAGAGAAATGCAGAAGCATGAAGTTATCAATGGGCTTGCGGTAGAGTGAGGTATTGATGTGTCTGTCCTTGATGGAGATATGTATGTCCAAGGATGAGACTGATTCTGAAGAGTAGTCCATGGTAAGTCTAACGGTGGGATGGAACTTGTTGATATTGCTATGTAGTTGTTTCAGTGATTCCTCACCATGTGTCCAAAGGAAGAAAATGTCGTCAATGTGTCTGGTATACAGCATTGATCAGAGGTCATGTGCAGCAAAGAAGTCTTCCTCGAACTTGTGCATAAAAATGTTGGCATATTGGAGTGCGAGTTTGGTCCCCATGGCTGTTCCGTGTGTCTGAATAAAGAGCTGGTTGCTGAAGGTGGGGAAGTTGTGGTCAAGGATGAATTGGATGAGTTGTAGGATGGCATCTGGAAATTGGTACATGTTGGTATTGAGTACTGAGGCTGTTGCAGTGATGCTGTTGTCGTGGGGAATGCTGGTGTAGAGTGCCGAAACGTCCATTGTGACGAGGAATGTTGCTGGTTTGACTGGCCCATGGGTTCTCTCTGCCCTTGATCTCTCTGCCTATAAACTCTGGGTCTGTGTGCTCTGCTCTCTCACTGCACCTGACGAACAGCTGTGCTCCGAAAGCTTGTGATTTCAAATAAACTTGTTGGACTATAACCTCATGTCGTGTGACTTCTGACAAAATCTCAGCATACAAGGTAAGTTATTTTGGACTGAGTTGAGGAAGCAATTGACTGTGGTGGCCAGGTCGCTGAATATATTCAAGGAAGAGATAGATACATTTTTTAATATTAAAGGTATCAAGGAGAATGGGGAGAAAATGGGAATATGATTTTGAAATAAAGAATCAGCCATGATCATATTGAATAGCAGAGCAGTTTTGAAGGATCAAATGGCCTACTTCTGCTTCTCGTTTCTACGTCACTCTATACCATGAAAACCAGGTTCTTGTTCAGTCAGATGTCTCAAAGTTTATTTACAACACTAACTATTTACATGGCTACAATATTACGCACACAGTTACCGCAACTGCCATTGTTTCCACTGCCCTGCTCCTTCCCCCACCTCTCTACTGGATACCTTCAACCTTAATGACACAGTTCTCCCAACCATCTATGAGTGACTTTCCTTTGTGTCCTCTGGTTCTAGCCCCTGAATGCCTCATTGATATGGAGAAAACAGCTCCGGCAGTGTGGGGATGAAATAAACTGCCTGGAGGCTGGTGGGGACGGGGCAGCAGAGAACTGCTCTGGGATGGCATGAGGGATATTCTACAATTTGTAGGGAGGAGGGAGGGTGGTAGAGAAAGTTGTTGCCATCTGTGGAGGGAGGAGTGATTTTGGTGATTCAGTCCTGGAGAAGAGGAGAGAGTAGCTGCAATCTAGGGGATTTGGAGGGTTGGTGTGAATTTCGAGTTGGTATGTATGGTAGGGCAGGCTGTATATACTGTGGAAATTTACAAATCATCTGGTAGATACAGGGGAAATCCAACTATAATAATAAATAACAATGCCTGTGATCAAGCTCAGAAAATAACCGTTTGTATTTTTTTTGATCTGGAATTTTGCAAAATTACATCTCATGGATGTAAGTTTCGCAGGTTCTGAGCAACATAAGCTAGATGAAATAAATGGGAGAATCAGGCAAGATGTTCAGCAAGGTTGATCTTCACATATAGATCATCTCGCTCTGTCTTGTATGTTTTTCTCAAGTGGCTTGGTGATGTTCTCATTGGATAGTAGCAAGTTCCCAACTGATGCTCAACGTTGCTTGTTAAACAGGCCAACTTGTCACTGGTTGCTAATTACAAGATGTGTTGTACAAACTCGCCATCGGAAAGAAGAGTGAGTTGTTGCTGGCTTCCACTAGCTCCTTGCTCCAAATGACCTTTGTGTTGAAGACCAGGCAACATCTCAGGCACGCTTCATGGATACCAGTCACACACACCCCACATCCACAGACATTGGCATCTGACTTATTCCAGTACAGGTCTGATCCACTTACCGGATGCCTCTGCACTTCAATGCTACACCTCGGGACATGGGCTGAACCAGACTACATTATCATAGCCCTCACTCTGTTTGAGCCTTCCTGGATGCTGACAACATCCTTGCCTTGCATTGCCTTCCTTGCATTTTTGCATATTACTCCCTCAGCCAGAGATATCTGACTTATTTTATTACTGTCTTCCTGTGTTATTCAGCACAGACACAAAGCCAGGAAGCTTGTCAGCAGACTTTAGTCCAGTCAAGATGGATAGCTTTCACCCAAGGATCCTGGCTGAGTAAGTTAAGGGCACCATCCAAACCAGAACCAAGCAGTCCTCAGTGTAGTCAGAGTCAAGATCCACTGCTGAACAGCATGTATGTTGACTCTTTCTGCCCCTCTGGGAGTTGTTTTGCTCTTGGAATGAGAGATATTGAGGTATTATGGAACATGAAAGTGGGTGGATCAGCTAAAACTGTTGGAACTGGTGGGGAGGTGTCCAAACCGACTGAGTAGGCAGTGCAGAGGGAATGCAGGGTTAGCAGTGTCACAGGTTGGGGTGAGTGAGGGTGATGGGGAAGATGTTGCAGGCATTAGTGAGTGTGGTAGAGCATGAGACTTGGCAGGATGTGGGTCCAGTAGCAGAGATAGAGTGAGTGGGTGGTTTCAGAGAGAACGTGGCACTTCTGCCGGCAGAGTGGAGGACATCAACTTTCTTACTACAGTGTTGAGCATTTTTCCAAACTGCTGTAATCTGGGTGACAACTCAGACCAGGTGTGGTGCCATGACGACCACTGCTGACCTAGGGGGACGAGGAAGTCCCATTTGCGAACCACCCCATCCAGCAGGACCATGTCCACAAAATGGGTTGCTTATCTTAGTCCCTGTCTGCCATGTCTCCAGCAAATGCCAAAAACAATACAAGGCAGATCCTTACTGCCAGTGCTTGTCTGGGTACACAACAGCCTTTTAGATCTGGCACTGGTGTCAGGGAAACGGGTCAATTCCGAGATTGCAAGTAAGTGGTGTGTTACTCTGGGAATGACACAGAGTAAAAATGGCTGGAAATCAGACCTGATACTCGCTGTAAAGGCTTAAATACCAATTAATGCAATGAATTTGGTAAGATATGGCAAGAAACCCCATTTGCCTTCACAGAAAGAAATATTCCATCAAACTCAGTGCAACTCACACTTAGCTAAAAATACCTTTAAATTTTAGCCCAAATTTTGACTGTATTTTCCATAGCCAAATCAGATTTTCCCTTCATATTGAATGGTATCATTATTGATGTATTGATATCATGAGGGCTACCATTATATAGACACTGAACTGGACTGGTCATATAAATAATATGACTTACAAGAGCAGGTCAGAGGCTAGGAATTTAGATGTGAGTGACCTGTCTTCTGAGTCCCCAAAATCTGCCCAACATTTACATTGCACAAGTCAGACATGATGGAATAGTCTTCACTTCCCTGGATAATTGCAACTTCAACAACACTCATGACACCTCCAGAACAAAGCAGCCCGCTCGATAGGTGCCCTATCCAATCCCGTTCATGTTTCATTCCCTCCACAGCCAATGCACAGGTTGTACCATCTGTAAGATGCACTGCAGCACCTCACCAAGACTTCTTAGACTGTATCTTCCAAACTCGCAATGTCTACAAGCTACAAGGACAAAGTTGATACATGGGCATACTATCACGTATAAGTTCCACTGTTTCAAATTCCTGGAGAGCCCTCCCTAACAGCACTGTGTGTGTACCTTTATCACATGGATTGCATTGGTTCAGGAAAGCAGCTTCCCAATAACTTTTCAAAAACCATTATCGATGGACAGTCTGTGTATCCTTCATATAAAGGCTTAAATCATGCTTGACATAATAAATGTTGACTCTCACATCCCACAAACTAATAAATAAAAAAAAAGGTGTATGTGAACACGTGGGACTTGAAGCCTGGCTTAGATGTAAGGACATTACCACTGCATCACAAGAGGCCATGGCAAATAATATACACAATGCATGCATAAGCTCCATCAGCTGCCACTTGAATAAAATCTTAGTCAATTTTGTCATGATCACCACAATTTTTGGACAGACTGGCTGAGTGAGCAAATACTTGGCATATGCAATATGGATAAATGTGAGGTTTTCCACTTTGATCACAAAAACAGGAAGGCAGATTATTCTCTGAATGCTGGCAGTTTAGGAAAAGCTGAAATGCAATGAAGCCTGAGTGTCACAGTGGAACAGTCACTGAAGGTTGGCATGCAGATGCAACAGATGGTGAGGAAAGCTAGTGGCATGCTGGCCTTCATAGCGAGAGGATTTAAGTATTGGACTAAGGACGTCTTACTGCAGTTATACAGGGCCTTGGTGAGGCCACACCTTGAGTACTGTGTGCACGTTTGGTCTCCTAGTCTGAGGAAGGACATTCTTGTTATTGAGGAAGCCCAGCAAAGGTTCACCAGACTGATTTCTGGGATGGGAGGACTAACATATGGGGAAAGATTGGATTGACCAGGCTTGTACTCGCTGGAATTTAGAAGAATGAAGGGGGAATCTCATAGAAACCTTTAAATCCTGATGGGACTGGACAGGCTAGACACGGGAAGGATGTTCCTGATGTTGGGGAAGTCCAGAACTAGAGGTCACAGTCTAAGAATATGGGGTAAGCCATTCAGGACTGCAATGAGCAAGAATTTCTTTTTAAGACAGTTGTGAACCTGTGAAATTCTCTCCCACAGGAAGCTGTCGGGGCAAGTTCATTAGATATATTCAAGAGGGAGCTGGACATGGCTCTTGCAGCTAAATGGATCAAGGGGCATGGGAGAGGGTGGGAATAGGATACTGAGATTACATAATCAGCCATGATTGTATTGAATGGTGGTGCAGGCTCGAAGGGCCGAATGGCCTACTCCTGCACCTATTTTTCTACGTTTTTATGTTTCTAAGTTTTCTACATGAGTTTTTCCTTGTGAAGAAGCATGTTGATCACTCTTGATATCAGTTGAATGCACTTTGAGCTGTAAGATAATCACAAATTTGAGATTTGTACAATTTAATTTCATTTCAGTTGCTTGCCGGTGATGTGAATTGATTACGATTTGACGTCAGATGAGAACTAAAGGCTTTTGAACACAGATAATTGCAAATGAGCACAAATGGAGACACTGAATGCAGAATGATATCAAAGTTTTCTGGTAAAGAGAGCTTCTTAGATTCTCCTCTCACAAGATATCAGTACACAATACATGGCCCCTACTAAATTACAGAGCACTCAGATTGCTGGCTGCCACACTGAAGGCTGGTATGCTGGTAGTAAATATATCCTTTAAAAAACATGTTGTTCCTTTGTAAACACACTTTAATAAAATGAAAGAAGTACTCTCCTACTGATGCAATGTATTTTCTAGTACTTAAGTCAAATGCAATATGAATCCAGTTACCATTTGGATATCAAAACCTAGCAGTTGAGTTCCATCCAGTTAATGGCAACAGTCACTTGTAGGAATGTTTGTTGAAGCAATAATTAAAGCTCCCTGAGCCCTATAGTGCACAATTATAATTGAACTCAGGAAGTACTTTGCTTACCACAGGCCTATTCCCATGAAGAACATTCTACAGTATTATCAACAATAGCCTGGTCGCAACTTGCAAATAGGGCTTTTCATTGAAAAGTGCTCAGAATATTCAAATGAGGTGTGGCTGCTACCACATAAATGTGGTTCTAACCAAAAGAAAAGGAAAAATAAACTAAATTATTTAGAACCTCTAAGTTTTCTGAGCATTTGTCGACCCTGAGTTAATATCAAGTCACATTTCCAATATGGGTTTAAGGCAATCTTAAATTATTACCATTCACGCACTGAAACATTAAATGCAGAAAAGCTGGGGCACCACTATTGAAACTTAAGACGTTTTCTCCTGTTTTCAGATGCCTTTATAAATCTATTCTACAAATCACATATTTTTCTGTACATTGAGAAATCACTCTCCCTTGTCCAATTTATTAACATGCAATATGGCCACATTGTAATGCAATATGCAATAGATATGTTGCTTTGTCTTATGGACTGGTGTGCTCAAGGTGTGATGTAGAGGAAATGGAGGGCCAATACCTGTAACTGTTGCCAACTTGCCAGTCAACTTAATAGATGCTCCAACATGGGTGAACCATGTAGCACTTCTGGAGGATCCAGTCATGGGTTTGATATACTTGTGCAACAGACCATCTTGTGAACTCCAGATTTTCTGGTTGTTAGGAAAATATCTTCCGTCTGGTCAAATGCACATTATCTTTATCTATATTGTTTTGTTCCCCAAAATGACAAGACCTTCAGGTGGCGACCAATGTTCTCTTCAAGTTGCACAGGTGTGCAACATACCATGAAGTGAAACAAACACACAGCACACAACCATTTTTACCATATACATCAGCTCAGTTGTGTGGTCAATTTAAAAGGACCATGCATTGCATCAAACAAACTGTGCACACTAACAAAAATAAAAGGAGGACATTGGTAATGATTCAGTGATGAATAATTTGTGGAAAAATTAGTAACAGATTACAATATTGGCAATGGTAGAATTGATAGACAAATTGCACTTGCAAGAAAATTAAATTTCAAACAGATAATGCGTCTTGTATCTGAGTTTGTTCCAGGTTAAATCTTCCCCAGTGCTTCTCTGCCACTAGGAACAGGACTACAAAATTGGGCCTCTCAGGTCTGACTTGTAAGTTTATCGGGAGCACAATTCCAGACAGACATACAATGGTAACTTGTATATGTGACAGGCATTTTAACAATTTGATGCGGGAAGCAAATAATTCTCAACAGACTTCACACCTTTCAAAATCATCCATGCAGATGTATCAAGCGATTATAACTATTCTTCTCACAGTAAGATTAAGGGTTAAGTTCCTCTGTCCTATGTACAAGAACAGCATTAGCGCAAGAACAGTTCATGTCCCAGGGGCATTCACTGTTTTGATGAATGCAACTTTATTTCCTTCACACACTCATTTCTGACTTAGAGAAAACAGTGCAGATGGTGAGAGTTTTTTTCTTTTTGTGGGAGAATGTCAGTAGGCAGGGGAAATATCTCAGAATAAGGACCCACCAAGTTAGGACAGCGACGAGGAAGAATCTACTTTCTCAGATGACAGTGAATCTGTGGAAGTCTTTACCACAGGGTCTGTGGAGGCTGCTATCAAGTATATTCAAGGCTGAGATGGACAGATTTTTAATCTATAAGAGAACCAAGGGTTATGGGGAAAAGGCAGGAATGTGGTGTTAAGGACTATCAGATGAGCCACAATCTTACTGAGTGGCAGAGAAGACTTGATGGGCTAAATAGCCTACTTCTGCTCCTACATCTTATAGTCTTTCAGACAGGCATAGAGGTAGCATGGGTGATCTGAAAGGACATAGGTTGAATGGTGGTAAAAATAGCATTGGGAGGCATGCAGAGGGGATGTGAAGTGATTCAAGAGAGTGGGCAGTAGGTTGAAGAAGTTGAGAGGTAAAGTTTAGGAAGCCTTTAAATAATGTTGGGAGCTGGGTTACTCTGTTGGGCAATGGAGCGGACATTCTAACTGACCCGACTCCACATCCACACCTCTCACATACTTCAAACCAGCTCACAAAATACACTGCAAGCCCAAACCCTGCGTGAAAAGACAAACATCCTGTGCAAAATCATACATGGCTCAGATGCGCGTTTATAGAAGGTGCCAAAAGTGTGCATATGGTATTTTCCCAACCCCATAGGAATATGTAGCATTTTATCTGATTTCACCATTGTGCAGCATCTTGGAATATTTTATTATAATAAATATGCACATTGCTATTGTTGTAAATTCTCAGGTTCTCAGTTGAAGATGTCACTTGAAACACTTTTCTGTATTGGACAACCCACCAATTAACTTATGCTGACTATCAAACCTGGATCCAGTGAGCAAGCACTAAATGCAGCACCTCTTACCAACTAAAGCTTGGGACTATTTTAACTTCTAAACTTTGGTTTTTATTTATTTCTTCATGGAAACGACATCACTGGCTAAGGAAACATTTACTGCCTATACTAAATGCCCTTGATAAGGTAATGGTGAACTGATTTCATGAATTATTGCAGTCCATGTTCTGTAAGTTGACCCACAATGCTATTAGGCAGGGAGGGCCAAGAATTTGATGTCACGACAATGAAAGAACATTGATATAATTCCAAGTCAAAGTGGCAGGTAGCTTTGAGGGGAAGTTGTAGGTAGTGGTGTTCCCATGCATCTGTTGCCTTTAGATTTCTGGGTGGTAGAAGTCACAGATTTGGAAGGTATTGTCAAAGGAGCTTTGGTGAGATAGAAGCTGTTTATAAACCATATGTTTATAACTAAGACTTGATTTCACTGCCATTATATGGAACTTTAGTCTGGATTCCATGATCAGCACTACAGCTAACCAATACTGCTTTCTGCTCAGGCCCATTTAAAAGAGACAGCTTCCTTTATTTCATGCTGCACAGAGTGCATTTCTAATGGGCTGAAATAAAATCTGTATGATACCATGGCAAACTTTACTGTCTTAACCTTACTTCTCCCATTGTTGGGTTGTTGAGTTGTGGATGAAAGTTTTAAAATTCCTGAAACCCTACAGAAAGGTAATTTGCTAGAGACATTGTAGTATATGTTGATTTCTATTATTAACATTTTTGACAATCAACTAAAGTATCTGTTTGGTAGTGTGTTAGTTCTAACACTGGGTTAGTGACTGAGATACTGTGAGCTCAAACCATGTAAAATCAAATTTTAAATGTAATTTAATAAACCTTCAATTGATCAGTGGGCTGGCATCATCAAATGGGTAAGAACAGTCATTCAGGCCTTCACTTCTATTCTGTGATGTTAATAAATCCTGACTGATTTTCACTTTAATTTTATTTACTTTTCTTACCATATCCTTTGATACCCTCACTTAATGAATATAATTTGATTGAGCCTTAAAAATATTATTGACCCTGATCATTCATAGCTTTTGGGAATTTCAACTATCCTTTATGTGAAAAAAGTGCTTCCTGATTTCATTTCTGCTGAGATTTATGCCAATTTTATGATTGTCCCCCATTGTTCAGGAACACCCACACCAAAGTAAATAATTTATCTGTATCTACACTGCTACTTCTTTTTTCATTTCCAAACTTAACCTTCTGAACATGTCAATCAACTTAGATTGAGAATTGAAATCTCTATTGAGTTTGGGATTTTGGTAAGTTGTATTTTCCTGACTTCAGTATAAAATAAATTTCGGGATCCAGTTTGAGAGCAAAAGCAGTGGTTGCTGGCCTGAAAGTAAGGAGTCAACAGAATTCTTATTAACAGTCCAGAATTAGCACCTTCATTGCCACTTTATTTAACTTTAAATGGTGGTGACTTAGTGCTGTTAGTGAAGATAATACACTGGGCAAGTTATAAGGAGCCTATCTGATGGACATTAGTTATCCTTATGCTCCCTTTAAGGAATTGAATGGGATTGTTTTGGGAAGTTTATTGAGTGGGAATGACCATTTGTGAACTAAGCAGTGTATGTGGCTTTATTCTCCACAGTTCTTTGATATCAACAATACTATAGTGAGCCAGAAAGAAATGCAAATGGAAGCTTATGTATAATTTGACATTAAATGATATAGTCCCTTGCCTGCATTTAATCTTTTAGGTTTTGCATTGATAATAATTTGGACTCCGCTGAAAGAAATTGTATCAACAGCCAGTAAATCCATCCAGAATAACTGCATCTCCATTATTCTGAATATGATCATGTTGAACTTTAAAGAACAGTGGTCCGATGACTTATTTATGAATGCATTAATTTTCTCTGACATTCTATGAACTCGACTGTGAAGCACACAGTGTCTCTGAGTTGTAGAGCAGATGTATCATGAGCAAGACTTAAAACAGATTCTTCAGATGTTTTCCAATTAACAGCATTGCGTTCTAGTATGAGAATAGTCTAAAATCCAACTTTGTAATGAGGTACTGTACATGACAGTTCTGCTTTGTGTCACTTGAGAGGAAGTGTCTTCCTGGAATAGGCCTTTGAATAGCAGAGATCAAACATTGCTCTCTCTCTCTCTCAAGGCTGGCAGCCAGCAGGATCTTCTTTTCTCTTTTTCTTTTTTTATACTGGGCTCAAAAGATCAAGCTGTTGTGACTTTGAAGTGACACGCTGCTGTGATGTTTGCAATATGTTCTCAATGACTTTTAGGGGGCAGTGGGTACTATTTATTGAATGTATTATGTGCCATAGGCTTGGATCCTTGGCTTGTTATCTCCATACGGCCCATCTCATCTTTGTAATGTTAATAAGTTGACTGAATGTGGAGGTGCTGAATGTTGACTGAAGGTATAAATACGCTGTTCTGCAGCTTTAATAGAAAAATAATCATTTAGCAAAATTTAATGGCTAAGTTTAACAGGATTAACATTGTTTTCAAGTGCATAAAACTTACACAGCCTTTTTGCAAAACTTGCATCTCCTAGAGCAAATGACCGAATGTCTCCCTCAATGGCATTAAATTACTGTACAAACTGATAGAACATTTTGGTGAAAGTGCAGTTTGTTGTAAGCTTCAGGAAACCATCAGGCTATAAATTAGATCTACAAAGCCCGCTAATTGAAAGTCAGACTTGAAGTGTTACTTAAGTGACAACTCAATAAGCATTCATAGTCTTCTATGTCGGAGCGCCAACCATACAGAGATATGAGAGACTGGTGCCTGATTGAGGGCATGTATTTACGGTAGGAGCCTGGCAGCTGTGACTCACTTTCCTGCCCTTTGCTCTGACCGCAACCCCAACACTTCCTGCAACTCCCACTCCTGGGAACCCAGGCCCCAAAGATCATGGACCTGACTCCTTGGCCTTCAGAGTTACATTCCTGGGATCCACCATCTTGCATGTGGTGCTAATGATCTCAGGATCTGCCTGCCCCTGATCAGATTAATTTTCTTACCCCCTCCCCCACTCACAGGACCTAATTCCAGAGGAAGGCCTGTTGGTGTCCTTGGAACTGCCTGATTGTCACTGGACTCCTAAATGTTAGGGTTTAAAAAACGAGAAGGTAACTACTTTCTTTTCTGGTCTCACGGGGCGGGAGATATTGGGAGAGGGTGTTCAGGGGGTTATTGGCAGTAAGGGCCCGGTGATGGTCTTCAATAGTCCTCCCATCTCAGTTAGCTTCAGAATGGGACAAAAGGAGGTTCCGCTTCCCTGAACACAGGAATCACTTTTTAGCTGGCTGGGAAATTAGATCAAACGCAAACATAGAATAGAATAGAATCCCTACAGTGCAAGTTAGGGCCATTTGGTCCATCAAATCTGCACCAACCCTCTGAAGAGCATCCCATCTTGACCTGGCCCCTCACCCTATCCCTGTAACCCTGCATTTATCATGACTAGTCTGCACATGCTTGGACATTCTGCGGCAATTTATAGCATGGCCACTCCACCTAAACTGCACTGTAGAAAGGAAACTGGAGCACCCAGCAGAAACCCTTGCAGACATGGGGAGAATGTGCAAACTCCATGCAGACAGTCAACCAAGGCTGGAATCAAACCTGAGTCCCTGACGCTGTGAGGCAATGGTGCCAACCATTATGCCGCAATTAATTGCCCAGTCAAGGGCCTTAAATGCTGGCAAGTTAGGAAGGTCACCCATGGACACTTTTGCCCGTATTTAGTTGCTGAGGTGATGAGAAGTGAGCATTTTCTAAGTGATTTGTGTTTAATTGCTGCCATTGACTACACACAAAAGACTCTAACAGCTGTGGTAGGGGTCACATGACTTTGGCAAGCCATCCCGTACACCAAGATTACAATTGCCTGTCTTCAAAAGTCTTGCATTTTAGCACCAATTGACAATACAAGTTATATATGTTACTCAATATACATGTCGCAAAGAAAAATATAATCGACTGACAAATTATTTGTTAATCAATTTGGAAGAAAGGTCACTGGAGATGCCGGTGTCAGAATGGGATGGACAAAATCAGAAGTCACACAACACCAGATTATAGTCCGACAAGTTTATTTAAAATCACCTGATATTCCTTTGTCAGGTGAAGTTGACCTCACCTGACATGCACCTGATGAAGGATCAGCGTTCCGAAAGCTTGTGATTTTAAATAAACCTGGTAGATTATAACCTGGTGTCATGTAATTTCTCATTTTGTCTACTTTCTCACCACAGCTGCTGCCAGACCTGCTGAGTTTTCCCAGCAATTTCTGATTTCCAATATCTGCAGTTCTTTAAAAACCGAAAGAAATGCGGATGCTGTAAATCAGGACCAAAAGCAGAAGGTGCTGGAAAAGCTCAGCAGGTCTGGCAGCATCTGTGAAGAAAAAATCAGAGTTAACATTTGGTCACCATGCCCTAAATGTTAACTCTGCAGTTCTTTTGTTTTTTTTTTGTTTAATTTGTTAACTCTAGTTAGTTTCACATTCATCAGTCTCTGCACATACACTGTATACATGGTCTTTGAATTGTGTAGATCTCCTAATGGTACAAATGTATATTGTTGTTGGCTGTTCATCTGATAGCTGCTCGTTTCAAGGGTGATGTTCCTTCTCCATGGAGTTATGTTCCCATGGTGAGTGCTGTTGCTGTGACATCTGTTGTTGCTGACCTATTTCTGTTGCTGGAATACAATGGATCTCTGGAGTTGATGGTTGTTCCCTACACTGTGCAGGTGGTGAGGTAATTTCTTCCTGATTTACTGCCAGTAATGAAGGAATAGCTTCTCTAGTTGTGCGAGTATCTTTGATTGTGACACTAAACAATTGATGTGACAACTGTTCTACACAGGTTCCAATTTTTGTTGACAGCATTGTACATTTGCATTCTGATTGGCTCTCCATTGCTCTGCTCTGGCAATGTCTTGGCTGTTTTATCAAAGTGAAACTTGTTTCGTCTTGATTTTGTCATTCATGCCTGTTAACTATTCTAGCTCCAGTATTTTTTTCACTATTGGAAAAGGAGCTTGGGTATGGCATGATTTTAATCTTTGGGCTGGATTATTTTTTATGCCTTCATTAGGTTGTATCTCTCAAAGCAAGGATTGTCTGCACTGGAGTTGCCCAGTTTTTTCTGATTCCTTTGATGATTTTTACTGCTTCCTCTGTCATTCTCTTTGACTGGGGATAATGTGGAAAAGATGTATAGTACTAAACTTCCCAAACCTTTTGAAGTAATTGCAGTCTTCATTCATGAATTGAGGGCCATTATCGTTCATCACAATGTGTGGAATGCCATCACATCTGAAGCGTGCTTTCAGGCATACTATAATCTCATTGATAATTGTTGTTATCGGCTGGTCTAACTCCAAGTCATCAGAGAAGTAGTCGATAGTGACAATCATACAGTTCCTGTGAGAGTGAAGAAGTTTACTCTAAGCTCTACCTACAGCCTGTGTGATGTCTTGTGTCATAAGCAGCTCCCTAGCTTGCTTAGCTTGGTATTTGTTGCAGTATGCAAAGACTGCACAGAACTGAACTGCTGTAGTAACTATATATGTATATAGCGATATTTTTATTATTAAAGTTTATTTTTGAAATTAAAAAAAGTTTTTGCAAGCACTGCACTGTCTGACATTATCCTTAAGCTCATTTCCTATGTTTGGTAACAGAACATTTTTTTGCCTTCCTCGGATTAAACTCAATTCCGTAATGGCTTGCATAGATGTGCTTCAGCATCTCTTTCCTCACCGCCACGGGGATAATGACTCTATTTCATTTGGGCTACCAATTCATCTCAGTACTCAATGCTCTCTTAAAGCAACAAGTCTGTCTTTGATGCTTTCAGACCATTCTTTCTTTTTGGTTTGATTTATTAATATTACATGTGCCTAGGTACCGTGAAAAGGTTTTGTTTTGCATGCAGTACAGGCAGATGAAACCGTACAGAGTGCGTTAGTGTAATAGAACAGAGCAAAGAATACAATGTTACAGCTGCAGAGAAGGTGTACTAAGAGTGAGATCAACATTTAAATTTAAAATTTCAAAGGTCCATTCAGAAGTCTGATAATCATGGGGAAGAAGCTGTTCTTGAATCTGTTGTACATGTGTTTAAGCTTTTGTATCTTCTGCCCAACAGAAGAGGTTGGAAGAGATTATAACTGGGGTGGGAGGGGTTTTTGATTGTATTGGCTGCCTTTCCAAGTCAATGGGTGGAGGTCGGCTTACATGATGGACTGGGCTATTTTAATAATTCTCTTTCATCACTTCCTTTTGCAGCACTTGCGTCTAATTGTGCAGTTTGCTTGATTTAAGGTAGACAGTTGTTTTTTGGATTCAATATCTCAGAACATGTTGAGCTATCACCTCTTGTTAAGCATGGAAGATTTCTCACCCTATCTTAGCTTCTTCAACTTTCTTTTATCACACTTCACTGTGGCACAGCACTGGAAATCAAGCCGTGCTGGATTGCTGTTGCCAAGTCCCTACCTCTGAGCCTAGCTTGATTTCCTGGTTTTGTCCCAAAAGTTAAGGATTTTATAAAAGTTAACACAATTTCCCAATGTTTTTAAACCCAGAAAGCATGGATTAGGTTTCTATACCATACAAGAATTACAATTTAATACTTATAAACAGATTTTAGGGACAGGTAGACAACTAGAAACTGTCAACATATCGCTCTACTGGTTATGATATTAACTTCCTTATAAACACCCCCTATATGCACATACAGACAAAGTCAAAGAAAAAGTAAGGGTATGACAAGGGAAAAACATTGAAGGCAGTTGGATGGTCCCTATCCCAAGCTTCGCTGAGCTGATCCTTTTGCCTTGGCTGGACTTGTTGCTATAAGGATTCAAGACAGCGCCAGCACAGGGTGAGTCTTTGTGAGCTCTGTACAGCAGATCTTATTCTCACATTCCTTACAATCGTCCCAGACTTTTAAACCTCAATTCAATCACCCTACGATCTGTATGTCCTTGTATGTTAAGATCTGTCTGCACTACATGCAAAACAAAACTTTTCACTGTACATGTAACAACAATGAATCAAATCTATTCCTTGATCTCTCTTCTCCAGGTAGTTTCACTGGCATACAGAAGACACAGAGCAACTGTTTCACAACTTTTGAAGTCTCTGACTTTTGGTTAATAGCAACAGCCTACAGCATTTGGTGAGGGAAAATAAACTGGCTTTCTTCAGTCTTTGGGTTTTTCTCAGTGTACAGGAAAGGGACACCACATCCTCTTTCAAAAGTCCAAGGCTTCTGGCATGCATACCCACAAGCGGTTCAGTTCCCTGGTAGCCAATCATATAGTTGTTTGCAGGCAGAAAGCCTTTGTTATCTACAACTGGTTATCACTGTGTAGACCAATGAGCCTACTTGTTGACATCCAACTCTCATTTGTACCCATTCACTGGTTCCAGCTTGTCTGCAGTAACCTTGCCTCAATGCTTGAACAAACATTGTAAATAGCACTTAATATGCGTGTGGGCAACCTGTTTTTAAAAAGTGCAACAATTCCTTCCACAAACTTTGACTTTTAAAACAGTCTTTTTCCTAATTCAGTCCACAATCAAAAATTCAGAAAAATTAAAAGATATGATCTTTACACTCCGTTGGGAATGCTGCTCTCGACAGCATGCCTACAATGTACATTAGTTTCCCTTCCATGTATGTCCTGTCCAGATGATATATCTGCAAATGAAATTACATTGTTTATCTTGTTAACATTGCATGTAATTTGATTAATGGAAAACATGGGTAATTTAGTGATGGTGGATAATAGATTAAAAACATGGACTAGGGCAAAGATCTATTCAATAAAAACTGAAAGAACTGCGGATACTTTGAATCAGGAACAAAAACAGAAGTTGCTGGAAAAGGCTCAGCAGGTCTGGCAGCATCTGTGAAGGAAGAAACAGAGTTAATGTTTCGGGTCTGGTGACCCTTCCTCACTTCTGAAACATTAACTCCGTTTCTTCCTTCACAGATGCTGCCAGGCCTGCTGAGCTTTTCCAGCAGCTTTGTATTTGTTCCTGTCAAAGATCCATTCAGTTGTATGTGTTAACTCTTCTAGATATGGCGAAAAACAGTGGAGCACTGGCAGTGTCCCTGCGTCTGAGCCCAGAGGCCTGGCTTCAAGGTCTTCCTGCTCCAGAGGTGTGTATTAACATTTCTAAACAGGTTGATTAGAAAAAATCAAGGCAGATGTAAATCTACAAATCTTACTGCCTCTTCCAGGCACTGTACATAACTTGATTAATTGGAAATAGCTGATTATTGGTGATAGACAATAACTCTAATTAGTGGTAAAATAAAAGCAATTCAGTTGTGTGTGATGAAGCTTCCAAATATATTTGGTTCCCCACCAATATTTACAATGCTTTTAAAGAAATAAAGGCTGATTGGAGGAATTTAACAGTTATAATCGACAGGAATACTACATGAAAAACACAACATGGAATGACGTTTCAGAATGGCAGCCAATCAAAATGTCGAAGGTTATCCCAATTATTTGCTTGAGATTTATTGCATGTACTTAAAAAATGAATTCTTGCATTTATTAATGCGACATTTGTGCTATATTATGCCTCTAATAAAGACAAAAGTTGCAACCTGCTTTGAGTTTGGGGGACGTTCAGAAAGCCTTGAATCCGTTATCAAAGTTTATCCTCTTAACTGATATCCTAGGGGTTTAGGTACATAATTCTTTGAAATTTGCATCACAGGTAGACAGAGTGGTTAAGAAGGCATTTAGCATACTTGCCTTCATTACTCAGCCTTTGAGTATAGGAGTTGGGATGTCACGTTGGTGAGCCCTCTTCGAGAGTACTGTGAACAGTTCCGGTCACCCTGCTATAGGAAAGATATTATTAAATTGAAGAGAGTTCAGAAAAGATTTACCAGGATGTTGCCGGGGATGGAACATTTGTATTATAAAGATAGGCTGGAAAGGCTAGGAATTTTTTTCACTGAAGTGTAGGAAGTTGAGGAATGACTTTATAGAGCTTTATAAAATCATAAGGGGCACAGGCAATGTGAATAGCAAGGGTCTTTTCCCTACGATTGGGGTACTCAAAACTAGGGGATATATTTTTAACAAAAACAGAAATTGTTGGAAAAGCTCAGCAGGCCTGGAAGCATCTGTAGAGAGAAATCAGAGTTAATGTTTTGGGTCGAGCGACCTTTCCTCAGAACTACTAAGTGGTCTGCTCAAAGCCAATAAAGTTAATGGCTTGTGAGGCCTTGGGTATTTTTTTAAAAGTTGGAACAATAGAAGCTGCCTGAATGGGTAGGGTCAAGCTTCCACAGAACCAGAATTTTTAGTTTTAGCTTTCTGCAGTTACTGGGGACTGGAAGTTGGATGTGGAAGCTTTTATTCCTCTGTCTGTTACAGATTAATGCTGGGGTTCTCTTCCAGCTGCTAGAATTGCATGTGAGATATTCTATTTTACTGAATTTGCCTTTGCCAAGGGTGTATTTATGGGATGTTACTGTATTGGAACAGCTAATTAGTAATTGGTTTTATATATATTATTTTATTTAGTATTACCATAGAGTTACAGTTAAGCCAATTCTTTTATTTTATTTGTATTTTAACTTTAGTATAAAAATAAAGTATGTTTTGTTTAAATTCAAGTAGTTTGACTGATTGAATTGCATCTGGAATGCACTGCCTTACACTTACCTTTAAAATAAGAAAAAGTTAGGATTTATCTTCTTAATATGTTTTGAGAGGGTATGGTCTGGTCTATAACAAATTGGGGGCTCTTGTTGGAATCAAAGTCTCCAATTCCAGTTTGGGTTTAGGATTATTGGACTCAAAGCAGAGAGTAGTGAGTGTCGGTGTTCAGGTGTTGAATTCTGTTGATTTAAATAGGTGTGCCTTGTGTTTTAGTGGCTCTTTCAGTCACTAAGAGGCTCCTGGAGCTAGAAGAAGCCACTTCAGGAGCTTTATAGAAAGTAAGCTAGGCAAAGCTTTTGGAATTGGCAGACAAGCTAGAGTTGGGGTTGCCTTTATCAGTGCAAAAAGCACAACCTTTATGATTGCTGGAAATGCCATTGCAATCTTTGGAAATGGCTAAAATTCAGTTGAAAATGAAACAGCCTGAACATGAAAAGAAAATGAAACAGTCTGAATGATTGAAAGCAGAAGAAAAGCAGAAAGAGAGAAGAGCTGTAGTGGAGGCAAAAGAAAAGGAAAGAATGACCTAAGCAGAAGAAAGGGAGAAAGTGAGAGGTTTTGAACTTCAGAGGTTGGAACTGAAAACTCAAAGTCGACTTAAAATGGCAGAGGTAGAGGTGAAAGGTAGGAGTAGTGATGAGAACAGAGATGGAGAGCAATCCCATCGTAGCCAAAGACCTGGTGGGGATCTGTTTAAATATGTCCAAGTATTGCCAAAATTTGACGAGAAAGATGTAGAAGCCTTTTTCATTTCATTTGAGAAAGTGACTAAATAAATGAAATGGCCGGTGGTGATGTGGGGTATTGTTCATCCAAATGGAATCAGCAGGTAGAGCCAGTGTGGTATGTGCATCACTCTCATAGGAGGTATCTGAGGAGTATGATTTCGTGAAAAAAGCCATTTTAAATGCATATGAGCTAGTACTAAAAGCCTACGGACAACATTTTAGAAATCAAAGGAGGGAATCTGGACAAAATTATGTGGAATTTGAAAGGATCAAACAAAGTAATTTTGATAGGTAGTTAAGGCTTTGAAAATAGATCAAACATATGACGCTCTTAGAGAGATGCTTATTTTGGAGGAGTGCAAAAATTCACTTCCTGAAGTCGTGAAAACTCATGTAGAAAAGCAAAGAGTTGAGATTGCAAGATTAGCAGCTGAAATGACAGATGATTATGAGTTGGTCCATAAATCAAAGTTTAGCTTCAGACATCAATTTCAGTCTGTGAGGGATAAAAGTTGGGGAAAAGAGAAATTCTCAGGTGGTAAGAGAAAAGGAGGTTTAATTGAAGATAGTAAAGATAGTTTACCACCAGATGAAAAGGAAACCCATGAGGGGGAAAGAGAAGGAAAAAAGCTCACATATTTTCACTTTAATAAAATAGGCTGCACGACGTTGCAGTGTTAGTGATTTAGGAAAAGTACTGGGAAGACAGAAGTGTGAAAACAGGATAAACTGGTGAGTTTTGTTGAGGTGGCAAAGGAAAGCACAAGTGGAAGCCAAAAAGTTGCAAAAGAATGTATAACCTGATAAGGGGTTGGTTGAGAAGAAAGTGCCAGACCTCTTTAAAGAATTTATTTGTTTGAGTAAGTTTTACACATGTATGCCAAGAAAAGTAGGTAAAGAAATTAAGATTTTAAGAGACACGGCAGCATGTCAGTCTTTGATTGTGAGAGGTGATGAGATATGTAATTCAGAAGGAGTATTGCCAGGAAAAGTGGTAATATGTGGAATTCATGGTGAGAAGGGTAGAGTTCCAATATATAAAATGATGTTGGGTGAGTCTGGTGAAAAGTGGTGATGTGGTGATAGGAGTCATAGAGAAATTCTCGGTTCCAGAAAAGCAGGTAATCCTTGGTAATGTTATAGCTAGATCACAGGTGGGAGTGATTCCTACAGTGGTTGAAAAGCCAGTGGTAAGTAAGGCAAGTGAGATTTTACATTGCTGTTTCTTGCAGTAGCTGGTTTCCTTGTCCACTCATCTTCAGCTGGACTTTCTTTGCCATATTTTTCACAGTGTCTGGTTTTATTAACAGCTCTGGAAATGTGTGCACCACTCTGACACCATGTCACAAGAGATGGATGTTTAATGTCTGCCACAGCTGTACGCTAAAGTACCTAGAGCAGAGGTCACATTACTGTGCCAGGTCAGCCTGTAGAGTAAAGGTACAATTGCATTGCCCAAAACAAGTTGAGTAACTCTCCCCGGCCAACTTACCTGATCATTTAACCTCCTTGCTATCTTCCTTACATTGACTGTAAAATCTAAGGCTGGGAATTTATGCCAGGTTGTTGCCAATGCATAAATGTTAAAGTAACATTCACGGAGTGTTAATAACTGAAAGGAATTTCCCCAGCCTTCCTGTACAATTCGTGTCACCAGCCACTGTGTTGCTTTCAACTAAATTGTTTGGTTTGGGTTGGTCTGTCTCCTTTGAGTATTCTGCATTGTACATTCCCTGCCTAAACATCAGCGTGGGAGTTGATATTCCTTCTAAGAGATAATGGCACCCCCCGTTAAGGTTGAGAAGATGATGGCTGATCCTCTTGGGCCATCACAGCTCTGATGTAATTACTCATCCCAATGTTTCCTCCAAATTTCTCTTTCACTGTGCAGACCCTCTGATATCAGTGTGCGGTAGTGCAGAGCTTTTCAGAAGCTATATTAAATGGAATGTCAATGACCATGTTCATGTTAAGTCGGGAATGTCCAATAGAGGAAAGTTGAGGGAGGTTTGGGTAGGCTAACACAAACCAAACTGTTTATTAAAGGCAACACTGCAGTTGTTGACAAGAAGTGGGAAATAGGCTGGGAAATTCCTTGCAGTTATGAACACTCCACAAACATTAGTTTACCATTTATGGATTGGGACAACCTGGAGGTAATTCCCAGCCTTAGCTTTTAAAGTCAAAGTTTCTGTTTTCTACAAACTGGAAATATATGCCCATTATTTTGGGCCCAGGAATTTTGCACCAGATTGCCTGTACCAGCTCAGATTTCATTTCCTGCTTGACTGCATTAAGAAGAAACAAAAGAAAATCTCCAGATTTGACCCCTGCAGTCACCTATGCTGTATTTTCTGCTGATATGGTTCAGATGAAATCTCACTGATCTTTGGCGTTTTAGACACATCAATAAAGTAGAAATAATTAGGAACAGGTTTTGCCTTCTTGGTGTTGAAAGTTGAGGGACGAAAATCCACTGTGTTACTCACACCACTCTGGTTTCCCTTTCCAATGCTAAATATTAATTATCAAACATTCAACAAGTCTCCCCACTCCTTGCCAGTGTTTAGCCTGCCTCTAAGCCCTTTGAGCTTTTGGAAGCTTGAAATATGACCTATATTCTTGTTCTTATTTTTTTGCTCTGGAATTTTCCATATTTATCATAGTGAAAAGCTGTGAACAGTAGCTGAATCTAAACTAAGATAGTTTTCACAATTATTGAAACAGATGCCATGGAATGGTTTGTCTGCACATTGCATTGCCCACTTGTAAAAAATTCTCTTTTTTTTAAAGTGGGTGATGTTTGGCTTTAGTGAAATTTTGAATCTACATACTTTATTTTCTTAAGTCTAACATTATAGCGAGGTTACAATCCCTAAAGGAAAGTGCCCACCCCGTGAAAATTGTTTGCAGGAATTTGCTTAAAAACTGTAATAAGAATTTAAAGTAGAGATTGACTCTTTAAATTATAAGCCATTTTTGTACCACCAGCTTTGCAAAGTTACATTCTAATTACTGTGTAAAATAGACAAAGAATGAACTTATTGGGAGCCAATGTTGCCACTAATTAAAGTGCTTGCTTGTAATTTCTTAACTAATCACTGCCTTCTGACAACTGAAGTTATGTATAAAGCAAGTCGTATATAGTTTAAAGTTTTGAGAATCCATGTTGTCATTATAATAACATACAAGAGGTTTTAAACTATTCCAGGAAAATGCCTGATTGAATTGCTGATTTATTCTGATAGGATTTTCATTCATCTTGCATTACTCCATGAAACATCAGGATTTCAGCAACTTTAAAATTGAAAATCCATATTTAATTATGTCATAAAGCTTGGCTCATAGGAAAAATGCGTTAGTGAAAAGCATGCAAGTACAAATTTTTGTACCAAGAGATTAATTCTAACTCTCGGGTGAGAATGTGGCCTCGCAAAGCATTAGCTGTTTGGAGTTCCAGGGCAGAGATCTGACTGATGACAACTACTGGACTTCACAACGTTCACCAGGACAGACTTCCACTAATATCTGATGGGAACAGGATTTTGGGAGACATGCGGCTGTTACCAGGAATTGCAAGGAAGGTTTCCGAGCAAAACTTAGTGATCAGGGCTTAGAGGCATGCTGAGGGTAGATGGGGGTGGGTCCAGCAGTTTACAGTTTCTGCTTTCAGAATTCCAGAATGTGAAGTCTTTTGTTATTTTTTAGGGTGGTTCAGCTATTACTGCAGTGAGATTATATCAAAGGGGCAATTTATTTTGAAGTGAAAAATAAATATTTGGCCTTGCGTTAAGTGTTGACACTGTAACACGCAACACAATAGTTAAAAGACTCAGCTCTCTCCAAATTTAACTCCAGCTAGATTCCCTTTACAAAATCAGCAAATGACAACAAGATGTACTGAAGTGAAATAATCAAGAGCCAAATCTCTTCTGCCCACAGTAGAACAGATTACAATATTGTCTCAATCCCTGTGTTGTTTGTTAATTGAGAAAACATTGCACATAATCACTTTTCACAAACTCAGGATGTTCTTTACTGCCAATGAAATACTTTTGAAGTTTAGTCACATTGTATTTGAGGAAATACAGCAGCCAGCATCACAAACAGCAATAAATGAGCAGATCGTTCTGTTTTAATGGCGCTGTCGAGGGATAAATATCATCGTGGACACCAGGGAATACTGCTACGCTGTTCTTTGAAATAGTAGGTGGTTTAGTATGATCCTTGTTACAGCATGCTTTATAGACTAGCATTGTTGCTACCATGCATTATGACCACAATAGATCATCTCTTGTGTCTACAAACACATTGTAGTCTTTCATGCCGCTCCCTTTGTGCTGGGCTGCAAATCCTCTTGGTGTTTAGCATTCCTAATTCATTCTTATTTTCAGTACAGTAACACTTCTTATTTACATTTCTGTGTATGCAGATTATTGACTATAGCTCTCTAGGGTGCTGATTACTCTTATTCCATTATGAGTTTCTCTCAAGTCTGTTCTGCTCTGTTCTGCTAATGTCAGAGTAACACCAACAATTACAGTATCATCATTTGTATATTCCAATCTGCTACAACTCCCCCAAGTTTCTCTCTTAGTTGGTTTATATAATCCCAGAAATTTACTTGTTGTTACATGCATTGTCATATTTATCATGGACATAATTATAACTAACCTCCCCCTCACCTCATTGCCCCTCCACTCTGCTAGAATCTGAATCTTAAAGGTCAAGATGATTGGAACTCTGAGCGGTTGCCCTGATCTGGTTCATTTGATTTCTACAAGAGGGTGATTGTTTTCTCCTGTTCCTGTAACTGTTGTACCTTTTTGTACAGTATTCAATGTAATACAGTTGTCTTCACCCAACATCCTTTGATTTCATACTCAGTCTTGCTTTTTGGCTGGAGTAAGATCAATTCCCTCCTGTTTCTCCTGAAGTTTGTTCAGGTGTATAACCGCATATGACTACAGTTGATCTCTTCTTCTAACAAGTGCTACCTCTGCTTGTTTGATTCTTATCCAGACTTTCTGACCAGGTCTCGAAATCAACAGTGTTTTCAGCCTGTGTGGTGAGTTACCAATTCTGCTCAGAGATAGTAGGAACTGCTGATGCTGGAGTCAGAGGTAACACAGTGTGGAGCTGGAGGAGCACAGCAGGCCAGGCAGCACCAGAGGAGCAGGAAAGTTGACGTTTTCTTTTCTGAAGAAGGGTCCCGACTCGAAACATCAACTTTCCTGCACCTCTGATGCTGCCTGGCCTGCTGTGCTCCTTCAGCTCCACACTGTGTTTATATCTAACACCAATTCTGCTGTTTTCTTCTGTGGTGTTTTTGTACCTACTTAATCTTCTCATTGTCCTGAGATTTTACTTTTGTCCTGAGACTGCACCTCAATTATGGGATTTTAATTCTGATTTTAATCTCCTTCCCATGAGTACAGTGAGGATCCATTGTTTAAGGCAGTGGACCTGAGACTGAATAATGCTAATTCCCAATCTCCATTGTTGGATATTAGTGACATTACAGTTTGGTTGAGGATGAAATGGAGAACTTGTCAACTGGTTAATACCTGCCTCTGTAACTACTGTAATCCTAAACAATTTTCTCTGAGAAACCAGATGTTGCAAAGACTAACTGCTCAAAGACCAAGTGCTCTAATAACAAACTCTGCTGTTGCTGTATGAATTCTTGAAACTTTGATCCATTCCGCATAATAATCTATTAGGATTATATGTGTCTCCCCTTTGAAGTTGAATTGATCTATTGCAAGCTTCTCCCAAGGCCTTTGTGGTAGTTTCTTTTTATTCATTTACAGGATGAGGTTAGCACTGGCTAGGCCAGCATTTATTGCCCATCCCTAAATGCCTAGAGGGCAGTTAAGAGTCAACCACATTACTGTGGGTCTGGAGTCACATTTAGACCAGACCAAGTAAGGATGGCAGTTTCCTTCCCTGAAGGACATTAGTGAACCAGATGAGCTTTTTCTAACAATCAGCAGTGAATTCATGATTGTCATCAGATGTCTAATTCCAGGTTATTTTAACTTAATTCAAATTCCACCATCTGCCTTGGCAGTGTTCAAACATAGAACATTACCTGGATCTCTGGGTTAACATTTCAGTGACAATACCACCAGGCCATCACCTCCCCTTAGTTTTGAAAATATAAATTTCTCTGTTGGTGCTTTACTGTTGATGTTGCACGTGCGAAATGATGAGATAAAAGTTTCTACTTCCTTTAGAATGATAGGCCTATAGATGAACTGTTAAGTTATAGCACTTTTTTTGATTCCCAAGTCTCCTCCATGAAGTTGTTTTAAGAATTTGTATCTCAGAGTCCTTGGCATAACCAGTCTGTCATCGTACACCAGTCATTAAATGTTGCATGTGTTTGTGATACTGTTTCAGAATTTGACTTGATGGGCAGTAACTGGGCCACCTCTCCAGACAGAGTGATCTGATCTTTGTACACTCCTTCTATGGATATTTCTCTTTGCTCCTTCAGTGGATAGTAATGTATTGATAACTATGGAAGAGTATGATCCCACCTTTCAAATGAGGAGTAAGGTTTCTTTATTAGGCTGAAGCACCATTGTACAGGATAGTGTATTAGCTGTATTCTGCACTTTGCCTTGGACATAGACTGTCATGTGGTTTTATCTCATAATTTGAGCCTGACCCTTTATACTCTCAATCGTTATGATTTCCTTTGATCCTAACAATGTGAAGAGAAGTTCATGGTCTGTTTCGACACAGAATCTCAATCCCTTGAAATGATCCATGAATCTTTTGCATCCGTACGTAATAGTCAATGAATCTTTCTCAATTGTAGCACATCGCTGTTCAGTTTATGTCAATATTTTTATTGCAAAGTATATGGGCCTCTGGGTTTCATCATTCTGCACCTAAATGAAAATATCCCATAGTCCTGTGAATGATTTATTCGTGGTTATTATAACGAATAACTCTGGTTTGTAGTGAGCTAATTCTTCTGAGAAGAGTAACTTCTCCTTAATTTTCTCGAAAAATTGTGATCAATTGCTGACTCTAATATCATTGCTAGTCTTTCTTTAAAAGCCATCTTAGGGTCAAGTGTGAATGACGAAACTAGAAATGAAATTATCCATTTGGTTCACCATTCCCAAGAAGTGCTATGCATCATTTATATGCTTCAGATGCGGACGTTTACTTATGCCCTTTGTCTTTTTAGGATCAACAGTGATACTTTTCCTCTGTATTATGTGTTACAAAAAACTTGATTATTGTCTGTGAGAATTGATACTTCTCCTTGAGTGTAAGTCATGCAGGTAATGCTGTTAAACCTTTTCAAACTCTGATGTCATGCTCCATTTTGGTCTGACTATGCACCAGGATAGCGTTCATGTGACAAATGATACTGACAAATCACTTGCCTTAAAGATTTATTGACATTACATGCTGAAAGACTTCTAAGTGCAATGAAATTTGCAAGGTAGACAATTGAAACAGCTTTGTCCAAGTGGTGTGATGGATGTAGTCAACAACTTTGACCTGTAGACAAAAAGGAGGCTGGAAGAACACAGCAGGCCGGGCAGCATCTGGAGGAAAGGAGCAGTCAATGTTTTGGGTATTACCCTTCTTCAGTCCTTCTTCAGGGTTCAAACACAGTTTGAAGTTTTTTTGTCTCTAACCTTGGCCCATAGTCCAGGTATATTTGTCAAAATCCACTGTTCACATTTAATTTGGTAAAATAATTTGTTTCTGGATATTATTCCCAGAAAAGCCCCTTCTTTTTACAGCGTCCATCCCACATCATCACCTGATTCCTCTCTGACTTTTCCATTGATTTCACTGATTCTCTTTTTGGGAATAGGCCAGCCACCGATATCCATCGCAAACCCACTGACTACCACCCACTACCTTGACTACATATCATCATGCCTTGCTTTCTGTAAGGATTCCAAACCATTCTCCTAGTTTCTCCATCTCCATCACCATCTGCTCCCATATTCCCATAATACCATCTTCCATACAAGTTCTTCTGACACCTATTCCTTTCTCCTCAAACTCTGCCGCCAACACCATGGTTGACAGGGCCCTCGGCCACGTCTGATCCATTTCCCACACTTTTGCCCTCACTACTTTCAAACAATAATAGAATTTCCCTAGATGTCACTTTCTACCCTATGAGCCTCTGCCTTCAAGAGATCATACTCTGCTATTTCAGCCCTTATAGCAGGATGCCACAACCAAATGCATCCTTCTGTCCTCTACCTTTCTGTAGAGATTGTTCCCTCCTCCCTGGACTATTCCTTCAACAGTTTTAGCACCCCTTCATCCTGACCTATGGCACCTTCTCCATCAATCACAGAGGGTAAAGAAAGTGTCCTTTTACCTCCTCCTTCCTCACTGTCCAAGACCACCAAACACGCCTTCCAGGTGAAGCAGTGATTTACTTGTACTTCTTAGCATTTCTTTTTCTGCTGTATTCACTGCTCACAATGCAGTTTCCTCTACATTGGTAAGATCGAATGCTGACCATCTGATCACTGTGAAGAATACCTCTGCTCTCTCCATGAGAATAACTCCGATCTTCCAGTTGCTTACTGTTTTAATGTACCATTTTTCACTCATTCTAAACATTTCTCTACCAGACCTGCTGCAGGATTCCAGCAAAGCCCAATGCAGGCTGGAGGAGCAGCACCTCGTTTTCATTGGAGCCAGTTACAGTCAATGGACTCAACATTGTGGTCAGCAACTACAGACCATGATCTCTTTCTGCTATTTTGATTGCAATCCCTTCTCCGCCACAGCCCCCACCTCTGCAACCCTACAATGTCTTACTTGCATGGGCTTGCTCACAGCAGTGATAACCTCTTTTCTACTATTAGTGCTCTTCACCCATATCATTCCTCTACTATCATTAAAACTCCGTTTGACTTTAGCTCTGAGTATCCTCATCATCTGTTCCACTTGTTCCACCTCCCTTCTTTTTCAACAGCATAAAACTATCCTTTTTCCACTCCTCCTTTAGTCCTGAGAAAGAGTTATATTGGATTGAAGCATTAACTCTGTTTCCTTCTCTACAGATACTGCCAGACCTGTTGCATTTCTCCAACAATTTCATTTTTTATTTCATATCTCAATCATCTCCAGTACTTTGTCTTTCTCTACTTTTTCACATGCTAATGAGGTTTCACTTTCTCTGATAGAGGGTGAGATACTATTCCAGGAGTAGATAGGCAGATGGGCTTAACATCCTCTTGTAGACCAATGCAGTTTTTCTGTTTTAATTTGTCTAAGCCTCTGAATAACTTTACAAGTTGTTGATAAGATTCACTTTCAATTTTCTCCTCCAGCACCTCATCAATTCCAAGAGACCTTGTTAAATACGTACATTTCTACTTAATAACAATTTATTTTACTTTTTCCAAATGTTGACAGTCCCTCATCCTTTACAACCCAGTGTAGTAGTGAATTGATCATGCACCTGAAGATCTATGCTTCCCGGATCTTGAAGTTTGATTTTTCCTGGCTGAGCCTCCATCGATTTTGAGCTGGCTGTTTGTCTGCATTTATAAAGAGTTCGGTATCAAGTTTAAATTCTTTCACTTGAAAGGTGGCAGTCCCAAAGAAGGATAATACCCAAAGCATTGACTGCTCCTTTCCTCCAGATGCTGGCTAACTTGCTGTGTTCTTCCAGCCTCCTGTTTGTGTACCTTTGTTGGCCTGGCTTAACTTCACTTTGGAATGTTGGATAACTTTTTGGTTATCATCTTTGATTTCTTAGACCATTTCTTTTCCGGGTATTTACTCTTTTTCAGGAGTCTTTCCCTTGGTAGGATTTCTCAATTTCTGTGGTGATACTTTCAGTTAACAATGATACATTGCAATTGTGGTAATGTTTTGAAACAATGGCGCTAAAATTAAATAAGATAATTAAATAAGTAAGAGGGCTAAGGTGGCTAGAGTGGACTGGGAAAGGAGTTTAGCAGAAAATATAGTTGACTCACAATTATTTAAAAAACAATTCATGATTCACAGCAAAGATATATCCCAGTGAGAATGAAGAACTCAAGTAAGAGGATAAACCAACAACGGTTAACTGAGGAAATTAACAACAGTACCAAACTGAATGAAAAATAAAATACAACGTGGCAAGAGTAGTGGTAAACTAGAGGAAAGGTGTAAAAGCCAATGAAAGATAACCGAAACAATAATAAAGAGGGATAAGCTAAACTATGAGGGGAAACTAGCAAGTAATATAAAAATGCACTGTAAAAGCTTCTTTAAATATATAAAAAAGAAAAGTGATCATAGGCCCTTTACAGAACCAGGCTGGGAAAATAATGAACAGGAACCAGGAAATAGCAGAGAAGCTAAATAAATACTTTGCATCAGTCTTCATGGTAGAGGACATTAACTGTATTTCCAAAAATATTTTGGACACAAGGGGCCCAAAGAGGAAAGAAAAACAATCAAATATCTATCTCAAGGGAAAAAGTACTGGGAAAACAAATGGAGCTAGGGGCCATAAAGTCTCCAGGATCTGACGGGATCATCCTAGGATTTTAAAAGAAGTCGCCAAGGAGGTGGTTGATGCGCTAATAGTTATCTTCAAAGAATTATTAGATTCATGAAAAATCCCTTTGGACTGGAAAGCTGCCAAAGCAACATCTTTATTGAAAAAGGGGAGGATACAAAAATCAGATAACTGTAGACCAGTTAGCTTGCCATCTGTTATTGGGAAAATGTTAGAGGCTCTTACAGCAGAGCAGTTACAAAAACATTGAATGATGAAGCAGCTTCAGCATGGCTTCATGATGTGGAAATCATACCTAATAAATTAACAATGGTTTTTTGAGGAGGAAAGAAGAGAGATAAATAAAGAGGAAGCAGTGGATGCAATAAATTTGGATTTTCAAAAGATGCTGCACATAAGACAACTTAATAAAAGACAAGGTGTTGGGTTTAGGATATAAGCATGGATAGGAGATTCGGTAACATATAAATGTCAGAGATTGGGACTGGGATAAACTGGGTATTTTCACCATGGCAACCTGTAACTAGCAGCGTGTCATAGGCACCAGTGCTGGGTCCACAATTATTTACAATATATATTGACTGTGAAGAGGAAAATGACTGTACTATTGTTGAATTTACAGATGACTCTAAAATAGATGGGAAGGCAAGTGGTGAGGAAGACACCAAATGTTTATAAAGGAATATGGCCAGGTTAAGTGAGTGGACAAAATCCTGTCAGATAGAATAAAATATGGGAAAATTTGAGGTTATGCACTAGAGCAGGATGAATAGAGGAGCTGCATATTGTTTAAATGAAGTGAGATTGCAGAAATCTGCAGCACAAAGGGCTGTGGGGATCCTCATGAATGAATCACAAAATGCTAACAAGATCAGCGGGTAATAAGGAAGGTAAATGGAATTTTTGCCTTTATTTCGAAGAGAATGAAGTATAAAAATAGGAAGGTTTTGCCAATACTATACAACGGTCTAGGCAGACCAGAGCTGGAATATTGTGAACAGTTTTGGGCTTTTTACCTGAGGAAAGATATACTTGCATTGGAGGCGGTCCATAGAAGGTTTACTGGATTGATTCTGGGTGTGAAGGGATTGCCTTATGAGAAGATGTTGAGTAGGTAGGCCTTGTATTCATTGGAGTTTAGAAAGCTTTGAGAAGAGACCTTATTGAAACAAAGAAGATTGTTAAGAGGCTTGACAGGGAAAATGATGAAAGGTTGTTTCTCCTTGTGGGACATTCTAGGACTAGAGTGTATAATCTCAAGAGTAAGGGGTTACGTATTTAAAACAGCGATGAGAATGATTTTTTTTGCAGAGGGTAATGAATTTTCTCCAGAATATCTGAACAATTGCTGATTTTCATCATCCCAACACTGGCAGTTGTGCCTTCAGTGTCAAGACCCTAAGCTCTGAAATTCCATTGTACCTCATCATACTTCTCTGGTTTCTTCTCCACCTTTCTGATGCCCCTTAAAACATACTTCATTGAATAAACCTTTTGCCCACTTATCTCATACTTGATAATATGCTTGACAATCATGTGATTGATTTAGTCCTGTGCAAATGGAGGCCATTCAAAACATTAAGCCCATGTTGGCTCTCTATCGTCAATCATCCCTATTCCTTTGCTCTACTTCTATAGCCAAAGAGTCATAGAGGTGTATAGCATGGGAACAGACCCTTTGGTCCAACTCGTCTGTGCCGACCAGATATCCTCAATAAACCTAGTCCCATTTGCCAGCATTTGGCCCATATCCCTCTAAACCCTTCCTATTCATATACATATCCTGATGCCTCTGAAATGTTCTAATTTACCAGCTCTACTACTTCCCCTGGCAGCTCATTCCAAACATGCACCACCCTCTGTGTGAAAAATTTTCCCCTTAGGTCCCTTTTAAATCTTGCCCCTCTCACCTTAAACCTCTGCCCTCTACTTTTGGACTCCCCTCCTCTGGGGAAAAGACCTTGGCTATTCACCCTATCCATGCACCTCATGATTTATAGACCTTTATAAGGACGTCCATCAGCCTCTGATGGTCCAGTGAAATAGCCCCAACCTATTCAGCCTCTCCCTGTAGCTCAAACCCTCCAACCCTGGCAACATCCTTGTCAATCTTTTCTGAACCCTTTCAAGTTTCGCAACATCTTTCCTCTAGCAGGGAGACCAGAAATGCATGCAGTATTCCAAAAGTGGCCTAACTAATGTTCTGTACAGCCGCAACATGACCTCCCAACTCCTACACTCATTGTACGGACTAATAAAGGCAAGCATACCAAACGCCTTCTTTGTTATCCTATCTACCTGCGACTCCACTTTCAAGGAACTATGAACCTGTACTCCAAGGTGTTATTGTTCAGCACCATTCCCAGGGACCTTACCATTAAGTGTATAGGTCCTGCCCTGATTTGCATTTCCAAAATGCAGCATCTCACACTTATCTAAATTAAATTCTATCTGTCACTCCTAAACCCATTGACCCATCTGATCAAAATCCCATTGTACTCTGAAGTAACCTTCTTCTCTGTTGACTACACCTCCAATTTTTATGTCATCTGCAAACTTATTAACCATAGATCTTCTGTTCACATTCAAATCATTTAGATAAATGAGAAAAAGCAGGGGACCCTGCACCGATCCTTGTGGCACACCACTGGTCATAGACTTCCAGTCTTAAAAGCAACCCTCCACCACCACCCTCTGTCTTTTACCTTCAAGCCAGTTCTGTATCCAAATGGCTAATTCTACCTGTTATACTATGTGATCTAACCTTGCTAACCAGGCTACCATGAGGACCCTTGTCGAACGCCTTACTGAAGCCCATATAGATCACGTCCACTGCTCTGCAGTCATCAATTCTCTTTGTTATTTCTTCAAAAAACTCAATTAAGTTAATGAGAAATGATTCCCACAAAACCACGTTGACTATCCCTAATCAGTCCTTGCCCTTCCAAATACATGTAAACCCTGTCCCTCAGGATTCCCTCCAACAATTTGGCCACCACTGATGTCAGGCTCACTGGTCTTTGGTTCCCTGGCTTTTCCTTACCAACTTTCATAAATAGTAGCACCACGTTAGCCAACGTCCAGTCTTCTGGTGCCTCACCTATGGCTATTGATGATACAAATATCTCAGCAAAGGGCCCAGCAATCACTTCCCTCACTTCCCACAGAGTTCTATGGTACACCTGATCAGGTCCTGGGGATTTATCCACCATTATGCACTTTAAGCCATTCATTACCTCCCCCTCTGTAATATAGACATTTTTCAAGATATCGCTATTTATTTCCCCACGTTCTATATCTTCCATATCCTTCTCCACAGTAAACACTAATGCAAAACACTCATTTAATATCTCCCCATCTCCTGCGGTTAAGCACATAGGCGCCTTGCTGATGTTTAAGGGGCCCTATTCTCTCCCTAGTTAACCTTTTGTCCTTAATGTATTTGTAGAATCCCTTTGGATTCTCCTTAACCCTATTTGCTGAAGCTTTCTTGCATCTCCTTTATGCCATCCTGATTTCCCTCTCAAGTATACTCCTACTGCCTTTATACTCTTCTAGGGATTCACTCAACCTCTGCTGTCTATACCTGACATATGCTTCCTTCCTTTTTCTTGAACAAAACCTCAATTTCTCAAGTCTTGCAGCATTCCCTATACCGACCAGCCTTCCATCACCCTGACAAGAACATACTGTCTCTGGACTCTTGTTATTTCATTTTTGAAAGCTTCCTATTTTCCAGCCATCCCTTTATCTGTAAACATCCACCCCATCAACTTTTGAAAGTTTTTGCCTAATAACATCAAAATTGGCCTTCCTCCAATTTAGAACTTTAATTTTGAAATCCCTGCAAATTTAATTTCCTTGAATGCCAACTCAATTTCCATTAGAATTCATTGGTCACCTACACTTCCTTCGCCCTTACAAGCATTCCCAGTTGCTGTATAAAATGATTATTCCTTATAAAACGTTCTGAAGGGTGACGTAATAGATATAAAAAGTTAAGAAAATTAGCATTAAGCGGATAAATAGGGAGAAAACTTTTCTTCTTGTAAGAAAGAACATAACTAATACCAAACAATATAAGATGGCCTCAAACAAATCCATCAGGGAATTCGGAAAAATCTTTATTGCCCAAAAGTTGGGAGAATGTGGATCCGATTACCACAGGGAGTGGTCAGAGCAAATAGTATTGATAGATTTAAGGGGAAGCTGAATAAGTGAATGAAGAAAAAGCACAGAAGGATGTGATTTTAGATTTAGATGAAGGAAGATAGAAGAAGAGCTCCAGCATCCACAGTTCTTTGTTCCATTGAAGATAGTTTGAAGAGAGCATAAACACCAGCATGGAGTGGTTGGGTCCAATGCCATGTCTCTTTGCCATTTATCCAATGTAATCTTTATTCCTCCCTGATTTTCTTGCTCAAAACCTTGAATCTCTGACACCTACTTCACATACCATCACTGAATGGGAACAGCTTTTCTTTATTTAGCTTACCTATTATAATGAACGGAAAACAGTACTGTACAGGAAGAGGCCCTTCAACGACCCAAAACTGCGCTGACACACATTGCATTCCTAAACTAGAAACTTCTTGCCTGTACCCGGCCCATATCCCTCTAGTCCCTGCCTATTCATGTATCTGTCAGGGTGCTTCTTAAATGTTGCTATTGTATCTTCCTCCACCACCCCGGCAGCACATTCCAGATACTTACCACCCTCTCTATAAAATAACTTGCCACTCACATCTCCTTTAAGCTTACACTCTTTCACCTTAAACCCTAAGAACTGAGATTTCCACCCTGGGAAAAAAAGACTTTAACTATTCATTCAATCCATGCATCTCATAATTTTGTGCACTTGTATCAGATTGTTCCTCATCTTTCAACGTTCAAGTGAAAACAAACCAAATTTGTCTAATCTCAGGGTTCAGAACTGATCTACCAGGATGTTGCTGGGAATGGAGGGTTTAAGTTATAGAAGAGGCTGGATAGGCTGGGACTTTTTCCATTGGAGCAGAGAAGGTTGAAGGTGACCTGATAGAGATTTATAAAGTAGTAAGGGGTATAAATAAGGTGAATGGCAAGTGTATTTTCCCTAGGATGGGGGATTTCAAGAAAAGGGGGCATAGTTTTAAAGCGAGAGGAGAAAGATTTAAAAAAAACATGAAAGGCAATTTTTTTGTGTGTGGAATGAACTTCCAGAGGAAATGGTGGATGCAGGTACAGTTACAATGTTTAAAAGACATTTAGATAAGTACATGAATAGGAAATATTTGGAGGGATATGGGCCAGGCACAGGCAGGTGGGACTAGTTTAATTTGGGATTATGGTCAGCATGGACTGGTTGGACTGAAGGCTCCGTTTCCATGCTGTATTACTCCATGATTCTCCTCTTAGCTAATCCCCTCCAAACAAGACAAACTCCTGGTAGACCACTTCTGTACCCTCTTCAAGGCCTCTACATTCTCCTGGTGTGGTGACCATAATCTTATATACCTCTAACAAACCTCCCATTAATGCCCTTTTGCTCCAAGAAGATCAACCCCAGCTTCTCCAGCTCAGTTGGAATCAATGTTTACTTAGTAACATTCTTGTGAACTATCTTGAGAGGTTTTAATATGCTAAAGCCACTACACAAATGCAAGCTTTTGTCGATGCTGCTTCAAATGTTTTTCTATCCAGTCCTGTTGACAAATAATTCTGAGCTAAAAACCTAGTGAATCCACCTATTGAAATTGGATAGCCCTATGCTTTCATCTGTGGATCCTGGCTTTGAAACTACCCTGACTGATATAGCATATGGGGTTTTATTGGAAGTTTAGTTTATTATGGACTGAGAGGTTAGCCCCCAGTTTCCTTATGTTGCTTGATATTAGCAACAAATATGACAAATAGAGGAAAGTTTTGTTCAAAGCATTAGAAGCCCTCACTGTTTTAAATCCAGAGTACCCAGCTCATTTGATGGCCCAGTGGTTGATGGATCCCATATGACACATATTGAGCCACATAGATTGTGGGGTACCTGACTTGAAGGGACACAGTTAGGCTGGTGAAAGAAGACAGCATACTTCTTCCTCTCCTGCCAATCTGCACAGATCATGGTAGGAAACATTTTGCTTTAGAATCATAGAATTCCTACAGTGTGGAAACAGGCCTTTTGGCCCAACAAGTCCACACCACCCCTCAGTACATCCCACCCAGACCCATCCCTCTTAACCCACCTAACCTACACATCCCTGAACACTAGGGGCAATTTAGCATGGCCACCTACTTTGCACATCTTTGGACTGTGGGAGGAAACCGGTGCACCCGGAGGAAACCCACGCAGACACAGGGAGAATGTGCAAACTGGTGCTGTGAGGCAGCAGTGCTAACCACTGGGCCTCTGTGCCACCCCTTTTGACAGCCATAAGTGGTTAGAGAAAAAAAAGGCACATGATTAGTGAATGTAATCTTGCAGGGGTTGAGCCCAACTTGATAAGATAAAAAAAATCTGGCCATGTTGGAGGTCAGTTGAAACAATCCACAGCTGGGTGTGGATAAATACTTACTCCTAATTAAGCAGACTTTGGGAAATAGAGTTCAGATTAACTTCCTTGTTGGTACTATTGGACTTCTGGAGTGACCAAGAAAATCCCTATGTTTCCCAGCAGATTGACCTTTCAAGTAACAGCGTGACTAACAAAGAAAATATATGTAAGCATGTCAAATGTCAATTGCTTTATTTATGTTTTACTGTAACATATCATCCATTTTGGCAAAATTAGGCACAATTTAATCAGTCATAAAACAAATGTTTCCACATCAAATTGATTCATTAATTGTTCTTTTTATTTTTTTGCTGTGATATGATCTAAGGTCATAAAACGGACATCATTAGATTAATCAAAATAGACTGTAATCAAAAATAATCAGAACCAAAATATGCATTTCAAACCAGTACGGGCTGATATATGATCAGGCTACAAATAGAGAATTATTATGCAATATATGGAATGTATAGGAGGTGATGTGGTCACAGTCTTCAGTGTAAAATGTTACTCACCTGCCTGTTGTTAAGTCTGCCAAAAAGAGAGAAAGTGTTGACCTCTGTGTTATCTTGGCCAGTGGAGCCATCAGAGATATTAAATGTGTGGTCCTGCTTCTCAAACTCGCCTCTTGCCTGAGATGTGGTGACCCTCAGATTAAACTCACTACCAACTGTCTTTATTTCTCTCTATGATCTATGCTGTATGATCTACTGGGATTATGCCAACTATCAGTAAACATGTACACTGATTCAACAAAGGATCACAGAAACATAAACATAGACATGTAGAATATAAGAGCAGGAGTACGCCATTTGGCGCTTCAAGCCTTCTCCATCACTTACTGTGATTGTGTCAGATCATCCAACTCAGTACCCACTTTCTCCCCATGCCCAAGGAAGAACTGTAACTCTTTTAACTTCTTTTTAAAAATGTTTTGGCCTTGACTGCTTTCTGTAGCAGAGAATTCCACAGGCTCACCACTCTCTGGGTGAAGAAACATTTCCTAATTTCAGTCCTAAATGACCTAGTGCACATCCTTAAACTGTGACCCCTGGTTCTGGGAACATCCTTCCTGTGTTTACCCTTGCTAGTCCTATTAGAATTTTTATAGGTTTCTATGAGATCTCCCCTCATTCTTCTAAACTCCGGTGGATACAGTCCTAAACATTCCAACCTCTCTTCGTTGTCAGTCCTGGCACTCCAGAAAAACAACCTAGGATTCAAGAAAGATAATGTACAGGTGTCACAGGAGAATGCAGGAGCAGATGGCATGCTTTTCCCTCAAGAGGCATCTGAAGAGTGAACTACAACAACTTGTTCTTTTATGTACACACCAGAGGAAAGCAGCACTGATTCACCCATTGGATTTCATCCCTACTACAACTTGTTGCTCCTGGTGTGAAGATGAAAAGGATTGATTAGCTGGAGCTGACTAGTGCAAGGAAATCTGAGACATGAGTCAACATCACCAGTGATCTGTATGGAGTCAATGGAAATCCAATGATATGAAATTTCAATGAGACAAGTTAATGATCATATTTCTCCTTTCAAGTCAAGGCTGCCCTGTTTCTCAACACTATTTACTTGCTTTTCCACATATCCCTTGATTTTCTTTCCCAATGTAAATCCATCAGACTTGGTGTTGAAAGCTTCAATTAAATTCCAGCAGCCACAGTATTTTGGGGAAGCAGTTATTAATTTCAACAATCCTTTGAATGAAACAATGGTGAGATGGTGATGTAATGATAATGTCACGAGTTTGTAAACCAAAAGGCCAGGGTAAAACTCAGGGGCATTCATTCAAATTGCACCATGGGGATGGCAGAATTTAAATTGAATTAACAAAATCTGGCATTGAAAGATATTCTTAGTAATGGTTACCATGGGCTACGATGGGATGTTTGGCAGAATCAGGCAACAAGTGATGTAAGACCCACCCTGTTGTTGAGATCAGCACCCTTTATCTTTTATGCTTTCATAAATGATGTGGCAAGATTCTCGCTCTGCAGTGGTGAGTTGTCCATTTGATGGGGTTTATTTCTTGCTAAACGCTTTGTTGACAGCCTAACTCACTTCATTAATTATTCAACCTTGCATCTCACCAAACAACTCAACAGCGAACTCAACCTGCCACTTGTTCCAAAAGAATTCCATGGTGGAAACTGGGTATCAACTTCTAAGGGTATCTAAAAAGACACACACAACCAATATCCACAGACATTGGCATCTGACATGTGCCAGACTCTGAGAACCCACATGGCACAACTGTGATCCACTTACATGATACTCATGTACTTTAATGCTGCATTGCTAACCGTGGGCTACACTGGCAACTATCATTGTCATGCTGCAGCAAGGACACTGCATCCAGTTCATGAACCAGGCCAAACTGCATCTCTGGGATCTTTGCTTGCTGTCATAGTGCTCACTCACTCTGAGCTTATCTGAATGTGTGCAGCATCCCTGCCTTGCATTGGCTTGCCTTGCTTTTTTGTATGTTGTCGTACCTCAGTCAGGTCAAGGAGATCCCTGCACAGTAAGTCAACAGCAGCCTCCAGTATCAGTCCAGGCCCTGTTTGGTGCAGTCAAAGTCAAGAGTTTCTCCTCATAAGTGTTGAGGAGCTGAATGTCAGGCAACCCACCACCCATCCTGATTCTTTCTGCCATCCAGGAGGACCCTGCCTACAAAGTGGGGCACTGATCTCTCCCTGTCTGTCATGTCCAGGACAAATGTCAGGAATGGTGTACGGCAGCTCCAGTGGCCTTTCAAAGATGAAGAAGATGCAAGGGATGTCGGTGAATTCTGGGATATCCACTGAGAGGCAGATTGTTCCAGGAACAGTGTGTGATAAGATGGAGCAGAAATCAGATGTGGCAGATGCCATTGGGGCAGGCTAGGTAATTACTATGGCATGTTTGCTAAGATAGGGTGAGAGAACATATTAGGCCTCACAGTAAAAAAAACCCGCCAAATAACCTGGTGCAACCAATAAAACTATCACTGCTTGTTGTAAAAAAAAACCCATCGGTATCACTAATGTCGGTTAGGGAAGGAAATCTGTAATCCTTACCTGGTCTGGTCTACATGTGACTCCAGGCCCACAGTAATGTGGTTGACTCTCAAGCAATATTTTCTCTAAACAATCTTATTGAATGCTTTCACCGTTTTAAATCTCCTCACTTTTGAATCTTAGGGGAATGCATAGATGAATAACAGGAGGAGCAAAAAACCTACCTTGGAAAAAATATTGAATTCAATATTCATATTGAAGAACATGCGTCATAAATGATAAAAAAATTAAAACAGAGTGGAGGAGGACAGAGCTCTCCATGTGCAGATACATGCGTCATCCAGTGTAGCGGCAATAAATAATGAAAACCCTAAAAACAACTGATAAGTGACTTAGTTTCTGCTTTTGCATCGGGATGAGATAATGTTAACACATATGGCCTACATAAATTTTTGTATGTGGAACCTTTCCCACTGTTCCTAATAGGATGGATAGAATAAAATATAAATATGTGGAAGTTAGATGCAATTATTCAGAGACTGACAGATTGTTGTAGACAAGTGTATCAAAAGTAATGCAACTAAAGCAGTTAGATGGAGTTAATATACAAATTATGGTCTAATTGAGTAACCAAAGCAGCTTGACTTTCTAAATGACTTGTTCCTGTTCCTATCTTTCAATGTCTCATCTGAAAGATGGAACTTCTGACAGTGCCGCAGTCCCTCAGTACTGCACTGCAGAGCAAGCAAAAATATGAATATTTTCCTATAAAGAAACAGAAAATCTATCTGCCTTCAAATATTTTCCAATGCAGGCTAATTGCTGCAAGAGAACAAATTGCAACCAAAAGGTACTTATTCATTAATTTGGGTGGCTTGTAGTTGCGTCAGTATATTTTTATGCCTGATTGTTCTCTCACAGTTGCTTCACTGCCCGGCTCCAGACTGCAGTCCAAATTACTTCCAGCCTCAAAATTACTCTGTGGAAACATGTTTTTCAGAACTTGATCACTCCCACTTGGGGATTGACTTCATCGCTCATGCCTTACAGCTTGGAATCAGTCCAATGAGAGCTAATCATTTAACTGTAGCTTAGATTAAAGGGAGAGAAATAAATAATTAGTACTGTGATTTTCAGAAGAATTTTGTTTCTTTTATGGCGGAACTTTTACTCTTGGGAACCTTTTTTTTGGAATGTTGCTTCAAAAATCAAAAGGCGAACGTGAAATTAAACTCAATGGAAAGATCAAATGGAGGAGGAGGCTGTTCCATTGAAATGATTTTGCTACTAGGCAAGATTTTACCACTGGTTTAATATTATTGCTGATAACCCTTGCTCAAATATTAAAGCCAACAGCAATAACTCACAACTTTGCAGAACCTTTAACATAGAAAAATATCAGAAAGCAGAGATACAAAGTCATAATTAAAGTTTTAAAAAATGTACTTTGCTCTGAGTAGGAGATATTAGGAATTTTGACAAAGATGTGGGCTTTAAAGAGGAAAGGCGAGGCAATTCCTATTTGTGGTACTTGCACAGATGAGACACAGTCACAAATGGTGAATTGAAGTGATGGAAAGATGTGTAGGAGAGCACATGTGCTTAGCAGAGTTTTTGCTGAATGATCGGTTACATTTTGGTTGCATCATTGATGATGTCAGATAACATGGAACTGGGATCTGAGAGAAAAAAGTTGGACTGGAGTCCTGTGGAACCATGCCTTTCTGAGTTGTATCAATATTTAACAAATGTTCATAGTTTGCACTAGTATAGTTTTCATCCCTCATCTGTCAAAATATCCAGAAGTTGGCCGTGATATTTACATATGGTGGCGACCATTTGTGAGCACTTGACCAAAGTTTCTAACCAATGCTTATAACGGCAGGAAAGCTAAAGCTTGGCATAGCACAATCAAGAAACATGCACAGCAACAGTTGGAATTTTATATTTTGCTCGAGTTCCACAACAGCTGACTAGAGGCGTACAGAGCTATGGAGAATGTCCTTGCCCTGTCTGAGTTCTACACCTCACAGGATATCTTGACCAAGTTGCACACTGCAGAAATCAGTACCACGGACTTCATTGATACTGAACCACCCCTGGACTTGCTCAAAAGCCAGAAAAGCATCAGGTCAGTGTGCTCGTGTATATAATTAGCAACTGTGCTGATGATGTTTTAAGAAGACGAGGGTTTGATGAAGAAGCTGCAAAATATTGAGAGGCTGTTGAAGACTTCAATTTATACTTCTGGTTTGAACAGAAGAAAATTGACAGAGACCCAGGATTCTGCAGCAACTTTGTATTCCTTTTTATAATTCTTTATATTGTGCACCATTTAAGAGTGGGGTTGGGAGGATCCACAAAGTACCTACAATGAAACAGAAGGCATTTTGGTAATCTTTACTCAGTGTGCCCATTGTTGTTTCAACACAAGGCACATGGATATACCCATTGTTCTTGGTAAAAACTAGCACACCGTCAAGCCTACTCAGTACTATTTATTGATGCGTAGTGTTATTCTGTCACAACAAGCCTTTTATTCATACATAAGGAGCAAAAGGGTAACTAGAGAAAGGGTTGGCCCACTCAAGGACGAAGGAGGGAAGTTATGCGAGGAGTCAGAGAAAATGAGTGAGATTCTTAATGAGTACTTTGCGTCGGTATTCACTGAGGAGAGGAACATGACGGATGTTGAGGTTAGGGATAGATGTTTGATTACTCTAGGTCAAGTCAGCAGAAGGAGGGGGGAAGTGTTGGGTATTCTAAAAGGCATTAGGGTGGACAAGTCCCCAGGTCCGGATGGGATCTATCCCAGGTTACTGAGGGAAGCAAGAGAGGAAATAGCTAGGGCCTTAACAGATATCTTTGCAGCATCCTTGAGCATGGGTGAGGTCCCGGAGGACTGCAGAATTGCTAATGTTGTCCCCTTGTTTAAGAAGGGTAGCAAGGATAATCCAGGAAATTATAGACCGGTGAGCCTGACGTCAGTGGTGGGGAAGCTGCTGGAGAAGATACTGAGGGATAAGATCTATTTACATTTGGAAGAAAATGTGCTTATTAGTGATAGACAGCATGGTTTTGTGCAGGGAAGGTCATGTCTTACCAACTTGATAGAATTCTTTGAGGAAGTGACAAAGTTGATAGATGAGGGAAGGGCTGTAGATGTCATATACATGGACTTCAGAAAGGCGTTTGATAGGAAGGCTGATGGAGAAAGTGAAGTCGCATGGGGTCCAGGGTGTACTAGCTAGATGGATAGAGAACTGGCTGGGCAACAGGAGACAGAGAGTTGTAGTGGAAGGGAGTTTCTCAAAATGGAGAACTGTGACCAGTGGTATTCCACAGGGATCCGTGTTGGGACCACTGTTGTTTGTGATATAGATAAATGATCTGGAGGAAGGTATAGATGGTCTGATTAGCAAGTTTGCAGATGACACTAAGATTGGTGGAGTAGCAGATAGTGAAGGGGACTGTTGGAGAATGCAGCAGAATATAGATAGATTGGAGAGTTGGGCGGAGAAATGGCAGATGGAGTTCAATCCAGGCAAATGCGAGGTGATGCATTTTGGAAGATCCAATTCAAGCACGAACTATACGGTAAATGGAAAAACCCTGGGGTAAATTGATGCACAAAGAGATCTGGGTGTTCAGGTCCATTGTACCCCGAAGGTGGCAACGCAGGTGGATAGAGTGGTCAAGAAGGCATATGGCATGCTTTCATTCATTGGACGGGGTATTGAGTACAAGAGTTGGCAGGTCATGGGTACGGTTGTATTGGACTTTGGTTCGACCACATTTGGAATACTGCGTACAGTTCTGGTCGCCACATTACCAAAAGGATGTGGATGCTTTGGAGAGGATGCAGAGGAGGTTCACCAGGATGTTGCCTGGTATGAAGGGTGCTAGCTATGAAGAGAGGTTGAGTAGATTAGGATTATTTACGTTAGAAAGACGGAGGTTGAGGGGGGACCTGATTGAGGTCTACAAAATCATGAGAGGTATAGACAGGGTGGATAGCAAGAAGCTTTTTCCCAGAGTGGGGGACTCAATTACTAGGGGTCACGATTTCAAGGTGAGAGGGGAAAAGTTTAAGGGAGATATGTGTGGAAAGTTCTTTACGCAGAGGGTGGTGGGTGCCTGGAACACGTTGCCAGCGGAGGTGGTAGAGGTGGGCACGATAGCATCATTTAAGATGTAGCTAGACAGATACATGAATGGGCAGGGAGCAGAGGGATACAGATCCTTGGAAAATAGGTGACAGGTTTAGATAGAGGATCTGGATCGGCGCAGGCTTGGAGGACCGAAGGGCCTGTTCCTGTGCTGGAATTTTCTTTGTTCTTTGTTCTTTGTTCTTTGTAACAAGGGGCATTTCTTAGCTGTATGCTGAGATAGGCAGCCTTGAAAACGTGACCATGTGGTTGCCAACAACAGCTTATGCCACGCTCTGGAACTCTCGCAAGTTTTCAACTGCTGCTTTTATGCAAAGTGTTGGAATCCAATGAACAATTCTGGACTACTGATATAATAGCCAATGGCCACAAGACACCTTTTAAATTGAACACTGGAGAGGACATCTCCATTCTTTCACATTGGTTCAAGGCTGAGTTTCTCCAATCATCCGCGCTTTGAGTCCATGGCCCAGGTAGCATTTGACTGAAGATATCAGCCCAGATAGATTCCCCTTGCATTACAAGGGAAAGTAAATGACTGAAGGCCTTTGCATGATCCACAATCCTCCTCACTGAGTCATGGAGCCTGCACAGATGTAAGACTTGTCTGCAAGGTGAATGGATTGAAGAAGCAAGACAGCCCACACAGCTTCAGAAGCAATTCACATGACTAGGAAAGCAGAGAATGGTTAACCAGATCACTCTAAAAGCAAATGCCAAGACAATGTGTCTGTTCATCCCAAGAAAGGTTCTAGACCTTCTCTTAGATAAAATCTAAAAGGAGGTTGAGGCCATGCTGCACCTAGCTATCACCAATCTATAGAATCCTTGCAGTGTGGAAACGGACCATTCGGCCCAGCGAGTCCACAGCAACCCTTCAAAGAGCATTCCACCCCAAATCATTGTAACTCTGCATTCCCATGGCTAATCCACTTAGCCTGCACATTATGGGCAATTCAGAATGACCAACCCACATAGTCTGCACATCTTTGGACTGTGGAACAAAACCAGAGCACCAGGAGGAAACCCACGCCGACACGGGAAGAATATGCAAACTCCACATAGATAGTCACCCGAGCATGGAATTGAACATAGGTCCCTAGCATTGTGAGGCAGCAGTGCTAACCACTGAGCCATTATGCCACCCTGTGGTGAGTCATTCAACTCACTTCTCGGTGCTTCAGCATTGTGTCTACACCTAAACCTAATTTTTAAAAAAATACATTTATGTAGGCCTCATGGAACTCAACAAGGATAAGGAATGAGAAATTTACTCATGGTATCCATTGATGAGAGCTTGGCAAAGTTCACAGGGAGACCAACCTTTACAAAATTAGATGCGGACAGTGATTTTTAGTAACTCTTTCTAAATGAAGCATCTAAAGTATTCACAACGCTTATTTTTCCCTTTGGAAGATATTGCTTTAATCATCCACCATTTAGATCACTAAAACACATGAAATCATCAAACACTCCATAACTGGCACAAAAACAGTATTCTCAGACTGTATTCTTGGTTCACAATCCAGACAGATCATAAACCATTGGAAACCCTCGTCACTACCAAAGAGCTGGGCAAGATGCCACACTGAATCCATTGATTTTGATTATGTCTGATATGGTTTGAGGCCCCCCCATGGAATATGGCAAAGACAAACTCCGGACCATGGCTGACACTTTGTGCCTAGTGCCTGTGAGAGTGCCTACACCGAATGGTTTTAACATCTTTGAGGACATCATTGAGTCCTTTGTCTCCTAGTCGACCAAGTTCTACCCTGCAAACACTCAGAAATGGGAAAAAATTCATGCAGCTCTGAAAGCTCACATATATTGTACACAAATATAGCAGCACTGTTTGATTGGATGGCCTGGAAAGTTCCTTTTTAATTGCACTCTAAAAGAATACTTAAAGCAATGCCTTATCTTAATATGCTGGATGACCTTTACATCTGCAAAGATTGTATTGTTGTTCACTGTGTCTTCTGTTTGATCATGCCCACATCAGTGTCACAGGCTTTACAAGTGCTGAACATGGTCTGCATTTCCATTTAGAATATTGAAGGCCATTGAAGATATGATCTCCAATTGTCCAACACGTATTATCCATAGATAAGAAGGTTAGTGGTCTCATTCTTTTCCTCTTGCCTACAGGAGCACCATAGAAGGCATTTGCTTGAATTAATGGATAAAACTTTTCTTATTGTCATTGCCTATTATTCCAGATAGCTCTAGGTCAAGTTACTATATGACCCCACTTCAACTAGGCAACGGCCTAGTGGTTTTCTAGACAATTAATCCAGAGACACAAGTAATGTTCTAGGGATCTGGATTCAAATCCCACCAAGGAAGATGATGGAATTTGAATTCAATTTAAAAAATGAACTTTAGTGTTAATGATGATGAACTTAAAGTTGACTGTTGGGAAAAACCCATCTGGTTCAATAGTTTCCTTTAGGGAAGAAAACTGCTATCCTTACCTAGTCTGACCTACATGTGACTCCAAACTAACAATGTAGTCAACTCTTGACTGTCCTTTGGGCATTTAGAGATGGATGATAAATATTGTTCTAGCCGGTGGCGGATACAACATATAAATGATTTTTTTTTTAAACGAGTTGTCACTGTGCTCAAAGTGACACATGGGATGATCATTTCAGTCAACAGCCACCCGGTTCACTAATTATTGTTTCAAACACTTTAGTGAATCTTTCGATTATGTATGTATTGCTAGTTCACATTGATACCCACAAACTGATGGTGGGAAGGTGAATGGGTTGTCTGTGCAGTCCAAGACCTGTTGGAGAAAAATGACGGCATCGAACTGGCATTGCTTGGTTATTGGTCCACATCTTTACGCAACAGCCTGACTCCATTGGAGCTCCTAATGGGTAGGAAGGTTACGATTTTGGGTTTTAAATTTCCCGGATACACTTTAACCAGAAATCACAGAGGCTGACGTTCACAAGGTCTGAAAGAAGAAGGATCATTACTGTGCAAACAATGCTATCACCTTCAATTGCCACCTTATGGTACAGGAACTTGAAGCACTCTGCTGTAGGGATCTCTCTGTATCTGGAACCAGAACTGACCCGGTCGAGTTTTGAGTCTTTTGGTTCGTTCTCATTCTTATTTCATCGACACTGACCTCAACATCCTTAGAAGCATCAGATTGACATTGGTATCAATGAACAAGTGGCCCTTGATGGAATATGATGGGAAGATAAGCCAAACACCTCAGTGTGCTGTACATATTGCCCTCCGGTATTCTTATACTTGTTCCAAGAGAAACAAAGGCGTGGTCAAGCAGATTCATTATTCCACTGCAGAACCTTCCTCTCTGACATTGAAAACCTGACAGTGACTTCATGGTGGATGAAGGGGAAGAGGACTAGAATAAAAATCTAAAGAATTAATTGTTAGAATGAAAGATTTGGAGGGAGCTGTAGCATGATCGGGTAATAACTGTTATGCTGTTGGTAAAATGCAGTGATATCAGATGCTGTCAGATCACATGTAGCCAGGACTTGAGGGACCAAGGTTCTAATTGCATCCTGCTTAATCCTCACTCTGTAAGTAATGCAAATAGTTAACAAGTGCTCTTTAGTTTGCAATGTTAGGAGTTCCAATCTGCATCTGACTAAATTATCCAGAACCCCATTGTGACACTTATGTAGCCATCACCTTCTCAAGGCTTGTTAACAATGGACAATGATTACTGATCTTGACAGCATTGACCTAGTCTCACGAACAAATGAAAGCAAATCCGAATACTGGTAGTTTGATTGTAAATCTTTTATAATGCAATACAATTTTTATGCATCCCAAATTGTCATTTATCCCAGGCTCTGAACCAGCACACAGACTAACCTCGAGGGACCTCCAGTTGCTTTGAACAGAAACTTTTGTATAAATAAATTTTTACGCTTTGTGAAACATGAGAATGGAGGTGGATGGGATCCAAATATACCAGCACCAGCCGTATGCCAGATTCCCAACTTCATTCCCAGTGGCAACCTTATTTGCCAAGACAGGCTCAGGGGTAGTAGCTCTGCCTGCCACCACCAGGCAAGTAGTCAATTAGGCTCATGAATGGCCTTGTTCATAGGAAGGAAAGGTGACCAACTGGGATTTTCCAGTCATCTTGTAGTTTCCTGATTACCTGGAGGTGTGAATGCAGTAACAGGCTAGGGTGCCAATGCTCCAGGGAGGCTACCAGAGCCTAGGCACCAGTGCAGGTAAAGACCGCCCTGAACCACCCTGTGGTGGCCTAGCTAATTTTTCTGTACTTTTACACAATTTAACAAATAATTAAAGTGAGAGGGCACCTCCATGTGGAAAAATGTTCTCTTAGTTATTGATGTGGAAGATCTCAGGTTGACCCTTCAGGTTGGGAGGGCCCGCCCAGTGCCCTTAATTAGACGGTGGACCTGATTGCATGACAATGAAATGGATTCCTCTATCAAATTTCTCATGAATGATTGTTTCTCCACCAGGATGGGATTGGGAGCTGGAAACTTGGGTGGCTTGGTGGCACAGTGGTTAACACTACTGCCTCACAACACCAGGGACTTGGGTTCAATTCCAGCTTTGGGTGACTGTGTGGAGTTAGCACATTCTCCCCATGTTTGAGTGGGTTTCTGTTGGATGCTCCAGTTCTGTCCCACAATCCAAAGATGTGCAGTTTGGGTGGATGGGCCATGCTAAATTATCCCATAATGTCCAGGGATGTGCAGGCTAGCTTTGGTAAATGTGGGGTTACAAGGGTTTGGGAAGTTGTTCAGAGGGTCAGTGCAGATGTGAAGGGCCAAATGCCCCTTTCTGCACTGTAGGGATTCTATGATATGACTTCAGCTTTATATCCCTCATACTACCCTCTTCTGTCCAGATTTTAACTTGGAGCAATAGGTGACCATTTAGCCCAATCAAGTTTAACTGCTGGATCTCATTGAAATGGTCTAACTTTAATTTCTACCTGAGCTAAGTGTGAATGATGTGAGGCTTCTGGGAGTGAATGTTACCATATTCATAATGACCACAATGTAAGCAAGATACGATTACCAAAGGAATTCTCTACTGTAGGATTTTAACAGCGTCTGGACACTTAAAGCCATCAATAAGCAATGGAGATCATCATTTCAGTACAAAGAGATTTATAGAAAGAGTAGACGAGATGCAAAACTTTGTTTGGTAGTAGCATCTCAATAAATAGGATGTTGCATTAGGATAACTATGATTTCCTATTGATAGTAGGATAAAAAAGCCATTCCTATTCTTAAGACATCGTAAGGCATTTTACAGTCAATCTTATCCTGAAATGTAGCCGCTGTTGTAATGTACACAAGCAGATGAACCAATTTGCACAAGCAAAGTCCACATAAGCAGCAAAGAAATAAGCGATAAAGGCCTATGATTTTTATTGCTATTGAATAACAGATCAGTGCTGGTCATAACAGCAGGAAAACACCCCGACTCTTCTTAGAAATATTGCCATGGCATTCTTTATATACCTCCGATGGGAAAACCCGGATGTGTCTTTCTCAGTATTGCATGAAACATCAATTAACATTATGTTATATGCTACTTCTGGAAAGGCTTTTAATTTTTTTTTGGAATGTGGCAAGGCTGGGATGTATTACTGAATTCTAACAATCTGTGTAAGATGTTGTGCGGGTGGCTTTTTCCTGAATGGATGCTGTTTAGGTTGATAATTCTAGGATATTAACCAGCAACGATGAGGAAACAAAAATATATGTTCAAATCAAAATATTATGTCACTTGGAAGTGAACTTGGAACTCCTTGTTTTTCTGTAAAAATGTTTTCTGCCCTTGAATATCAAGAAGATCATGGTGAAATGTTTCAGCGCATGTTATTTAAGGGAGGCAATGGTATTATCATGAGGCTATTAATCCAGGAAATTCAATTAATCTACTGGGGACCCACGTTCAAATCCCACCATGGCAGATTCATTAATAATCTGGAATTAAGGAACAATTGATGACCATAAAACCATTGCCGATTGTTGGGAAAACACCCAACTGGTTCATTAATGCCCTTCAGGGAAGGAAACTGCTATCCTTGCCTGGTCTGGCCTACATGTGACTCCAGACCCACAGCAATGTGGTTGATTCTCAACTGTCCTGGGAAATAGCCGAGCAAGCCATTCACTTCAAAGGCAATTAATTGCTGGCCAGCCAATGAAGCCTATGTCCCATGAGTGAATATAAAAAAGTTACAGGTCATGCACATTGTGACTGTAGTTCACAAAACGGAAGAGGTGAGTAGTGAGCCCAATTACATGAGAGATAACCAAGCAAATTGTATTGTTACGGATCAAGCTTCATTGAGAACTATGTTGACTATGCCTATTCCATCTCAGCACTTCAGCATGGAAACAAATTCTAAGCCAAACAGGTTCATTTTGACCTGCGCATATAACCTGAGAAAGCAGTTTCATGACCTGAAGCATTTCATTTTACTCTTATTTTAATTCTAACTACACTTCCACAGTAAATAGTTTTATCATATAAGAAAGCTCTGATTCTCAACAACATGTGGAAGGAATCAAAATGTGTTGTCAGGACTCAGCAGTGGCTTATTACACACGAGGTGTATATTTCAGTTGAAAAATGACTCTTTGGCTTAGCTTGGTCTCTTTGCAATCACCCACCAACCTTCCCTCCTACCCCCACCAAAATGTATTTATGTCTGTACTCTCATTGTATGGTTTGCACATGACAGTTATCTTAATTCACTACGGAAAAGGTTTGCTGTAAGTTTGATTGCAGTGACTTTTTCGCTAAGTAGCTCATCCGGAATCTTCTGCTTCCTGCGTTCTTTGCTCAAAGGTAGATCTGACCCATGATGCCACCGTTTTCGCCAGGGGTAGGGCAAGGTGACCGATCTCAAACCCAGCTCAGCTAGATTGGGGATTCCTCCACTGTTGGCATAAATATCATTTGCATCTGCCATCCAATAAACAGAACTGCCCAAGGCAGAGTTTCATGAGATTGTGAATGCTAGGCCAGCATTTATTGTCCATTCCTAACTGCCTAGAGCAACCACATTGCTGTGGGTCTGGAGATACATGTAGGCCAGACCAAGTAAGGACAGCAGTTTCTTTCCTTAAGGATATTAGTGAAGCACTTGGGTTTTTTCCAACAATCAACAATGGCTTCTCAGTCATCATTCACTCTTAATTCCAAAATCATTTTTTTAAATTTCAAATTCCACCATCTGCCATGATAGGATTCAAACTCACAGCCCCAGAACATTACCCGTATCTCTGAATTAATAGCCTAGCAATAATACCACTAGGCCATCATCTCCCCTAAATTGCAGTGGTAATGTACACTTTTTACTTGCATGTTATGGCCTGGAGTTATGAATTATAGTGGTGGATGTCAAAATTCTTTCCATCATATTGCTGATCTCTCCTGTTGTTACCATCTTCCATTGGTACATGTTGAATGGATTGCAACTTTATACTCCACCGATTTCCTGTGTGATGAACACAACTTCCTTAGTCATCAAGGGAGGAACTTGAACCCTGAGCTTCTGGCTCAGAGACAGGGACACTGACCAGTATGTCACAAAACCTCATCTACCGTGTAAGAAGTGACATTATTGTAATCAGTGATAATCTACCATTTGACTCCACATGGTCTGGAAGTAAAACCAGTGTACCAGCCTTGCCACTATTCTTGCTGGTACTTCTGCCTTGATTGCTATATGCCAATGGTTCAGCCATGGCCCAGTTGGAGCACACTCACATCTTATTCAGCCTTATTTAGGTAAGGGTAGCACAGGATATGTGACAAAGGTGGTTAAATAGATTTGATATAGAATCAACCATGACCTGATTGAACAGAAAGACAGACTTGAAGGGTTGAATGGCCTTCTTCTGTTCCTGTAGAGCTTGCTGTGCACAAATTAAGTACTAGGTTTCCTTGCATTGTGACTACATTTCAAAAATATCTTACTGGCTGTTAAGGCCTTTGACACATTCTGAGGTCATGAATGGTGTTAAATAAATACAAGTTCATTCTTTCTTCTTATCTTGATGACAACATCAAATCATGCTTTCTATCATGCAGAACTTTAGAATCATATTTGCTAAACACTTTGTGGGCATCCAGTCTACATAGAAGTGGTAAAAACAACTAATGCTAGTGATCACAGAGGTCAGGCAGCATCCCTGAAGAGAGAGAAAGCTAATGTTTCGAGTCAAGATGACTCTGATGAAGACTCAAAACATTAGCTTGCTCTCTCTTCAGGGATGCTGCCTGACCTGCTGTGATCTCCAGCATTTGCTGTTTTCGGTACAGATTCCGGCATCTGCAGTAATTTGCTCCTATACACAGAAGTAGCTGATTGTCTGCTCCTTTCTCTCCAAACAATTGCAAGTTACTTTCTCAGAATACAAAGCTACTAGAACAAGAAAGTATATTGATTGATAGTTTTAGCATGAACAGATTGAGATAACTGTGGTGGAGATCAGGACTGCCTTGAGCCAGCAGTAATCCTGCGAGCTCTGCAAGTACTGAGGAAGGGTCACCAGACCTGAAATGTTAACTCTGATTTTAGTTTCTTCATAGATGCTGCCAGATTGGCTGAGCTTTTCCAGCAACTTCTGTTTTTGTTCCTATAGTAATTCTGCTACCATTGGAAAACCTAGTCAATCTCTTTAATAACATGAATTGGTCTTACTATATCTCAGAAAAAGAGTGTAAAAAATTTGTAATCTCCATTATCCCAAAACCACATGTATGGTCCAAGTACAAGTTAAACATGTTTTACAGCCTACATCATAGATGTTCTAAGTATGGAAGTGATCATTCCTCCAAAATGGGAACTAAATGAGAGGAAAGTTTCCATTGCATAACATTCAGGCGTGGGGAATAGTCTTCTGCAGTGGAATTATATTCAAGGTTCAAGATTCAGTTCTTGTTCGAGATGTTACATCTTTGAATTATGCAACCAGATTTGTCAATATCAGAACTGGGCTCTGTTTGAGTGAGATTGTCAGCAAGAAATAGGGAATCATTTCTTTGTAAAAGTGCAGGTTTCTCTTTGGGCTGATTTTAGCTCTGACTGTTCTTGTGAACAGTTAAAATAACCACATTGTTGTATCCCCAACCGTTCCATTACCTTTCTACCAATCGCTTTTTAACAGGCAACATTTGCGGTAGGTAACAAATTCCTTCACTGTTTCAGGGTTAATATCCTGGGATTCCCTTCCTATCAGCACTGTAGATAGGTTCTACACCCCAAGGATTATGGTTCAAGAAAGCATTTCACGACCACTTTGTCTAGGGCGATTAGGAATGTCCTTTCTTTATGCATGCAAAGAGAGCTCTGGGTGCAATTTTAACCAAAGGGAAAAGCGGCAGACAATATCAATTGAGAGACCCAACATCCACTTGATGTATTGATGTATAATGTTAATGTTTACTATTTTATATTAGCTCTAACTGAAGTAACATATTCTAAATTTAAACCATCCAAAATGCAGCCGACACCTAAAGTGAAGGAAGACGTTCAAGACACACAAAGGCTGTCCTGATTTAAATATCCACAAGTATGCAAAAAAGAAACCAAAATTATAATCCTGATCCTGAATGAGGACCTGTAATTTATTATAGGTAATGTTTTCTCATTCTTTCCTCTTTTCGCATTCTTTTTGTTACTTCATTCAAGTCTATGGGCCTAGTGCTGGCAAGTGGGATGAGTGTGAATTTGGTATACTTTTGGCAGTACAGATTTGATGGGCCAAAGTGTCCTTCAGTACTATATGATTCTATGATTCAGTGGTGATAATTTCCACCTTCGCTATCTTAGCAATAAACTTATTGAACAATTCACGCATCTTTGTTGAACATGCATGATTTTCATCTCCACGATTGGTTATGATTCTGGATTAGAATACCAAGTTTATGGTAAGGTTTGATTAGGGACCAATAACTTAGTTTGTTAAAATTGACAAAGTTTGAAATCCTTACTAAGACAATAAAGCCACAAGAAAACATGATTTTGATCAAGCAACATAATCTTTGCTATAAAAGATTAGAAAGGTAAAAGCAATGTATATTACAACTTTTACTCTAACACGCAGATGTAACATGAAGTAATTTTTAAAATTAATTCATGGGATATGGATATAGCTGTCTAGGTCAGCACTTTTTCACCATTCCCAATTGCCCTAGACAAAGTGGTTGTGAAATGCTTTCTTGAACCACTGTCATCCTTGGGACGTAGGAACATTTACAGTAATGGTAGGAAGGGAGTTTCAGGATATTGACTCTGAAACAGTGAAGGAACGGCAAGATAATTCAAAGCGATTTTAACAGACAAATTGTGATTGAATACCCCACAGAGCAAATCCAAGGCCAATTTTGAAGGTATTAGGCAAGAACTTTCAAACGTTGATTGGGATCAGATGTTTGCAGGTAAAGGGATGGCTGGAAAATGGGAAACCTTCAAAAATGAGATAGTGAGAGTCTAGAGACTGTATGTTCCTGTCAGGGTGAAGGGCAAGGCTGGTAGGGGCAGGGAATGATGGATGACTAGAAGAGTTGAGGTTTTGGTCAAGAAAAAGAAGGAAGCATATGTCAGGTAAAGACAGTAGAGATCAAGTGAATCCTTAGAAGAGTATAAAGGCAGTAGGAGTATACTTAAGAGGGAAATCAGGATGGCATAAAGGAAATGCAAGATAACTTTGTCAAAGGGATTTTATAAATGCATTAAGGACAAAAGGGCAACTAAGGAGAGAATAGGGTCCCTTAAAGATCAGCAAGGCTGCTTATGTGTAGAACTGCATGCAATGGGGGAGGTACTAAATGAATATTTTCCATCAGTGTTTGCTGTGGAGAAGCATATGGAAGATATAGAACGTGTGGAAATAAATAGCAACATCTTGAAACATGTCAATATTACAAAGGAGGAGGTGCTGGATGTTTTAAAATTAATCTCTGGGACTGATCAGGAGTACCCTAGAACTCTGTGGAAAGCTAGGGAAGTGATTGCTGGGCCCCTTGCTGAGATATTTTTATCATCGATAGCCACAGGCGAGGTGCTGGAAGACTGGAGGTTGGCTAATGTGGTGGCATTATTTAAGAAAGGTGAAAGGAAAAGGCAGGGAACTATAGACCGGTGAGCCTGACATTGTTGGAGGGAATCCTGAGGGACAGGATTTACATGTATTTGGAAGGGCAAGGACTGATTAGGGATAGTCAACATGGCTTTGTGCATGGGAAATCGTGTCTCACTAACTTGATTGAGTTCTTTGAAGGAGTAATGAAGAGGATTGATGAGGGCAGAGCAGTGGACGTGATCTGTATGGGCTTCATTAAGGCGTTCGACAAGGTTCTCATGGTAGACTGGTTAGCAAGGTTAGATCACCTAGAACTAGCGATGTGGATACAGAACTGGCTTGAAGGTAGAAGACAGAGGGTGGTGGTGGAGGGTTGCTTTTAAGATTGGAGCCCATGACCAGTGGTGTGCCACAAGGTTCGGTGCAGGGTCCCCTGCTTTTTCTCATTTATATAAATGATTTGAATGTGAACATTGGAGGTATAGGTAGTAAGTGTGCAGATGACACCAAAATTGGAGGTATAGTGGATAGCGAAGAAGGTTACTTCAGAGTACAATGGGACCTTGATCAGATGGGCCAGTGGTTTGAGGAGTGGCAGATGGAGTTTAATTTAGATAAATATGACGTGCTGCAATTTGGAAAGGCAAATCAGGGCAGGACTTATACACTTAATGGTAAGGTTCTGTGTAGTATTGGTAAACAAAGAGACCTTGGAGTGTAGGTTCATAGTTCCTTGAAAGTGGAGTCACAGGTAGATAGGATAATGAAGAAGGTGTTTGGTACGCTTGCCTTTATTGGTTCAATGCATTGAGTACAGGAGTTGGGAGATCATGTTGTGGCTGTACAGGACATTGGTTAGGCCACTTTTGGAATATTGCATGCAGTTCTGGTCTCCCTGCTATAGGAAGGATGTTGTGAAACTTGAAAGGGCTCAGCAGAGATTTACAAGGATGTTGCCGGGGTTGGAGGGTTTGTGCTATAGGGAGAAGCTGAAGTAGGCTGGAGCTATTTTCCCTGAAATGTTGGAGGCTGAGGGGTGACGTTATATAAGTTTATAAAATAATGAGGGGCATGGATAGGGTAAATAGACAAGGTCTTTTCCCCAGAGTGAGGGAGTCCAAAACTGGAGGGCATAGGTTTAAGGTGAGAGGGGAAAGATTTAAAAGGGATCTAAGAGGCAACTTTTTCACACAGAGGGTAGTGCATGTATAGAATGAGCTGCCAGAGGAAGTGGTGGAGGCTGGTACAATTATAACATTTAAAAGGCATCTGGATGGGTATATGAATTGGAAAGATTTAGATGGATATGGGCCAAATACTGGCAATGGGACTAGATTTATATAGGATATTGGTCGGCATGGATGAGTTAGTCTGAAGGGCCCATTTCCATGCTGTACAGCTCTATGATTCTGTGACTCTAAATAGCAGATGCACTCAAGAAAGAGTCCACAGATTTTTTATCAACCCATCCTGATGTTTGTGACACTGTGGGTCACCAAACACTTTGCTTCCTTCACTTTCAACAAGCTAGCTTCTGAACTTCCTCAAGAGCTGCTGACCTCCTGGAATGCCTTTTTCTGGAATTGTATTCTCCTGGATTCTCAAGGCTGCGCCCAGCATTAACTCATGACACAATTCTAGCTTTTTTGCAGACAGCTAGCCTCACCAAATTGGATTTGCTCTTCTGTTTTCCTGAACTCCATGTTCACAGCTTCACTGAGTTGTAAATGATGCTCATGAGCTTCCCTGGATCCCAAATCTCAGCTGCATCAAATGGCTACTAGAACTTCAATGAGTCCCACAATCTTTAATGCTACCAGCAACCACCTTACCTGACTTTTGGACAGTTGTTCACTGACGTTGAACTGTTTTGGAATGACCTGTTAAGAACCTCACAGCAAACTCTGCCTTTGTTCCTAAGCAAAATCAAATATAAATGGCAAGGCAACATTTTGAGCCTTAAATGCTACAATCTGCTGCCTTACGTAATAAACATTAATACAAGAGACGGAACCAATAGCAAAAGTGAATGAAACCACTCCAAGATTCATGAACGATCTTCTGATTTAAATGTTCACAAAACATCTGAGAAAGGAACCAAACACAAAAATCTGACTATTAATGAGAGTTTGTAAGTTCGTAACAGATAATGCTTGCCATACTGTATTTGTAATTTTCACTTTTGTTACTTTAGCTATTGATTTATTGAACAATTTACCCATTTATTGTAGCACCAGCCTGACCTTTACCGCCACTGTCCAAAATAGACAATAATAATATCTTAGGATATTATATGTTAGAAATTCTATTCCATATCCTCTGTTCCTTATTTAGTAAATCATTCTTTTGAAGTTCTGGATGTTTCTGAAAATTTTATCAAAAGGTAATGGATATCTGGAAATCTCTCTCTCTAGCCTCAACTGAAAATTTTGAAAGTGTGAGCAACATAGATTCTGTTCGGCAAGCATATTAATGGATTTGGGGCGATGCTGGGTAAATGGAATTAAGACATAAACCAGGCATGATCAGGTAGAATGGCAAAAGTAGGTTTGAGGGCCTGAGTAGTCTATTCCTTTTACTTTGTTCCCTCAATGGCAAATTACTGTCGTTTGCAAAGATAACAGTCCCAGCTGCCTTTCAATCAGCACTTCAGGTCTGTTAGTATGGAATGCATTATTCCAACTCTATCGATAAAACTTTTTAAAATAAAAATGAAGCATGGTTTTCCAAATGATAAAGATCATTAACAAAACTCAATTGAGATACTTCAAAGCACCAACTGGTATAATTCTTATAGTCTATTAGAAGAGACAACAGCAAGCCAGCACTCAAAGAAGTTGACATCTGTTGGTGTTTCGTTAACATGCTAAGAAGTTAAGGTTTTCAACTATTTAGAATGTATGCTTGAAGCTGGGATACAAAAGATGCTGTTGTGTTGTCTGAACACTGGAGGTTTTATGTACAGTCCATTGTTAAGAGAATTGGAATGGGTTACACTTACAATTAGGTTTTAGAGGAATGGAAATGTCCCAAGGCTGTTACTGATTTTTGACTTAATTTTCCATAACATGCACTGCAGAACAGGGCCCCCACATTTCTAATTATGATTGTTATATGCTAATTTATTGGGCTGTTTTGCAGAGATCAAGCCAAATTTCCTAAAGATAGATTTCTGTTTCTTAACATGCATAAAGCACATATTTTCAAATCTGTTTCATATTTACTTCAGTTTAGCAATGACTTTTAACTATTTATTTATCTGGGCAGAAAGAAATAGTCACATCATCTGCCAAATAATGACCTTGACATGAAGTCACAAACCACGGTTAAGTAGCACTCATTGATCACTCACTCAAATGGGGTTATCCATTTGGCTGAGGGAACAGTGTTGACCTTTGATTTTATAACAGCAAATGCTGCAAGTGCTCAGCAGGTCAGATAGCATTGGTGGGGAAGAAACAGGACTGGTGGGCAAGATTGTTAGGTTTCTCTAAAACTGAGAATAGAGGATGATGGAAACAGAGTTCAATGCAGACCTATAGGCCAGTTTCCTGACTTTGTGGAAAACAGAAAAAAATAGAAATAGACCAATCAGCCCTTCGAGCCTGTTCTGCTATTCAATATTTTTGATCATGGGTGATCATCCAACTCAGTACCCTGTTTCATCCAATACCTTTTGATTCCTTAACCCTAAGAACTATATCTAACTCCTTCTCAAAAATATTCAGTGTTTTGGCCTTTGCCACTTTTTGTGGCAGAGAATTCCACAGCTTGACCACACTCTGAGTAGAGAAATTTCTCCTCATCTCAGTCTTAAATGGTCTACTGTCTATCCTTACAGTCTGATCCCTGGTTCTGGAGTCCCCAGTCATCAGATGCATTCTTCCTGTGTTTATCATGTCGGGCCCTGTTAGAATTTTATGGTTTTGATGAGATCCCTCTTCATACATCCAATCGTCCGTGAATATATTCCTAATCGTTCCAACCTCTCTTTATTGTCAGTCCTGGCACTCCAGAAGAACAGCCTAGGATTCAAGAAAGATAATGTACAAGTGACACAGGAGAATGCAGGAGCAGATGGCACACTTTTCCCTCATGAGAAATCTGAAGAGCAAGTTACAATAACTCTCACCAGCCTCTTTTCATACCTCAATCCTGCAATCCCAGGAATCAGCCCAGTAAGCTTTCATTGTACACCCTCCCTAGCCAAAACATGGACTTCGTCATGCTCAGAGACAAATTTCTGCGAGGGGTCATTGGTAGGTGGCATGGCAACTCACCTGCAAGCAACAAGTGGCCAACTGAAGTAAATAAAGGCCTATTGAGTGCTATTGAAAAAGACTTCTGTGTGGTTCCAGATCACTACATGCAGTTGTGGATAGTTTAACTGTCTGAAGGCAACTTCCCGGCAATTAGTCAATGTTCTGCAAGGGGGTGGCAGTGGGAGTCAGACACAGGACTTCAGGCAGACTTAGAGGCCCATTTTGCATGCTTGTGTTCAGTAGCGCAAAGGCCATTTTTTATTTGGCCTCCAGCTTTAGAATCTGCCTATTGTCATTAATGTTGCAACTCGCCCTCAGACCTCTAATTAGCCAAACTGGGGTAAATCACAGGTATGGGATTGTTTCCCAAACAGTGTGGACTCCTGATTCACCCCCCTTTGATCTTGACAGAGGGGGCCAGAAGCCCACCTAGGAAATCCTTCCCAATGACTGACCTATAGTCAGGACAGCAACAATTTGGAGCAGAAGATAGAAGAGGTATTTGACAAGTACAGAATTAGGGAAAGTGGGGGGGAAAGTGTAAGAACCAAATTGAAGCTCTGAGATAGGAATGTTAGGAGAGATTAAACGACAACGGGATGGTTCAAATAGGAGTAATCAGGAATTATAGGAACATCAGATAGCCTTTCCTCACCATTTCCGATGCATTACAAAAGAAAACAAGAAAATGTATAATAATATGTGCACCTGTCGATCTTTTCCTGATTTACTCAGAGCAGTGTCCAGAAGACCAATCTTTAATTACTGGTAGATCCAGGGTAATCCGGGAGGGTTGGCAACCCAGAGTGTTTTGTAATGAGTTCAACAGCATTCAATACTGCGTTCAGCTCTGGTCTCCCTACTATGGTAAAGATGTTGTTAAACTTGGAGGGTGCAAAAAAGATATTCAAGCATGTTGTCAAGATCGGAGGGTTTGAGATATAGGGAGACGCTGAATAGGCTGGGGCTTTTTTCTCTGGAGTGTCGGTGGCTGAGGGGTGACCTTATAGAAGTTTATAAAATCATGAGGGGCATGGATAGGGTGAATAGGCAAGGTGTTTTCCCCAGGGGACAGCAGTCCAAAACTAGAGGGCATAGGTTTAAGGTGAGAGAGGAAAGATTTGAAAGGGGCCTATGGGGCAACTTTTTCACAAAGAGGGTGGTGCATGTATGGAATGAGCTGCCAGAAGAAGAGGTGGAGGCTGCTACAATTACAACATTTAAAAGGCATCTGGATGGGTACATGGATAGGAAGGGTTTAGAGGGGTATGGGCCAAATGTTGGCAAATGGGACTAGATTAATTTAAGGTATCTGGTCGGCATGGACAAGTTGGATCAAGGGTTCTGTTTCTATTCTGTACACCTCTATGACTCTATTATGGTAGGTTATTGCTTTCTCATCCCTATGCCATTTTCAAGGTGTCATTTCCCCTTTTCCGGTGGGTGCAAGGGCTGGAAATTGACCTTCTAAGTAACTAACAAACAAGTAAGTTTACCGATGTTACCAGACAAGAATGACAAGGGTAAATGCAATTTGTTGAGATCAAACTGAATTCTTGGCAGGTCAAGCAAGACTGCTATTTAGAAACTTTTTTTTATTTTTCAAGAGCTATATTTTACCAATGGCTGTCAGAATATATTGTTCAGGGTAATTTGTTGCATTGCAGCAATGAGTGAAACTTGTTTGTCCTAGGGCAGGATGGCAGAAAATCTTTGGAAACCTCTCTGTAACCAATTACAATGAAACAATTCAAGCAGACAAAGAAACTGCACTTCACATCATCAGGAAGTTCCTTTGGCAATGTATAGCCAACGAAATATTGTGGAAGTGTAGTCACTGAGATAGTCAATGCACAGAGATAGCTTCCACAACAGCAATGAGTTGATAAATAGATTACCAGGGGCAGTAGTGGAAACACCCCTCCCATTCTGTAAATAATGCCATAGGATCTATTATATCTACCTGAGAGATGTCCTTGTCTAATATCTCATGCCAGCATGTGGGACAGTGCTATTCTCCTTCTGTACTGCACTGGAGTATGTTCAATATTATTGAGAGCTTGAACCCACAGCCTTTCACACTCAAAGATGAGGGTATTCATCTGTACCATGGCTGATATTAGTCATAAACTAAGTTTAAAATTGAAGTTAATCCACATTTTTAAAGATAATTAATCTTTTATGACATGATTCACTGGTAGGGCTATTGCTGCTCAATGATATTGTAATCACTCTGCTGGGTAAAATCTCAATATGTGAAAGTATGACACGGGCATCCAAAATCATCAATACAACTATGAAACTGTCATTCTGCCCATCAATTTGTTATCACTGTCTATAGTCGTCACTTAGTTATACATAGACTGCAGGAGGCTTGTTATACATAAGCATGACAATTTATTGAATGTAGCCGTCTAACTATAGCAGATTAAGACTTTACACAAGGCTCCTACACAAAACCATCTTGCAATAGTTCTAGTTATGTGACCTTACATCATGAATGATATAGAATATATTGTATACATATTATCATTGCCACTTTATATTAAAGTCATAGTAGTGAAGGTTCACAATATGTTATTTGGAAACTTGGGTTCTAAAGTGGCAAAACCATATAGAGCTTCAAGTTTTATTTGTATTCCTATATCGTGTGTGTTAAGAAAGGAAGGGCATATTTTTAGCTTTATTTTTGAATTCTATGAATGGTGAAATGCTGTCTGTAGTTTGTTTGATGTATCTAAATGAGGTCCTTGAAACATTTGAACCATATTGTTAAGTGCATTAGTAACAAATGTAGAAGACAAAAGAAATTGAGCTGTTGCCTAGCAACAAGGTGTCATATGACATGGGGAGACAGAAACAAGTTAATTAAGAAAAGTAGAGTGTGTAGATTCTTTCACAAAGAAGCAGGCCATTCAAAGAGAAAAGGCCTGTAGAAGCAAACATTCTATTTAGCAGTTGCTATGATAGTCAGGGCAAAAAAGAAGTTCAGTTTAGCTTAGAAGTTAGTAACAGAAAAGCTCCAAAAGCAGAAAGCTATGAAAGAGGAGTTGAAAGAAACCATATTAAGAAATAAGTGAGCTGGGTTAGCAGTTTGTTCAAGAGTTTCAGGAAGACACATTAGCTATATAAGATAACATTGAGCGGATGCATAAATTTGCTGACAAGAAACTAATTACAACAGTGCTAATTAAAGTTGGATTCAAGGACACTATGGTTTGTATATCTGTAAGGTTGATGCGAAGGTAAAAGATTTGAATCTCAATTTCTAATATTTGTCATAATACCATTCTTGTATGGCATAAAATAGTTCTTGTTATGTTTTTGTGTGTAATAATCTTTGACATTCTTTTGTTAAAAGTGAATTGCAGCCTCATCACAGGTAACAAATAGCTTAAATAAAACTTATGAACCACTGAGCTAAGTTCTACTTTTGGATCAGACTTGCCAGTAGTCCCATCATCTGTCAATGGGGCAGCAACCAATGTAACGCATATATTGCATATCTTTTACCATCACTGCACAATCCCTGATAATCAGTGGAAAGGCAGAATCACCAATGAGAGACACTAAAGAAAACTGGTTAGTGGTGCCTGTGGACAATGTGACAGAGAGTTGGCTGTTAGTGAGATAGCATGCCCACACCTCTCAGAGTAGGAATAGAGTGGACACAGCAGGAGGAAGAAGAAGTGGGACTGGCCAAAGAAGACATGGTGTAATAAATTTGAGGAGGACCTCCAAGAACAGCGTACCATCACAATAGATTGTGAAGGGTTGGGACCCATGGCAAAGTCTTGCTGCCTTTGCTCTACACAACACTAGAGGAATTCAGTGTATGGGCTGTTAACTGAAAACTAACTTCTATGAAAAGTAAGAAATTTGTTCAGTTCTATGGGATTGGAAAATAACAACAGTTACATAAAAGAACAGAAAATTTTGTAGGTCTTGCTGATCAAGGAGGTTATGCTGAACTTGAAAAAGACAGTAGCTGGTCCTCAGGCCTGGCGTGTTGGGTATGGTTTCCATACACCACACTTCAGGAAGGTTGTGAGCTCATTACCAAGTGCAGAAGAGATTTAAAAGAATGGTTCCACGGATAAGAAACATCACTTACAATAATAGATTGAGGAATGTTTTTAATTCATTCATAGGATGTGGCATCACTGAGGGTAGAGGGCAGTTAGGAGTCAACCATATTGCTGTGGGTCTGAAGTCACACAGGGGTCAGACAGGGTAAGGATAGCAGTTTCCTCTCCTAAAGGACATCAGTGAACATAGAACATATGAACATAGAACATATTGAACATAGAACATAGAACAGTACAGCACAGTACAGGCCCTTTGGCCCACGATGTTGTGCCGACCTATTATCCTACTAAGATCAATCCACCCTGCATATCCCACATTATACTATCATCCATGTGCCTATCCAAGAGTCGCTTAAAGTCTCTAAAGTATCTGACCCACTACCACTGCCGGCAGCACATTCCACATGCCCACCACTCTCTGTGAGAAGAACCTACGTCTGACATCTCCCCTATACCTTCCTCCAATTACCTTAAAATTATGCCCCCTCATAATAGTCATTTCCACCCTGGGAAAAAGTCTCTGACTATTCACTTTATCTATGCCTCTCAGCATCTTGTACACCTCTATCAAGTCACCTCTCATCCTTCTTCACTCCAATGAGAAAAGCCCTAGCTCCCTCAACCTTTCCTCATGAGACCTGCCCTCCAGTCCAGGCAGCATCCTGGTAAATCTCCTTTGCTCCCTCTCTAAAGCTTCCACATCTTTCCTATAATGAGGTGACCAGAACTGAACTAGATGGGTTTTTCCTGACAGTCAATTCATGGTCATCATTGGACTTTTAATTCCGGTTTTTTATTGAAGTGAAATTTCACCATTTGCCATGGCAAGATTCAACCTGCGTCCTCACAATATTGCCTAAGTCTTTGGTTTAATAGTACAGCAATAATATCACTAGGCCATTGCCTCCCCATGTCTACAGGTTTTGGTCTAATAAATGAACACATTGTCCTTGACGGGGGAGGTAACGGCCTAGTGGTATTATCGCTAGACTATTAATCCAGAAACCTACGTTATGGCAGATGGTGGAATTTGAATTCAATTAAAAGTCTGGAATTAAGAGTCTAATGATGATCATGATACGATTGTCAATTGTCAGAAAAACCTATCTGATTCATTAATATCCTTTAGGGAAGGATATCTGCCATCCTTACCTGGTCTGACTGATATGTCATTCCAGGCCCATAGCAATGTGGTTGACTCTTAACTGCCCTTTGGGCAATTAGGGATGGGCAATAAATTCCAACCGAGCCAGCAACGCGCACGTCCCATGAATGAGTTTTTAAAAATGTAGAATGAGGCAATTTGGGAAAAACATCCAATTACCATGCTTTATCAGTCAGCCTGATCAGTTATTCCTTGGTCCATGGCTTGCAATCCTTCATTACCCAACTACTTAATTCCAAGTGTCTCCAGTCAATAATGCAACACAATCTTATAAAAGTATGTAGAAATTACCTACCCTTGACAAGTTTAGACTGTGTTAATAGTTGGGACTGCTTTCCATGGTGAGGGGTAGGCTAAAAGAAGATTTGGTGTAGCATTCAAAATTATGAGGGGTCTGGACAGAGTAGATAGAGAGAAACTATCCCCATTTGTAGAAGGATCAAGAATGAGAAGGTACAGATATGAAGTCATCTGCAAAAAAGCAAATGCAATTCAGGAGTGAGTAGTCATGGTCTGGAATGTCCTGCCTGAAAGTGTAGATGAAGCAGGTTCAAATCAAGGCATTGAAGGGGAAATTATTATATTCAAATAATAATTTTATATGCAGGGTTACAGGGAAAAGGCAGGACAATGCACCAACTCATAATGCTCATTCAGAGAGCCAGTATTGACACAGTGGGCTAAATGGCCTCCTGCACTGCCACAATTCTGTAAATTCTATGATCATCAACCTGAATTCCCACTATCCATTGATGACTGCAAAACCACTTTGGAGGACTGGGTCTGCATGGGGACACAATGGTTCAGTGGTTAACACCGCTGCCTCATGGCACCAGTGACCCAGGTTCAGTTCCAGCCTTGGGTGATTGTCTCTGTGGAATTTGCACATTCTCCCTGTGTCTTCATGGGTTTCCTTTGGGTGCTCTGGTTTCTTCTCACAGTCCAAAGATATGCACGTTAGGTGGATTGACCACGATAAATTGCCCTAGGGATGTGCATGCTCGGTGGGTTAGCTCTGTAAATGCAGGGTTATGAGGAGAGGGTTGGGATGCTGGATCAGGGCGGGATGCTCTTTGGAGGGTCAGTACAGACTTAATGGGCCAAACAGCATCTATCTGCACCGTAGGGGTTCTAAGATTGTGAATATGGGAAGCTTCTTCTAAAATAGCATTGCAAATTAATCAAAGAATCTTGTGTATGTGCTATGCTAGCTATGGCCTAATGGTAATACTACCACCTCTGAGGTAGAAGGTTATTTGTTCAATCCCTTCTCCAGAGATTTGATCATGGAATCTTTGCTAACACATCAATACTGCAGTATTGAGGATTGGAATGCCTGACTTTTGAATAAGACGGAAAACTAAGTCATCTCAAAAGATGTTAGAAAACCCTACAGCACGATGCCAACAAGAGCAGGGGAGGTCTCTTCACTGTCAGTTTTACCATAGGGTTATGTTTTAAAAACTCTTGGCCGAGATGAGGGTTTATGGGGGGACCTTAAAAGAGCTAAAAGTGATGGAGAGGCAGAGGGGTTTACAGAGAACATTTCAGGTCCCAAAGGTGAGGCAAGCGGTACAGTTGGTAATAATGGCAGCAAAAGGGATGAAGAAGGCAATGAGGGTGGAGGATGTTAGGGGGAAAAGCAATGGAACACCTTGAGCATCAGGACAGGAAATTTAAATCGGAAGTGTTGGGAAAATAGGAGTCAGCGAGGGAAGGGTTGATGTATGTATGGGACTACATGAGTTAGGATACATGCAGGATAGTTTTGAATATGCTGAAGTTCACAGAGGATAGGAGACTATCCATGAGGCACAGTTATATTTAATTCAGAGGCAGCAGGGAAATGTTCTTCCACATATAATGATAGCTCATGTTTCAGAATCATTCCTGTAGCATACCCTACATACAATATTGAGTGATAGATTTTAGTTATGTCAGGGTTGTGGAGGAATGTCGGGCAAGTCAAAATCAATCACAGATTAGTCATGATCTGATTGAATGATGGAATATTTTCAGGTAGTGAAAGGGCCTCCTGCTGTTCTTATGTTCTCTCAAAGGAGGATTCATTTTTATGCCTGAAGATAAATTAAGCTACCAAAATCTATGGTGTTGAATTGATCAACATGGCCTTGTTACTCCTCTTCAATTGCCTTTTCTTAATCTTTATCCAAGAGGCATATGATATGTTCTGGTTGAATGTTGACCTGAAGGGCTTTATTAGGTCCTCTGTCTTCTTTGCCAGTGAAACTTGCAACAAAGGTCAACATTATTCTAATCCAACTTCAGGCGATTGTCATTGACTTCGGCCAAACTCCAATGTTTCTCAGGCGAACCAACTGACTGTCACGCAAATTTCCTTGCTCAGACCCTCAATCAATGATTGTGTTTGAAGATTGATGTTTGTCTCTCTCATCAGTACACCTTCCAGTGTGCAGATAAAAGGAATTCCGGATGCATAAATGAGTTGAACAAATGCATGTAGTGTTATATGTCTTATAGTCACTACGTCTGTCGATGTAGTAATTTAGAGACATGCTCATGATATCATCACTGTAATATAGGTTGTGGCCTGAGGGCATAAAGGTTTCAGACTCTATCTTAACTTTTGTCACTTGAAACATGTCATGCGGATGGAAGCATGCTATTCTGTGTCTAAATAGCTTAATGTTATCCCAGTCACGGACGTGCCTGTGAATGAAATAACAGTATGTATTTGTAAGCTGTGATGAACGTCTATTGGATTTTTTCAATGCCACAGTACACATGACCCAGTTTCTTACATAATGTGATTTCAGCATCAAATTTATTGTCAAACTGCAAACAAATATCTTCAACATTTGTGTCATCCCTTGTATCATTCCTGTGTACTAGTGCTGTAATGGAATCTTTGATTCAACCGTTCCACACACTTTTTTCAATTCTTGCCTTCATGAATACTTTATAACAAGGAAGGTTCAGCTCAAAATGATGCTCTTGGCTAAGCTGTTAGATTTTGATGAAAGATCAACAACCTAAAAGATTGACTCTGTTCTTCTTTCCAACGATGTTTCCAGCCTTTTTGATCAGATTTCCACCTTGTGCAGTATTTTAGTTTAGTGCTTTGGAAGGTAGCTATTCATTCAACGGCACACAGTTACTGAAATTGGCGAGTCAGTCTGTCGAATATGTTTCTCTATTCAGTGGTTGACCTGCAACCCAACTCCAGAGGTCAACCTTTGTCCCATCTTCCTTGAAATCTGTGATTAGCAAAAGTCTAACAATTTCAGATCTAAAATTGTCAGTTGGTCATCAAATGCCATTCGCAAAAGAGAGTTCCAGACTCCTATCACCCTTTGTGTTTTAATAATTTCACTCCTAGATGGTTGGCTCTAACATTAAGACTATGCCCCTTGAAGCAGACTCACCCAGATACAGAAATACTGAGATAACAAGGTGTAGAGCTGGATGAACACAGCAGGCCAAGCAGCATCAGAGGAGCAGGAAGGCTGACGTTAGGGTCTAGGCCCGAAACGTCAGC
>NC_063333.1:130920348-130953500 GCF_021869965.1 Rhincodon typus
TACATCTTGTTATCTCAGATTCTCCAGCATCGGCAGTTCCGACTATCACAGAAACGCTGATATGTTCTTGAAATCAACAGTCTCAAATTATTCTGAGGCTTTATGTCATTTTCTAGTTTTTATTTTTTGTACATGGATCTTTAATTCCTACCAGCCCTTAATTTAGTCGAAACAATTTAAAGAATTATGGAAGGCATCACATTTTAACCAAAGGTCTCATGTAAATATTCTGGTGTTTGCTTTGCATCTTTGTGATGGTAACTTAAAACCCCCGGACACGTTCACTCTGCTTTTAACAAAGTAATTGTGGTGAAGGATTTTAATTCTTGGTGATATTGCAGTTTTCTTCCAATTTTTGTAACTTCCTCCTGCATTGCAATCCTCCAAGATCACTGTGCTTCTCGAATTTTCACTCCTTGCAGATACCTGATTTACTTCACTCCACCTTTGGCAGTCGTGCCTTCAGTTACATCAATCCTAAACTCTGGAACTGCCTTCTTAAATTTCTCTGCCTCTTTGCCAATTTCACGTCCTTGAACTCATTCCTTAAAACCTTCCTCTTTGATCAGGCTGTTGATCTTCTGCCCTAATTATGTGGCTCAGTGCCATGCTTTGTCTGATGATGCTATTGTTGCAGGTGCTACGTCAATGCAATTTGCTATTCATTTCCTAATCAGAAAATCGATAGTTCTGGATCCTCAGGAGCAACAGCAGGAAAGTTCATGAGGGTACCTCAACACAGAGGTGCAAAGCCAGTAGAAAGCCCAGAGTAGAAGGAAAATCATTCCGGGTGGATAACTTGAGGCCTTTCCTGTCTGCGATCCCATCATTGGCTCCTGACCTATATACGGAAGCTAATGTCATTTAGCTGGGTATCCCTCTACCAGCAACTGGAAGGCTGCTCCACTACTGGCAAAATGCTGTCCAAAATTACCCCTACGTGGGGCCTTAACAATGTTAATTTCCTCTACAGAGCAGGCAGCTGATTGGCCAGCCAGCCCATCTCTTGATACATTTCCCATTGCTGGATCTATCTGATATTCGTCACCCCTATTTCCCCAGTCCTACCGCCTGCCCCCAAACATTCCGCCTCCCCCATTAACACCACCACCACCACCATCAGGGGACCAGAATGACATAGCCACCTTATATTTTATGTCCTCATATTTCGGATGCTCCTACAAGGGGGAATAGTTTCTCTAAATCCACCTCAATCACAATCCTAAAGATCTCTGTCAGGGCTCCACCTTAGTCTTCTCTATTCCAGAAATAAGAGCCTCAATTACTAATTCCCCTGATTGTTAGATCTTCTGAAATCTGGGGGTGATCTGGTCAGCTGTTTCCGCACTTTTTCCATGGCGTCAATTCCTTTTTGTAGGATTGGGAATTATACCCATGCTGTCAGTGAAAGCCAAGGTTGCATGCAAGTCTAATATTATTTGCTGCTTTTGTTTTCTGGTCCTCAAAAATAGTCCTAGAACTATGCTTGCGCGGTTTTAAGAACGGTTTTACCAACTGGTCTTGCTACTTTTAGTGATTCATGTGTCTTAATCTGTATTCCCGGATCCCTTTTACACGGTCCTCCGGTGGCAATTAAAACAGTCACCTCGCCCGAGAAGAACAGCAATGACAATTCACCTCCTTCCCCTCTGCTTGGTTTTTGGCAGCTGAGAGTGCATACACTGGCAGACTTAGGTGGCCGGTTTCACAATAGTACTTGAAGTATTGTTAGAAAAGAAAGATTGGAATGTTACTTTTGGCCCAGGGTGTCAGGAGATTTCAAAAGCAACCAGGAGACCTCTTCACAATATGAAAGGGAACATTACAATAGTAAGCTGCTTTTCATTCAGCATCAGCAGGTCTCTTTAGGCCTTGGCAGTAGAAAATGTTTTCATGCTTTCTTGCTGTTTTTACAATGTTGATTTCTTTCCTAACTTGCCTCAACAGAATTTGTTTTTGGCCGAGATAGAAAGGACTTGCATTTATATAGCTCCTTTCATGACCTCTGGGGCTTCCAAAACTCTTTATGGCCATTTCAGCATTTTTTAAGTTTTGGAAGGTAGGCAATATGTCTGACAATGTGTACAGAGCAAGGTCAGACAAACAGTGATTGAAAATGAATGGACTATCTATATTGATGCTGGTTGGGAGATAGATGTTGGCCCAAACAGGTGGAAGAATTCCACCCTGTTCTTCTTTAAGTAGCATCATGTGATCTTTCATGTCGACCTAAGCAACCTTGATACAATGTCTTATCCGAAAGTGACTCAAATGTAGTTGCCTTGTGGATGCCCCTGAAGCTGGTGCTGATGTTAAATGACTGATCTCCATAACCTCTGGAAAGCCAATCAGCAAACTTTCTCTCTGCCTTTAGTCTCTTGGGGTGCATGAACATAATTCTTCCATTTGGAACTTTGGAATTTGACAGGGGGAGGGAGTGTTCTTGTTTCCCTCAGCACAATCATTTTTTCAAAAATTCTGAGTGTGAATTAAATATTATCAGAGTCAACAACAATTTCTATCACTTTGGTAAAACATCGGCAGATTTACCTTTCTTTGGCCCACGATGTTGTGCCGGACTTTTACCCTAATCCTAAGGTCTATCTAACCTCCACCCCTACCTTATACTATCATCCATATGCCTACTTAATAGCCGCTGAAATGCCCCTAATGTGGCCGACTCCACTTCCCTCTCCGGCAATGCATTCCACGCCCCTACTACTCTCTGAGTAAAGAACCTACCTCTGATGTCTCCCCTATATCTACCTCCACTCACTTTAAAACTATGCCCCCTCGTAATAGCTGCCTCCACCCTCGGAAAAAGCCTCTGGCTATCCACTCTATCTATACCTCTGATCATTTTGTACACCTCTGTCAAGTCACCTCTCATCCTTCGTCGTTCTAAAGAGAACAGCCCTAGCTTTCTCAACCTTTCCTCGTAAGACCTTCCCTCCAATCCAGGCAACATCCTGGTAAATCTCCTCTGCACCTTTTCCAACTCTTCCACATCTTTCCTCTAATGAGGCGACCAGAACTGGACACAATACTCCAGCTGTGGCCGAACCAGGCTTTTGTATAGCTGGAGCATAACTTCACGGCTCTTGAACTCAATCCCTCTATTAATGAAAGCTAACACACCATACACCTTCTTAACAATACCACCTGGGTGGCAGCTTTCAGGGAACTGTGGACATGAACCTCAAGATCCCTCTGCTCCTCCACACTGCCAAGAATCTTTCCGTTAACCCTGTGTTATGCTTTCAAATTTCTCCTTCCAAAATGAATCACCTCACACTTTTCAGGGTTAAACCCCATCTGCCACTTCTCAGCCCAGCTCTGCATCCAATCAATGTCCCTTTGTAACCTAGAACAGCCCTCCGCACTAACCACAACGCAACCCACCTTCATATCATCTGCGAACTTACCAATCCACCCTTCCACTCCTACATCCGAACCATTTACATCCTCAAGATTTTCCATTGGGTTTGCAGACAATGTTTCCAAAACCTTCTTAGTTACTCTGCTAGATGTTTCCTGTAAATTGAGATAGCTTATAATATCCTCCCTTCCAAATAACTAGCCTTATTTCATCAAATTAAAGTTCTTGCATTTTTGTAGGAACTTCAGGACATCTCACCTTAGTACCTTTCATAGACAATGAAATGAAGCAAACTTTGACAACTAGCCACTGTTTTAAGGTGAGAATTATGGCGCTCAATGTATGCACTACAGGGTCTTTGAAACAGCAGTTAAGTATAAATGGTCAAATAATCTGTTTTAGATGTTGGTAGTTCGATAAATGTTAACCAGGAAAGCTGTCTTGATCTCATGGTATATTGTAGAGCCAGCTGACAGGGTAAACGGAGATTTAGTTTAAAATCTCTTTTGATTCACGGCAGCTTTGGCAATGTAGCATTTCCTCAGGACCACCTTACAGTGTCATAAGAATCATAGAATCCCTACAGAATGGAAACAGGCCCTTCGGCCCAACAAGTCCACACCAAACCTCAGAGCATCCCACCCAGACCCATCCCCCTATAACCCACCTAATCTACACCTCCCTGAACACTATGGGCAATTTAGCATGGCCAATCCACTAGCCTGCAAATCTCTGGACTACGGGAGGAAACCGGAGCACCCGGAGGAAACCCATGCAGACACAGGGAGAACGTGCAAACTCCACACAGACAGTCACCCAAGGCTGGAATTGAACCCAGGTCCCTGGCGCTGTGAGGCAGCAGTGCTAACCACTGTGCCACTGTGCCACCATGCTGCCCCAATCCAGATCTTGTACTCAAGTTTATGGAAATAACCCCCAATATTCTGCTGCTGTAACACTAAGCCGAGCTAATTGGTTAAATCTTGTGCACATTGTGTCAGAAGACTGCTTTGCCACTCAAATCCATTAGAAAAAGTTAAGAACTGAAGTAACCTATTCTTATGAAGTGATTTGGAAAATTTTGCGCACTTATCCCTGTGGATTAACTCCCAAACATTTTGTGTTTTTCCTTTTGAAGAATGCACAAGGACAGGGATTAAAAGACTGTTTCAACTCAGTTCAGTGGACTAGTGGAACTGAATGGTTTCCTGTGTACTAGCCGGAGTTTGTCTGTTAGAATGCTGTAGAGAGATAACAATCAAAGAACTATCTCCGAGTCACGCTATGTTTCAGGTAAAAGAAGACACTCTTGCACTGTGAGTGCCGCAAACCAGGTTAAAAAGGAATCAAGAAAAAGGAATCTTCAATTAATTTAAAAATCCATGAATCTCAAAATTCAACTGCTCACTAATCAACATTGATACAGTAAATTACCTCCACTGCAAAGGTTATAAGGTTCAACTATCTGGTCTCCAGGAACAATTGGAAAAATGATCTGTATAACTGTGAAATTACTTCTATCTTTTTGGACTCACCTCTTAATTCTAACCTGTATGCATGTGTATTGCATTGGTAATTCTTTTCTCTTTTAGCAATTAATAAACTTACTCTCTTTCTAATTCAAGATAGCTTGGTTAATTTCACCCCTTCCAAAACAGAAGTTATTTTGGGACTGTGAGACAGGTAATCATAAAGGAAGAGATCTTTTATAAATTGACCATGTGGCAATGAACCAAGGTGATGTGTGAATAATGAAGAAGAGCCAGTTTATCCCTCCTCACCTGGAACCTTAAAGGTTTGGCATATTCCATCTGGAACTGTAAGGAATTGTTGAACCTTGCCCAGGCTCTGGAATGTAACCAGGTTGCGATAGAGAATATTCCAGTTAGATGATTGACAGTCAATTGCCAAACTTTGTTTAAATTTAAATGAAGAAGGTTGAAACTGATTCCTCGAGCCACTTCCCTGAGGAATGAATCAAAAAATGGTTGTCACTTAAATAGTTGAAACATATGTTAATACAGCATCCTGTTCTTTACAGACAGACAGAACATGTGCTCACATTGTACAATGTTACACAATACACTTGTTTAGTCTCAACATTTTTGTAAAAACAATGCAACACATATACATACAGATTAGAATTAAGAGGCAAGTCCAAAAAGATAGAAGTAATATCACAGTTATACAGATCATTTTTTCAATTGTTCCTGAACAGCAGATATTGAAACTTATAACCTTTGCAGTGGAGGTTACTTACAATTGATATTCAGTCCCTCAAGCCTGTTCCACTAGTCAGTTGCATCTGGAACATTTACTCACCCAATTCCTCAATATACGCCTATTTAACATTTATGACATATTACCCTTGACAATTTCCACCATCCGGTTCATTTTATAATGAACAGATAAGGCTTCCTCCAATTTAGCTAACATGAACACAAATGACAATATTGAACGCCTAAAATTTACAGTTAAACAGTTTGGCGCCTAAATGTACCAATATGACTCATAGTGAATAAGCTTCTTCTCCACGGTCTGCTTTTGTCTGGAGTTGTTAACATTTAAACATAATGTGGAGGTGCCGGTGTTAGACTGGGGTGGACAAGGTCAGAAGTTACATGACACCAGGCTATAGTCCAACAGGTTTATTTGAAATCATAAGCTTTCGGAGCACTGCTCCTTCGTCAGGTGAAGTTATAACCTGGTGTTGTGTGACTTCTAACATTTAAATGTTTATAGCCTGGAATAAAGGGATAAACATTCACATTTCCTGTTGCATAGTTAAACAAAACTGCAAAGGAGAAATGACTTTGTTCATCATCGGCTACTTCAAAGCAGGAAGCCAACAGAAGTTTCTTTGAATAAGAGAAAATGGGACAAACAAATACTCAGTAGGTATATAGTGGAAGAGCAAAGGCATACAAAATTGCTGAACTAGAGATGGCGCCAAAGAAATCTCAATGGATTGGGAGAATGTTCATATCTCCAGCTCTTGGCAGTGAGGACTGGGGGATCCAAAGTGATAAGATTAGAGGAATGTAGAGAAATACAGTAGTAGGTGTGATTGCAAATGTATTAGGGCTACCAACTGTGGAGGCTTCAGAACTCCAAGCTAGGCCAAGCTCACCATAATTCCACATGTTCATGGGGAAGTGATGGCCTAGTGGTATTGTTGCTGGATTGTTAATGCAGAGACCCAGGTAATGTTCTGGGGACCTAGGTTTGAATCAGGGCAGACGGTGGAATTTGAATTCAATAAAAAAAATCTGGAATTAAGAGTCTAATGATGACCATGATACCATTGTTGATTGTTGGAAAAAACCATCTGATTCACTAATGCCTTTTAGGGAAGGAAACTACCATCCTTACCTGGTCTAGCCACTTGACTCCAGATCCACAGCAATATGGTTGACTCGTAACTACTGGCGGGGCAATTAGGGATAGGCAATAAATGCTGGTCCAGCTAGGGATCCCCTCATCTCATGAATGAACAAAAAAAATGTCTCTCCACCTCTCCACACCAATGAGAAAGTAAAGAAATCTTCTTTACCTAATTGGATGAGTCTTATTTGCCATTCAAAGAGATGTTTTTACATACCATGTGCCTATGATATTTGTAATCATTTGGTAGCAAAATACTTCAGTATTGCTGAAAAAAAGACATTTGTCAAAGGTTTTCATCTTGTGCCCATCAAGAGTGATGCATAAGGCGTTGTTTTCCAACTCATTTCCTCACCGAAGGTCCTTGTATTTCAAGAGAGTGTGTTGGAAATTTGGGACCTCACTGCACATAGATTTCCTACTGTTTTGAATGAATGATTGGACAATCACAGCCAAAGACCTCTTAATTATTTCCAAGAGGCAAGATCTCCTACCAGAAGGTCAAATGCAAAAATTACCCTATTGCGCATTGAAGAAATCTCTCTGATCTGTGGCATGGGTGATGTCTTGGAAAAGGCTATGAAATTCAGATTGTTGCTGGACAGGTTTCATCTGAGGAATTATTTATTGGTGCCAATTGCGTTATAGTTTATATTATGCCATTCTGGTTACTGTGGCACAGGCTAGTGGAAATGTTACACAAAAAGTCACTTGTTTCATTTCAACTTTTAGACAGAAAACATAACAGGAGTATGCCATTTAGTTCCTCAGGCCTTTTCCACCATGTAATTGCATCAGAATCATTTACTCACCAGATTCCTTCATGTAATCTTGGCTAACGTCTTTGTAGCATGTTAACCTTGAAATTTTCCATCAACTGCTGCATTTTAAGAGAAAGAATTTCACTAATATTTATATGAAAATGTATTCAACGGTTTCACTTTTGAATTGTCTAACTTTATGTTTAAGGTAATGCCCATTGCTTTGGGGTTTTGCGGTCCACAGACTTGCTTTGCCAGGTCAACCATATTGAATGCCTTTAACATTTTAAATTGTGTAATTTCATTTCTAAGTGGATGATTCCTAATTTTAAGACTACGTCCTCTATTTCAATATGGTTTAAGATAGTGGAAGATAATTAATGTATTTGTATGGCACTTCTCTCTCCATTTTATTATAGAAGAAAGAATTTGAAATTGCAAAGCATCTTCCACAATCTCAGTTGTCCCAAAGCACTTTGTTGTCTTTTAAGTACGTCAAGCATGTAATCCATGTTGTAACATAAGAAGCACAACTGCTAATTTGCATATAGCATGGTCCCTCAAATAATGATGAGATAAATGACTGGATAATCAGTTTCAGTTATTGGTTGAGGATGAATTTTGGCTAGGATACTGATGAGAACTGTCAAGCTGCTCTTTGAATAGTGTCATGTGATCATTTCACCAAATATTGTTTGATACCATTCTATGACATGTCGCAGGATATTTTGCCAAATCAAAGGCACAGTGTGTTGAAGTCTCTGAAATGGATCTTGACCCTACAGCCTTCCAATTCAGGGACAAAAAATCTACATTGAGACTGAAACTCTCTTTTGGATTTACATATTAAAACAATTAGTCTGTCCACTAAAACAGTTGTCAGAGGAATTCCATTTAAGAAAGCTAAACATGAAAATAAAAGAAAACTACAGCAAATGCTGACGATCCAAAATAAGAACAGAAAATGCTGGAGAAAGCTATCAGGTCTGACACCATCTGTAGAGGGATAAACAGAGGTAGTGTTTCATGTCCAATTCAATGCTTCTTTGGAGCTGAAGAGAGGTGAAAATGTGATGGGTTTTATGGTGCTGAAAAGGGGAGAATGTCAAATAGAAGAGAAAGGAAGGTCAGGGATTGGTTATAGGGTGGGAGAGTCTAAATAACAATGATGGCATGGAACAAAAGGCAAAGGGAATGGTAATGATTCTAGTAACAAAACAATGCATTAGTCCAGTAGAAGTGTCAATGGGAGAACAAAGGACAGCTATGTGCAAAAGCAAAACATGAAAACAAGACTTGGCCAAAAAATATCGAAATGGAGACTGAAGTTTTTTTTAACAGTGTTGATTCCAGAAGGCGCAAAGTACCAAATTGAAAAGTGAGGTTCTGTTCCTTACATTTGCATTGAGCTTCACTGGAGCATTGTTGTCGGATGAGGACGAAAATGTAAGCATTAAGGTAAGGTGACAAATTAAAATAGGAAGCAACTTGAAGATCAGGGTCATGCTCATGGACTGAGTGGAGGGGTTCAGCAAAGGAGTCACCCAGTCTCCGTTCGGTTTCTCCAATGTAGAGCAGACCGTTTTGTGAATAACAATTAGACTATGAAAAAATTGAAATAAGTACAAACAAAGCACAAAGTTTAATCTGGAAAGAGTGTTTGGGGTCTTTGGCAATGAGCACAAAGGATGTAAAAGAGCAGGTGTTACACTTCATTGCAATTGCAGGGGTTGGTGTAGTGGGATGAGGACTGGGTGTTGGAGATGATAGAAAGTTGGGTGTCAGAGAAGAAACAGTCCTTTTCGAATGCTGACAGGAGAGGGGAGGGGAAGATGCTTTTAATGGTGGCATCATGCGACAGGTGCCTAAATAGTGGAAAGTGATCCTTTGAGTCTGGGTGCTTGTGGGTGTAGGATGTGAGTTCAAGGGGAACCCTGACATGATTCTGGGAGAGTGGGGAAAGAGTGAAGGGAGAAATGTGAGAAATGGATTGGGTGGAGTTGAGAGCACTGTCAACTACTGTAGGATGGAATCTTTGGGGAAGATAGTCAGAAATGTTGTATTGGGAGACAGCACGTTCAGAACAGGTAAACCAAATATGGAGAAACAGGGAGACTAGAATTAAAGCAAAATACAGCAGACAGTGTAACTCCGAAATTAAAACAGTAAGTTCTGGAGAAACTCCATATTTCTGGCTGTATCTATAGAGATAGAAATAGAATTAATATTTTGAGTCCAGTATGACTCTTCTTCAGAACAGAAAGAAATTGGGAAATTATGTTTTTAAGCAAGTGTCGGAAAGTGGGGGGGATCAGTGGAACAGATGGTGAGTGTGCCCAGAACAAGAGACAAGGAGAGGCATATTGACGGTAAAGGAGAGATAGGAATGCAAAATAGGTATAAATGTTAGCTGTGGAAAGGGGAGCAAAACCAACAAGGCACGGCTGGGGAAGATGGGAGATGTAAGAAAATTGGAGAACAGAGGTTGCTCTCTGAAGTTGTGCAACTCAGTTTTGCTTCTTAGAGGTTGGAAAGTGCTTAAAGAGAAAATGAGATTCTATTCCTCAAGCTTGCATTCAGCTTTGTTGAGACACTGTAGCAGGCCAACAATGGAAATATTAACATTGGAGTAAGGTGATTTATTGAAATGGAAAGCAACCAGAATGTCAGGGTCATTTCTACGGACAGAGCAGAGGTGTTCTACAAACCTGTTACCCAGATTCCACTTAGTTTCACCAAAATAAAATGAACACTGTATTTTGAGCAGAAAATACTGTAGACTGGCAGTAGCTGCTTCCTGCTCTAGAATTGGAAAAATGAACCAATTTTCTTTCCAACTTCTATCCCATTTCTCATCTACACCTACTGTAACTCTGACTCTTCCCTTCCTTGACTTTCACCATTTCCATTTCTGGGATTAGGCTGTCCACAACACCACAAACTCACCAAATTCCACAGTTACCTCTAATACACCTCCTCACACCTTGCTTCCTGCAAGGACTCCATTCCATCTTCCCAGGTTTTTAGTCTATGATGCATCCAACTTGCCTTTTTTTCTTAACACAGGATCCCCCTCCCAAGTGGTTTGCAAGGCCCTCAACCATGTCCAACACACCACCTGTACTTCTGCCTTAACCCCTACCCCTTCCTCAGAAAACAACCATGGATTTCATATGCCCTTACCTTCTACCCCATCAGTCAGTGCTTTCAAAAGATCATCTTCCCACATTTCTACCAGCTCCAACATGATACCACCGCCAAACATATCTTTCTCCCTCCTCCACTGTCAACATTCCCCAGGGATTGTTTCCTTCATGACATTTGGATCTGCTTCTCCAACACTCATAACACTTTTTCACTCCCCATGGCACCTTCCAAAGCAATCACAGAAGAAGTAACACTTGCCAATTCACTTCTTCCCTCCTCACCATCCCTCCTCACCGTCCAAGGCACCAAACACACCTTCCGGGTGAAGCAGTATTTTACATGTTCTTCTTTCAATCTAGACTTCAGGATTTGCATCTTGCAGTGTGGTATCCTTTACCTTTACAAGACCAAATGGAAACAGGGTGACTGCTTTGTGAAACGTCCCTGCTCTGACTGTATGAATGACTCCTACCATTAGTTGCTTCCCATTTCAGTAAGCCATCTTGCTCCCATGTTAATATTTCTATTCTTGGCTTGCCACAGTGTTCCAATGAAGCACAACACAAGCTGGGAAAACAGCACTCCATTTTCTGTTTGGGCAATTTGTAGCCTCTAGGACTCAATATTGAGTTCCAAAACTTCAGAATATGACCTCAGTAATCCAGTTTTGTTACATTCTCCACTCTTCCCCAACTGTGTTTTGTTTATGTTCTTGTTGGCTTTGCACTCAGTATGGCAGATCCATTTTCTCCATTTCACAGCAACATTTATGCCTGTTTTATATCTTCATCACTCTTTTACCACCATTATCATTGCCTTTGTCTTTTTCTCTGGGGCCACTCCCTATTTGTTTCACTCGCTCCTCTACCCTTCTCACTGGTACAAAAAATATAATTTCAGTACTGATGAAGAGTTATATTTCACTTAAAACACAAACTCTGTTTCTCTCCCCACAATTGTTCTTGAGTTTCTCCAGCACTTTCTCTTTCTTTATGGGAGATTTGAATGAAATCCTTACTGGAAGCAAGATAAGATGAAGTCTGCTTGAGTTAACTATAGTAGTTAATGGATTTGTAATGAATATTAGTCAAAAATCTACCACGGAAATGGAGACAGAGGAGTCAAGAGAGGGCAGGGAAATGATGGCAATGGACTGTGTGAAGGTAACAGATGTTTAGAAATTGGAAGCAGAACTGATTTAAATTTTTTTCCAGTTCCAGGCAACAGCAGGAAGCAGCCTTGATACAGTCATTGATGTATCAGAAAAAGATTTGGAGTGGTTGCCTGAGGGGACTGGAATGAGGAATGTTTCACACACTTCACAAAAAGACACAGCATATCTAAGATCTTCACAATCCCAGGAAAGACCGAGGTCTCTCCATCTCTTCCATGAAGGGATGCCTGGATGCAAACTATCTCTATCTACACCACCTTCCTCTTTCTACCTAAACTTGTCCTGTCGTTGAATAATTTCTCCTTTAGCTTGTCTTTCTTTTCCCAAATGAAAGGTATTATTATGGGTACCATTATGTATTCTTAGCCCATCATCCTATTCTTTGTTGAAGCACCTGAACTCTACTTGATTGACAGTTCCAGCCCGCTGATATCTGCTATCGGTTTCACAATGTTTAGTTATACAAGTATAAAGGGTCAAAGTGCTTGCAGTTTCAACTATGGATACTTTAAAGGGTTTGCCTGAGAGTCACTTTTTAATTGGGCTGAGGTCAATAGGGTTTTTATTTCAGAAAGTGGATAGTTATCAATTTTTTTTTCAAACATGGCTCTTTCCACGTATGCGACTATCACGATATCATTCACCGCTTCAATACAATTTGGTAGGAGTTCAGGTGTATTAGTTGAAGCTAACAGCTCTCGAACTGACAGCAGATCTGGGAGGCAGGACTGCTCCCTCAAAGTGACTGGATTTCAACACTAGTTAGTTTATTGCCTGAAGTTACAGAATTCCACTGGAAGCCCAAAATGTGTGAGGAACTGTTGCTCATTACCCCCAGCTTTCCCGCTCACTACTGGGGCCACCAACGTTAAATTATGGCGCCTGTTTCTAAAGTTTCTACTACAGCATTTTAAAAGTTGACATATCTTATTTGCTTCCTGTGATTTTACTCTGAAGAAACTGCATGAGAAATCTGTAGTATCACATGTATGGAATGGTGTAAAGCATATTGATCACTACATATCATCACTTCATATGTCATATTTTCTAGCAAATTGAATCAGAACTTGAAACAAATTTTGTTGCGGGCTAAGCCAATGAGGGTGCTTATCTGTACAGTATTGACAATCAGATTTACTGTTTAATAGTTGGAGCACCTGATGTTCTACTGCCAAAAAGTTACCTTAAGCTTATTTCTGATTGATAATTCAAAACCAGGTTGCACCTATTAAGCACTCAGCTGATCTAGCTGCATCTGTGGAGAAAGAAACGACAGTGATGATCCAAAATATTATCTGCATGGCCTGCTGAGTGGTTTCAAAAATTTATGTTTTTATTCCAGATTTTCAGCATCCACAGTTCTTTTTTTTTCAAAACTTGTCTCTGTTAAGGCAAGGGAACCCAAACACAAGGCTAGGTTAAAGCTGGCTGCGCTGTTAAGTCTATACAAATACTCCATTCATTGGCATAAAACTTCCAACTTGTACTTCAAGAGCTTTATAACTTAGGACAAAAATCATTCTAACATAGTTATTAAGTTCTTCCCTATATTTGTCTGCCCTGGCTATGTCTTAAATTCTCTGTTTACTGCTGTCTTGTATCACCTTAATTAATTTGACTCGAACCTTTTCATCATTTGCATATGTTAGGAATTTGAGTTCCTTCAGGGCAAATCTTCGCAAATTTGCCGATAATTGATGCTCAACTAATAATATGGCTGTCCGATCTTTCTCCACACCAACAAATACATTACATCGTCATCTGCAGTTTAAATTATGAAAAAAAAACAGATTTCTACTTTGGGGAAGTTCTGTCTCATAGCTTCCTCTTTTGATCCAAACTCACTTGTAGAAGAACAAGAGAAAGAGTCTACATAGAGGTCTGCAGACAAAAAATAGACATGCTGAAGGATTAGCAATTTTAGACACACTCCAAGAGATTGGTGGGCCTATATCTTATTATAATTCCTAGAAGTTTGAAGGATATCAGTTTAAATATACCACGTTAGTTAACTCTTTGCAACCAATTTTAGTTGGTTTCCCATAAAACTAGCAACCTATTAGGAGGAGTCTACTATTATGGTTTCGACCACAGAAATCCCTCTGCTAAACTGCGTTTCTCTCTATACTCAGCCATGATTCTTTACTCTGAAAACATCACGTTATTCTAACTCCATCGTGGAGGACCATTGCTTCCTTTTTCGCCTTGAGCGATGCACTTTAGCAATCAAGGGTTTGTCAAAAATGTACGATGAAAACTCATTCATACCATTCCAGCTTGTGAACCTCAGTGGACCTTGGGATGGCGGGATTGCCCTCCTTAGAGTGGGCAAGATTAAAGAGAGACACTAAATCATCAAGGGGTTTGATAAAGTAAATATGAGAAATTATTTACAATGGCAGGTGGGTGAATAACTAGAGGATAGAGATTCAAGATAATTGATAAAAGAGCCGGAGTTGAGATGAGGAGAATAGTTGCTCTGTTATGAGTTGCTATGATCTGGAGTAATGCCTGAAAAGGCAATGGAAACAGATTCAACCTATGATCCAATGAACATCAAGCACAGGCCTACAGTCTACAGCTTATAATCCTCATGGACTGGAGAAAGTGCCAATTATTATCATTTCTGTTTCAAGGAAAATAAGAAGATTAAAATGACAGCATCAACAATTAAACTAAACAAAATATATTTAGATTAAAATGTGTAAAGGTTAAAAAAAAGAGATATTACCTTTCTTCCAATTCTTGCTCCATACTTCCATCTGATTTGAATCAAAAAAAAATTGTGATTGTGTATTGGATACATTACATTATAACAACTAACACATGGTATTGAAACGATCTTCTGGCTTTTTTAAACTAAGCATCCATTCTCAGTTTCTGCATAATTGCCAAAAATAAGGCACCACAAGCAATTTTACAATTAGTACAGTATGGAGCACATAGTTCAGTAAAACTCTGAAGGCAAGCAAATTTGATTTTAGATTGGGGTTTGTAGAAGCAGTGTGATAGAGGCAATGGATCAGTCGTATAGGTATCAAGTATAAAGTGGTGCCCAGCACATGAAATACCAACTCACCAGGGCTGGTTTCTTTGTCCACCCTGCACAACTCAGTGCATTGTCAGGCAAAGCTGACATGCTTTGCCAAGGTGAGAGAAGGGAAACAAAACTGGAGAATGTGTACATGAGCCCAGCCTCCAGTTTAACTGCTGCTGAAATTCTGATCCCTGTCTTTGTTACCTCCAAATCTGACTGCCTTCTTCCCTGGTGATGGTCTCCCACTGTACAGCTTCAGTAGATGTGAAGGTATCCATAGCTGTGCTGCAACTGATCCCACTTGCAACAAATCCCCTTCCCATTACTCTGTGCTTGCTAACCTACATTGACCATGTGTTCAACTCTCTCTCATATCCCTCCCTATCCCTTTGAACACCTGCATCCCTACAACCCAATGAGTTCACTGCACTCGTCCAATTCTGACATTTGCACATTTCCGATTTCCATCATTCCAGCATTGGCAACCATGCCTTCTGCTGCCTAGGCTCTAAGGTCTGGAATTTCTTCCTTAAAACTCTCTTCCTCCTTTATGATGCTCCTTAAATTCTCTTTGATCAGCTTTTGGTCATCGGTCATTATGTCTTCATATGCTTGGTGTCAAATGTTATCCCTGCAAAGTACCTTGGGTTACTTCATTGAAAATGCCATACAAATGCAAGTCATTGTTTTTACCTCAGACTGCAGATTCTAGCAACCTTTGAAAGTGGAATTAACAGAGCACCCAGCACAGGTCTGCTATTTTCTTCATTGTTTAAGTAATCATGCATGATGTGTATTTGTGAGATAAAAACAGAAGATGCTGGAAAAACTCAGCAGCTCTGGCATTATCCATGGAGAGAGGAACTAAGTTAATGTTTTCATTCCAATCCAACACGTCTTCTCAACGTCCACAGTATGTGGTTTTATTTGAGTGCCCATGTCAGGTAGCGCCTAGGCACATATCACTAAAGAGACAGGTAATGAAGACAGCAATAGGATTGCAATAAGTAATACTCCTGTCACTGGACCTTTGATAAACAACTTTAGACAACAAGTCTGAAGATACTCTCCATCCCTAGGAAACAGAATCTTGACTCTTCAATGGGTGCAATCTTCCTAGGCACTGAACAATGTGGATTTATGGTGAGAAATGGTGAGAAATGTGACAGAATCATGTGAGAAATTGAGTGAGGCCTTCCATAACGACAGGAGCAGCAAGTTGCATTTTTCAACCAAGTTCGGACATTGAGGCAAGATTCTCCAAGTAACCAGCAAGAGGCCTATTAACAAAGATTGTCACTCACTAGTTCATAATTTTACCTTGTTGATATGGAGGTTCCCATTCTGTCACCTATTTGAAAGAAACTGGACACCAGACGGGAAAGTCTGAGTAAGTACCTAATAAAAACCAAAAGAACTGTGGATGCTGTAAATCAGGAACAAAAACAAAGTTGCTGGAAAAGCTCAGCAGGTCTGGCAGCATCTGTGGAGGAGAAAACAGAGTTAACATTTCGGGTCCAGTGACACTTCCTCAGAACTGATGGTGGCTGGGAAAACATCAGTTTATAAGCAGAAAATAGGGAGGTGGGTGGGGTAGGGAGTAAACGATAGGACAGAGCCCAAAGAGAAAGAAAGACAGTTGGACAGACAGAGGAGTTGCTAACGATCAGGCTGGGAGGGTGAATAGTTGTTAATAGGGACTGTTAGTGACTAACAACAGGGGGTGTGTAATGGCAGGCTAAGTGGTAACAAGGCCTGGTGTGGGGGTGGGGGGCTGGGACATGGGAGAGTTTAGGCCCTAAAATTATTGAACCCAATATTGAGTCCGGAGGGCTGTAGGGTCGCCAAGCGGAAAACGAGGTGTTGTTCCTCCAGCTTGCGCTGGGCTTCACTGGAACACTGCAGCAAGCCGGAGACAGAGATGTTGGCCAGGGAACAAGGTTCCCTGAATGATTATAGGTTTAACTGTTACTCGAAGGATTTGGCAAATAATCCAGGCTGATATTGCAATGCAGTTCTGAGGTCTGTTACTGGTGGTGCTGATATTGGATAAGGTGTGAAAGTCTCTCTCTTTCAGGTGGCTAAATTTCCCAAGGTGCTATTTCAAAGAGGAGCAAGTTCTTCCTGGTGTCTTGGCAAATATTTATCCCTCAACCCACATAACTTAATGACAACATAACAACTCATTCCTCACACCCCCTCCCCGCAATAACAACCAAAACAGAATCCCCCTCGTCCTCACGCACCACCCCACCAACCTCCGGATCCAACGCATCATCCTCCGACACTTCTGCCACCTGCAATCCGACCCCGCCGCCAAAGACATTTTTCCCTCCCCACCCTTATATGCTTTCCAGAGGGACCACTCTCTCCATGACTCCCTTGTCCGCTCCACACTCCCCACCAACCCCATCACCCCCGGCACTTTTCCCTGCAACCGCAGGAAGTGCTACAGCTGCCCCTGAACCTCCCCCCTCACCCCCATCCCAGGTCCCAAGAAGACCTTCCACATCAAACAGATGTTCACCTGCACATCTGCTAATGTGGTATACTGCATCTGCTGTTCCCGTTGTGGCCTCCTATACATCGGGGAAATCAAGCGGAGGCTTGGGGACTGCTTTGTGGAACACCTATGCTCGGTTCGCACTAAACAACTGCAATTCCCAGTCGCGAACCATTTCAACTCCCCCTCCCACTCCTTGGACGACATGTCCATCCTGGGCCTCCTGCAGTGCCACAATGATGCCACCTGAAGGTTGCAGGAACAGCACCTCATATTTCGCTTGGGAACCCTGCAGCCCAATGGTATCAATGTGGACTTCACAAGCTTCAAAATCTCCCCTCCCCTAACGCATCCCAAAACCAGTCCAGCTTGTCCCCGCCTCCCTAACCTGTCCTCCCACCTATCCCCTCCTCCCACCTCAAGCCCCACTCCCATCTCCTACCTACTAGCCTCATCCCGCCTCCTTGACCTGTCCATCCTCCCTGGACCGACCTATCCCCTCCCTAACTCCCCACCTACACTCGCTTTTACTGGCTCCAACCCCACCTCTTTGACCTGTCTGTCTCCTTTCCACCTATGTTCTCCTTTATCCATCTTCTATCCGCCTCCCCCTCTCTCCCTATTTATTCAGAATCCCCTTCCCCTCCCCCATTTCTGAAGAAGGGTCTAGACCCGAAACGTCAGCTTTCCTGCTCCTCTGATGCTGCTTGGCCTGTTGCATTCATCCAGCTCTACACCTTGTTAACCCACCTTGGCTCCTTCTGTCCTACCGTGATCTGTTGAGAGAAAGGGAGTGACTGAGTGAGATGGAAGCGGGTGGTACAGCTGTTAGCACACATGTAGGTGGGGGAAATGTGATGAGGTGACCTGAGTGAGTGAGGTCAAGCAAGATTAGCGGCGTGGGAGAAATTGGTTGGATAAGAACGAGTGAGGCAAGTTGTTACATGCAATAATGGCAGTGTTGGAGCATTGGTGGAGGTCCGTCCATTGGCAGAAACAGAGCAAATGTAAGGTAGCACAGAGAAGATTATGGCACTTTACCCTGGTGGTGTGGATCGTTGACCTTCTCTCTATTGTGTTGGACATTCCCCCAGATAGCTTAGACCGCATTTACCTGGCTGGTGACTGGAGGACAGGCAGGCATCATCTAACGACATGGCCTCCTCTCCTGATCCGGTGGGAAGTGGATGTCCCACATCTGCACTAGCCCATCCATTAAGATCTCTAGGTCCCTGTCTGCCAAGTGAGGTACCAATCTCCCGTTTTCTGCCATGTTTGTAGCAAATGTCATGCACCATGCAGGACAACTCCAGACGGACAGTGCTTAACTGGGTACACAATAAAGTTTTAAAAATAGCACCAGCGCCAGCAATCCTGTGATATCCTGGCTGTGGTGAATTCTTCTGGCTATGGCGAATGGGGAAATCGAGTTAGGAATCGCCAAGAAACTTCTATAGAGGCGTGATTGTTAGTTAATGAGCCAAGTTTAGAATGATCACATGAGAAAATATATTAGGTTTGCAGAGAGAAACGCACCATTAAATTTGACAAAAAATGTCTCTGCTGAAATTTGGTAAGATTCGGTATAGATCAACAGTGTTTAAACTTCAGTTGCACTTCAAAAATGAATGTCACACTTTTGATTGTCATGGTTTTGAAAGTCACACCTTTTTTTTAATATCAGTTTTTCTGGTAGTGATCATTTCAGTCAAACTGCTCAGTGAACAGTTGCCGATTCACATAAATATTGACAGCAACCAGCAACTCCCAGAAATTGGAAACAAAAAATAGAAATTGTTGGAAAAACTCAATAGGTCTGGCAGCATCTTTGGAGAGAAATCAGGGTTAACGTTTCAGGTCCAGTGACCCTTCCTCGGATGTCTGATCACTGAACCCAAAACGTTAAGTCTGATTTCTCTCCACAGACGCTGCCAGACCTGCTGAGCTTTTCCAGCAATTTCTGTTTTTGTTTCTGATTTCCAGTATCCGCAGTTGTTACAGTTTTTATTCTCAGAAATTAGTCAGGTGAATGTTTAGGTTAGGTGGCTTAGGTATGGAAAATGTAGGGGTAAGGGAATGGGTCTGGGAGGGATGCTCTTCAGAGGGACGGTGTGGATTCATTGGGCTGAATGGCCTGTTTCCACGCTGTAGGGATTCTATGAATCTATGAATGCTTCTGAATTCTAGCAATGGCCATGACAATAATTGATTGCAACATCAAATAACACAATATTGTACCAAAAATAAGCAAATAACAAAAACACAGATATTCAACTTACCCTGGTTACCTCCCTGTTTCAACCAGGTTTCCATTTGGCAGGTGGTCCTCTGAGAGATGGGAAGCTAACCCCATTCCCTCAGAAAGACTACTATAGCCACCTACAATTGGATGGTAAGCTAACCAACAAGATTTGTCTTGTTCCTGTTGAAAATATATTCAATAAATTTTAACTGTGGTTTGCTTCTTGCTTCTGAAGAAATATCCAGCAATGTATCTATGATCTCTCGTGCAAAAATATCTGGAGTAAAATATAAATATCTTGAAAGATAAATAGAAATAGGGATAAACCAACTGAGATAAGTAATGGATGCTTTACATTCTTAATAATTCCCAACAGTGAATTAAGTATTTTACACTCACCACTGTTGTATTGTAGGAAGCATGGCAGCCAAAAATCAGACAATAAGCTTCTACAAATTACTGACACATAAATAAACAAATAACCTGCTTGAGTTGTGTTGGTTGAAGGATAAATATTGGGCTGCACGTTGAAGAGAATTCACCTGTTCTTCAGGAGATCTTTTACATTCAGTCGAGTGACCATACTGAGTCTTAGTTTATCACCTTATCCAGACAGCATGAGTTTGGATAGTCCAATAATTCCAATCCCTGCTATTGCAAAGAGTGCTGAACTCCAGTCTTTCTCAGCCTGAGGCAAAATGTCAAATCTGTCGATCCTTTCATCTCTTACTTGCAAAATGTCATAAGCCCTTAATTACAGGCTCCAGCTGACTGAAGAATCCTATGTAACACTCAAAGAATAAAGGAGCAGCATCCCTGCAGGGAAATACAAAACATTATCATTTTTGTACAAATTTTGCAGAAAATACTGGCCTCCACAGGAAAATGACATTTTGATTTACGGCTTGATTTATTGACATGAATAGAAGTTCACACTAGCAAAAGAATCATTAGTATTTTTAAAAAATAATGTCAAAGTTGGTATCTTACGACCTCCCAACTCTCCATCATTCTTGTAGCAATGCAGTAGCTTAGATACGAAAGATGTTAATTTCAACTTCGACAATGGTGCAAAAAATTGGAGGTTGCTGAAAGGAAGATTGGGTGAGGTATACATTGGGATGCTAAACTGTTTGGAGCTAACCAGTGCACAAACTAAGCAATTACCAACAAACACCCATGTATCTTCAAAGGTACATAACGTCTGCCATTGAGAAGTAGCAAGTATGTTTACAATGAACAAAGTGTTTCTGCTTAAAATACATAACTGATGGTCCTTTATCAAACTGAGCCCTATCTGCCATCTCAAGTGAATATTTAAAGTTCTTATCATACTATTCTCTGCAAAGTCCTAAACAATTCTTATCATTATTTCACTCTTATATGTGGACACTTGTTATGTACAAATTGGCTGCCATTTATCCTACAATACATTAGTGACTACTCTTCAAAAAATACTTGAATGATATAAAGCACTTTGGAATACATTGAGATCAACAGAGGGAGTATATTATTGTATGCTATTCCTCTTTCTTCCAGCCAACATTGACTCATTTGCAAGGGTCATTAGGTGATGCCCTAGAGTGGAAATCCTGACTGTTCTGTTCTGATCTGTTCTCTTCCAAGACTGGGTGCACTGAAGCAAACGATAACCTTTCCCTTATTACTGGTCAGTCAACTCAGGACGGACTAAATTTCATACCTGAGACTTGCCTGTTCTATGTGGCTCTGAGCTGTATTATATATACCCACTGTACCTTGAGAAACAAGCCAAATAGAATAGGGAAGGTAGATTGAGACAGTTGAGGCAATGTGAACATAGTAATTTGATACATTACTTCAGCAGTGATTTTCAACCCTTTGACTTCTCACACTTCAAATATCAGTGCTATATGTGGCAGACATACTTTGAATCATCTTTGCAATGGCCTATGTGAGTTTGCTTACAAATAGGTAGCAATTTATCTCAGGTACTAGAGAATCTGGGTCCAACACAATTACTAACAAATTAGTACCTTATTGATATCATAAATCCTGCATCAAAATTTCCTTCAAATAAGAATTGTTTTGTATCTCTCTTTTTCTTTGTTTAAGAATCTTCATAAAACACTGTACACTTCTGTGAGGCACTTTGGGGAGTTTTTTTTTTCTGTTCTAAAGGCCCTGTGCAAAAGCAAATTTTGCTGCATATCATTGTTGACAGTTACCTCTGATGTTGACCTTTTCCGATTGGAGGGCATTCCCACTGTAAATGAAGAGCGGTCAAAATTCCACAATCTAAATCTTTGTATTCTCGCTACCAATCTCTCCAAAACAATGGAGAATAGCTGCACAAAGAGGGGAAGAAAAGCATCTAGGTAGTGCTCCATATAACCATGAGCTGTGCTGTCATCACCATGCACAATAATGTTAAGGCAGCATTGGAGCATTGGGTGAGTTTAAGGTCGAGTTCTGAGTGTACAAACCTCCTAGACCATAGCCTCAATTGCTGGGAGCTCCAATATAAATGGGGTGTGGACATCAACACTTCGATTTGTGGCAAGCCCAATTGTACTCATCTTATAAAAATTATTCTCCAATCCAAAAGCAGCATGTTCTGTGGATTAACAGAAGATGCCAGACATTACCCTTCCCCATTGTGGCTGTAAGTAATTTGCAAAGGTCCATTCTAAAATCATAGGATTGTTGCTGTTGAGTGTTAAGATTTGCATTGAAATAAGTGTTGACAATCTGAACTTGCTCCAGGAGAGGTAATAACATATTCCATCATCAGGAAAGGGATGGCAATTGAAAATGAAAGAATCACTGACTGGGCAGACTATTTTGCAGTGTCAAGCAATATTAGCTGCTATAGAACCTGTGAAAATTGGTCATTAGATTCCAAAGCATAGTCATCTATAGTTTAACCCTAATAATTCACTCAGAGTTCTTCAATGAAGCCTGCCCATCATGATGTTATTTAGAGTCATAGAGTCGTACGGTCATACAACACAGAAACAGAACCTCAGTCCAACCAGCCAGTACCGAACATAACCCCAAACTAAACTAGTCCCACCTGCCTGCTCCTGGCCCATATCCCTCCAAGTCTTTTTTAATCATGTACCGATCTAAGTGTCTTTCAAACATTGTATTTGTACCCACATCCACCACTTCCTCAGGAAGTTGATCAAATGGGCTGGTTGGCCGAGGTGTGGCAGATGGAGTCTAATGTAGATAAATGTGAGGTGCTGCATTTTGGAAAGGCAAATCAGGACAGGGCTTATATGCTTAATGGTAAGGTCTTGGGGAGTGTTGCTGAACAAAGAGACCTTGGAGTGCAGGTTCATAGTTCCTTGAAAGTAGAGTCTTTGGTAGACAGGGTAGTGAAGAAAGTGTTTGGTATGCTTGCCTTTAGTAGTCAATGCATTGAATGTAGGAGTTGCAGCTGTAAACTTCGACTTGGTCACCTTTCAACCTCCTACGCTCCCAGCCTAAAAAAAGTCCCGCTTAGCCAGCCTTTCTTTATAACTCAAACTTTCATACCCAGCAACATCCCAGTAAATCTCTACTGAACCCTGTCCAGCTTAATAATATCCTCCCTATAACTGGGCTACCAGAACTGGACACAGTATTCCAGAAGAGGCGTCACCAATGTCCTGTACGATCTCAATGTGACTTCCCAACTCCTATACACAAAGGACCAAGCAATGAAGGCAAGCGTGCCAAATGCCTTTTCACCACCCTGTCTATATGTGACCCAAACATCAAAGAATTATGTACCTGCACCCCTAGGTCCCTCCGTTCTACAACACTACCCAAGGCCCTACCATTAATTGTATCAGCCCTAACCTTGTTTGTTGTACCAAAATACAATACCTCCCATTTACCCAGATTGAACACCATTTGCCATTTTTCAGCCCATTGATCCATTTGATCAAGATCCCTTTGTAATCTTAGAGAACCTTCTTCACTGTTTACCATGCTGCCAATTTTGGTGTCATCTGCAAACTTAATAACCATGCCTTCTATATTCTCATCCAAATCATTTATATAAATGACAAACATAAGAGGACCCAGAACCGATCCTTGCGGAACACAGCTGGTCACAGGCCATCAGTCCAAAAAGCAACCCTTCACCACCACTCTCTGTCTCCTGCCATTAAGCCAATTATGTATCCAATTAGCAAGCTCACCCTGAATCCCACATGACCTAACTTTACTAATTAGTCTACCATGTGGAATTTCGTCGAAGGCTTTACTAAAATCCAAATAAACAACATTTACTGCTCTGCCATTGTCAATCTTTTTGGAAACTTCCTCAAAAAACTCAATCAAGTTTGTGAGACATGATTTGCCTTGCACAAAATCATGTTGACTATCCCTAATCAATTTTCGCCTCTCTAAATATCCATAAACCCTATCTTTTATAATTACCTCCAACAATTTACCCGCAACTGAAGTCAGACTCACAGGTCTATAGTTTCCTGGTTTCTCCTTAACAACCCTTTTTAAACAATGGTACAACATTAGCCACCCTTCAGGCATCAGGCACTTCACTCATAGTTATAGATGATACAAATATTTCTTTAAGCGTTTCCACAACAGTTAGATAGAATCATAGAATCATGGAGTTGTACAGCATGGAAACAGACCCTTTAGTCCAACCAGTCCATGCTGACCATGTTCCCAAACTAAAGTAGTCCCTGCACTTGGCCCAAATTCTTCCTAACCTCTTCTATTCATGAACTTATCCAAATGTCTTTTAAACGTTGTGACAGTACCTGCACCTACCATTTTCTCTGGCAGTTCATTCCACACTTGAAACACTCTCTAGGTAAAAAGTTGCTCTTCATGCCCTTATTAAATCTTTCTCCTCTCACCTTAAAAATATGCCCCCTACCCTAGGGAAAAGACCCTTGTTATTCACCTTACCTGTGCCCGTCATGATTTTATAAACCTCAATAAGATCACCCCTCAATCTCCTACCCTCCAGTGAAAAAAGCCCCAGTTTTTCCTATTGTAATATCTCAACCCCACCATTCCCGGCAACATCCTGGCAAATCTTTTCTGAACCCTCTCCAGTTTAATAATATCCTTCCCATAACAGGGTGACCAGGACTGCACACAATATTCCAGAAGAGGCCTCACCAACGTCCTGCACAACTTCAACATGAAATCTCAACACTTTTTGGACATTTCATTTTGATTTCATGAGCTACACTAAAAGTCAACAACAGTGTAAATTTCAAAGAATGATCAGCACAAAACCGAAGGAATACCAGAATCAGTAAGATCTGTTTTCTGAATTTAAGCGATTATTTGCATTTGCTTTGTAATAGGAGAAACAGGCACATGGGAACACCATCACCTCCATGTTGCCCTCTGAGTCACAAACCATCCCTGACATGAAAATAAACTGTAATTCCTTACATCAAGTTCATGGAACTCCCACCTATTAGGATCATTGTAGCATCTTTACCAATGAGACTACAGTCATTTAGAAAGAGAATCCCCACCAACTTCTCATGGGCAACTAAGGAAGGGCATAATTGCAAACAACAATCACGTGCTAGTAATGGATATTAAAAAAAAGCTATTGTAGTACAAAAGGCTAATGGATGTGAGAACATTTTACGGGTAGCTACATGTAAGCCTAGAAGTAAGTATTGGCAGAATGTGCTAATAAAAATACTTTCTAAGCACATTTTCAGGAAGGCTGACATAACAGAAATGAATTAAAACATTTAAATGCCACTGAGGTACACAACAGCAAGGCAAAAAGTGTTTGAGTGCCAGTTTCTAATTACTAATGGTAATATATTCACAGTTGTAAACATTTATGACTTTTATCCAAGGTCTAATGGCTGAAGGGGCTGGCAACACTGCCTCATTGATGAGTTAGGGGAAGCTGAGTGTAATGTTATGCTGGTAAAGTAAATGTATTATCTAAATGTTAAAAATAAATTTTAAAAATGGAAGAAATGCAGGTGCTGGAAATCAGAAACAAAAATAAAAGCAGAAATTGCTGGGAAAACTCAGTAGGTCTGGCAGGATCTGTGGAGAGAAAGCAGAGTTAATGTTTTGGATGCAGTGACCCTTCTTCACAACCCTTCTGTTTAAAAAAAAAATTACCCTTGTTGATGAATTTGACACAGTACATGATCAGTACTCTCGTCACCAGTTGTGTGCAAAAGTTAGGAAATGATGGGAATCTTGCTCTAAAAATAACATCCCAATAATAGCCAGTGACTGATAAATTGCATTTGCTTATATTGTAGCTGTTGTAATATCCACTTAGAATCCCTACAGTACAGAAGAAGGCTGTTCAACCCTTTAAGCCTGCGCTGACCCTCTGAAGAACATCCCACCCTGACCCAGCCCTCTATCCTATCCCTGGACTCCATGGGGCAATATACCGTGGTCAATCCATCTAACCTGGACACCATGGGGCAATTTAACATGACCAATCCACCTAACCTGCAGGACTTTGGGAGGAAACTGGACCACCCAGCAGAAACCGGACCACCCAGACACGGAGAATGTGGAACCTCCAGACAGAATCAGCCAAGGTTGGAATTGAACCTGGGTCTCTGGAGCTGTGAAGCAGCAGTGCTAACCACTGAGCTACTGTGCTGCCCTGCAGTGGTACCAAGTTTCTTAGCATCAAGCTACAAAAAATCTAAGAAATCATTTTAATACTGATAACGTGACAGCCCTTCACAGCTTTCTTAGATAAGTCAGAGTTGCATGTATTGTAGAGAACTAATAGTATAAACAATTAAGTGTGGCACTGAGTGGCCTTGTTTCCCATCCTGATCTTATTAACGTAGGTTATACCCTGATGAGTGATTCCCACTGCTGAGCAGTTTTCCCAAATCTGAACCCACCAAAAAAGCAAATGCACAGCATTCACTTGTGGTTATTTTCCTGGGGTCTTTGGCCAACTTTCTGTGGCCATTTGCAACTGCTTTCTTTCAAGATGTATGTATTTTTGAGTTCTTCTGAATGTGTTTTAAGTTTCTCATGTGCAGGTCTTTTGAACTGCTGCCTGATCAAGACCAGAAGTCTGTAAATTGCAACTTTATCTTTTAATCTTGCAAGGCTTCATATTGCAGGGTTTCAGCTGAATATAAAAGATTTAGTGGCACCATCTTGAACTCCAGGGGAGTTCTCCCTCATGTTTGGACCAATATTTATCCATCAGCTAATGCTACTGAAAGAGTAGATTTGGCCATATCAAACCACTGTTTGTGCAGTTTTGCACATTCAGTGATGCATTTCCGACAGTACTCCAGTGACCACATCTCCGAAATACTTCACTGACGGTAATGAGATTTGGAATGTCTTGGGGTTGCGAAAGGCACCATAGAAACACAAATTATTTTTGTTTCATTGTCAATTCATATATATGGTCAATTTAAACAGTGTGTTCATATTTTTAAACTCAGCTCTTGTTTTCATTACTTTTAAGTAAAGTATGGTTTCACACAATGTAGCACTGTTAGGAAGGATGGTTCCTGGCTCAATAATGACAAGGTATGTTACCATTTCGGGTTCATTGCCTGATGATGCATTATCCTGAGTAGCTTTCTTGGCAGTTTTTCTCAATGGTGATTTTCCAATGCCTACCACCCACAAGGGCAGGGCCTTCTATCTCAGCCAAAACAGGAATCATAGAGCCATAGAGAGTCATAGAGTCATACAGCATAGAAACAGGACCTTCAGTTAACCTTGTCTATGCTGACCAAGAAACACTAAACTACTTTAATTCCACCCCCCCAACCACAGAGGCTCAATGGTTAGCACTGCTGCCTCACAGCGCCAGGGACCCAGGTTTGATTCCACCCTCTGGCGACAGTCTGTGTGGAGTTTGCACATTCTCCCTGTGTCTGTGTGGGTTTTCTCCCACAGTCCAAAGATGTGGAGGTTAGGTGGCCAAGCTAAAATACCCATAGTGTCCAAGGATGTGCAGGCTAGGTGGATTAGCTATGGGATTACAGGGTAACAGGGATAGGGTGGATCTGGGGGAAGGTCTTCAGAGGGCCAGTGTGAACTTGATTGGCTGAATGGTCTGCTTCCATGCTGTAGAGATTCTATTTACTTGCATAGTCATAGTAATTGAACCCACTCTATTTGACCATCCAGCCAACTGTTATATCCAGTCCCCCAAGTTCATCCTACACATGGCCAGAGTTGTGTTTCACTTTTCTTCAGGGTGCTTGAAGGCCTGCTGACACACTTTACAAGCGCAACTGCTTCTAACAGAAGTTAAAAATAAAAGTACCTGGCAGCTGTAATGAAGGTCAGTGCGGTTGTTTAATATGGAAAGGGAATGACTGAAGAAAAGATGTGGCACGGGTTAAATATAGGCACAAGATGAAAGCCTATCAGCTGCTGGGGGACCCTAAGTCACTGTGGATCCTAAAGTCCAACTATTCACACTAGCAGTAATGAAGTTGAATAAAGAATAAAGTGCTTTCTTGGTTAATGACCAACTCCATTTGTTTTGCTCGTACTGTTATATCATGTTCTCCAGCCATTAATCAAAAGATAGCCTTTCTCCTTAACAAGTGAAATATGCCTTTTGCAAATAGCCAAGGCAATTTATGTACAATAAGAAGTCAGTGTGACCATTTATTTTTGAAGAATTCATAATTGGAAACCGGACAGTTCATTAATAGATTGTCCCTTTAGCAGTCTGAATCCCAGCCTGGAATGAATTGCTCAGTTTCCAAAATGAATGTGTTCTTGCTACAAAGAGGCCCATTGACCCTCTGGGAAGGGGCTCCCAGTAGATTTCTTTTGTTTGGAAAGGCATTTGAAAAAAAAACATTGCATTGGGAATCGAAATCTGGAATGAGTGACTTTGTTTTTTGCGGAGAGACCGAGAAATGTTGGAATTGTTCACCTTCGAACCCTTGGGTTAAAGGGTGATTTAGTAGAGATGTTTCACTGCTTCCACTGACAGACAGGCCAGTAAACAGATGGCTCAGATTTAATATAATTTTCACACCCTATGGGGAAAGATCAAAGGAATTGTCACTGTTTGCTGTCCCACAATTTGAGGATGATGCCTCCCCGGTGTCAAACATTTCTGCCATGGGTCTCCATGTGACTGAACAGGCCAATTCCCAATTAACAGATCTTTGAGCTCATTGGGAAAAATGTCCCACAAGGTTGTGGGATCTGGAGAGCAGGATTTGCTACCTTTTCTTCCTTCGCTACCAGTCATTAAGAAGTTAAGGCTCAAAGCATGATGCAGTTTGAGAGCTATGTGGCAGTCATTTTGAATAATCAATAGCAAGCTCCTCGCAGTCATCAATGTCAATGCTGTCACACTAGAATGCTGGTCACCTGAGAGCTGATAAAGCGAGACCTCGCAGGAAACATTCTTTTAGGCCATAAGATGTAGGAGCAGAAGTAGATTTGGGGTCCAGGGTGTACTAGCTAGATAGATATAGAACTGGCTGGGCAACAGGAGACAGAGAGTTGTAGTGGAAGGTAGTTTCTCAAAATAGAGAACTGTGACCAGTGGTGTTCCACAGGGATCCGTGTTGGGACCACTGTTGTTTGTGATATACATAAATGATCTGGAGGAAGGTATAGATGGTCTGATTAGCAAGTTTGCAGATGACACTAAGATTGGTGAAGTAGCAGATAGTGAAGGGGACTGTCGGAGAATGCAGCAAAATATAGTTAGATTGGAGAGTTGGGCGGAGAAATGGCAGATGGAGTTCAATCCAGGCAAATGCGAGGTGATGCATTTTGGAAGATCCAATTCAAGAGCGAACTATACGGTAAATGGAAAAGCCCTGGGGAAAATTGATGCACAGAGAGATCTGGATGTTCAGGTCCGTTGTACCCTGAAGGTGGCAACGCAGGTGGATATAGTGGTCAAGAAGGCATACGGCATGCTTTCATTCATCGGACGGGATATTGAGTACAAGAATTGGCAGGCCATGTTATAGTTGTATAGGACTTTGGTTCGACCACATTTGGAATACTGCATACAGTTCTGGTCGCCACATTACGAAAAGGATGTGGATGCTTTGGAGAGGGTGCAGAGGAGGTTCACCAGGATGTTGCCTGGTATAGAGGGTGCTAGCCATGAAGAGAGGTTCAGTAGATTAGGATTATTTACATTAGAAAGACAGAGGTTGAGTGGGGACCTGATTGAGGTCTACAAAACCATGAGCGGTATAGACAGGGTGGATAGCAAGAAGCTTTTTCCCAGAGTGGGGGACTCAATTACTAGGGGTCACGATTTCAAGGTGAGAGGGGAAAAGTTTAAAGGAGATATGAGTGGAAAGTTCTTTACACAGAGGGTGGTGGGTGCCTGGAACGCGTTGCCAGCGGAGGTGGTAGAGGTGGGCACAATAGCGTCATTTAAGATATATCTAGACAGATACATGAATGGGCAGGGAGCAGAGGGATACAGATCCTTGGAAAATAGGCGACAGGTTTAGATAGAGGATCTGGATTGGCGCAGGCTTGGTGGGCTGAAGGGCCTGTTCCTGTGCTGTAATTTTCTTTGTTCTTTGTTCTAGGTCATTCAACTCATTGAGTCTGGTCCACCATTCAATTAGATCATAACTGATTTGATAATCCTCTACTCCACTCTTTCCCACTTAACACTTGATTCCCTTATTGATTAAAAGTCCACACATACTATTCAGTATATCGTAGTTAATTTTGCAGGAGTTCTGCCTGAGTGTTCATGGCGCTGGCTTTAAGAAAGGCACTTGTTATTTGACAGTTTTCTGATTGAATATGAAGGATGAAACAGTGGCATTGCTGATGGAATCTGTCTAGCTCTCTTTTATGATCTTTTATTTGATATATAGAAGTCTCATTGCATGACTGGAATGTGGCCATGGCAACTACCAATGACAACAGGGCAGCATGGTGTCTTAGTGGTTAGCACTTCTTCCCGACAGTGCCAGGGACCTAGGTTCGAGTCCAGCCTTAAGTGACCACCTGTGTGGAGTTTGCACATTCTCCCTGTGTCTGTATGGGTTTCCTCTGGGTGCTCCAGTTTCCTCCCTCAGTCCAAAGATATGCAGGTTAGGTGGATTGGCCATGCTAAATTAGTGTCTAGGGATGTGAGGTTGGGTGGATTAGCCATGGGAATTGCAAGGTTACAGGGATAGGGCAGGGGGTTGGGATGCTCTTCGGAGAGTCAGTGTGGATTTGATGGGCTGAATGGCTTGCTTCCACATTGTAGGCATTCTATGATTGATTCTATACATTAGAGCTTTTGTTAACTTCAGGAGGTCTTTGTTGTCAAACACTCACTGCTGTAGTTTGTTGAAAACTGAGCTGGTGCAGTTCGATCTCCTTGTCAATAGTGGCCTATTGTGAATTGTATCAGCCAAGAGAATTGGACAAATTGGATAGTCCTTTCAAAGAGACAACATAAATATGATGAGCCAAATAGCCTCCTTTTGCGCTATGAATTCTGTGATAATCATTTGTTGTTCAGAATTCAGGGTAGAATGCACAATGTCGTTGCAAAGGTCTTGCAAAGTCTGTTTCTGCACTTGCCAGCAATGTATTGAGATGATGTAAATTGCATTGAAGAGCATCACATGCTTATTACAATGTTTCTTACACATTATGTCATGGAAATAACCATGGGCCTGGACTAAACTCGCTCCCCAGATACCAATGCAGTTTGGGAGGCAGCGTGCACATTGCTGGATGAATTAATCCTTTTTGTGAACATTTTCTGGGCACTAAACTTGTTCAAGAAAGGATCGATTTCAGGCATCAAAGTCCCAAGCCCAATCTGCGTCTGTGTTTAATGTGTTGCCATATTGGCTTGGAAGCATGTCAATTTTGAACCGACCTTGTAACAGCTGTTCAAAGTGCATGCACGCCTTCAGTTGTAATATGGCTTTCAGGCTGTAAAATGAGCCTAAAGGGATGCAGGCCCTCTCTCCAGCAGGCAGTTAAAGCATTGTAACAGAAGCTTTAATTTGCACATGATATGTACAGCAGTCCCATTCCATTGCATCTAAAATCTGAACTGAAATATTCAACCACAGACGACCGTTGGCCAATATTACAGCCAAGTAACTAAACTAGAAGAGCTACGATTGGAAACATTCCCAAGAACCTTCTCAACTATCGATTACAAAATCAGATGCCTCCTCATACATGCTTACTTTGACGTTTTTTGAGTCAGAAGCATTTGGGGTCAGGTCCCACTTCACAAATTCGACAACATAATCTTGTCAGTGCTGATGGTTGTCCTTGAAATAAAACACTGAACCAAGACCCCATTTTCTTGTCATGAGAGCATAAAGGTCCTGCTACACTATTTGAAGTAGACAAGGAGGATTATCCCAATGCCCTGACTAACACATTTCCCTCAACCCAACATCACTTAAACGAATTGAGGTACTTAACTGCATTGCTGTTTGTGGAATCTTGCCGTGTTTAAGCAGACCCGCAATTTCTACATTGCTGCAGCTTACAACAATTTTTACCAAATTAGCAATGAGAAAAGAAGTAAATTGTGCAAAAGTATAGTTGTAAATAAAATTTTATGGGATACAGTGAGAGTGAAAAGACTTCTCTTTACAGTTGCTACAGTTATTAATAAGTTCAGGATACAGGAATAATACAAATGTCTTGCTATCTGAAAACTTATTAATTCAACAGGTGATTGGTATGAATAAGCACAGAGTTATTTGCACAAAACATAAACGTCATGTTCGGTTTTGTTTATGTGTAATTTAGTTTGACACACTGTACTTAAAACTCAGATAATTAGCTGAGACAATGATGCGTAACTTGTAACATGTATAGACCTGCAATAAAGAATTTTTGTTATTGCTGGAATGTGTAATCTGTTAGTCATTCCTTCAATTAATCATTTTTCGCTTTCAAACAACAGTAAAGAAAACAAATTACATGAACGTCTAACAATTTTTGAGTCTACCTGGTGTGCAGGATCTGCAATTAACTTTTTCATTGCCAATTGTTTCATTGTTGTTTTAAGAAATAATTACTTGTTAGGTCCACAAGGATGATAACAGAATTGGGAGTTTGTAACAATCAGATAAGACTGAAGGATGCAATTCATTTATGTGGTAAATGGAAGCTTAAGGACAGGTCTAACTGACAACTTTAAAACAGACATCGAGAGGATTTGTAGAAGAGCCCAAAACTGAGAACGCAAAGTTAACATCAATAATTGCAATATCTTTCTGGTTCCCAGCCCATAAATGGGGACAGTTAACGGCAGGAAGGATGCACAGCTGTAATACCATCCAAGAAATCCAAATAGTGATTGTTGACATAATTTACAACATCATCAACATAGCAGAGGATATGGGCCCTGACAAAACATTTCCGTCAACTGAAGATTTGTACTCTAAACCTGGCCACTCCTTTATCCGAGACAACAAGGTGCAGGGCTGGATGAACACAGCAGGCCAAGCAGCATCATAGGAGCAGAGAGGCTGACGTTTCGGGCCTAGACCCTTCATCAGAAAAGGGGGAGGGGAAGGGGGTTTTGAAATAAATAGGGAGAGAGTGG
>NC_063333.1:130953600-130970219 GCF_021869965.1 Rhincodon typus
AAAAGGGGGAGGGGAAGGGGGTTTTGAAATAAATAGGGAGAGAGTGGCCCCGCCTCTTCAACCTGTTTGTTTCCTCTCCACCTATCCTCTCCTCTATCCCTCTTCTATCCGCCTCCCACTCTCTCCCTATTTATTTCAAAACCCCCTTCCCCTCCCCCTTTTCTGATGAAGGGTCTAGGCCCGAAACGTCAGCCTCTCTGCTCCTATGATGCTGCTTGGCCTGCTGTGTTCATCCAGCCCTGCACCTTGTTGTCTCGGATTCTCCAGCATCTGCAGTTCCTACTATCTCTGATTCGATTTTAACTCCTTTATCCAAGCTGTTCCACTACAGTTACAACACTGGCATTTACCTGGCAAATTGGAAAATTGCCCAGATATGTCCAGTACAAAATGGGAAGGGGTGAGAGTCAGTGAGCTCAGTTGGATGGTGGGTGGTTTGCAGAGTGACACCAACAGTGCAAGTTAAATTCCCACACCAGCTGAGCTCACCATGTAGGTGCTGCCTTCTCAATCTCACCCAGTGAAAATCAACGGGAAGCATTTAAAAACCAGCAGAGGGTATCAAAAAAAGCAATAACGAGGGGGGAGAGAAGATGAAATATGAGGGTAAGCTAGCTAGTAATATAAAAGAAGACTGCAGGAAATTTTTAGATCTATAAAAGGAAAGAGATGGGCAAGAGTGGACATTGGACCACTGAAAAATGAGGCTGGAGAAGTAGTAATGGGGGACAAAGAAATGTGGAGGAACTGAATAGGTACTTTGCATCAGTTTTCATGGTGGAAGACACCAGCAGTACACCAGAACTTCAAGAGAGTCAGGGGCAGAGGTTAGTGTAGTGACCATCACTGAAGAGATGATGCTGTGGAAGCTGAAAAGTCTGAAGGTGGATAAGTCAACCACCAAATGGACTGCACCCCAGGGTTCTGAAGGGATTAGCTGAGGAGATTGTGGAGGCATTGGTAGTGATCTTTCAGGAATCACTGGAGCCAGAGAATGTCCCAGAGGACTGGAAAATGACTAATGTAACACCCCTATTTATGAAGGGAGGGAGGCAGAAGATAGGAAATTACCCTGACCTCAGTTGTTTGTAACATTTTAGAGACCATTATTAAGGATGAGATTGTGGAAGACTGGTCAGCATGGCTTCGTCAAGGAGAGGTCATGCCTGACAAATCTGTTAGAATTGTTTGAGGAGGTAATGAGCACATTAGATGAAGGAGAGCCAGTGGACATGGTCTATTTGGATTTCCAGAAGGCCTTTGATGATGTGCTGCACGGGAGGCTGCTAAATAAGATAAAAGCCCATGGTGTTAGGGGCAAGGTACTAGCATAGATAGAGGATTGTTTGACTGGCAGAAGGCAGAATGTGGGGATAAAGGGGCTTTTTCAAGATGGCAGCCAGTGACCAGTGGAATTCTGTAGGGGTCAGTGTTGGGACCACACGATTCATGCTATACATTAATGATCTGGTTAAAAGAACAGAGGGCAATGTTGCAAACTTTGCAGGTGACTCAAAGATAGGGGAAGGGAAGGTAGTAGTAAGGAGACAGGGAGGCTAAGAAGGAGTTGGACAGGCTAGGAGAGTGGGCAAAGAAGTGGCATTTGGAATACAGAGTCGTAAACTGGGAAGTAATGCACTTTGGAAGGAAGAATAGATGCATTGATGATTTTCTAAATGGGGAAAGATTTTATAAATCTGAAGCACAATTAAACTTGAGTCCTAGTTTAGGATCCCCTTAAGATCCAGTTGACAGTTAGGAGGGAAAATGCAATGTTAGCATTCATTTCAAGAGAGCTAGAATACAAGATCAGGGATGTACTGCTGGGAATGTATAAGGCTCTGGTCAGATCAAATTTGGAATATTGTGAGCAGTTTTGGACCACATATCTAAGGATGTATGTGCTAGCCTTGAGGTCCTGAAAAGGTTTGCAAGAATGATCCTGGGGATGAAGGACATGTCATATGAGGAGCAGTTGAGGACTCTGGGTCTGTACTTACAGTACTTAGAATTTAGAAGGATGAGAGAGGATCTGATTGAAACTTAGAGAATACTGGGAGGCCTGGATAGAGTTGATGTGGAGAAGATGTTTCTACTAATAGGTGAGACTAGGACCCAATGGCATAGCCTCAGAGTAAACGGATGACCCTTTAGAGCTGAGATAGGAGAAATTTCTTCAGCTAGATGGTGGTGAATCTGTGGAACATATTGTCACAGAGGGCTGTGGAGGCCAAGTGTATTTAAGGCAGAGAAAAATGGGTTCTTGATTAATAAGAAGATCAAAGGTTACAGGGAGAAGGCAGAAGAATGGGGTTGAGAAACATATCAGATCTGATTGAATGGAGGAGCAGACTTGATGGGCTTAATGGCATAATTATGCTCCAATATCTGTGGTTTTATGGTCAACCAGCCCCACTCAGATAATTACCTCATTACAGCTTTGGTCCAAAATGGAGAAAAAAGCTGAACTCAAGAAGGAATGTGAGAGTGACAGCCCTTGACATAACAACAACAGTTGACTGGACATAGCTTTAAGGGCCCCAGCAAAACTCGAGTCAACTGGAGTCAGGGGGAAAAACCTTCTGACAGTTGTGGTCATACCTGGCACAAAGGAAGAAAGTTGTGGCTGTTAGATGTCAATCATCTGAGCTCCAGGACATCTCTACAGGTTAGGGTAGTGTCCTAAACCTAAGCACCTTCAGTTGCTTTATCAATGACCTTCCCTCTATCTTTTTTCAAATATTTATTTGTGGGATGTGGACATCGCTGGCTGGCCAGCATTTCTTGCCCATCCCTAGTTGCCCTTGAGAAGGTGGTGGTGAGCTGCCTTCTTGAACCGTTGCTGTCCATCAGCTGTAAGTTGACCCACAATGCCCCCTTAGGGAGGGAATTCCAGGATTTTGACCCAGCGACAGTGAAGGAACGACGATATATTTCCAAGTCAGGATGGTGAGTAACTTGGAAAGGAACTTGGAGGTGGTAGTGTTCCTATATGTCTGCTGCCCTTGTCCTTCTAGATGGAAATGGTCGTGGATTTGGAAGGTGCCCTCTGAGGATCTTTGGTGAATGTCTGCAGTGCATCTTGTAGATAGTAAACATTGCTGCTACTGAGCATCGGTGGTGGAGGGAGTGGATGCTTGTGAATGTGGTGCCAATCAAGCGGGCTGCTTCGTCCTGGATGGTGTCAAGCTTCTTGAGTGTTGTTGGGACTGCACTTATCAGCCAAGTGGGAAGCATTCCATCACACTCCTGACTTGTGCCTTGTAGATGGTGGACAGACTTTGGAGAGTCAGGAGGTGAGTTACTCGCTGCAGTATTCTTAGCTTCTGGCCTGCTCTTGTAGCCACTGTGTTTATGTTATGAATCAGTTGAGTTTCTGGTCTATGATATCCCCAGGATGTTGATAGTGGGGGATTCAGTGATGGTAACATCATTGAATGTCAAGGGGTGGTAGTTAGATTGTCTCTTATTGGTGATGGTCACAGCCTGGCATTTGCGTGGCACGAATGTCACTTGCTACATGTCAGCCCAAGCACGGAACTTGTCTAGCTCTTGTTGCATTTAAACACAGACAGCTTCAGTGTCTGAGGAACCCCCGTGAATGGTGCTGAACATTGAGCAATCATCAGCAAACATCCCCACTTCTGACCTTATGATGGATGGAAGGTCATTGATGAAGCAGCTGAAGATGGTTTGGCCCAGGACACTACCCTGAGGAACTCCTGCAGAGATGTCCTGGAGCTGAGATGATTGACCTCCAACAACCACGGCCATCTCCCTGTGTGTCAGGTATGACTCCAACCACTGGAGAGTTTGCCCCCGATACCCATTGATTCAAGTTTTGCTAGAGCTCCTTGTTGCCACACTTGGTTGAATGCAGCCTTGATATCAAGGGCTGTCACACTCACCTCACCTCTTCAGCTCTTTTATCCATATTTGAACCATGGCTGTAATGAGGTCAGGAGCTGAGTGGCCCTGACAGAACCCAAACTGGGTGTCGCTGAGCAGGTTATTGCTGAGCAGGTGCTGCTTGATAGTACCATTGATGACACCTTCTATCTGATGATCGAGAGTAAACTGATGGGGTAGTAATTGGCCAGGTTGGATTCATAACGGATGGTGATCACTTGAAGTGGTGATGTTTCTGATGATTGCACAATGTTCACCACTGTTCGCAACTCCTCAGATACTGAAACAGTTTGAGTCCAAATGAACAAAACTTAGACAACGTTCAGGCTGGCTGATAAGTGTCAGGTAACATTTGTATCATGTAAGTGCCAGGCGATAATCATATCAAATAAGAGAGAATCCAACCATCACTCCTTGACATTCAAAGGCATTATCTTCACTGAATCAATCCTAATCAATATCCTTTGGATTCCATTGATCAAAAACTGAACTGGACCTCTCATGTAAATACTATAGCTATAAGAGCAATATAAATTTGCTTGGAATATTAGGGTTAAAGGCTAACAAACCACCAGCGCTTGTTCATCTACATCTAAGAGTACATAAGGATATGGCCCTGGAAATGGTGGATGCATTCATAATCATCATCCAGACTTCTTTGGACTCTGGAGCAGTTCTTACAGATTGGAGGATGGCAAATGTAACCCCACTATTTAGAAAGGGGCGGCAAGAAAAATAGAATTACAGACCATTTAGCCATCAACAGTAATGGGGAAATGCTAGAATCTATTATAAATAATGTGATAACTGAACATTTAAAAGCATTTACAGGTTGGGCAAAGCCAGCGTGGGTTTACAAAAGGCAAATGATGTTTAAAAAATTTCATGGAGTTTTTTGAGGCTGTAACTCATGGAATTGATAAGGGAGAATGAAGAAACATGTTGTATTTAGATTTTTAGAAGGCTTTTGATAAAGACCCTATAAGTGATTAATGGCAAAAATAAAGAATGCAAGATAGAGGATTGAGAATTGGTTGACAGACAGGAAACAGAGAGTGTACATAAATGTGATTTTTTCTTTGTACCACAAGGAATAGTATTATAATATATGAGAGAAATCAACATTTCCAAGTTTACTGATGACACAAAATGGGACCTAATTGTGAGAAGGATACAAGGAGACTTCAAGACGATTTAGTTGAGTATTCAGTATAATGTGGCTAAATGTGAAATTATATAATTCTGCGTGAAGAACAGAAAGGTAGAGTATTATTAAAGGGACACTTTGTCAATGTATAAAGGGATCTGAATACCCTTTCACACCAGTCAATGAAAGTAAAGAGGCAGGTGTAGAAATCAAACAGAAAGGCAAATGAAGTATTGGCTTACATTGCAAGAGGATTTGAGTTCAGATGTATTAATGTCTTACTGCAGACTTCACCTCAAGTACTGTGTGCAGTTGTAGACTCCCTACATAGGAAAGGAAATACTTGCGATTGGGCAAGTACAGTGGAGGTTCACTAGACTGACATTGGCCATGGTAGAACGGTTCTGTGGTAGGACTGGCCTGTATTCACTAAAATTTTGTAAGATCTGATTGAAATGGGCAAAGAACTGGGCTGGACAGACTAGATGCAGGGAGGATGATTCCCTGGTTGGGGAGTCTAGAACCAAGGTCTCAGGATATAGGGTAGACCATTTAGGACAGAGATGAGGAAAGATTTCTTTGCTCAAAGTGTAATGAACCTATGAAATTCTTTACCACAGAAGGCTGGGGAGGCCAGGTAATTTAGTATATTCAAGAAAGAGAGAGATAATGTTTTAGATCTTATTGGCATCAATGGGTATGTGTAGAAAGCCGGAATATGGCATCGAGATAGAGGATCAGCCACGGTCATATTGAATTGCAGAGCAGGCTCAAAGGATCAAATGGCCTACTCCGGCTCCTAGTTTCTAAACTTCAACAAGTGGAGGCGACGGCCTAGTGGTATCATCACTGGGCTGTTAATTCAGGAGACCCAGGTAATGTTCTGGGGACCCAGGTACAAATCCTGCCGTGGCAGATGGTGGAATTTGAATTCAATTAAAATCTGGCATTGAGAGTCCAATGATGACCATGAATCCATTGTAGACTATCAGGAAAAATCCATCCGGTTCACTAATGTCCTTTAGGGAAGGAAACTGCCATCCTTATCTGGTCTGGCCCAATATGCGACTCCAGACCCACAGCAATGTGGTTGACTCTTAACTGCCCTCTGGGCAATCAGGGATGGGCAATAAATGGTGTTCCAGCTACTGATGCCTACATCCCATGAATGAATGTAAGAAAAGTCAGAGGCTGAGACTAACTCACCTCCTGTCTCCTCACACATTCTCCACTTGCCTGGATGAGGGCAACTCAACGCGCTAAAAGCTTAACACTGTCCAGGACAAAACTGCCCACTGGCACCACAACTACAACTACAAGCACCTTCTAAACTCTTGACCTCTACTACAGAGAAACACAAAGGGAGCTGATACATGGGATAACCACTACCTGCAATTTCCTATCCAAGCTGCACACCATTCGAACCTGGACATATATTCCTGTTCCTTCGGTGTCACTGGGTCAAAATCCTGGAACTCCCTCCCTAACAGCACTATGGGTGTATCTACACCAAATGGACTTCGGTGGTACAAGAACATAACTCACTACCAACTTCTCAAGAGCAATGTGGGTGCTGGATGAGTCAGCAAAAGCCACAATAGTGAATTAAAAAAGCATCAATGTGATCAATCAGCCTTGCACTAATTTCATGTAACATGGAAAAAGATGAAGGAAGTAGAAGAGCAAGTAAACAATACCAAATACAGTAAATAATGAGAAAACTCTTTACCGAGAGAATGGGCAGAATGTAGGAGATTGGACCATATGAAGGTTATGACAGTAAAACAGATGCATTTATGGGAAGCTAAATGAGAGAGAAAGGAATAGAAGGATATCTTGATTGCGTGTGATGATATTTTCTGGGCAGAGAAATCTTGAATGCAGTATAAACATCGACATAGACTAATTGGCCTAAATGACCTATTTTATATATATTGTAATCTTACTGTAACTTTATTTTTCAGACAACGTCAATTGCAGATTTGGAGTCAGAAAACTGTGGAATCAAATCAGACTCCTGAGACCTGAGTACAATGTTAAGGCTGACATACCAAGTGCAGTACTGAGAGAGCACTGCGCTGTCGATATTGTTGGCCTTTGGATGAAATATTCAACTGCCTGCTTCCTCAGGTGAAGGTAACAGATTCAAAGAAGAGCAGCAAGTTGAGTGGGGACCTGGCCAATGTTTGTTCTGCAACCAGTATCTGGCCCTTATCACATTGCTGTGTGCAAATATCTATGTTACAACAGTAATTACACCTCAAGAGTGCTTTACATTGACCATAAAACATCTTGAAATGTTCTGAGATCACAAAAGGTGCTAAATAAATGCAAGTCTTTTTTTCCTACAACTAGGCAGTTGGCATCCAAGCTCTCTAACTGGCACAGCTCAATGAAGGATTCATCGCTCATGGGAATTGATTCACATCCAACCAACACTCCAATTCCTCCACCATCTGAAGGTGATTCATTTTGTTGGTCTGGGAAGGGAAAGGACCATTAGTAGACATAATTATCGTGTTGCTCACATTAGCAGAATGATCATGCACAGGTAGGGGGCACATATAAGGAACATTTAGTGCAAATGTGGAAACATTTATTCTGACACCATTTCTCTCCCTCCCCACTGTTTTATGCTGCCTATTTACAGGAGACAGAATGGAAAAATAAAGTGGTTGATGCAACTATTTGGCTGTAAATGAATTCTCATCAAATGCCAATATGTAACTGTTTAAAGACTGGAGTCATGAAGTGAATTAGCCAACAGACCTATCCATGTTTAATGGTAACAACGAAGCATTCAGAATCTGGGCAGGGGTGTGGAGTTGTGGGGATGATGCATGTACCTTGGTAAAGTGTCAAATATAGCTCAATCAGTAAGGGCACTCCAGCACCCAAATCAGAATATTGTGGGAAAATATACTACTCCAGCAAAAATAATGTTGACAGTCCAATGCAATACCAAGGGAGTGCTATCTAATGAGGAGAGATTAAACTAATATCCCATGTGCACTTTCAGGTGAATACAAAAGATCCTCTAGCACCGTTTTGAAGAAGAGTTAGAATGATTCCACCATGTTCCTCACAAAGGTTTATCCCATATGCGGCATCACCAAAGAAAAAGTGATCAAGTCCTCAAGTATTCATGGGAGCTTAAATTGGCAATAGCAGTTTGTACATTGCAACATGAATACATTGTTGGATTGAGAATGAGAGGGTACAGATTTAAATTGATTAGTAAAAGAAGCAAAAGTGATTTGAGGAAAGACTTTTCATCCAATGAGTAGCTGGGATTTGGAATGCAGTGTCTAATAACATAGAAACATAGAAAATAAGGGCAAGAGTAGGCCATTCGGCCCTTTGTGCCTGCTCTTCCTTACATCCAACTCAGTAGCTTGCTCCTGCCTTCACCCCATCCCCTTGGATCCATTTGGCCTAACTCCTCGAAAACACTCAACGTTTTGGCCTCAACAACTTTCTGTGGCAGAGAATTCTACAGGTTCACTACTCTCTGGGTGAAGAAATTTCTCATCTCAGTCCCAAATGGCCAACCCCATATCCTTAGTGTGAGATCCGTGTTCTGGACTATCTTATCATCAGGATCATCCTTTCTGCATCCAACCTGTCTAGCCCTGTTCGAATTTTGTAGGTTTCTATGCGATCTCGCCTCCCTGTTCTAAATTTGGATGGATATAGTCCTAATCTATCAAGTCTTTCTTTATACATCAGACCTGTCAAGCCACAAACTGTCTGATAAACATTCAATGCACTGCTTCCATAGCTAGAATATCCTTCCTCAGATAAGGAGACCAAAACTACACACAATACTCCAGGTTTGTTCTCACCAAGGCCCTGTTCAATCGTAGCAAGACATCCCTGCTCCCGGACTCAAATCCTCTCAATATGAAGGCCAACATACCATTTGCCTTGTTCAACATCTGTTGTATCTGCATGCAATGGTGAATATACACAAGTGTGCTTTGAATAGGCCAAGGCTGGGAATATCAGTCTTCCTTTCAATAACCCAGTTTGGCCATTTCTTTTACAATGGTGGGAGGTTATTATTTCTCCAGAATTGGAGTCCCAAGGAATTGAAGATTATTCTGCTGTGACAAGCCAGAAGAAAAACTATGGAGGTGTCAAATGAAATTGTATGTGTTTTCTTTGTCTTCAATTCCTTTGAATATTATTATTTATTCATTGCAAAAATATTGGTGCTATGAAGGTTGTTGGCAATTTGACTGGATGGAGTCAGTAGAGGTGGGAGGTCACATGATTAAATCTCCAGAAATGTGACCAATGTCAGTGACTCTTTCCCACTTTTTATTGTTTTCAATAAAGAGTTAAAATGTGTGACCAATCTGACAGCATCAGCCCCCTTCTGGGCAAGTTAGATTTAAGTTATTCCTCTGGTATTTGGGTATATGTCATGATTCAATGGGGAAATGCATTAAGCTATCCCTGGTTTTGAGAATGAAAAAATAATGAAGACATCAGTCATGGGGTTCTAGCTGTTGACCATCAGCAAAAGGGGCCTTGCTGGAAAATGCATAGGCCAGAAAAAGTCACATGTACTACCATTAGCGTTGGCACTATGACAGCTGGTGAATATAAAGATGGCAGGTTCAGATATTGATGGCCATGTTTAGAAATGTGCATTGTGTAAACACAACAGAAGTAACAGATTCCAATGTCAGTCAGCATCTAACACTGATTTGGCACATGCCTTGTCTGTTAACATTCTTAAGTACATATGACTGAACATGTATTCAGCGACAAGAGGAAACAGACCCATCATACTTCACCCAACCCCTCTCCAATCAGGTGCTTTTTAATGTGGTAATCATAGAAATTTCCTGTTAGATCACTTTGACTTTTGTTTGCTGCCGAACATTTACTGGAAGCACTGAGAAGTTCACAGGGTTTGATCCATGAGAAGGGAGCGGACCTTTGGAAGTAGCAGAAGAATTTTGACATCAAAACATGTTCCCAATCCTTTGGGTTATAGTTCCTGCTGGGCTGCAGCAGAGCAGGGAGGTGGGCAGAGGTAGCAGAAGGAAAGGTGTTTGTAGAGGGAGGAGAGAACATGGTCGGTGGCCCTGCCAACAGAGAGGTTTCAGCCAGCACTTGGCCTGCCTCCACCTTCAGCCAAGAGCAACACTTGCAGCAGCTAGACTTCACTAACAGAATTGTCGCAGAACTGAGCTCTGTCCTCGAACTGAACACAGCTGCAAGACACGACCAGTACAGTGTGACCAGTGATCGTCAGGGCCAATAGGCCGTCAGTTTCTAAGTCAGCAGATCCTTTCAGACTGAAGCCAATTTGGTTGGCAAGGTTTCTCAGTTCACTATGCATAGCTACATCCAGGAGGGTCACTGAGGCCCACTGTGCAAGGATAGAGGACTTCATTATCTTCTCAGGTCTCCTACCTCAAAGTGAAGCAACCCCCATAAGGTTTCACTCTCTGAATGGGTACTTGGTGTGCAACCAAACACAGACTATCATGTTGGTGAATGCCTGCTATCCTGGCAGCATTCACAATTGTTTCTTCCTTTCAGGTGTCGTAATAGCCTCTGGGTATCAATCACTGAGGCTTGTGTTTGGAGTAGTTCACAGTCACCAATCCTTATTTCCAAGCTGAGTCCGAGGGGTCATCTAACCACCAGTGGTAGAGGATAAACCACCAGAGAGCAGCAAGAAGAAAATGTACCCATCTCACAAGACGTTCATTGCATAACAGCAATTAGCATTCAGCATAACTACATTATCAGCAGGCCAAAGGTGTCTGTCTCCATCAGGACCTTGTACAAGATTGTCTGATTCTTCACCCAAAGACTGAGTTGCATCATCAGACTAGGTGGAGCTAATGCAACTTCAACACTAAATCTTTCTGTAATATTCCTTTGTACAGCAATCTACCATCTTCACCATATTGAACCAGCATACCTGCTTTGTAACCAGAGCTGTTTGCTATAGAGTCATAGAGATGTACAGCATGGAAAAAGATTATTCAGTCCAACTTGTCCGTGCCAACCACATATCCTAAATTAATCTAGTCCTATTTACCAGCATTTGGCCCATACATATCCCTCTAAACCCTTTCTATTCATGTACCCATTCAAATACATTTTAAATGTTGTAATCATACCAGCCTCCACCACTTTCTCTGGCAGCTCATTCCATACACACGCCACCCTCTGCGCACTTGTGGTTAATTACTCTACTTCACCAGCCGACTACATGTGGAGAGCATTCCTACATTCAGAGCCATACTGCTGCTAGAAATTCTGTAGAACAGTGTATCAGACTCTTGAATCAGTAGTTATGCTTTATAGACCGTTCAGTGAGCTCCCTCACCAGAGCATTTCTTGTGATTTCTGATGGTCTGTTGCATCCTTTGAAATCAAGAAATCAACCAGGGGTGCAGCTCTTGCCATCCGGCCCTTAACAATCCTCTTAGAAAGAGGAGGCACCGGGGACATTGTAGATTCTGACGGGTGAAGTGGTCATCAAAATCCATTTTCTCTATATCCCCAACTAACCATTGCTCTACACTTTCCTATCCTTCCATCTCTCTGTTACAGAGCATCACAACATCATCTTAAGCAAAACCCCGAGCTTAAAAAAAACCACAGTTGAAAACGTCAATGCGTATGGCCATTATAAATTTCAGTGTTACATTCAATACTCCACTTGCTTTTTCCTTGAGTGTTTCTCTTGCCCTAATGTTCCTACACAGAGGTAGCCCATGAATGCAGCGTGGCTCATTGAAGGCTGCCGAATTTCAACCAGAATGACTACTTGTACAGAATGCCCTCAAGTATCTCAGCAACCGATAGTCAAATCATGGGTCTTGCTGCAGGCTATTTGTGCCCAGTGAATCACCAGGTGCAGATACATCTCTATACCACGTTTTAAGTGACATGTAGTCCTAGTCCTTACTCAGGTGGCTGCATGTGTTTGATTAAGTGACTTGCTTCTTCCTTCATTCTTAGGCAAAACAGTTTGGCCAGGTGGCAGGTCTTGGATCTATGAAACACAAGGGGAGGAGAAATGGGTGGAAAGACAACGGTACATGGTATACCATCTGTGGCTTGGGTATCACACTAGATTGCTGATAATGCTGGTGAGAATTGAGGTGATGTGTGAGGCTTGAACATACTATCAGCTGGGATAACTTCCGATGACACCATTGGCAGCTCATGACCAATGATATCAAACAAGGTCTAAAGGAATTAAGGGTTATGGTGAGTGGGTGGGTAAGTGGAGCTGAGTCTCAGAAAGATCAGCCATGATCTTATTAAATGGCGGGGCAGGCTCGAGGGGCCGGATGGCCTACTCCTGCTCCTAGTTCTTATGTCCTTATGTCTTTCACAAAAGGATGAAGGCATACAGCTATTCCCAGTGAACAGATTCTTGCTGTTCCTTCCTCTTATGTGCTGCCTTGACATGTAAGAAAGAATGAATGTATTGTAATGTGTCTGGATGATATGCCTGTCATACCTGATAGCTGGAGGTATATAGAAACTAAGAAGCATGTGTGAGGTTAGCAGTTTTAGGAAGTGTGCAAGCATGAGTTGGAGCATATAAATGTTAAATGTGAATTCTAATTGCGAGAGATTGGTGATGGGAGTGTGCATGTGAAGCAATGTGTGAGAATGTTGGTACAGCAGATGGGTTGTGGAGTTGCTCAATGTATTCACTGAATGTATCCACTCGTGTGAGGTCATTGAAGCTTTTACCTTGACTGTGTTCAGGTGCTCAGGTGCTTCAGGTGCTCCTGACATCAACCGCAAAGGCATCTGCCCCCATACTCCTTACAATGTATTGCTGTAGGGGAACCTGGCCCTCAGTTTAAAAAAAAAACCCACCATCTCCTTTCTAGCTCCGCTATTAAGATGTCAAACACCTGTACAGGTAGCTGGAATACTAGAAGCTCCCTCTCTGGCTATTGCTCTAAGTTCTTCCCTCTGGGAAAGACTCGTCCAACCATGCCCAGCACTTGCTGTAACCTTAAGGCATGTCCCTTTTACAAGATGAAGGCTAGCTTTAAAATATTTTCTAATCAACGCTGGTCAGAGATGCTATTACATAAATCTGGAGCAGGTGGAACTTGAACCCAGGCCTCCTGGCGCAAAGATACGGACACTACCACAGCACCACAAGAGCCTAAAGGCTAATTTTACTCAGCGTGAGCTACCTTTAACTATTATTGTCCCTGCATGAACCTGAGTCCTCTGCTGGTTATGCAGTCACTTACCATCCAATGTAGATCTGAGCTCCATGCGACATGATGAGGTAGCATAAAGTCTGGATGCTGCCTGCAACCCTTCCAGCCTGCCTGGGTTACTTGTATATTGTGGTCCTCGCATCCATTAATAGGCCGTAGCCAAATGACAGACCATTCAGCCCCTCAAGTCTGTTCCACCGTTGAGTTAAATCATAACTGCTCTCGATGTGAGTGAGTGCCAGGTGAGGATTGAACTTGGGCAGCAAGGTGGTTCAGTGGTTTGCATTGCTGCCTCTCAGCGCCAGGGACCAGGTTTGATTTCAGCCCTGCATGACTGCCTATTTGGAGTTTGCACATTCTCCTCATGTCCGTATGGGTTTCCTTTGGGTGCTCCGCTTTCCTCCTACAGCCTAAAGGTGTGCAGATTAGGTGGATTGGCCATGGCATATGCAGTTACAGGGATAGGGTAAGGGGTGGATCTGGGTGGGATGCTCTTCAGAGGGTTGGTGTGGACACAATTGGGCTGAATGGCCTGTTTCCACACTGTAGGGATTCTATGGTTCTATGTCTTGATTGTGATGTACTCCATGGTCAAATAGTTAACTAACACTTAAAAAAGACCAACTGAGTATGGATTTGTAACAGTCTTAGAACAGTAACATAAAAGCTGTTCCCTTGAGAGATGAGAGGAAATTTGGGAAGGGATTTTTTAAAAAATCTATTAGTTTAGTAAAATAAGGCCCTATATGCCCTCTCATCACAAACAGATTACCCAGTAATTTACTGTGTTGTACTTTGTGGCATCTTGATATGCGCATGTTGACTGCCACATTTGCTATTTTACAGCAGCAGCTACAGTTCAAAAGCAAATAATTGGCTTTGGAACATCCTGAGGTCACGAAAGACACTAGATAAATGCAAGGTTTTTATTTCTTCGCATATGCTCAGGACATAGGTAATAACATTTGGAAAATTGGATCAAAACTATGTGTTGAGCTGTTCAATTGTGTGGTCCCTGCAGATGATAGGAAGTGGTTTTACGCCAGTCATTTCCTACATTGTGAGCTCTCACACCCAACCACCCACTGTGAAGAGGCATCAAATGACATCCAATAGCTTCCCAAACATAAGGAGGAAAAGCTGGAAGCAGAAGCTTCATGTGGGCAGTGGGCTCCTCTCCTCCTGTGAGTTGGTTTTAACCTTAATTAAAATCTGGATGGGAGACAACTGTTATAAACAGGCACAGTACATAAAAACAGAAGAGTATAGGACTCGGGAGCTAGAGTAAGCAATTTGGCTTTTCAGGCCTGCACTGCCATTAATTTAGAACATGGCTGATTGGGTTGTGGTCTTAACTCCAATTTCCTGTCTGCCTCCAAAGCCCTTGATTTCCTCATTTATCAAAAATCCACCTAAATCTGCTTTGAATAAATTCAATGATCCAACCTCCACTACTTGCTGGTGAGGGGAATTCCACAGATTAACAACCCTCTGAGAGAAATAACCTGTCCCCACCTCTGTCTTAAAAAAAAAGGATTCTTATCTCTGAATGATGTCCTTTAATTCTAGTCTCCACCACAAGTGGAAACATCTTCTCTCTCCTTGCAGAAAAGTAACTAAGAATTGGAAAATAGCTAGGCATTCTCACTCACTATTTGCCTACAAGCTACTGTCTCTAACCAGTAAGTCTTAGGCTGAATGGTGAGTATTCCAGCTGCACTGTGATTTCAGTAAAGAACTGCAGACTTGGACAAAGAAGCTCAGAGATCAGAAGAATTCGGGAGAAGCAAATAGACCCCCCATTGAATCCTGCGGACTTGTGATATTGTGTTGTGTTCCCCAATATCTTTTTTTTAACCCACACACATCTTTCTTATTGTTTACTTGTGCACAATGCATGTGGTTGTAGGGGTTTAAGAAGGGTTAGAGTTAGCGTGTTATAAGTTGATAATTCATATTTTCTTTACCCGTGGTTGAAACTGATCCGTTTGTAATAATTAGTACAACAAACATTTAATTAATCAGCACTTTTAGGGCCAGAAATGTGTCGGTTGGTCAAATATTCTGGATAGACAAGAGGTATGCTTAATTGCAGTAAAACCTAATCAAGTGAAACTTTGAGACACCAAAGTCCTTCAAAAAATTTATGTAAAACTCACAGTAAGTAACAGAAATGTAACACAGGGAGTATACGCATCACTGTTATACTTTACTTACAGCATAAATACTTGGACATCATGGTAGATTGCGATTTTTGAGGAATATAATTTTTTGCCGGTTTATCGAAGTGTCAGTTGATAAGGAACCAGTTAAAATAAAGCTTGCTGTAGTTCCTTGCTGAGCGCAGAAAACTGGTCAGTGTTTTGTGTTAACCTGAGTTCATCAGCCAGGAAAATTGGAGACATTGAGTAATTTGATTAAATCTTTAACTTCTGTGACAATTCTAAGAGTAATGAGGCTTCGATATCAGGGCACTTTCCAAGAGGATTGTGTCACTCTGTCTGTTTAGACTTTTAAATTGTCCCTCTGGCTCCTTAATTTAGATTTTGTCATTTTAACAGTGTTGCAAAATTGATTAAAATTACTTCGATGGACCACTTGTGCTGCGTGCCACTTTGTGGTTGCTCGCTGTGGCAACAACACTCACATGAGAGCTGTAGATATTCCTTTTTAACTTTTAGGCTGCTCATTCACTTAAATGTGTCATTAATTTAAAGTTTTGCCCTTGCATAACGGGACTTTTTAAACTTGACTCTTGGAGTCTGAAGGCTTTCTGTCAGTGTATTGTTTGCATATAGGCTGCCCACCTTCCCAGGGGTCAATCAGGAAGTTCTGAGAGAAGGTCGCTGGGCCTGAAAGGTTAACTCTGATTTCTCTCCACAGATGCTGCCAGACCTGCTGAGCTTTTCCAGCAAATTCTGTTTCTGTTGTGAATCAGAAATGTGTTGTCATGCTGACCAGTCCTGTTCCATATAACCTGTCCTGAGTGAGAAACCAAGCAACACACTGTCTCTGAGCAAAACTGCCCTGAAAGCAGCTTATGCTGCCAATGTGTCCAGAAAGTCTCTCCAAATGTTTGATCAAGAAGGGAAATCATTCATTCATACATGATATGTTGGGAAACCTCTATCGTGGCTGTAGAAGGTGAGAAAACTACATTTTAACCGTAAAATGCTAGAAAACTTCATTAAACAATATAGGGATACAACATTACTACTAAAGAATTCAAGGCTTTGAAAGAAATAAATTAAAACAGCATTGTTACATAACATATTCAAATGACAAAGTCAATAAAATAGAATAAATATATTGTAGGATTTAAAACTTTGAAA
>NC_063333.1:130970719-131023587 GCF_021869965.1 Rhincodon typus
CTAACTAAATTCTATTTGCATTTGTGTCACTGATTTATTTTAGTATTTTGAGAAGTGTTTTAGCAACTTTTCTCTTTTGTTTTTCCCCTAACTGTCTTAACAGTCATCATCTGTAACAGTAGAGAAATTTTTAGAAGCTCTCTCCATGGCAGTGGACAGGCAATTTGAAGAGCAAAAGAAACTAAATGCTATCGATGGCAAGATATAATATCATCAATCAACTGTGTTATTACAAACATTTGTGTAGGATGCTGTCAAATGCAGGTGAAATCCTTTATAGTTGCTAATATTGGCCTCCATAAACTGTGCAGTATTTTGATACTAGGCGTGATGATGGTGGTGGCTAAAACTTTGGATTTTGTTTCTTTCTAAATTGGTAAGTTACTGTAGGATAACTCTCCATATAGATCCATTACAGTTACCAAGCCAATAACCAAAACAGTCTAGAAACCATTGTTTTGTCTGCCATACTTGACAAAATTAAATACAATTTACAGCAAAGAGACTAATTATTCAGTCTTGATAATCTATTCCAGTGAATGCTCCACATGAGCCTCCTTCCTTACACTTTTGTATCTAAATCCATCACTATATGTTTCTGTTCCTTTCTGCCTCATGTACTTTCGTCGCTTTCTTTAAATTAATCTTTCAGTTTCAGTCATTAAAGCCCAGTTGCTTCACTGAAAATAAAAATGAGATAATTGGCTACTTGACACCCTGGAGCTGTTTTTGCTTCTGAAATACTCAATTCACATTAAAGTTTGTCAAAATTGAAAAATGTTCTGTTATTTGCATACAAAGGCCATGCAATAGGTATTTTTATGCAACATCTGTCTTTGTGGCAAGATCTGATGCTGCTTGTAACAACATGGAAGAATATCAGTAGAAATAAAATCCTATTCCATTGTAAGAACAGAACATTAAAACAACTTCGGTTGACTTTTCTTTCAGGGAGCAAAAACATCTTTAACAATCATTTTAAAGTCGGTCTTCTACATTAGATCACTATCAATGTGATATTTGTGTCCTATGTGATGAACCAATACTTGCAGTTCCACCATTTAGACATTACTTGTTAAATAACACTTATGGAATTATTTATTGAAAATCACAGCTGACCTAGCAATGCTGAAACTAGATTTTTGTTGGAGATACTCTTTTTGTAAGAGGTTACAGTGTAGACTTATGTAGTTTGTTTCTGTACAATACATATTGTTTGGCCCAAAATGGTCTATGTTGGCGCTTGTGCGCTACACTAGGGATCTTCAACTCTCTATTTAACCACATCAGAATATCCTTCTATTCTTCTCCCTCTAGCTTCTCCTTAAATGTATCTACTATTCATCTTGATTACTCCTTGCAGTAGGGAGTTCCACACTCTAAATGCAAAAGTGGACAAAGAGGTTTCTCATGAATTCCCTACTGCATTGGCTGCAGTTGTGCTGACCCACTGAGAAAAATAGTCTTTAGTCTCTGGCTTGACCTGACTGATTTTACTGTTACTGATGGTTTTGCCGTGTCAAACTAATACTTTTTCGAATAATATTAAACTGTTAGCTGCACTGTCACGATCACACCAAAACACAAAAAATTTAGGAAAGATTTTTTGTCTTTTGACGCTTTCTAACACAATTTTATACTGAATTGAGAAATATGTTCCATTGTTTTTATAACTCACCAATCACCTTGGAACAAAGGCATTTGAAAAGGCAGTTTTTAAATCCAGTTGTGTCATTGAAAGTCCATCATTTGTACTGTTGAACAAAATCTAGATTTTGTACAAGATTTTGACCAAAACTATTGTCAATTGAGAACAAGCTGGAGATATGTTTATGCAAAATTTTGAAAAATTTAAAGGAATGATGTGAAGTTTTATGTCCAAGTTGACATGAATTTGGTGAATGCTTACCTTAATGACTTTATATTGACCTAAGAATTAGTGCAGCTTTGTGAAATGATGATTAGGTAAAGCCTAAACAAGTATGTCCTACACTGTTCATGTATTTTTTAATAAAGGTTTAAACAAGGCTTAAAGTCACCAATCTTTGTACTATACAATTCTGTTCAGGCCACAGATCACTGTATTTCATTACCAACATTGTAGATTAATGCAATTGTAGTTTACGAATGATTGAAGAGGCAACAGAAGAGAAGCTCAAGTTATTCCAAAACTTTGTTTATGTGCCACGGTTGCAGATTGTTGTCAAAGGTAACAGTTTTTTTAGAAAGCAATTTATCTGAATTTTGTAATGCACAGCTGTTTAATTATTGCATTGTTTAGTTAGCTTGCATTGCTAACATCCTATTTCTTAGAATTGTAATTGAAAATGATAAAATTAAGTGAACTGTCAGCCCTTATCTTGACGGTATTATGTTGGGGATTTGAACTTAACATTCTCAAAATTCATCCAAGTTTAAAACAACTTTAAACATATCATAAAAGCAGTTTAAAGGTTGAAAAATATTTCACAACATTTCTTTCTTACCCCCACACTCCCATACCACAATGTTAGTTTAACAAGTTAACTTGTGATTTTCTGTGCAATGTTATCAAAATTAACTTCCTTCCAAAGAATGGTGACTTTCATTTTGTTAGCACACTACTTAATATTTTCAGTGTCTTCACTAAATGTTGACTGGTGTTGAGAAAAAGTTTTGCATGTTTCTATTGGTAATTGTGTGCTTTCCATTTTAATGTGTGACCCGTTTGTAAATCTTAACTTCAGATTATCAACAAAAAACAACGCAGGTGTAGATGTGGTTGGTTAGGCACCCATCTTTATTCCTGGACTTTCTTTTCAGTGTGACTGAAGAATGTTCTCAGTGAAGATGATAAATTTTCTGTTTGTTCATAACCTAATTCATTACACTGCTGCTTGTGTTCTTATTTTTTTCAATGTGGCTATCTTTGGATGAAATCATCCAGTGCACATTTTATCTTTTTTTCAAAATTACTTAACTAAAATACCAAATGTTTTGTATTTCAAAGTTTGAAATAAATATTTTCAAAATTTAGTGTGGGTGTTTTCATTGGTTACTGCCTCGAAAGGTACATCAGTGTTATTGGACAGTACAAATTGATCTTTTAATTTCTTCACCTTTATCTGCTGCCTGTACAACTTGTACACCAGTCCTAAAATCAGAAATACTTCACCAAGTAAGATTGAAAAAGTTATGTAGAATGCAGTGATTATTTCTTCAGGAGTCAGCTTCATTGATAGAATATCATGTGTTCCCACATGACATTGTGCTGTAGACTGCGTGGTGGTAGGTCTAGCAGTAGTCATGTTTGCAGGTGAAGATGGCTCTCTCACTTTATTACACCATTCTTCAGATTGCATCGTGAGGACGGTTTTGCTCCAGAAGGCTGTCTGCTGTCTGCGGTATGATCTGCTTATCCAATCTGATCTGTTTGCAGTGAAGTTCATGAATTCTGTGCCAGTGGCTGTGTAGTTGGGCCAGCTTGATGTTTTGTGGGGTCCTCTGTTTGGGTTACTGTGAAAATTGAAGTAACATTAGGAACAGGAAGAAAAAACATTCAGCCACTTTTTATGCTATTTCCATGATTCAGTCAGCTGATAGCTGATGTGCACCTCGCCTCCATTCACCCATCTTTGCTCCATATCCCTTCATACCCTTGCCTTTTAACAGTATATTGACCTCTTGTGAAAGCTTCTGTTGCCACAGTATCCACACATGGTTTGAGCTGAGAGTTACAGATTGTCATTATTCTTTTGAGGAAAAATGTGCTTACTAATTCCTCTAACCAAATGATTATGCCGATAAGATGCCCCCCAAAAAAACTAGGAGGTACAAATGTTGTAATGTCACTAGCCTAGCAATGAGAAGCGAGGGTGTACTGTGAACATGGTTTTAAATCCCTCCATTGCAGATGGTGAAATTTGAATTCAACAAGAATGTAGAATAAAAAAGCTAGTTGAATGACGACCATGTAGCCACTTTTTAATTGTTAAAAATCCACCTGGTTCACTAACTTTTTTCAGGGATAGGCCTGCTCTGGCCTACCTGTGACTAGACGCACAGCAATGTAGTTGACTCTTAAATAACCTTGAATGAGAGAGGATGGACAATAAAATGCTGGCCATTGACAGTGATGCCCATGTTCCATGAATGAACAAAAAACAGTAGTATCCCAGTTGTGTTCCCTGATGAATGCCACTTCAGTGATTTGCTGCCTCAGAGACAGATCAAATGTATACAATTTTTTAAAAAGGGAATTCGTCACATGCGTTGTATATAAATGAAGATCCTAATCTCAAGTGAGTTGGTGGCATAATCGTAACATCACTGGGCTAGGGATACAAATTCCCAGGTGAATGTTCTGGGGACATGGATTCAACTCCCACTGAAGTAGTTGGTGAAATTTGAATTCGGTTAAAAATCTGGAATAAAAAGCTAGCCAATAATAACCACGTAACCACTGTCTATTGAGTTTTGTAAAACAAAAACTATATAGTTCACTAATGTCCTTTTTAGGGAAGGAATTGTCATCCTTATCTGGTCTGGCCTATGTAACTCCAGATCCAGAGCAATGTACATGTTTAATTGCTCTCTAGGCAATAAATGGTGGTTTAACTTGTGCTACTCACACCCTGTGAAATAATTTATAAAGGAAAATTCTTAAATGTATGCCCTCATCAGGAATTCTATTGCAGAAGTAAAATTCTTCTTTGCATCGGCAGTAAGAAGCCAAAGATAAGTTAGTTGAATGATTTCAGAAAGCAAGTTCCAACTGTCTTTGGATTAACTACAAAATTTCAATTTGAACTCTGACCAACTTGCAATTAGTTTTTGTTTTTGTGAAAGTATGAAACTAATCTGCTCTAGTGTTAATAAAGTTATTGCAGAGAATGTTTGTTTGCTTCTGATAGCTGAAATGGAAAGATTTACGTTCTCATTTGTGGCTTTGATGACAATTCAAGCTGAAGTTTGGTTGTCAGGAGCCAAAACACCACCAACTCTCATGCTGCTACTCATATGATTCCAGCTACAGGGCAAGTCAGATGCCACAGTGAAATCTGGCCTGGTAGATTTTTTTATTTTCTTTTATTAATGTCATGTCTTTTGTTGACATACCAGGCTGCCTATTTGGTTTAACAATAAGATGTTTATTTTGTGAAAGAAAAATAAAACAAATCAAGCCCCCTACAAATACTCCCCACCACCATCCCTTTGTGGGAAAGCAAATGAGAAGTGTGCAACGTTGGCAGGCAGGGAACGAAATAAGAATGACCGACTTTTTAAATAAAAACATCATTGTAATACTCTCTTACCCACTGTGTGCAAAATTCGTCCAGTAAGCCATGAGGCTGAAAGATAGTTGTTTCTCTGCTTCATTATATTGGTGGGTTGGATTTTTGGCAACAGGATCTCCAAATAGGTAAGGCAAATCATCCAAGTGAGAAGCTCCAACCCATGGAGGATTCTTGGAAAAGGGTGAGGTATGGCTGGAAAGAAAATTAGCACTGGATTTGTGTTTTTTTTAAAAAAACACCAGTAATAAAATTACCATCCAAATCCTAATGAGCACAGCTACTAGTTCCAAACTACCCCTAATATGACTTAATTGTGAGGCCAAAAGCCAGTTTATTAGGGAACTTGAAAACTTGTCACACTGCTTCAGTAAGGACACTGTTCCAAATTAAGATTGAGGTAAATGTCTCTTTGATAGTCCTTTATTCCATATCTTTTTGACTGGTGTCCACTTCAAAATTATATGGAAGAGTTTGAATCAAGCGAGGAGGCCTTGAATATTAATCTTAGGCTTTCTTTCTCATTGCAGTCACAACATAATCTGAAAGTGAATAGCAGATTGGTTTTTGGCACTGCATTTTAACAGAGGAGTCATGCTGGCCTAAGAATTGAAATGCTAGTTTTGAAGATCTGCAGTGAGCTACCTTGAGTATTTCACTTTATTAAGGAATTTAAAATAAACTAGAACTGATGTGGAAGTAAATAACTCCCATCTAATTCTAATCGCAGCAGCAGATAAACCCATGAGGCTAACTCCAATTATGTCAACGAGTTGTCAATTGAATTAAGCTGCATGTGATGCGGGTAATCTAAATCTAAACTTGAATCATGGCTCTGTGCTGTGCCTTTAACCATTCCATTACAGACTCAAACTATTTTATGGAGAGCATTGAGGGCTATGCAAAAATAATCATTAGGTTCAGGATTGCTAAAACAACTTCTGTTGAAGATAGAGAAGGATACACCAATTCGCATAACAAGTTGTATAATCCACGTTTTAAGATAGTGCATGCATTTCAAAATGCACTAATTGTAGGCATTCAGCGTAGATTTGTTAAATGTATGTTGATCTGTCAAATTTAATTAGTTTCTTTTTTAAAAAGAGCTGATAGATTGGTAGATGAAAGGAATGCAGTCTGTGTGCTCTGTGAAGTTCCAGACTGCATTCTCTTGGGCATTCTTAGTCCCAGTTAACATGAGATGAAATATCCTCTTCAGGCCAAGAATGAACATAAAGGAAGGCCCCAGTCGAAGTACATGTGTGCAAGCAAAATCAGGCAGTACGGTGGCTCTGTGGTTAGCATTGCTGCCTCACAGCGGCAGGGACCTGTGTTCGATTCCACCCTCGGATGACTGTCCATTTGGAGTTTGCACGTTCTCCCCATGTCTGCGTGGGCTTCTGCCAGGTTATCCAGTTTCCTCCCACAGTCCAAAGTTGTGCAAGTTTGGTGGATTGGCCATGCTAAATTGCCCAGAGTGTTTAGGGATGTGTGGGTTAAGTGCCTTAGTCATGGGATATACAGGGTAAAGGGATGGTCCGGGTGGGGTGCTGTTCGGAGGGTTGGTGTGACTTGATGAGCCGTAGGGACGTAAGAATTAAGTTGCATAAAGATGGCAGCTTGTGACAGTGCTTGAATCTAATTAGTGAGGGAGTTTTAGGAGTTGATCTGTTTCCAAAATACAGTAAATTTTGCATTTAGTATTAACTTAAACTACAATTTATTGTCATAGTTATTTCAATTTTAGTTAGTGATAAGAAAGATTCCTATCTTGGCACCTGCAGTGTAGTCCATTAGATAACTCATTAGAACTGGTTCCCTAGGCTGCAGCAGCTAATTCACTGGATTCTTGAGTTAGTATAAACATGAGGTTTAGCACGTGCACGAAGTGAGAGACTGTATTGAGACAGCTTTTCAATCTAGAAGTTTGGAAATAAGCGGGATGGGGGGAGGGTTTGGCCTAGTAATGGAACAGGTACTGCTCTTGCCTTTTACAAAAATAATTGGTCCAAAAGAGGGAGCCATTGATGATGAGACCCAAAAGGATTGAAGCCTGGAGGCAGTAATTAGGTATGTGGCTGGGCATTAAGTTTTCTGTTTTTTTCACTCTCTAAACTGGCACTAGGGAAGATAATGAGTGCCTGGTTAGAGAGAGGTGGTCTTTTGGCACAGTGGCTAATGTTCCTGCCTATGAGTTAGAAACTCCTGGTTCAAGTTCCACTCTAGAACTTGATGGTCAATGCAGACTTAGTCATAACACAGCACCTATCAACCTGCAAATCCTTTCAATATGTGCCAAAGGCAAGTGCAAAGAGCAGAAGAGATACAGGGTCAGTTGAGAAATGGAAAAGCTTCTACCATCACTATTCTTAGCTCCAAATTAGCCCATTCATTTAAAAGTGCATGTTGCCATGACAACACTGTCTCTTTTGACTGGAGGTGGACTGCTATTAACTACATGACTGCAATAGTCAGATTGATGCAGAATATGTGGTCTGATCCCTAGTCTGACTGGGTTGACTTCAGGTCCACTCTCCTTGCCCTACCTTTGACGATAGGATTGGAACTGTTTTTTGGAAGAGAAATGAAGATGAACTGGTACATCCCTATAATAGCACAACCTGTTATTGTTGAGTGATATTCTAAACTTGAAATCTAATTAGTTAAATAAAGAACAAAATAAAGATGGCAGGGCAGGTGAAGTGTTGCAGCTGTAGCATGTAGGTGCTGCTAGAAATCTGTGTGATCCATAGAAACCACATCTGCAGTAACTGTCTATAGCTTGGAGAAATTAGGCTTCAAGCTGATGAGTTGGAATCAGCTTTGAACATGATACATCAGGGAGGGGGTAAGTTACTTGAGCATTTATTCCTAAAGGCAGTAATAGCCCTTTGGCGAAGTACTTCAGATTTGTTCCATGGTCATGGACAGGAAGGTGTGGCTGGATGAAAGGCAGGTATAGAGGACTTTAAGGTAGCAATGAACAAATCTCAGTCCTTGAACTGTCCAACAGGTTTGAAATTTTTGCAGTTTGTGTGGGTGAGAGCAGGGTCCAAAGAGAAGGTGACTGAATTCTCCATGGTACCATAGTGTAGGTGGGTATTCAAGTGGGGGAGCTAAAAGAATGGAATTACAGCATGGAAGTATCGTTGGGGAATGGATGCTTTGCTCTGCAGCTGAGGATATGGGTTCAAAAAGCTGTGTTATCTGCCAGATTCCAGCGCTAAGGAGATCACAACTTGGAGTGGGAAAGGAAGGATCCTGTTGTGGTCCACATGGATACCAAACACATAGGTGAGACCAAGAAAGAAGCAGTTTGAACAATTGGGGACTAAATTAAAACGCAGGGCCACAAGGGTAATAATCTCTGAATTACTACCGGACCTATAAGCAAATTGGCATAGGCTAAACAAGATCAAAGCATTTGAATGTACAACCACTGTTCAAGAAAGAGAGGAGGACAGAAAGCAAGGAACTACAAGCTAATTAGTCAAATGTTTGTCATTAGGAAAGTAATCAAATACACTGTTAAGGAGAAAGTTGCAGAATGTTCAGAATACAATCAGGTGGTGTTAATATGGTTTTGTAAATGGAACAGGGTATTTGACATATGTACTTGAGTTCTTTGAGGATATAAAAAGTAGGGTGAATAAATGGGAATCAGTGGATAGAACAGTTTTACCCCTGTAACCAGCGAAGGTGCAACACCTGCCCATTTACCTCCTCCATCCCCAGTATCCGAGGGCCCAAACATACCTTCCAGATGAAGTAACACTTCACCTGCACTTCCCAGAATCTAGTCTACTGCATTTGTTGCTCACAATGTGGTCTCCTCTACACTGGGGAAACAAAGTGTAGACTGGGTGACCGTTTTGCAGGACATTGCAAAAAAGACCCTGAGCAACCTGTTGCCTGCCACATCAACACACCACCCTGCTCCCTGGCCAACATCTTTGTCTCTGGCCTGCTGCAGTGTTCCAGTGAAGCTCAATGCAAGCTGGAGGAACGACACCTCATTTTCCGCTTGGGTACCCTGCAGCCCTCTGGACTCAATATCCAGTTCAATAATTTTAGGGCCTGAACTCTCCCATGTCAGAGTCCCCCACCCCTCACACCAGGCATTGTTACCACAGCCTGCCATTACATACTACCTGTTGTTAGTCACTAACAGTCCCCATTAACAACTATTCACCCTCCCAGCCAGATCGTTATCAACTCCGTTGTCTGTCCAACAGCTCTTCTCTCTCTTTAGGCTCTGTGCTATCGTTTACTCCTTACCCAACCCACTTCCTATTTTCTGCATATAAACTGACGTTTTCCCATCTACCATCAGTTCTGAGGAAGGGTCATTGGACCCAAAACATTAACTCTGATTTTTTTCTCCACAGATGCTGCCAGACCTGATGAGCTTTTCCAGCAACTTCTGTTTTTGTTCCTGATTTACAGCATCTACATTTCTTTCAGTTTTTATTTTGTATTTGATAAGGTCGCTTGCCCCAGTATCGTCACTTTGTCCCAGTCGAACTGATGGCCCTCATTGTCTGTGTGTATCGAGACAAGTGAATATTGATCGTGTCTTTTTACTGCCAGCTGGTGTTTGTGCATCCTGGTCATCAGTTTCGTCATCCATTTGTCCAATGTAACATTTATTGCACTCGCTGCATGGGATTCTGTGTATCACGGTAGTCCTGTTTACTGGCGGTGTGGGGTTTTTAGTCTGATAGCATTTGATGCAGTGTTGATGTATGTTTGTGTGCAATCATGATCTTATGCGATATAAGGTGTGTGGTTGTCATTTCTGATATATTTTTGATGTGGGATAGTGTTACTAGTGTCTTCTGTTGTACCATGTCCTCTGACTGTCGTTTGTTTTGTAGGCATCAGGGGACGAAACTTCTTGTGTATCCATTCTCGGTAAATACTTTGTGCAGGTGTTACTCTTCCATTCTCCACATTTCTGGGATGTTGCAGTGTGGTATAGCTCATTTAAATAGTGTCTTGATGCAGCTCTGTTTGTGTATATTGGGATGGTTGCTATTGAAGTTCAGGATTTGGTCCGTGTGTGTAGCCTTCCTGTATACGTGGATCTGAAATTTGCCGTTAGTTAGTCTGACAATTACGCCACCATACACAAACAGAACCGCATCAAGACACTGTGTAAACGAGCCATATCATACTGCAACACCCTAGAACTCTGGAGAATGGAAGGGGAACCGACAATAGATACCCAAGGAGTCTCGTCTACTGATGCCTACAAAACAAACGACAGTCAGGGGACACAGTACAACGGAAGACACTAGTAATGCTACCGTACATCAAAAATATATCAGAAATGACAACCAGACTCCTTAAACCGCATACGATCATGATTGCACACAAACCTACATCAACACTGCATCAAATGCTATCAAAGACTAAAGACCCCATACAGACAGTAAACAGGACTAACATGATATAAAGAATCCCATGCAGTGAATCCAATAAACATTACATTGGAAAAACGGGGAGGAAACTGACAATCAGGATACACGAACACCAGCTGCCAGTAAAAAGGCATGACCAATATGCACTTGTCTCGACACAGAGACAATGAGGGTCATCATTTCAACTGGGACGAAGTGACTATACTGGGACAAGCGAACAACTGACATGCAAGGGAATTTCTGGAGGCCTGTTTCTCAACACAGGACTCCATTAACAAACACACAGAAATAGACATCGTATACAGACTGCTGCTGGTAAACAGAGCCAGAAGTGACAAGACCCACCACACCAGAGGATTATATAAATTCGGAATGGAGCAGAACACCAACATTTTTGATTAGAGGTCGCACTGATGATGTTGCCTAGAATGGTAACGAAACATCTGCACTTCTCGGAACAGCAGGCTCGGTGAGCTAACAAGCAAGAGATAATGTTTCCTCTGGTGAAAGAATCTATAGGAACAGTTCAAAAATAAATATCCCATTTAAATGGAGATGAGGAGAAATTTCTTCTGAGAGGTGTTGGTCTTTGGAACTGTTCTCTCCCAGGGTTCAGTGGAGGATGGGTCATTGAATATATTCAGGGCTCAGTTAGACATATTTTTTGATTGAAAAGGGAGTCGTGGATTATGGGAGGCAGGCAGGAAAGTAGAATTAAAGCCACAATCAGGTGTTCTAAATGACCTACTCTTATTTCTTATGATCTTATGGAAAAGAAAATGTATTTATGCTCACATCCTTAAGGTATCCTGAAATATTTTACTGACAATGAATTTCTTTCTGAACTGGAAACTGCTATTTTCTGCACAAACATGGCAGCCACTGCAATGTACAGTCAGGTCCCACTAAAGGCAATGAGATAAATGACCAGTTAAACTACTTTAGTGGGGTTTCTTAAAGGTTTTAGTGCTGTCAAGGACAATGGAAAATTTCTAATGCCTTTTAAATGGTGTGACCTAATATGAATTTATGCAGCCTGAAGGGATATCAATTCCTTATGTGACACCTCCAACAATACAGCTGTTAACTTGGATTATATGCTGAAATCCTGGGTTGAAATTTGTATCCATGATCTAATTCAGAGGTGAAAATACTATCATGGTGCCAAGCTGACACTTGCACAGAAGCTTCTAACATGGTTGTAAGGGACAGAAAGAGTTGGGAATAAGCAGAACAATTGTTTTTTCTTCTTCAGAAGCAAAACTATGACCAATCAACTAATGCAATACAGAAAAAGTGATTCTTTCAAATAATTCTGGGCTCATTAATATGTGTAACAAATCAAACTTCGGAATCACTTTACCTGTAAATATACAGAAATGTTTCTGCCCTGCTTGAGTGTTGATCTGCTAACTGGTAACTCGGTGTCAACCATTTGTGGTCCTGAACCAAGTCTCTGAAGCCATCTCTGAGGGCACCTGGGTCATCTGGGCACGTGAAGTCTCTGTAAGAATAGCTGATAACATCTGCAATCTGGGATGGATTGTATCTGTAGGAAATTACATTCAAAGTTATTTTTGTATCTTACTTACTTGGCAACCAGGCAGACTTTCACTTGGCACAGAAACTACACTGTGTTTATGTAATCTTCGGACCTAGAAGCAGAATATAATTATTTGACATCCACTTTTGGTTCTGTGAAATGGTTTTCTAGGAGTTTGTGGAAGAGTGTTGATAGAATTTCCTTAGGCATCCCATGCCACCTTAAGAAACAAAGGCAATTCTTCATCTAGCGATTGGTAATGGCCAATCTTGTTTGTTTAGTACCATCCTGGTAGTCATGTGATTACAATAATAGGCTTGTTGACTATTCATTGTAGTTTATATTTATTAACTAGCTACAACAGATTCAGATATAACTTGAGGAAAATCCTCAGTGGCAAAGAGCTTTGGGGACCACAGATCTGAAATCACCAGTTGCTCCCAAGAATGTTACACTTGTATGTCTTTTTGCAAATCAATTAAACTTTTATTAAAAATGTTATTTTATGAAAGAAACATTGAGAGTTGTTATAGAACCTTCATAGTAACAAAGGAGATGTAATAAACAAACCAATTCCTGTAAATTAAAAAATACTAGCACAAGAAAATGGCCTAAAGAAGCAAAGGGGGGATTTACTTAAGGAGAGGAATGAAGTGAATATGGGTCATACATAGTGGCATTAAGTTGACATAGAATTGGACTTGACTGTGATTCCCTTTTCTACTTTACCTCCACCAATTCCCATCAACTCCACTTATACATCCTACAACACACAGTACCTTTAGCACCCACGTGAAATATGGTCACTTGTTTGTGGTACTGGAACCATAACACAAAAAGTAAAATCTGAATGGAAAGGAAATTAGAGCAAGCAATTACAACAGTAAAAGGACAAAACATGTACATACCGGAAATGACTATAGGCATAGTCCGACACCAGCTTAAGGTAGGTCTCAGTTGTAATTCCATCATCATTACCGAAAAGGTCGACTAGCTGAACCCCTGCCTCATCGTTGGTAAGTCCTATAATATAAGGAACTTTCATATAGTTTCCTTTGAGGAGTGACTCCTGAGGTAGCTCTTGTAAGAAAACTCCATCGACAACAGGAAGGAACTTTGGCCCATGCTTTGACTTGGGCATTGGGGCATCAAAAAATGATTCCATTGGTTTTGTTTGGAGACATTCCACCATCTTCACGTTATTATCGGTTGGACAATCCAGTGCTTTGGCCAGTTGTTGGCTGGCAACAAGAGGGTCAAAGCTACCAGGCTTTCCGATGAAATCTGGCACCAAAGCATTGCCACTACTGGAGATGGCTCTGTGGAAGAGGCCTCTGGATAAAGGCGACAAAAGCAGATAACTCACTGCTAAGCCCCCAGCCCCATATCCAAACAATGTGATGGAGCTAGGATCTCCCCCAAAGTTCTGGATGTTGTGTTGTATCCACTGAAGAGCTTTGGTCATGTCCAAGAAACCAAGATTGCCAGGAGCATTTACATCCAAGGTGCTGAGAAAGCCAAAAGGCCCAAGGCGATAGTTGAACTCCACCACTATAACCTGCAAAATGCAATTAATTGTATCACAGCATTCTCCCTTCTGATCATATCCACATATAACAGGCATTAGTAGCAACATCAACATTGAAAAGATGTTCCGAGGTGATTAAATAAGGGGGAAATTCATAAAAAATATCTTGCTACTAATTCTAATACCAACCTCTTATGAAAGATTTCTAAAGAATTTGTTTCGTTATGAATTATATTTATCTTAATGTTTAATATGTTTTATCTTATTTTGGACTGAATCTCAACCAGGCTTTCTACACTCACCAGAAAGGAAATCTGGCTATTGAGTATGAAGTCTGAAGTAACTTCAAGTATGTTTTCCTTTTCTCTTAAAACAAAATAAAACAAAAGCTGATCACAGATTTCCTAAGTAGATAACTGCTTAGACAGAATCGAGTGAGACTTCAGTCCAATGGTAGCATTCCTTCCTCTGAGTTAGAAGATGCAGTAGGTATTCACATGTTACTCCAGACAGTTTCAGTGAAAGGAGACTAGAGCGCTAGCTCTGAATTCAGTGCTGGCATCTAGAGGGATTCTTGTGTATGGTGGATGTGTCCACTGTCCACATGAATTGTGGCACGGTGGCTCAGTGTTTAGCACTGCTGGCTTGCGGCGCCCAGGTTCGATTCTAGCCATGGGTGTCCGTGTGTTTGGAGTTTGTATGTTCTCCCCGTGTCTGCATGGGTTTCCTCTGGGTGCTCCAGTTTCCTCCCACAGTCCAAACATACACAGGTTAGGTAGATTGGCCGTGCTAAATTGGCCATAGTGCCTAGGGGTGTGTAAGTTTAGGTAGATTAGGCACAGAAAATGCAGAGTTAGAGATATTGGGCAGGGGGTGGGTCTGGGTGAGATGCTCTTCGAAGGATAAGTGTGGACTCGACGGACTAAATGGCCTGCTTCTGCACTGTATGGGTTCTATGAATGGATTGAGGGGGCATAAATGTAACCCACCATCACTCCAGTCTCCATTGTATATGATAAGGCACTTAATTCAATTTGCTGGTTAAAAAGCTGGTCCTGGCCATGGAAAAGCATTTGCATTGTATCCTGTTAATAAATCTGCAAATACATCACAGCGTGCTCCAATGGTAAAATGTGAAAATACCGGAATAGTTACAACCTTCAGTAAGAGATGGACATCATCTGTAATCTCTTTTTACCTGTCCATATGCTGCAAGATTCTTCATGTCATGTGCCCCAGCTGCCCCAGACTGGAGGGAACCATGGTGAAAGTAAACCATAATGGGCAGAGATCGAGGACTGTTGCCTGTCTGTCATGAAAATAAATTAATACTGTCAAAATTGAGTTGTAAGCAAATATCTAGGTACTTTCTACGTGAACAATACTACCCACTGACAATCCATTATAAGTAACAAATAATTTACATTTTGACTTTAAAATTTCTTAAAGGGCTTGCTTGAAAACAATAACCATAAAATGCGGACTATTGAATTTAATAAGAGATAGTAAGAACTGCCGATGCTGGAGTCAGAGATAACACAGTGTGGAGTTGGAGGAACACAGCAGGCCAGGCAGCATCAGAGGAGCAGGAAAGCTGACGTTTCGGGTTGGGACTCTTCTTCAGGGAGTTCCTGAAGAGGTGGTGGAACCAGGGAATTGGATAAATACCTGGGAAGGTAAAATAGAATATTGTAAATTATAGGGACAGCACAGGGAACATGGAACTAACTGTACAGCTCTTCCAAAGAGTCAGCAGCAGCATGATTGATCAAATGGCCTCTTCTGCGACAAATCACTCAACATACAAGAAGTAGGAGTAGGCCATTTGGCCCCTAATCCTGCTTTGCCATTTAATAAGATAATGGTTGATCTGAATATAACAACAAATCCACAATCCGACAAATCAGATAGACAAATGATCATTTAAAGCTTTGCCAAGATGGAACAAGCACTGAACTATACCAAATCCTAAGTCTTATTTGTTTATTGCAGGTTAATTCATTTTTTTTTGTTATTCCATTTTATCCAAAATGCAGATCAAAACTGACTGAGAGATAGTAAGAACTGCCGATGCTGGAGTTAGAGATAAACTTCAATTTTCCTGCTCCTCTGATGCTGCCTGGCCTGCTGTGTTCATCCAGCTCCACCCTGTGTTATCTCAAAACTGACTGAAATATTTTCGATTGGAAATCTGTAATCCCCATGATTAGTCAGTGGCAGGAAGAGCAGGAAGACGCAGAGGGACAAGAGAAGGCCATTCAGCCCCTCCCACCCATTCAAGTAGATTGTGGCTGATCTGGTATCTTAATTCAATCAGGGTGTCATTAAATTTCTATAAACTTATGAACTTCTTTTTCTGCAAATGGGACTTCATGGGTTCATTGCATAGGAATATGCTGAGAACTGGAACACCTTTCATATCTTCAGGTAACAGAATCCAAAGCTTTCTGGTGGGGACCAGGCCGAATGCTTCTTTAATCTGCTTCAGTGGTGTATAAATAGCATTAGCAACTTCTGGGTTGTTGGAAAAGTCAAGAACTGGACACCATATTAGCACAAACTAGTAACTTTTATTAAATCTTAATACTATATATAGAGGCATGATTGAGCAGGACTGCATTGGAATTTACTTCTATCAGGCCTCTTTCCATGTGATCTCATATCATCTGACATTGCTGATGTCCAGTTAATAGCTAATGTCTATTAAACCAATATACAAGTAATGTGGTTTATCTACATCTCCATAAATCTGCATTGGGTTAGCTATATTTCAGGACACCAGAAAAGACTGAATAATAAAAACTCTGGCATGTTATTTCACTTTATCTACAACAGGAAAACACAGCTGCTCCTGAAATCTAATAAATTCAAAACTAAACTGTGGAAAGAATACCTGGAATTCTGCAGGACCTTTGGCTATGGGTTTAGAGGCAGAAAAGTTGGAACAATGGCGAGGAAACCCAACAGACAAAGTACCCATGCCTTACCATTATGTTAGGGGTAGGAAAGGTGGTAGATGATCCCTCCACACAGAGCCCAATGTAACCAGTTAAGATGGAGCCTCTTTGTGGTTCTGCTGGCATTTTACAAGCAGCAGGGTACTTTTTTGCCTGGTGTGGTTACCAACCAGCCTCCTTTATGGGCTCTCTTGAGACTACATATTGAAGCATCTGGGCAGCAAAGGTTAACCCCATTGCATTAGGTCTGCTTGCCCTCATCAACCTACCTTCCACTTCATCAGGGTCTGCCTGACTGACCCAAATGCCATGACTTTGTCCTTTATATTCAACCCTGGCAGTGGTTACCAATCATGGAGGAACTGCTGATCTGTCAGCCTACCAATCTGGCCAGCAGTTTTTGGATCAGGCCCCTGATTTTATTTGAATGGCAGTCTGGGATGTCACTGTAAAATGGCACCCTCAAGACTCACTGCCAGGCGAAGCAGGTTTGCTCCTCTGACTTCCTAAGCATTTGGCCCCTGAAAAGTCCTGGCTCATATTTCAACGAGTGAATGGAACAATATCCCAAGACGGATTACTTTCCAGATGTTATATTTTGTGATATGGCCTCTGAATTTTAGACATGACATTTGGTAAGTGCAGCTGTTTGAGAGACATCAATAACTTTGGCTATATGATTCCCAAAGCTCTCTACAATCAGGACATTCTCGCATCATGAATGAGTTTGTTGTTGTCCAATTGATAGAGATTATTTGCCGTGATTAGTGAACTATGCAGCTCCTAGTCTTTTAATAGCACTTTTCTCTTGGCTTTACAACAGTACCTCTCTGGCAAACTAAAGTCTGGGAGCTGTTGAAAGACAAGAGGGATAAACAACAGCTGCAAAGACTAGCTTCATGGCAGGTTGATCCATTTTGTTTTTTTAACCTTTTAACACAGGTTTTCTAATCTTGGTACTTATCATTGGCGGAAAAGGCCCAGCTGAGGCTCAATGCCTGCCCAAAACGGAAGAGGCCAAGACAAATGGACGGCAAGTCATGAAAGACATTAACCTGGATCTCACTCTCTCCCATTCCTCTCTTCAACTGAGTATAGATGACTAGGGATGATCTGAATGTGACATTTTAAATGTTAATAGGATTTGATAGGATAAATACTGGAAATCTATTTCCTCAGATAGAAGGACAAGATCAAGGGGCTGTAACCTTGAAATTAGAACAAGGCCATTCAGAAGGAAAATAGGGGAAAAAAGGCTGTGGATGCTGGGCCTCAATTGTAGCTTTCAAGATCGAGGTATATAGTTTTGTTTTGGTCAACAGATCAAGGGACGATGAAACAAATGTCAGAAAAAATAATTTCAGGCGCATATCATTCATGGTCTTACTGAATTGCCAAACATATTCATGTCATCTGAATAGTCTACACCTTTTCCTATGTTCCTACCTCTCATTATTGAGCTCCCTTTGTGACTCCCTTGAGGGACTCTGTTTTTTTCTGTCATGGAATATTTGTCTTGCAGTGTGACAGAAATACAAAGATAAATAAGAACCAATTGCACTATAAAGTTCTCTTTCATTCCCCATTATTTTTCAGCTCATTTCTACTGCCTTGCAAACATTTAACGGTATAGGTTCAAATAGCATGGCAGTGCAGCTTCGTTTATGGCAAGGGGGTTAGTAAATTATAAACTCAATGAATACTGCGTTTCACCAGTAAAAGACTACCAGAACTAGAAGAAAACATAACAGAAAGTGTTTTTATAAAAAGCATTAAGATTCCAACGCTTACAAAATTCCGGGGAAAATGTCTTGCACTTATAGAATGTTGATCTCTACCATAGATTATCCCATAGCACTGTACAGTCACTGAAGTATCTTTACAGTGTAGTCACTGCTGAGTAGAAAACATAGAAGCCAATTATTGCAGACCAAAACCCCATAAACAGTAATGTAATAATGACCAGACAATCTGTTCTTTCTGAGAAGTAGTTAAAGGATAATTATTGGCCAGGGCACCAGGATAAATCCCCTTTCCTACTTCAAAGTAATGCCCCTAGGATCATTTCTATCCAACTAAGATGGCAGGCAGAGTCTCGGCTTGATATCTCATACAACAGACAACACCTTCAACAATACAATGGTGATGGAGTGTCAGCCTTGATTTTGTGCTCAACTACTTAGTGTTCGACTCGAACCCCTGTCATCTGTCATCAATGAAGTGATTGCTGCCACTGAACTATACCTTTAATATGCTGTAAGAATGGATATGCAGGCTTTCACGATGGTTTCGCATGATCTTCATTTGGGCCAATAAGACCAGCATGAGCTGAGATTTATTCGTGAATACTCACACTTTTATCTTCCTGGAAATATTAGGCAATAAACAATTTTTGTAAAGTTCAGTGTGGACAGGATTCATAACATTAATAAGCCATATCCTACCCCGACTGGTGCGTAGACATTGAGGTAGAGGCAATCTTCACTTGTGCGGTTGATTTTGAAAGGTAACTCAGTCGGAGACTGCGGACAGGCAGGTCCCAACTCTGTAGCATCCAAAATCCCACTCCATGGTCTTGGTTCCTCAGGGGGCTGGCAATGAGACACCACAATGAAAGGGAGAAATCCCATAAGCAAGTTTCATTCATTGTTCCTACCTGATGTAGGATTGCATACAGACTTACAATAAGGTGACTTTTAAGGAGGACATGGGGTCAGGTAAGAGAGCAATGGAATAGTTGAGTATGGAATTATAAGGACTAGATGACCAAAAACTTAGTGAAAAAGGTAGGATTTAAGGAGCATCTCAAGAGGACAGAGAAGTAGAAAGAGATAGCAAGAATTGCAAATGCTGGAGTCAGAGTCAATACAGTATGGAGCTGGAGGAACACAGCAGGTCAGGCAGCATCAGAGAAGCAGGAAAGTCGACATTTCAGGTTGGGATTCTTCATCAGGACTGGGGAGGGGGAAGGGAGCTGGGAAATAAATAGAGAGAGGAGGGGTGGGACTGAGGGAAGGTAGGTAAGATGATGTTAGGTGGATGTAAGTAGGGCATGATGGGGATTGGTCAGTGGGAAGGGTGGAGCAGATAGGTGGGAAAGAAGATGGATAGGTAGTGTCAAGTCAAGGAGGCGGGGATTAGATGAAGGGTTGAACATGGAATGAGGCTGGGGGTGGGGAGATTTTGACACTTGTGAATTCTATGTCGAGGCTACCGGGCTGTAGGCTCCAGAGGCGGAATATGAAATGTTGTTCCTCCAGTTTGTGTGTGGTGTCATCATGACATTGAAAGAGACCCAGGACGAACATGTCACCCAGGGAGTGGGAGGGGGAGTTAAAATAGTTGGCAACAGGAAAATGTTGTTGATTATCGGGTACAGAGTGCAGATGCTCTGCGAATCAGTCCCTGAGCCTGAGCCCGAGCCTGAGCCTGAGCCTGAGCCTGAGCCTGAGCTTGGTCTCACCGATGTATAGGAGACCAACATCAGGAGCAACGGATACAGTAGACCAGGTTGGAGGATGTACAGGTGAATTTCTGTTGGATTTGGAAAGTTTTTCTTGGGCCTTGGATGGAGGTGAGAGGGAGGTGTAGGGGCAGGTGTAGCACCTCCTGAAGTTGCAGGAAAAGGTGCCGGTGTGGTGGGGTTGGTGGGGAGTGTGGAGCGGATGAGGGAGTCATGGAGTGAGCGGTCCCTATGAGAGGCAGATAGGGATAGGTAGGGAAATATCTCTTTGATGATGGGGTCAGATTGCAGGTGGCAGAAGCGGCGGAGGATGATGTTCTGGATGCAGAGGTTGGTGGGGTGGTGTGTGAAGGTTCAGGGAAGAAATGCCAGTGCTTTGGGTCTGGGCAGCAGAAGACAATATTGCCAATGGTGGGGTGACGGAGATCAGGGTTGTACAAAAGATTAAATATGGAGGAGCACAATGATCTCAGAAAGTGGTAGGGCTAGAAAAGATTACAAATAAGCCAGGTGAAGCCAAGGAGAGATTTGGAAATATGGGTGAAATTTTAAATATTGAGGCATTTCCAGATTAAGAGTCAGTATGGGTCAGCAAGCCATGGATGAATGCAAATCGGAGTGAGCCAAGGCAGAGAGCACCAGGCTAGATAAGTTGAAGTTTCCGATGGGTGGAAAGTGTGAGGCTTGCAGAGGGGCATCAGGATAATCCCTTCTAGAGGTAACAATACATGTATAAAGGTTTCCGTGGAAGATAGCATGAGGCAGAGATCGAATCACCTGATTTCACAGGATCCCCACAGTGTGGAAGCAGGCTATTTGGCCCATTGAATCCACACCGAACCTCCAAAGTCCATCCCGCTCAGAAACCCCTCCCCACCCTATCCCTGTAGCCCTGCATTTCCCATAACCGATCCACCAGCCTGAACATCCTTGGACACTATGGGCAATTTAGCATGGCCAAAATACCTAACCTGCACATCTTTGGACTGTGGGATGAAACTAGAGCACCCACGGGAAACCCACGCAGACATGGGGGGAATGACATTAAACAAGTGGAAATAGGCAATCGGAAATAACCTTCATTACAACTGTTCAAGCTAAAATTAAACATATCTCACTTTTTCTCCTCAGGTGCTGCCTGACCTGCTGCCTATTTCCAGCATGTTCTGTTAATATTTTAAATTTCAGCGTCCATGTTGCTTTGCTTTTGCATTGTGTGTGTTTAGGGATATGTTGGGCTTGGACGGAGTTCAATGGATTATAAGAAAGTTACCTGGAGTCCACAGGGTAAAATTATGAAGAGAACTCACACAACCGGCAAGTATTCCCTGGAATTTAGAAGGCTGCGGCATATTTATTTGAAGTTTTCAAGACGTTAAAAAGTAGATCACCCCAGGACCTCCCTAGAGTAGATCACCAAATGCTATTCCACTAGTTGGAAAGTCTAGGTACATTGGGCGTTGCCTATATATTAAAACTAGACCTTCCTTGAGTGAAATGAGGAAAAGTGTCTATGCACATAAGGTGCCGGAAATTAAAAGATTTCGAGAAGATTTGTAGCTCAGGTTGTGAGTGAGGTTGTAGACATGCTCACCGTAGTGGGTTTGGTTGCTAATGTTTCATCTCCCTGCTAGGTAACATCGTTTGTGTGCCTCCGGTAAAGCTTTGGTGTTCTGTCCCGCTTACTATTTATATGCCTCAGTTTGCAGGGGTGGTTGGTACCACTTCTGGTTCTGTTTTTCAGTGGTTTGTACACAGGGTCTAATTCTATGTTTTTGTTGGTGGAGTTGATGGATTCACTACACACGGACAAACAGGGGCACGAATTCGACTGGGACAACACATCCATAATTGCACAAGCCAAATAGAGCCATGCCAGGGAATTCCTGGAGGCCTGGCATTCCAACAGGAACTCCATCAACAAACACATTGAATTAGACCCTGTTATCAAACAACCGAGAAACAGAAAGTGGTACCAAACACCCCAGCAGAGTGAGGCATATAAATAACAAGTGGGACAAAATACTGACGTTTCACTAGAGGCGCACTGACGATGTTACCTAGCAGGGTGATGAAATGTTTGCAACCAAACCCACCGGCTCAGCAAGCACGTCTACAACATCATGCTGGAAATTTGGAACTGTCTTTCAGAAACAGCAATTGTTGCTTGATCAACTGTTAATTTTAAATCTGAAGTTAGTTAACAAAAATCTATCAAAGAATTAAAGCTGCAGATGAACCATGGTATTACTGAATGGAGGAACAGGTTTCAGGGGCTCAGCACCTGTTCTTATGTTCTTCTGGAGCAGACATTATTCCAATGTAATATGGGAGTTCCTTACTGGGACCCTATAGAATTCCATTCTGAAATAATTACCCTGGGAAATTGAATGTTTCGCTGGGCATTTCCTTTGCTCCAAAGACCCCCAAAGTCTCCATTTAAATCAGAGGGCTCCAACTGAAATAGCTACTCAGGAAAAGTTAGGCATTTATTACATAGTCTAACTCCTGTGTAACTATTTAACAGACCTTATGGTTATCTCACACATCCTAACCACACATCCCCTGACAATTTACACTGTGACCCCACTCCCAACCCTGGCCTGACACTCCCAGGCCCCAGGACATCTGCCCCAGGACCTCCCTACCTGTAGCCTGACTCCTGCCCACCAGCCAATGCCCTAGGACCTGATAACCCCATATGGGTACCTGACACCCAACCCTCTTCACCAGACTCACCATCAGACTCAACCTGACCGACTCTTGTCCTGATGCCTCAGCCATGGGACCAACCATTCATTCCCCCCTCCTCTGGAGGCCTGGACCCAGGGAGTCTTGTTGGGCATGGATCTAAATGTTTCGTCTAAATGTTTCTATTAGAATATTCTATTAGAATAGCTGGGGAGAGGCATAGAATTGGCAACAAGGATACGGAAATTTTGGCAGATGCATCACATGATAGAAATGGGGTATTCTCCTTATGGGTCTGTGATATTCCTGCCTGATTTTCATGCATTTCTTACCTCCCAGTAGACTTTTGAAATAAAGACTTGTTGTACGTCTCTTTCTTTAGACCCTGAACATTGTAAAACAACTTAAGGCAGCACAGTTTCCAGAAGACGTAAGGAAGAGGAAGGTTATGTTGGATTATGTACTTTGAACTTATAGGGAATAAGATAGGAAAGCGCCGAATAAAACTAACCTTTGATAGATCACTGAAGAAAGATAAAAATAAATTAATTAAACAGCGACATAGTTGACAATAAGACTCAAATTTGAAACAGGCTGTGCAGTTATATTTTTAAGAGACTCAGAAGCAGAATGTCAATTGTTTCTCGACATGTTGTCACAAGAGTGCAACACTCTTGGGTTATTTATTTATTTTCAGGTATTTCCCTTCTATTTGTTTCTATAGAAAAACATTTGCCCATTTCTCTGCTGTAAATCTTTTCAGGTCAACTGATTTTTGCCAGTGTTTATGCTCTACATCAGTTTCCCCCAGACTGCTTTATCTAACCCAATGGCATATTGTTCTATTCCTTTGTCACTCATGTAGTTATTTAGCTTCCCTTTACATGAATTAGCACTGTTTACCTGAACTATTCCATGGGATGCTGAATTCCATATTGAAATGACTCTCAAGAAAAACTTTTAAATCCCTATAGTGTGGAAATAGGCCATTCAGCCCATCAAATTCCTCCAAAGAGCATTCCACCCACCCTATCCTTGTAACCCTGCATTTCCAATGCTAATCCATCTAATTTGCACATCCCTGGACACTCTGGGTAATTTAGCATAGCTAATCCACCTAACCTGCACATCTTCAGACTGTGGGAGGAAACTAGACCACCTGGAGGAAACTCACACCAACTCAGCAAAAACGTGTAAACTCCACACAGTCACCCAATGCTGGAATTGAACTGGAGTCCCTAGCGCTGTGAGGCACCATGCTGCCCTCTGTTCTGCATAATGTTTATGGCACCTTGCTTCTCCTTATGTCTAGCAGAGAGTAAACCAAGAAACCCATTTATTAGACTGTTATTGATCATTTGAAGACCACTCCTTGCAAAAATGTTTGCACACTGACAAGAATGGTTTTCTCTCTTTGCCTGTGGAAAAGCACCTAATACGTATTTTGCTCCATATTGGCACAAGGAATCACTTATTTGAAGTGGGAATCCAGATTACTCAGATCTGCTCTGGCTGTGATTCCTATAGGAAAGGCAAGAAACCTGAAGGGACCATTTCAGAATGGCTCAGCAGGGAAGGCAGCGGTCAGTTCCGAGACTTACTTTGAATCGAAGATCTCCGACCGGTGGGGATGCGTAAGGAATTTTCAAAAAAACCTGCAGGTATCCTCCTAAGAAATCTTGAACATTGTAACCTTGAGAAAGAAATGGAGAGAGGTTCATGATTAGGTGCATAATAAGAACCAGAGTGCGTACGTTGTTGGATCAGCCTAGCCCATGTATGCAGAAGTCTCTGTGGGCTGAAAATCAGTCTGTTTGACTCCATGAAGACGCATGGCAGAAACACACGATTCTGAATACATGTCATGTTCCAATTGAGGGACAGCCAACAACAACTCACTGGGCGATGTAATGGAAGTTTTCCAAACTATAGGTGTTAACTTTAGCTCATTGGATCGCACTTTCATCTCAGTCAAAACGTTATAACGAATGCTGCACTGTAAAGAATTGAGCCCATGTTCTAGGCTGACGCCTAGAAGGTCTGAAGAAATTTTGAAGAAGCAAGAAATATTTTTAAAGGACTAAGGGAGTGTGCAGCTGCAGGCATCATCTATTTTTTTGCAGTTCCCTGCTTCTGGCAAAACCTGCAAACATATCCTGTACAGATGCAACATTAATATTAAAATGAACTCAAACACTGTATTATTGATTTGACAGTGGATGTAGAATCTTTTAATATTTTTAAGGCAGAGGTAGATAGATTCTTGATTACCAAGGCGGATAAGAGATTATTAGGGATTTGCAGGAATGTAGAGTTGAGCTAACATCTGATCAGCCACGTCTTATCAAATGATGGAACAGGCTCAAAGGCCAAGTGTTCCTTGTTTGTATGTAACACTTAGATGGATATCAGTTTTTGATATGTGAGCATTTATGCTTCATTTAATAGGTATGCCTTGAATATGGATGAAATACTGGCACTGTGAGATGTTTATCGCAATAGGAAATAGTGGATGTGGGTACAATTACAATGTTTAAAAGACATTTGGATAAGTACATGAATAGGAAATGTTTGGAGGGATATGGGCCAGGAGCAGACAGGTGGGACTAGTTTAATTTGGAATTATGTTCAGCATGGTCTGGTTGGACCGAAGGGTCTATTTCTGTGCTGTCAGACTCTATGAGATAGCAGTTTTATCCTGCGGATTCTGAGTTTTGTCCTGCACCTTTGGTTTCAAACTTTTCAGATCTATTTTGCATGAAAATAAATTATAAAATTGTAGAATTTTCAAGAAAGAAGGAACTTTTATGCCCCCTTTAATGGCCTTTACATCACACATTCTTTACCAGCAATGAAGTACTGTTCTTTTATAGGAAATATAGCAGCCTATTTGTACATTGCAAGTTCCTAAAAGCAGCACTGAGATATTACCCAGATAATATGATTTTGTGATTCTTGCATATTAAATTTTGGGCAGGGAGAACTTTTTTTTTCATGGAATATCTTACATCTACCCTAGAGTTCAGATTGGAACCTCGAATTAATCTCTCATCTGAAAGATCGTATGTCGGGTAATGTGGCACTTCCACAGTGGTGCACTGGAGTGCCAGCCTGGATTATGTGTTAATTTCTCTAAAATGGGACCGAAATCTATGCACTGGAAGCATTTAGTAATTTATACAATTTTAAATACAAAATCTTTTCAGCTATTCTCAATTGAAGGGATTAATATTTCAGAAAGCCTAATTATTTCAGAAACAGACAAACCATTGTATACCAACTCGGAAAGAGAAAAATGAACCAGGTCACAAAAACATGCTTTGATTTGCCGAGGCAAGATCCTTAGACAGAGAGTGATGCTCTAATAGTAGCATCAGTCACAGCCTAGAGAGTGTGTCCTACTTTTGAAAACTACCTTTTAACTAATTGGTGTTTAACACAACGTCTTATATGAGAAGAATTCAATCACTGATAATAAACAAATATCTTTTAGACCGGTTTGAAAGGCAACATTAACAAGTTTCACTTTTTGAGCAATTTAAAACATAGTAGCAACAAACTGAAAATATGCCTGGCCAGTTCTAGAATTTTCTTTACATATTCTGCCTTGAGCCTACTCTGGCAGAGTTTATTTTGTTTGGACTAGAATTAGTATGGACTTCTGAAATATTCCTGCCAGTTTGTCTGCTGGCCTTTTATCTAGCTGGCTATCATTCAAAGCCTTACCTCAGTCAGTCGACGAGTAAACCTATCTGAACAGACATTTATTTTTGTCTCAGTCTCAGCGGCTGCAAGGCAGGAAACCACTCATCCCTGCCAGTCCAAAGGAAGGCCACAGTCTTCGATTTTTTCAGCTTTCTTTATCTAAAGAGTATTCCATTTAGCTGATGTGCTCATCCCAATGGATCCACAAGGAGTTCAAATTTGTACGGTGTTGGGGGAAGACTTGCATTTATGTAGCACCTGTCATGGCCTCAGGATGCCCCTCAGCTGTTGACAGCTTATGAAACATTTTTGGACCATAGTCACTGCTGTAATTTGGGAATCATGGCAGTCAGTTTGTGCACAGTAAGATCCCAAATATGACTGTGTTGAAATGATCAGACAATTTGTTCATTGAGAGGTTTATTGTTGGCTAGGACATAAGGGGAAAACTCCCCTGAATGATTACCATGGAATCTTTTACGTCCGCTAGAAATACCAACCAGGACCTCAGTTTAATATCTACCCCAAAGAGAGCATCACAGTACTGCAGCTTTCCCTGAAAACTGCACTCAGGTGATTTCTTGCATTATGAGCTCAAGACTGCGGAAAGGAATTTAAACCATGCTCATTTGCCTGCTGTTTAGTGCTTCTGGCAGATGGAATGCCCATGAGAACATAAGCAGCTCCTTTCGTATTTCCCCCTACATTCGGTATTTTCTGCTGTTAATTAACTTAAGCTGTTATCCTCTACCTTCCTTCCAGTTTCTCCTGTTTCCTTCGGCGTTCCTGATTTCCTTCGCTTTATCATTGGTGGCCATGCTTTGAGCTATTAAAGTGCTAAACTCTGGAGTTTCCTCTTAAAATTCTTTTCTTCTCTGGCTCTCTTTGCCTCTCTGGTTCTGTCTCCTCCTTTAAGATGTTCCTAAAACCTTTGTCTTCGATCAAGCTTTCAGTTGCCTGCCCTAGGGTCTTCATGGTATCATTTTTTTGTTGGGTTATGCTCCTGGGAAGTGCCTTGTAATGTTTGCTACATGGTAGGTCCTATATAAAAGCAACTTTTTTTGTTGTAGTTGGTTCCGCAAAGCTCTGGTCATTCAATAAGTTAACAATTCTGAGCCAAAAAAGTGAGCATTGAAAAACTCCTTTGATCACAGTGAAACAGGGAGCACATCTAATTCTGTTTTGAGTTGATATCTCCTCACATATCTGACAGCAGGGGTGGTCAGCGAGTGGAAGCTGGAATTATTAATGAATTCTTCTGCCTGAATAATACTAGGCACTGACGTCATATGCAGTGCAGTCTCAAACTATGGGCTCTTGGCCTTTACAACTCACTGGCATTCTGCATGTTTCAATTGGCCACAAAACCTCCAATGGAGCTCAACATTTGTACCTCTGTCTCTCTCTCTCTCTCTCAATTTGTGAATGAACAAAGTCAAGATAATTTAATTTTCCTCATTCCATACTACTGTCAGGAGACAGTTTTAATCACTGTTCAACTGTTATTTGAAGATAGTGTTTTGGTTAACCATTGATGCTTGCTTTGCAGGTCAAGCTTCTTATTTTTTATTTGCCTCCTCTTTAGTCATCCATCATGTAGCATTCTTTGCTAAAGAGAGGGGGCAAGGAATAGAATAAAACAAAGAATTGAAGATGCTAGATATCTGAAACTAAAACAGAAATTGCTGGAGAAACTCCACAGGTCTGGCAGCATTTGTAGACATAAAAAAGAGTTACCATTTTGTGGTCAGTTCAGAAGAAGGGTCACTAGACTCGAAACGACAACTCTGTTTTCTGTCCACAGATGCTGCCAGACCTGCTGAGATTCTCCAGCAATTTCTGTCTTTGAGACAAAAATGTACCTTGTTCTTTGTCTCTTTCCCCACCTCCCCCCACCCCACAGCTCCAAAATAGTCCTAAACTATTCCAGATTCCACAAAATAATTAAGTGCCGATGTTTGTGATTGTTGCTTTAGTTATTATAATGAAATGTGGCTACAATGATTCATTTTGATAGCCACAAAGAGACTCGTGACCTTGGTGCTAAACTAAAAGTGGAATTGTGATATGTGGAGTGGAAGTCGGATACCTCAAAGGATATAAACATATACAACTAACAATAAACCAAAATGTTTTATCAGCTTCAGTCTTTTCATATTTAATTTGAATATGACCTTAAAAGAATCAGCCCCTCTCCCTGCATGTTTAAGAGATAATTAGCACATCATTGCTGGTTTAAGTTGCATCAGGGACTCTGAATAATTAACTGGATCCACTTCCTCTGATGATTCTTTGCTACTTTAGTTTCATTCCCAGTTCCTTCCCCATATGAAGCAATCCAAGAAGAATTTGCTTTTATATCAGCGTCTAAACATGTGCAATTGTGTTACTGTGGGAACTTATACTGAATCTCCAGCCACAGCAAGTACCAAATGCAGCTTTCCTCCCCTGTGCAGACTAGTAGTTTCCAAATCAGAGGTCATGGGTCTAAGTCCACTTCAGACACTTGAGTATGCAATCTCGGGTGACACTTCAATGCAGTACTGAAACAGTCCTGCACCATCAGAAGTACTATATTTCTGAAGAAGTTAAATAAGACCATAAGAAATAGGAGCAGCAATCGGCTGTTCAGCCTCTTGAGCCTGCTCGTCCATTCAATAGAATCATGGCTAACCCAACTTTGCCTGCGAGTAGCTGTAAAAGATCCCACAGCATTATTTGAAGTTGTTAGACAGCAACCACTGGACAGCATCCACCCAGAAACCAATATCTTAAAACAGATGAGCTGTTCATTGATTTGTGGGATCTTGCTGTGTGTAGATCAGCTGCTGTTTTCTTGTTTTGATCTAACAGTGATGACTGTAAAATATCTTGGGCCACTCTTGGATCATTGATAGTGCTATATAAATGCAAGTGTCCCTCTGCCTTATTACATTGAGGCTATTTCGGCTACACAATGCTCATCATTCACAAATTATAAAAACGTGGCAACCAATTTTCACATACCAAGATTTTGTTAAGAGCAATGGAATCATTAACAGATAATCTGTTTGATAATGACAGTTGGGGGATGAATATTGGCTGCGATACCAGGAAGAAGACCAGAGTAGATACGGAGACATATTCCCACTTATGGAAGGGTCAAAAATGAGAGGGCATAGATTTAACTTAAGCTGCAAAAATAATTTGAGAGAAAGTTTTTTTCCAAGAATGAGTACTGGCTGCCTGGAATGCAGTGCCATGTAATGTAGAAACCTAGAAATCTGGAGCAGGAGTGGACCATTCAGCCCTTCAAGCCTGTTCTGCCATTCAATATGATCATGACTGATCATCCATCTCAGAACCCTGTTTTCAGTTTCTCCCCACACCTTTGATCGCCTTTAGCCCTAAGAACTGATAGAGTTGGTTACAGGTAAGATGGCGGTGGATTAGGGCTTCTGAGCCTGGGGCTCATCCGCTCCGTCTGCTTTTCTTTTCATTTCTTTTTTTTCCCTCTCTTTTCCCTCGTTTATTTCCTGTCTTTTATTTGATTTTACTTACCTCTTGGTGAAGAGTTTGATCGCTGTAATGGCATCGGCGGCAGCGAGTGGGTCAGCAGCATGAACTCGAGTGGGCCCAACAGTACTGACTCGTGACTGTGGCATTGGAGGTGAGTTTGGGTTCCTGGCAGCGTCTGTGTCCAGCACAGATTCAAGGAGGCAGAGGCGGAGGCAGGTTTGGGCCCAGTACGAGGCACGGTGGCATCAGCAGTGGCTGCATTGGCGGGGTGGGCCCAACGTAGGCCGTTGGTGGTGGCGGAGTTGAGTTTGGGCCAGTGCGGTACCTGGTGGCATCAGTGGCGTTTGCATTGATGAGGCCCGGTGAAGGGGGCATCAATCGAGCCGAAATGGTGTCAAAGAATGGTACCTGATATTCCAGCAGTGACGGCACAGTGAAGGAGACTCGTGCCTGGCCACCAGAACATGACCCATGATGGAGCACTTAACGAGAAGGACTGTAACGTGGGATATTTCCTTTATTTCTTCATTTTTCTGCCTTTATATTCTATGTTTTGGTTTATTTTTTCTGTGTTTTAAGATGGCACCAGAAAGTGATGACACTATACAACCCTTTTCACTGTATTTTGTAACAAAATACAAATGACAATAAATAAATTAAAAATATCTGACTCCTTCTTGAAAACATTCAATGTTTTGGTCTCAATCGCTTCCTGTGGCGTAGAATTCCACAAGCTCACCACTCTCTGGATGAAGAAACTTTTCATCCTAAATGGCCCAATGTCCTTTGACTATGACCTCTGTTTCTGGACTCCCCAGTTATTGGGAGTATCCTTCCTGCATTTACGCTGTCTAGCCCTGTTAAACTTTTATAGATTCTATGATCATTCATGGAGACTGTGCATGAAAATCAGTATTTTCGTCATAATTATTGTCAGTACATTGTGTCATTTTGTTACTGTGGGCACTAGGAATGTTGGCTTTGTACCTTTTACTTGTCCTTGCTGAACTGTGACAACTGGTGGGTTTAATGGTGGTGTTGTCCCATTCAAAGGCGGGATCTGGTCCTGAAGACAGTCAATGTTTCTGGTAACCATCTTCGAGATCAGCTCATTCCACATTGCAAACTGCCTGTTATACATGAAACAGCAAAATAAACAGGTGCTCTGTGTATTTAGACAAGTCACATTATAAGACAGAAACATGGAGACTGTGTCTTACTTTGCTCTGAGGTTGCTGCCCACAGATCCTTGGTTGAGGCTTGCATTCAGCTCAATATAATGCTTCTCAATGCTAAACTCTGGCCAGATAACAGGAACTGATTGAGGATGGTTTGGATTTCTATTACAGAGAAAAAAGTAATAAGAATATTTTGAAACCTCTGCAATAGGATGATTTTCTCACCAAATAGAATCAACTTTTACAGCAACCCTTTGAGGAAGATCAGTTCGATAAAATGAATGGGAATTGGTTGAGAAAATGTTTTTGTTCAAAAAGACACACTGGGGTTTTATTCCTGCTTAAACAAGATTGCATTACCTAAGCAAATCCAATGTTAAAGGAGGAAAGGAAATAATATTACCGCCTATTACATATAAGGCTTAAAAATCCGATCCCTCCAACATCAATGTGCTTTGGCTGTGGTGAGTGCTATGTGCATGCACCACAGGATACACTACATCAACTTGCCAAGGTCACTTTGACAGCATCTTCCAAACTTGTGACCTCCGTTATTATTACTTCTAAGTTCCATCGCAAGTCACTCACTCCGTTCGGGCCCTGCCTGGGCCTTTTCTATCTTTGGAGGTGCAAGCAATTGAAGACAGGACTTTAATGTGTGACTAGCAGTATCCGAGCAGAAACAAGCATCAAACCCTCAGCTGACTGGTTTCCTTTCTATAGATAGTTTAAAAATGTTTTATTGTAAAGAGTAAAACTCTTTGACTGCACAGATATCGTAAGAAGCATTCAAGACTAAGTAAACACCCAAACATCTTGGTTTGAAGCAAGCACCTTGGTTCGACAAAGATGGAAGGTAGTTACGGCTCTGCAAGTGAAAAGATACTAAAGCAAATCAGAAACGTCCCTCTGTCAATTCAAATAAATATTCATTTCTACATGGCTACAAAATAAACCAGATTGATGTCCGTTATGGAAACTAGGACCTGCTATAAAAACAATGTTACTATTGCCAATTTTTATGAATGGTGGAAGCTTCCTGTTCTGTCCATTGTTGTTGCATTTGGTGTTTCCCCAGCTCCATCCGCAACTGCAGATTATCTGAGAACCAAGTCATTACAATAAGTAAGATTTTACCCTGTCCTGTTTTCTTATATGTTAAAATTTACCTTGTGGTGCATTAACATTTGTGGCTACACAAATTGTAAATTGCAGCAATCCAGTGTGATTGGGGAGCCAAATAAACTACCATTCTAAAAACCAAAGATTTGGAAAGAACAACAATGTTTTTTTATCACAGGTTAGTTAATTCTCAATTATTTCGTTTGTTAAATTACACAGCACAAGCAACTATACAAACAGTTAATTAATCGTTTCTCCTTCACTATCATCATCATGTCACTTAACAATAAAGAAACCAAATTTCGGTCGTATCTGCATATACTTCTAAAACCATTCGCCTGTAGAATTACGCCATGTGAATCTCTAAAGGGCCAAAACATTAAATCTAATTCATATTTCTCCTTCATTCAGCAAATAAAAGGTCTGGTCACTATTTTTAAAAAAAATCATAGATATTATACAGTTCTTAATGGTTCTTGTTTTTTTTTAAAAAGCATTGAAAAAATTTAATTCTTATTATTTTTAATCTTGCCAGTTTGGAATATAAAACCAGAATAATATTTTGCCAACAGGCTGATTGCTCAATGAAGTTAATAGAGAGCTAAAAAACTAAAGACCCACCCAGTGTCTTAGTAAAGAATGGTGTCTGGTTTGTAGACATAGTTTAATGCAGAGTGATGCTTCCTGTTAACTTAGTAGGATTTCAACACATAAATTTAAAAGGTATCAAGCTCAATCCCTGATCTATGCTGAATTAAGTAAATTCACCCTGTGCAGTAGTGGAGATAGAATGGCTAAAATTAGGCCGATGACTCCCAGAATTAAGAAGAAAAGAAAATTATGCTATATGTTCTCTTGATATTTTTTTCTTAAGTTATTTCCCAGGATGTGGGTATTGCTGGATAGGCCAGCCATTGCTACCCGTCCTTAATGCCCTTAAAAAGGTGGTGGTGAGCTGCTTTCTTCAACTACTGCAGTTCCAAATGTTCCAGGTACGTCCACAATGTTACCAGGAGGGGATTTTGACTCAGTGACAATGAAGGAATGACGGTACTGTTCAAAGTCAGGATGGTGTGTGCCATGAACGGGCGTAATTAGACATTAGTAGTTACGGTCTAAAAGCACTACCTGGAACTGTGGTGAAGGCTGGTTCAATTCAGGCATTCAAAAGAGTGTTAGACGGTTAGTCAAAAAGAAACAGTGTACAACGTTTTAAGAAAGAGGGAGGAGATTGACACAAAGTCAAAGAGAGTTGGTGCAGAAGCAGTGAGCCAAATGGCTTCTTTCTGTTGCATAACAGTTCTGTGATTCTGCTGTTCCCATGCTGTTGCAGTCCTTGTCCTTCTGGGGAGTAGAAGTCATGGAATTGGAAGTTGCAGTCCAAGGACCCTTGGTGAGTTGCTGCAGTTTATTTTGGATACAAGGATGTTGGAGTTCAGTAAGTTGCCAATTCTGGTTTGGCATATTCCTGGAGATTTAATCACACAATTTCCAATTATCCAGTTTAGTCAAACAACATTTATTTCCCACCTCCAGTCATTAAAAAAAAAATGAATAATTAAAAGTGTTCAAGTAAAATGAAAGTAAAACACAATTTGTTCTACCACCCATGCAATGCTAACTTCTGGGGCTTCTTGCACCAGTGTTTCAGACTCTAATCTTCAATTCCTAAAGTCTCCAGGACAATTCTAGAGGTTTGGTAACTCTATTACTTGACATATCTGAACACAACAAAACCTTTAAAAGTTTTCACTGAATTGTCTGTGTGAAGGAACAAAAGGGATTTGTGATTGATAAAGTTCACATTGAACCATCTGCAATTCATAAACAGTAAGAACCTGTTTTATAGGATATGTGCCTGAAGTAATTGTATTTAAGCTCAACTGATAGAAGGTTCCACATTTGAATGTTAGGAAGACTACACCATTTCTTCTCCAGGATCTCAGGTTCATTATATTGGCACTCTTATATGTTGAACTCCCACCAAATACACCATATCCGGTATGGATGAGCCCAGGTTTGCCATGTCATCATTGGACATGTTCTGTCACCTATTTACTTGCTTCTCTCGATTTACCCTGTTTTCGCAAAGTTGGTCCAGTATGTCATCACGGCCTGACTCAGATTCCTCTCCTGCTGGTTGTAGGATTTTGGCTTGGAAAATGGTCTGCCAAAGACAAACTGTAGCTCTTCTGTATGAAGGGCACCAATCCACTCTGGCCAGATTGCATTTGGCATCTTGGATGGGTATGAGAATTGGTAAGCATATGTTCGACTGGCATTTCTAGGTAGAAAAATGATGCAATATATTAATGCAAACTTCATCCTTGCAACAGTAATTCAATATTTCAACAACATAAGAGTATAGAATTAAGAACGTTGGAACAGGAATAGGTCATTTGGTCCCTCAGGCCTGTTCACAATTCAGTTGGATCATGAACGTTCTGTATTTTAAGTAGATCTACCATCTGATTCGCTAAAGCTCATCTTTATGCCCAGCAGAAATCTACTGATTTCAGCTTGGAAACCTTACAATTCACCCAGTGTTTGTGGGGGGTTGGGGGGGAATGTCCAAATCTTCATTACGGGCAGAGGAACATTTATCTCTTTTATAAACTGTCTCAATTCAGTGAGAATTATTCTAATTCCATCCACATGCCCATAATACAGTCGGTCAGTAAAAATGTATCGTTAACAGATTTAGATTTAGATTTATTAATTGAGTGACCAGCTACTGCTTTTCATGGCAAAGAGTTTGACACTTTTTATTGATAAAGTAACTGCTCTGAAAGGATTAATCTTGGATGCTGCATCAAGCACAACTCAATCCGATGATATCAGATAGTCTTGGGTGTGAAATCAGAAGAATACCTTTGGATTTTGAAGGAGACGAATGTGTCATCTATGTATCCTAATAATTTCGGTAACATAATATGTAACTTGCTATTGTAACTTGTAGTGAATGGCTATAATGCAATAAACTACATCTTGTTAAGATGTGAGCCTTTCCTTGTTAGGATTCGATGATCATTGTTCTTCCAACACTGTGAACCCAAGTAGGCCCTTAGACACAGTCAAGGTAGGGTTAATGGGGCCAGCATCCTTCTACATACACCTGTATCACTCTTTGTGTAAAGAAGTGTTTCCCAACTTCTCCCCTCTCTGGTCCAGGTCTGGTGTTAAATTTTATTTCAGTTGAGCAAAAGAGCATTTCTGTGAACCCTAATGGTTCTTTCTAAAATCCTAAAAGCATCAGTCAATCAATCAATCACCCCTTAACCATTTAAATTTCCAAGAGTAGAAGCCTAGTTTAAATATTTGCCTATAAGTTAACCCTTGGAGCTCTGGTGACTATCTTGCAAATCTTTTCAGTTCTCCTTCTAAGGTCAATCTATCCTTTTCAAAGTGTAGTGCCAAAATCTGTACACAATACTACAGATGTATTTGAGCCATGTTTTTGCATATCTACTGCAAGGCTTCCAACCCTTATACTCCAGCCCCTAAGCTTAAAAGAGAATATTTCATCACCCTTAATAGCAACACCAAATTCTTTACTCAAATAGTGGTGAGAGCATGGATGTCTCTGGAGTGGGTGAGGTGATTGTGTAGATGCGTTTAAGGGGAAGCCAGTTCAAGTAACTCAGATCCAAAGAAAAAGAAGGATCAGTGTCTTGGATAAAATGGGCTGTTATTCAGTGCTGTAAAAGTATAACGTATACATTTATACAGCACTTCTAAAATAGTAAAATATTCCAACAATCTTCACAACAGCATAAAAAATTAACAATGAGTAAAAGAAGGAAATATTAACAAAGTTGCTGGAAAAGCTCAGCAGGTCTGGCAGCATCTGTGAAGGAAAAAACAGAGTTAATGTTTCAGGTCTGGAAGGGTCACCGGACCCGAAACATTAACTCTGTTTTTCCCTTCACAGATGCTGCCAGACCTGCTGAGCTTTTCCAGCAACTTTGTTTTTGTTCTGATTTACAACATCCGCAGTTCTTTCTGTTTTTAGGGAGATATTAAGGTTAGTGACAAAATGTCAGACATAAGAAATGGGTTTTAAAGAACAGCTTAAAAGAGGAGAGAAAGGTACCATGAGGGAATATCAGCAGTTAGAGCTCAGGTATTAGAAATTAAGAAACAGGAGCAGGTGTAGACTATATTGTTCCCCAGACTGCTCCACTATTCTATAAAGGTATGTTACCTCCACTGCACATTTGCACTTTGTCTCCATATTCCCTATTCCTCTAAACAGCTAAAAGCACGGTCATCAGTAGAGAGGTAAAGGAATAGGGGTTGGACAAGTGTCAGAATTGGAGAAATCTCTGGAATAATTTAATGTTTGGCATGTCCAACCACATTCACATATCCAGCACATGAAGCCAACTTCTGCAAGGATGGTTTGAAAGGATTGGCTCGTCATATGAACCATAAGAAAGGAGAAAGGCTGGTGCTTCCTCCCTTTAACAGGTAGTTAAAGCTATCTGTTTGGAGAGATAAATTTGATGAAAAGACCAGGAGTAATGCATTTAGATTTGTTGGTGATACAAAGCTAAGTGGAAACATAAACTGCGAGGAGGATACAACAGTGCTACTAAGAGAAATAGACAGGTTCTGTGTAAGTAACAAGGTTGCAGATGGTGTATAATGCTAGGAAGGGTGAGGGTATGCCCTTTTTTTTGTAAGAATAGGAAAGCCGAGTTGAGTGGCATAAAACTTGCAAATATTCATCTTCAAAGGAGCTTGGGTGTACCTATACAAGGAAGACAGAAAATTAGCACACAGGGTTGGAAAAATAATTAGGAAGGCAAAAGGTTGGTCTTTATTACAAGATGATTGGAGTACAATAATAAAGAGGTTTTGCCAAAATATAGGAACATAACAAACAGGAGCAGGTATTTTAAGCACCTTGGACCTATTTCACCATTCATATAGATCATGGCTGATCTGTATCCCTATTTAACACCTATGTTCCATATCCCTTGATATATTTAGGTAAACAAAGTCTATCAAACATTGTCTTGAAAGCTCCAATTTACCCCGGGTTTCCACAGAATTTTAGGGACAATTGTCTAAATTTCCATGATTGTGGTGTGAAAATTTAGTTTTGCTTTTCCATCCAGAATGGTCTAGCTCTTTTTTAAGCTTCTGTCCCTTTCTTGTGATTCTCAGAGAAGTGAAATAGTTCACCTATATGTAGTCAATCAAAGCCCTTCAAAGTGTTAACACTTTGATCGTATCAGCTCTCAGCATTTTAAAATGAAGGGATTAGCAACCATGTGCATGCAACCAACTGTTATCCATCAGTGTGTTAGGTCTTTTATATATCCCTGAATATCTGATATCTAAGTTTCTGATCAATGATAACAAATAGATGTTGGTAGCTGGGCAGCCAGAGTTTGTAATGCCATTGAATATCAAGTAGAGATGGATAGGCTCCCACTTGTTGGAGATGCTCATTCCTGACACTCTGTGCACTGCAAATGTTACTTGCCATATAGCAGCCCAAGTGGGATGCTTCCAGGTTCTGCAGCATTTGGACATGGGCTTTTCCAGCATCTTAGGAATCACAAATGGGCTTAACATTGTGCAATTATCATCAAACATTCCCACCGCTGACTTTATGATGGAAGGAGGGTGATGGATGAAGCACTTGAGGACATTTGGTCCTAGGACCACTATTTTGAGGAATTATGCAATGATTAGCCTCTGACAACAACAGCCAGCTTCTTTTGTGCCAAATATGACTTTGATCAGTGGAAAGGTTTCCCCCATTTCCCATTGACTTATGTTTTTCTAGGCTTGCTCCTTGTGACTTTCTTACCTGCTGATTATTGTGTGCTTCTGCGCAGAGTTGAATGCTGGGCTGCAAAATTCAAAATCAGTGTACAGTCTTGACAAACCCTGCCTTCTTGAAAGCTGTGTTGGATTCTCCCAGTCAGTGTACTCAAATATAGCTGACTCCACTGCAGCCTCTCCCAAAGAACCTGCAATATGTACAAGCACAACAGACCTGGAAGATTAATCTTGATCCTTACTTCACAGCCAGACCGGCTGTGTATTTCCAATATTGTCTGTTTTGTTTTGAAATTCCAACATTTGCAGTAGTTTGTCTATGTACTGTGTATCTATATTATGCTTTTAATGTAGTCAATTGTCCAAAGGTGTTAAACAGGACTGTTGTCAAATGTATGGACTATCTTTTTTTTTACTTTCATTGTTTGATTTTAATACCTGGGACCTCATGTACTAAAATGTTTTTTAAAAAGGGAAAATAAGACAGACATAAAATGACTGCAGCAATCAGCTGACCACAGGTTAAGCCAGCACATGAAACCATCAATAAACAATAACCAATCTGATCTGAAATTAATATCTTTGTGAAAAAGGCATTAAAACTCAGATTTGTCATTCCTGTTTTCCTTACAACTTAATGGATAATTTTCATACATCCAGAAATGAAGATCTTGCCTGCAAATTATGCAGCTTGGAAAAACAATGAAGCCAGAAATGGGAATACAGAAATGAATTGTATTTCAAGCAGCTGCATTGGCATAGCATCAAAGAAAAAATGGATTTAAAATTGCAGGACTGGAAGATTCTATACTTCCTTGTTTTCTCTCAGTTTGTCAAAAAGACAAATTTAGAAGGCGAGTTGAACAAACATCCTTTCACCAAAAACTCAATGATATCTGCAATATTCGTCAGTACTGGGGGTATAAGACACCAATCAACCAATCATGGTCTCAGTTTAAAACCTAATGCCTCTAGCGAGTTTATACTGCATTTGCTGTTATGTTCCTTTATGTACTAGGCATCATTGTCATTTTAAAACTTTATACCAGTTTGTGTGTGTGCTTAATGTTGCATATCTATTATTTTCTATTAGTAAGTAATACAATTCTTCTTTCATTCATAGAGTCGTACAGCTTGGAAACAGACCCTTCGGTCTAACCAGTCCATGCCGAACATAATCCCAAACTAAACTAGTCCCACCTGCCTGCTCCTGGCCCATATCCCCCCAAACCTTTCCTGTTTTTGTACTTATCCAAATATCTTTTTACACACTGTAATTGTACCTACAACCACCACTTTCTCAGGAAGTTCATTCCACATACGAACCACGCTCTGTGTAAAAAAAGCCCCTCATGACCTTTTAATCAATCTCCTCTCACCTGAAAAAGAAACTTGGTAATTTTCTTCTTACTTCAATGTTAGTTAACTAAATTTTTATTGAAATGAGATGTAGCCATGTGCTGAAAATAAATAAAACCTTTGTTACAGACAAACTATAGGAGAGCAGATTTACTCCTCCTCAATTAGTCATAAAAACATTGAGCTGCATCAAGGGTTATCATCTAAACGGACCAAAGAACTGTCAAAGTTCCAGGTTTTAAGACCCTTAAAGGGTCTTAAGACAGATAGATGATGAAACAGGAAGATTTGGGGAGGGAATTCCAGAATTTTGGTCTTCACCAACTAAAAGCATGACTATCAATGTTGCTGAGTTTACATCAGGGTACCGAAGATTTAAGAATTAGAGGATTGATGCTACCTTTAGAGGGTTGTAAAGGTGAAGGACATTACCGAGATGGAAAGGACTGATGAGGTTATGGAGGTGTTTGAAAACAAGAATGTTATTTTTAAAATTGTGGTGTTGCTCAGAGATAGCAAGAACTGCAGATGCTGGAGTCAAAGTCAATACAGTGTGGAGCTGGAAGAACACAGCAGGCCAGGCAGCATCAGAGGAGCAAGAAAGTCGATGTTTCAGATCGGGACCCTTCATCAGGACTGGGAAGGGGGAAGGGAGCTCCCTTCCACCTCCCCAGTCCTGATGAAGGGTCCCGACCTGAAACATCGACTTTCCTGTTCCTCTGATGCTGCTAACCTGCTGTGTTACTCCAGCTCCACACTGTATTGACTGTGGCGTCACTCAGTTGGGAGCAAAACGTAGGTTGGCAAGCAAAAAAAAAATGGGTGAACTTGTTTTGGCATGGGTTAGGATGTGGATGGCAGAGTTCAGGATATTGTCAAGTTGTAAAAGGATGCAAGTATACAAGGATGCAAGTATCCTTTGACAACACTTTCCAAACCTGCAATGTTTACCACCTAGAAGAACAGGGGTAGCAAATCTATGGTATGTATTTTAAAATGAAATTCAAAGCTTTGCTTTAGCCTAATCCTCTCTACTGCTACATGAGAACAGTCTGGAAAAAATACTGGAGAATTCATTTGGATTAAACTAAATGCTAGAGTAACCAGTACGATATTATTATGTTCACCTATATCATGCCTCTAGTGAACAACACCAGATCAAACTGAGTTCAACAACCTTGCAGCAGATATGATGTGAGAACGGGCTCATTAGACTAGAATGGTTGAAACTTTGTAGCACCAATTCAAGCAAAAATAGTGTAATCCCTCCCGACTGACTTATCTGCTCCTTCCAGTATTCTTTACTAGGTCCATAAGGGGACCTGTTGAGATTGACCTAGTAAAGAGTGCATTGATAGGGTTGGGGATGGGGTTAATAATGATATGACAAATTTAGGAACTTCCGTTAAATTCATCCGAAACACTCCATAATGATTTCTGATTTAAATCAACTTGATTTCTGAACTGTTCAATACTCACCCACACCCTTTTTCACCGCTGTTCGGAATTTAGCCTCACTAATTCCAAAAGGAATATTCACGCCAGGGAACCAGGTGGCCACAAACATATGACCATCTCCATTGTTACAGCCCAACAAATAATCAACATCTCTACTGTTCTCAAACAGCATCTCTGGTTCAGCAGGGAGAAAGTCACCTGTAATCAGAATGATGGAAATAAATGCATTGAATAGAGCCAAAAAGAAAGAAAACAGATGTGTTGACATTTCAGTGGAGCGATTCCTCATTTTAAGAATTTGACAGTTACTTGTTGATGAGCAGTGAGCAGCCCCCAGTAGCCCAATGAGTAAACATTCTATCTGGTCAAGAAAGAAAAGAAGTCTTGCATTGCCATGGCACCTATCATGATCTTAGAAAGCAGACAAGACTCCAGGTTAGTAGTGACAGAAAGACTATTCATCAGCGGTCCTGCACTCCCTCAGAACTGCTCCAGAGTGTCATCCTAGGCTTTGCACTTATGTTCTTGACCAGGACTCTGAATGTACGACCTTCTGACTAAGTGGGAAGAGTGCTGCACATTGAGCCATTGACTGACACCTAAGGTTGTGACACAAAGCCACAAGTTACAAATAAATAGTGGCTTATTGTGGATAGTTAATGGCATTCTCTGCTTTGCAAACCAAAGTTTAACTGCATTAAAATATTTTCCTTAATCCATTCTCTTATATTCTTTCAGTCCCCCTGACCATCACCAATGTTATAATAAAAGAAAATGCAATAGAGGATCGAAATTTGAAATAAAAATAGAAAGTTCTAAAGAAACTTAGCAGGTCTGGCAATTTCTATAAACAGAGAAACAGAGTTAAAACTTTGAGTCTGGAAAAGTCACATCAGGCTCAGAATGTTAACTCTTTTATCTCCACAGGTGCTGCCAGATTCACCAATCTCATCACTGAGTTGAAAACCCAAAATTGTTGTTTTACAGTTAAGATCAAAAGAATGCCACATCTATGTTTTCCATTAAAAGCTTATCACTAATTGCGTAATTAGACTCCTGCATGATGTGAAAAGGATTGGTTGACCTATCAGTAGTTTACAAGGGCAGAACTTTCCACCCATGGCTTGCACAGTCTAGTGAACTGTGGGGACAAGGTAACTCAGAGGACAGAAGATTTGATTTGATTATTGTCACATGTCCCATGATAGATGGAAAAGTATTGTTTTGCGTGCTGTCCGCAAATCATACCATATGTAGGTACATCAGGGTAACAGAACGGAATGCAGAATATAGTGTTACAGCTACAGAGAAGGTGCAGAGAAAGACCAATTCTAATATATGAGAGGTTCGTTCAAAAGTCTGTTAACAGCAGGGAAGAAGCTGTTCTTAAATCTGATGGTACGTGTTTTTAAACTTTTGTTACTTCTGCCCAACGGAAGAGGGTGGAAGAGAGCATTACTGGGGTGGAAGGGGTCTTTGATTATGTTGGCTGCTTTCCCGAGGTAGCAGGAAATGTAGATGGAGTCAATAGATGGAAGCCTGATTTGCATGATGGACTGTGCTGTGTTCACAACTCTCTGTAATTTCTTGTGGTCATAGGCAGATCAGTTGACATAGCACGCTGTGAAGCATCTGGATAGGATGCTTTCTATTGTGCACATATAAAAATTAGTATAAGCCATTGCAGATATGCTGAATTTCCTTGGCCTTCTGAGGAAGTAAATGAGTTGGTGTGCTTTCTTAACTGTAGTGTCAATGTGGACTGATCAGGATAAACTGAATGTGAGGAGAGTGTGAGTATGAACTGGGGATGAGGATTGACATAGCCACTGTGAAGCAGGGGAGCTGGAAAAGAATGTGACTATGGACTAGGCAAAGCAGGAATTAACACCTGGGTTTTACTGGGTAACAGAGGCCCTTGCAAGGGCTGGAAAGTCAAGGGTGACCCCACTTCGACTGTTTCTGAGGGTCATGACCACAATTTTAAGCAGACAGCTAATGAGCTGCAATTGGGATTCAGTCCTGTTAAGGAAGAAGAACCCTTTCCCAAGAGCAGCCAGCTAATCGGGAGGCCGATGTTTCTTTAATCTCAGCAGTGCCATCAGGAACAATGGTCACTGCTTGGACTGCGGATGGCCCAGAGCAGCATTGTGGACACGCTCAGGGAATACGAGTACAGGGTGGGATCACTGGGGCCACTTAGGCAAGCCCAGTGAGGATGAAGAAGGTGATTGATGAGGAAGAAGTGTCGGGGGGTGGGTATTGCTGGCATTTATTTATAGGTTACACTAATGGTCTTTCTAAGCATGCTGCAGCTCTCTCAGGAAATTACATAGCTCTGGGTGGGTGGTGAGTATATGCATTGCGATGAATTGGCCACCATTGCTGGATGGGATAGCCCATTGCACCTCTGTCCTTTCCAGTCCCCCATTACTGTATGCTGTTGAGTCCGAAGAGACTGAAAACCTCTGTGAATGAGGAAATCACAGCAAGAGGCTCAGGCAATGTTACTCCAGGACTCAATGCAACAATTTATCACCCAATGTAAACTGGTTTAGTCAAAACAAATTAAAATTCTTGGGACTGGGACACCAAAAACATTTGGGATCCTTCTACTATACCCGCACAGTAACATCCCCCATTTATACTCCCACCCCCCTCCAATGATTAACACAAATTAGCAGCAAAAGAGTAATAAGAAGAAATAGGTATAGAATGCCAATAAGGAATGGCTTGGATTTGTACAGTGTCCTTCATGACCTTAACATATTCCAAAGGTTTTACAGCAGATTTAAGTACTTTTGAATTGTAGACACTGATGTAACTTTGGGGAAACAACAGCTAATTTCTCCACTGCACAGTCCCATGAACAAAAATGGCTAAACAATTTTACTTTCAATTGTGACCTTAGGGATTAATACCAGGAACCCAGGGAAAACCTTGTCGTAAATCTTCAAATCATGTCATGTTATATTTTGCCATTAGCTATGAAGGCTGTTTGACCTTTTGCTTAATAGTTCCAACAGTACAGCACTTACTCAGCACTGCTACATTGGCCCAGTTTTACAGCTCAACTCTCTGGAGTGGTCCTTCATACCCCAGTTATGACTTTGAATGTGTTACCAGTGAGCCACAGCAGAGAGCTTAATATACCATGTTTAAAAGACCCAGCTCTGTGACATAATGGCTTCCTATTTGGCTTAAAATCCTGTGCACAAGTCTTGTACACCCCATGTGTTAATCTACCCCTGCTAATTCCTGACTTTCTTCAATACTTTCACGACTTGGTATTACAATAATTACCATCAATTGTAGGAACAAATGGAATGAAAAACACCATCTTGTTTTCAGTAAGCAGCTCTGTCACTCGAATCACCAACATGATGTCTTTAGCAGGCACCTGCCTGAGGCAAAACATCATGGCAGCGGTATCTTCCAGCGGGCACCCCAGAGCCTGGGCAACTCGACGAGCACTGCGGAGCGGGTTTCGATTCACAGCCCACATCACCCGGGCATCACCACTTTCTGAAATTGCACGTCTGCAGACAAATCAAAAAGGGTAGGAGAGAGGGTGGTGGTGGTGGGGGGTTGTGGATGGTGGAGCAGAGAAGCAATGTGAGGGTAAGAAAAGAAACAGAAATTAGGTGAGAGGAAATCCTGACCAGTGTTTCGAAACAGATGTTGTTATATTGAATTTTTTTTCTTTACTCTTTTCAGACGCTGGGATGGTCCCAGAGAAATCCTTGGCATATGCTTTTTTCCCTTAGCTGGGTCTCACACCAATCCAGGCCTGAGGAGTCTGCAGAAACAATCCTTGAGGCCTTCTCAGGAGTTGCTAGGACAAGAAGCTCCCAAGACCCAAGGATTGCCTGAGAGGGGGAAGATACTACATGCATTCATGAACTGTTTGGACGTTACTCCCAAATCCTAACAGTTCTATCCCCATATTTTGTCCATCTGACTCAAAGCAGACCCACCTCGTGGTCTTTCACCATTCTGGCCAATTGGAAAATGAAGATACTCTTTCTTACCTGGCTGGACAATTCCTGACTGTTGACCAAACAACAATATTTCCCCCAAAATCCAATATTTTTATAATTAACAAACAACAGTGTTCAAAGGCAATAAAATGAAGCACACAATTGTTCCCTGTTCCTCATGATGTTACACCCAGGTTGTTCACATCTGTTCCTGAAAATTAACTTTAATTTCTAGTTATTTCAGGGCAATATTCAGTTTAAAGATACTGCACAGTTAAGTGAATCAACCGTAAACCAAAAAAAAGTGCAAGTTGCTGTCAACCAAAAAGCAGACAAAGAGCAAACAAAATTCTGTTGCATAGATACCTGAAGAGCCCTTTGCTTACTGGTGATAATACATGCATGCTTGTACAGGCACCTCCAGCTGATTCACCAAACAGAGTGATGAGCTCTGGATTTCCTCCAAAACTTGCGATATTATTCTTCACCCAGGTTATGGCCATGTGCTGGTCCCACAAGCCATAATTACCTACATTTGATTAAAAAAAACTGGGCTTTAATGTTCAAATTCCAGTTTTCTCGCCTACTGTCTTGACTGGAGGTCGTGCCTCATCCTAGGGTATATTTCCACAGCTACTGAAGTTCCTCACTACCACATAAAGAATGAGCATTGATGATGAAGATCTCCAGTTCTCAATCTATGAGTGATGTCAAAGGCAGGCCAGGATCTGGCTTTTAGCCCACGTTCACCCATATTCATTTTCTGTAAGGCTGGTCCACACAATTATATAGAATTTACAGCACAGAGAAAGACAATTTATCTGGTCTAGTCTGTGACAGCATTAATGCTCTATAAGTGTTCTCCCACTTACTTCATCTACCTTTATCACCATAAAGTTTCAGTCCTTTCTCACTTATATATTCAAGTAGATTCCACTTTTATACACCTCTTTTATATATTTTAACTACTTGATACATAGAGGGTTCCACATTCCAATCATCCTCTGGGTAAAGTGCTTTGACCTAAATTCCTAACACCTAATTTGGTAGTGACCTTTTGCTTTTATTTTCTCAAAGCACCATAATGACAAAATAAATTGCCTTATCTTGTGGTGAAATTTCATGACAGATTATGATTATTTTATTTGGAAAGCTGGGTTCTAAAATGTATGGAACCATGGATAGCTTTAAGTTTGACTTCCTTTCCATATTGTTGCATTAATAAGGGAGACACAGTTGCAGTGTAATTTTTGAGGTTCATGAGTGGTACTGGACTGTCTGGCAATGTGTATACATGCACTTAAATGAGGCTTTAATAAAGCTTGGAACTGAATAGTCAGTGCTTTAAAAAGCAATGCAAGAAGAGGGTAATGCTGTTCTATGATGCAAGGTGACAAAGAAAGAAATAAGCTTCCATGTAGTAAGACAGAACTGTCCCAAAGTTTGGACAGTGTGCAGGTTTCTGTCAGAGAGAACAAGTCAATGGCAGCAATGGTACTGTTATCTTTGCAGTTTCCAAAGGAATTTGGACTTAAAAGAAATCCTAAAGTGCCTTCATGTCAGTAAATAAAACATTTCAGAAACAGAAGGCTGTGGAACTGGAGTTTAAGGATTCCATGTTAAGAAAGAAGAGAGCTGCGAATGCAGGAAGAGATGTTGACTAAAGAAGTAGAATAGAGTGAATGCAAATACTTGCCAGAAAGAAATCAAGAAAAGTTTGTCCATCCACCAAGGCACTTTAAAGTGAAAACTTCCTAATCTTTCACTGAGGTTCAAGTATCTGTGAGGATAAAATTGTTATTTCTGATACTTGTAGTAAGAACTTTCAAACAGCTCTTATCATAGAACCCCTACAGTGTGGAAACAGGCCATGTGGCCCAACAAGTCCACACCATCCCTCCAAAGAGCATCCCACCCAGACCCATTCCCCTGCATTTCCCACATCTAACCCAAACGTCCCTCGGCACTATAGCATGACCAATCCACCTAGCCTGCATATCTTTGGACTCAGGGAGGAAACCAGAGCACCCAGAGGAAACCCACACAGACACAGGGAGAACATGTAAACTCCACACAGACAGTCACCTGAGGCTGAAATCAAACCCAGGTCCCTGGCACTATGAGGCAGCATTGCTAACCGCTGAGCCACTGTGCTGCCCATGCAAAATGTATCACTTTATTTTCACTTATTGAACTAGCCTTGATCTTCTTTTGTTGTCAGCTTCTTGAAAGTGTGTTCAGTGACTGACCATCATGGTAAACATAATTGCAAAATTAAAACCTATGGTCTATCAAGTCAGATATTCCTCTGGGATCTGACTAATCCAGTATCATCTTCAGCTAGGATGATAACATAAAGTATAGTATTGAAAGAAATAAATGATTGCACAAAGTTGTATAAAGCTACATTTGGGCTGCATGTGAGTACCCTGTTCAGTTCTTGATACCAAATTCAAGGAAGAATAAATTTGTCTTATAGGAGGTCAGCGCATAGTCATTTAAACATTAGTGAGGGTGGAAGAGTTAATTGTCATGAGTTTAGAAAATTAAAGAGTGATCAATTGAGGGTGCTTAGGACATTTAAAAGAATTGATGATGCCGAGATAAATTAGTTCCTCAAGTTTGGCAGTCTTGGTCAAAATGACATAATACCAGAGTTAAGTCATTCAAGGCAAACTTCAGGAAGCAACTCTTCATGAAAAGTGGAAACCGTGAACTCTCTCTCACCAAAAGATTGTAAATGCAAGTTGACAGCCCCCTTTACATCTCTTAACAATTTTATTTCTGTTGTCTTCAATTGGAAGAGATAAAGGGCAGTCTGCTAATTTGCAACCAACTATCTCCAGCCCCGTTTCAGTCTACCTGCTGTTGAAACTCTCACCCATGCCCCTGTTACCTCCAACTTGATTTCTTCAATTCCCTTCTCACTGCCCTGCCACCTAATACCCTCAGTAAACTTCAAAACATCATAAACCTCAGTTGCAGATGCCCTGACCAGTTCTAAGTTCCTTTCACACTGTACATCAATTCCTGTACTTACCAACCAACAGCGGCTCCCCATCTGATTATGCCTCAGTTTTAGAATTCTTATCTGTGTTTTTAAATTCCTCTATAGTTTCACTCAGACTTGACTCTGTCACCTTTTGGAATTTGACAACCTTTGACATCCCTACATTCCCCCAATTCTTAGTTCTTTCTCATTCTTGGTTTACATTCATCTCAGGGTTAACATCCATGCCTTCAGCTCCCTTAGCCCTAGAATTCTATCCTTCTTCAGGCTTTCTATCTCCTTATCTTCACTTCAGTTGCTTATTAAAACCAATCCTGTTGAATAAGCTTTGGAGCACTCATCATCAACACTCCTTATGTGGTTCATTGTCAAATTCTCTTTGATAACACTCCTGCAAGATGTTTCACAATGTGAAATGCATTACAGAAATTCATGTCATTGTTTTTGACTGTACAGTTTGTCATAAAGCATTTATACCCAATTTGTCTTGTGTTCACTGTGGGATTATTGAGTGTGACGTGTCTTTGTGGTGTACTCTAGAAAAATGGGATCACCTCTTCCATTGCTATCCCCAGTACTGAGGAAGCCGAGTGCAGCCAGGCGATAGTTGACACTCACAACGATGACATTCCCATGGTGGGCTAGCTCATTGCCATCATACAAGGTGTCGTTCAGGAGACCGGTGCCTTGACCTGCTCCAATGGCAAAGGCTCCTCCATGAATCCAAATCATGACTGCTAGTTTCTTCCTCAACGCTTCTGTAAATAGGCAGCAACATAGAGACATAGTCATAGGGATGTACAGCACAGAAACAGACCCTTCAGTCCAATTCATTCCTGACAGATATCCTAAATTATTCTAGCCCCATTTGACAGCATCTGGTCCATATCCCTTTAAACCCTTCCCATCCAGATACCTTTTAAATGTTGTAATTGTACCAGCCTCCACCACTTCCTCTGGCAACTCATTCCATATACATACCACCCTCTGTGTGAAAACGTTACCGTTCAAGTCCCTTTTAAATCTTTCCCCTCTCACCTTAAACCTACGCAGCTACCCACAGCTGACAAACCATTTACATCTTGCTTGTGTAATTATAACATGTGCCTTATTCCTGGTGGTTTAGTAGTCTTTAGGTGTCTGTCGTGGCTCATTGTGGAAGCATTCTCACCGCTACACCAGAAAGTTATTGATTTATGCCTGTAATCTCAGCTGAACCTTTCAGTGCAATACTATTGCAGGTGCTCTCATTCTGACAAGGCATTACACTAAGCCTGGGCTGTCCTTTCAGGTTGACTTAAAACATCCCATTGCACTGTTGGAAGAGGTTGTCCACCTGACTTACAATGTCATACAAGAGGAATGAGATGGATGGATGAAGGAGGTGTCACTACACTCTTGTCTCTGTGGTGCAATAGGTTAGCGTGTTCAGCTGCTAACGAAAAGGTTGGTGATTTGAAAACCACCCAGAGATGAAAGCCAATCTCACTTGGGGCAGTAGAGTGGCTCAGCAGTTAGCACTGCTGCCTCACAACACCAGGGACCTGGGTTTGATTCTAGCCTTAGGCAACTATCTGTGTGGAGTCTGCACATTCCTCTTGTGTCTGTGTGGGTTTCCTCCCACAGTCCAAATATGTGCAGGCTAGGTGCAATGGCCATGCTAAATTGCTCTCATGTTCAGGGATGTGTAGATTAGGTGGATGGGTCTGGTTGGGATGCTCTGTGGGTCAGTGTGGACTTTTTGCGCCGAAGGGCCTGTTTCCATCACTGTAGGGATTCTATGCTCTTCTTATCACTCCCATCAGGTATGAGTATCTCACAATTTCACAGAAGAGCCTCATCGTCTCCCATTCAAGTTATGGAAAGGCAAAGATGGTGAAGTGGCTTTTCCCTGCAGGATTTCATAGCCGAAATTACGGAATCCAGATGAGAGAGGTCAGTTTGCTCATCTCACTCATCCTTCCATTGAAATCGTCCCAGAATTGATGCTGGGAATTTTCTGATCGTCTGATATAACTTCAACAGATTGGTTAAAACCATGCTGACATATCTATCTGGGATTTCTGCCAAAATTATGATCACTAATGGGTGAGTCCCAGAGGGAAATTCCCAGTGTTGGAATTCCCTACGTTGTAGCATGCCTTGCTTAATTCCACCAGATATTTACTGTAATTTCTACCTTAGATGGTTACTCCAAGTCCAAAGAAGGACTCCGTGTGATCATTCTGAATGTGCTGTATGCACCTTGGTCTCCTTGTTCTGCCATCATGCCTAACATGAACCTGTGCTCAGGGTCAACATCTATTATTCTCTTTAAATGTTTCAACTTTGATAGGGGACAAATGAGAAGGAGCCTTTTTTATGTTTACCATTTTTTATTCTCATAATGCTGCCCATAAATTTGCTGTCTTTGATCTTTCTTGGTGATTTTTTTCTAAATCACTTCTGTTTTCTTTTAGTTAGAAAATGTCTCGCTGATTTCCTTCCCAGTTTCCGAAATTTTAACTCCCAAGGTTTGGGACCTTTAAGTTTTGTGAACATTTTGCCTGAGTCAATTTTGTCAAATTTCTTCAATGAGATCACCTCAAAGCCTCAATCCCAAAGAAAACAAACGCAACTCCTTCAACTTCTCGGTGTAAAGTAATCCCTACATGCCAATGTTCGGCACATTCTAATTAAATCATTGACTCTATTGTAAGGATAGCTTGCTACACTTTATATATGTTTCCAATTCAAAATAGTTCATAAATCATATTTGTCTCAATTTGTTCTTAAGTGAAGAAAAATAGGAACACTTTAAAAGAGGACCATCTTTATAATGAAAAAAGAGGTCAGCAAAATAATGCCTATCATTTTTATCATACTCTCAATGTGTTGTTTCTGTGATTTAATGACGTGTTTTTATATTACCTCATCAAACTCAAGTATTTGGCACATATATGAACCACAGTTTCCAAACACTTTTGAATAAAAGACTGTCCCTTTCATCTCAATGCTACACCCTCTGGGATACAAAGTTGAAAAGGTAAGAGCTTGTACAGACTGGAAAAATATAAGCAGAGCAATGAAAGAACTACACAAAGATCTCAAGTTACCACATAACAAATGTGTTTCCACTTGGCAAAAAAGGATTTGAGTTACTGAGCTATTCGGAAGGCTCATATTTCCACTGGTTTCAGCACATTTTACTCTGGCTCCATTTCCTTAAGGCTTTCATATGGCGCATTTGAGAGAATGATCAGGAAGATACTTACTAGCTGGGGGACAGTGCCTGTTTAATTCTGAAATAAATACATCAAATCAAAACAGGCAGGAAGATAAAACAGGCAGATAATATCAGGAGGTGCCAGAAATGGCTTTTGGATTCACTATGTTGACCTTCCTGCTTCCAAGTAAATTTTGAGCAGACTACAAGGAATTAACATCAGAGATTCATAAATTACAGAAGAAGTCTACTTGGTCAATTTTGTCTGTGCTGGATCTTTGAAAGAATTTGCTAACCAATTAGTCCCACCTCCATGCTTCTTCCTCATAACTCTTCACTTTTTTTCTCTTCAAATATTTATACAATTTGCTTTTTAAAGTTACTTTTTAATCTGCTTCAACCAGTGTTTCAAGTAATGCATACAAAATCAAAACAAGTCACTGTATAAAAAATGTTTCCTTCATACCCCTGGTTCGTTTGCCAATTATCTTAAGTCTGTGTCTTCTGGCTATTGATGCAGCTGTCATTGGAAACAGCTTTTCCTCATTTAATCAAAACCTCTCAGAATTTTGAAAACTTCTATTAAAATTCCCTTTAACCTTCCCTGTTCCAAAGAGATCAATCACAACTTGGAAATCTTTCCACATAATTGCAGTAGGTCACCCCAGTTCTGTTCTTTATAATTTCTCTGCACCCCCAATTCGGCCTGACATGATCCTAAACTCTGATTCCTGCAAATAGACAGGAGTCTAGCTGTGATATAACTAATGGAACATCTTGAGGGTGCAGATGTGTTGTGGCTGCTAAAAAGTGCACACAACAAGCCAGTATTCTCATACATTTTGCAAGGACTGGAACGTTGCTGGTAATCTCAGCTATGAGGGATACTCGAATGTAGCTATCCTCACTGACCAGGTATCAATGCTTAATCACAATCTTGGTGAATTTTGTATCTCCTGGTTACTCTGGCTATATCTCCCAGCATGAAGGGAAACTTAGTTTCCTTCAATAAATATTCGCTAAGATGTGGTGTCACTTTAAGCAAGCCATGTATCGTCCATTTTCATTGCCTTGAGAGGATGATAGTGTTAATAGTTTGAATGGCCACTTTAGATACAAACCACATTGGAGATGAGTTAACTACACAAATTGGCGTTGGATTGGCATCACACAATAGCTATACTCAGTAATGAGGATTAAAGTGGCTTATCAAAGGAACCAGTTCTGTTTTTGTCAAAGCCAGCAGCCCCACGATCTCTTTTATTTGCACCAACTTTTGTTTCCAGATATTTGAACTGAATTTTCCTTACTTTGCCACGATAAAATTTGAATATATGCTTTTTAGATTAACAACCCACACTTTCAAAGTAGGAGTTTAACATTACTACCGAATACAATCCTGACGCAACCAGTTTCATCACTCAAAGCGCAACTCATTTTCATTGGAAAAAGTGACATTGCTATCAATCTGGAGAAGCTAGTGTTACTAACATTGGTTGATCATAATCTTGACATTTGATGATGCTCAATCACGCAACATCTGATCACTTGACATCCCACTAGAGAGCTCACTTGACATGCCTACAGATTGCAAAATGTTATTGCAGTTATTGTTACTGGCAGGAACTCTAATGCCAGAAATTTGGAGAACCAGGAGATACCTCTTGAATCAAATGCAA
>NC_063333.1:131024087-131034613 GCF_021869965.1 Rhincodon typus
AGTTCGGGTGAGCAGTTCTCGTAGGGTTGATGTGGGCTTGTGTGCCATTCTGATGCCCAGCGGTCATAGGAGGTCATCAGAGTGGCACACAAGCCCACATCAACCCTACGAGAACTGCTCACCCGAACTAAAGACCCACTCCCCGCCATGGACAGGACCAATGTCATCTGTAAGATCCCCTGCAGAGACTGTGAGAAACATTACATTGGACAAACAGGAAGGAAACTAACAACAAGGGTACACGAACACCAACTGGCCACAAAAAGACTTGACCAAAACTCACTCATCTCAATCCACTATTCTGTGGTAAAGGCTATAAATTAACAAATAACAGGAACATCTAAATAGAATAGAGCAATAATAGCGGGTGCCTTTAATCTTCATGTTGATTGGGTAACTACAACAACAAATCATAGAGTGCTTTAGGGATAGTATACCATGGACCACCAAGGAGCATGCTGTCTTGGATTTGGTAATGGGTAGTGAGGCAGGTTTAATAAATTGCCTCAGAGTAAAAGATTCCCTAGGAAATAACGATCAAACATAATACAGTTTAAATTTAGTTTGAGAGTGGGAAACTTAGGTCAGAAACAACCGTGTTTAACTTTAATTAATGGAATTACAATGAAATGAGGATAGAGTTGGATAAAGTAGACTGGTTGGATAGAAGTGCAGGAAATGCAGTAAGCAAGCACTGGCAGACATTTAAATAGATAATTCATGACTCTTAGTAAAAACACATGCCAGTAAAGAGGAACAATTCTAAGAGAGGGATAAACCAGCCTTGGCTAACCAAGGATGTTAAGGAGAGCATTAAGTTGAACAATTAAGCATGTATGGAGGCCAAAGTCAGTGATAGACCTGAAAACTGCAACAAATTCCAAATCCAGCAATGGAATCTTTAAAACATAATAGAGACAAAATAAACTACCGGGACAAACTACCGAGGAACATAAAAGCTGACAATAAAAGATTCTTAAATATATAAAAAGGATGAGAACAGTCAAAGTGAATATAGATCCCCTAGAAACTGAATCTGGGGAGACGGTCTTGGGAAACAAGGAATGGAAGGGGAGTTAAACAGATATTTTTCATCAGTCTTTACAGTGGAAGACACTTCGAAATAAAGAATACGGGGAAGGAGCTAGGTGCCATCACTATCACTAAAGAAGTAGCTTTAGACAAACTAATGGGGCTAAATGCAGGTTAGGTCCCTGGACCTATTGGCTTGCATCCGAGGATCCTAAAAGAAGTAACAATTGAAATAGCATTGGTTGAAATTTTCAAAAACTCATTGGATTATGAAGAAATACCAGAAGGTTGGAAAATTGGTAATGTGGTACCCCTATTCAAAAAGTGAGAGAGGAAAAAGTGGGAACCGATAGACTGATTAGCCTAATATCTATTGATGGAAAAGAATTGGCATCAATTATTAAGGAATTAATAGCAGAACATTAAGAAAAACTTATCCTAATCATTGCAGACTCAGCATGGCTTCATGAAAGGGAAATTGTGTCTGACTAATTTATTAGAGTTTTTCGAGGAAGTCTCAACCAGAGTGGATAGAGGGAAACCGATACGCGTTTGGACTTCCAGAAGGTGTTCAACAAGATAACTCACAAAAGGTTAAGTCGTAAGAATTGAGCTCATGGTATTTGAGGTGGTATTTTGGCATGGATAGAGAATTGGCTAATAGACAGAAAACAGTGAGAGGGAATGAAGCATTCTTTTTTAATTTGGCGAACTATGACCAGTGGGATTCCGAAGGGATCAGTGTCGAGACCACAAGGGTTTACAACATATATTAATGACTTGAAGGAATGCATTGAATGTGCTGTAGCCAAGTTTACAGATGACGTAAAAATAGGTGAAAAGACAGGTTGTAAGAGGCATACAAACAGTTCAGATATTGATAGGTTAAGTGGGCAAAAAGTTGGCAAATAACTACAATGTGGGAAAATGCAAAGTTGTTCAATTTGGAATGGAGAAATAGAGCAAAAGTGCAGAAAGCTGCAACACAATGGGGTTTGGGCTATTTGTGAATGAAATGCAGAAGACTAGCACATAGGAACAGCAGGTAATCGGGAAGGCTAATGGAATGTTGACCCTTATTTCAAGGGGATTGGAATATAAGATGAGGGAAATCTAATTGCAACTGTATAAGGTGCTGCAGAGACCACATCTGGAGTACTGTGAGCAGTTTTGGATCCCTTATTTAAGAAAAGAGAACATTTCATTGGGGGCATTCAGAGAAGGTTAACAGGGATGATCCCTGGAATGGAGGGATTGTCTTATACGCAAAGGCTGAACAGGTTGGGATTCTACTCACTGAAGATTAGAAGACTGAGAGCTGATCTTATTGAAACAATTAGAATCCTTGAGGGGCTTGACAGGACAAATGCTGAGAGGATATTACCCCTCATGGAAGGGTCTAGGACCAGACGGCACAGTTTCAGAATAAAGCAATTTAAGAATGATTTGAGGAGGATATTTTTCTGAGTCCTTGTGTAAATTTAAGACTGAGATAGATTTTACAACAGTAGGCCAATTAAGGGCTATTGCAAAAAGGCAGGTAAGTGGATGTGAGGTGTGTTGGAACAGCCACGAGCCTGTTGAATGGCAGAGCATATTCAACGGACTGAATGGCCTTTTCTAGTTCCTATCTGTTATGGCCTTAATTAGATTACCTTGTTGTTTAGCTTTGCTTTGCTACAATTACAGTATTTACAATAAATTCCTCATTTTTATTGAACTTGGTGTTTGAGGTCTGTCATTCATCAAATCAGGTTAGGAACAATTGGGGGAAGTTTGAGGGTCTTAAATATTTTAATTTCACTATATTGCAAATCCAGTCTTAGAGAGACTGATTTAGTTTGGCTTGTCATCCCTGTGTTGTAATATTGGTAAATGTTACCTATCTGACTTCTGGTTTGATATTATATTCTCTTACCTGTCCATATTTGAGAGAGTAAAGTATGTCTGAGAGTCCCAGATAAACAATGTTTTGAAATTTGACCTATGTTGTTCTTCCTGCACTTTGATAACTACAGAGTTTCCAAGTTTGTGTTTCAGCCTTGACCCTAAACGATGCTTGAGACTGAACAAAGTAGAGAGGATCTGTTTTTGGATTTTTCCTGTTGTGGCTTCTGATGGAATGATAAAGTATCCATAATGTCTGTGAAGACCTAATTAGCAGAGATTGCAAGAATGAATATTTATTTGGGATTTAAAGTTCTGAGACATAGTGCTTTAAAATATTTTACAAATGCCCGTTGTTAGAGGCCACTGTTGTATTAGCGGAGATCACATTTGTCAATTTATTATCTTGCATTCCACGTTTATTCATTGTATCAGTCACCTAGGTAATGGAGGCATGAAGGATTATAACGTCCAGATTAGCCCAAGAGCATACTGAGGAAAATGATGTTGTAAAGCAATGTTGCAGAACTTGAATGTATAAATATTTTCTAGATTTTTGTGTAAAACATCATTTCCCAATGCCATAGTATCTTCTTGGCTGTATACTTTCCCTGAAGAAACAAGATTTGTTAATATTAAACAAATCCTTAATCTCACTTAGTTACAGGTTCAAGACCAGTAACATTTGTTCACCAACATTATGTCTTGAAGATCAGGTATCTGTGTGGTAGCTCAAAACAGTATCTTGAGCTGAAAGCTTGAACACTTCAGAAAGGCAGAGGCTTTTCACACCCATTTTGGCTGGTCAAGACATTAAGACCAATGGTTATGTACCTTATGTACTAATGTTTTCTGACTTTAGAAACTGTTCAGGTTTCCGTAAGTTCTCTGACTGATTTCAGTACAATATGCCAGTCACATCAATTGTCTTGGGTAGTTGCACCATTACCACATTAGAAAATGTATTGACCATATGAACCAACCCTTTGCATGTCATATTTGACTGGTTGTTAAGTGTCTTGAAAATAAATGTGTGTGTATATATAATACATCAACACCAGTCTGAGCAAGACACAACTCGCACTGTATCAAACTGAAAATGCTGGGTGTTTTTGACAGCTACATAGACAGTTTGCAAAACGAGACTGAAAGCTGAGTGCAGTTCTGCTTGCTGTACTGCAGTGATACAAACATGCATGTCTGTGAGTGAAGTATTGAGTACCATACCACATTCATACCAGTTGGCTTAATGACCTGTCCATCTACTTTGTCCTCGAACAATATAAAAGTTGAAAACGTCATGCAGCTTTTTTTTTGGGAAAAGTTGTTATTTACACATTCTTCTAAAATAAACTGAACCTTTTGGCTTGTGCTTTCTGAGATTTATTACTGTTGCATATTTTGTAGTTAAAAAGAGATTTGAAATCAACTTCATTTGCACCTTTATTGTTACTGTGGTGGGACAAAACTAATCATATTCTTCTGTAGATTGTTAAAGCTCACCAGTCTCGGGGCATCTATATCAATGACATCCCTCAATGGAATTAGACATAATGATGTATTCTACCAACTGACATTGATGGTCTCTTGTGACAGGAAGAGAAGAAACGAAAACGTGAAAAAGAACATTTGGACAGCGAGGCTGATGCTGATGAGTTTGATCCAGGAAAAAGGATTGAAGTTGAACCCCCAACAGATCGACCAGTCCGATCATGCAGAACAAAAGAACAAGGTAAAAGTGGAAAAAAAAAGACTGCAGATGGTGGAAATCGAAAACAAAAAGAGAAATTGTTGGAAAAACTCAGCAAGTCTAGCAGCATCTGTGGAAATCAGTTCTGAAGAAGGATCACTGGATCTGAAATGTTAACTGTGTTTTCTCTCCACAGATGCTGCCAGACCTGCTCGGTTTCTCCAGCAATTTCTGTTTTCGTTTTCATTTTCAATTTCCAACATCTACAGTCTTTTATTTTAGTTGCATTCAAGGCTTTGTTATAACTTGGTATCATCTGTAATATATGTCACTTATACAAGAGAGAACATAAATGGTTATGGACTCGGATGATTCTAATTATAGGCCATTCCTAGTTGTCTTTCGATGTAATTTTAAAAAAATACCATTTCTAAAATGCTATGTGTTGAGCTGTTTTTTTTTAGGGGTTTGTTTTCTCCTTTACTACTCCTGTTGTGTTCTTTTGGAGCTTAGTCATGCCAATTCACTTCTCACAATGAGGCAGGGTGATGCATGCAAAATTAGCATGGGATCAGGGATGCAATGTTTTAGAGACCTTTCCTCTAAGTAGTATTGCATTTCCAATGCCTTTAGTTGGGACTGTTAGTGATGTTTTAATATTGTTGTGGAATAGTGGAATACAGACATGAGCCAGGAAGTATCTAATTTGGTTAATACTACTTCAAAAATATTATTGCTTTACTCTTTAATTTTTCTTTGCGATTGCTTACCATGACTGCAGTTTGAAGTAAGAAGCTTGTGTCACTGCAAATAAACTGCTAAGTGTATACCAAATCTACTTTGAAAGAAAGCAGATAGCAATGCCATTTTTAGAAATTATATCACATCGTATGGTAATCAGTCCAATAAATCACCTAGTGGGAAGGTTTTCAGTCAAGGATCTGACCAATCTTGCAGAATCAGTTGTGAGGTTCTTGCAATTATGTTGAGCTAAAGAGGAGAAAATAGTGCACAAAGAATCCTACTCCTGATCATTCTCCAGTGATTCTGGTGCCATAAATAGATTTTTGTGGCTACATATTGTGGTGGTGTTCTCTGATGATATGTGGTCAAATAATTATTTAGCATTTACTATCCAGGGTTGCATTTAAAGACCAGACATTTTAATAGGTATCGGTGAATGTTGTACAGTACAACAATGCTGCCTTCATGAAGGAGGAAAAGTAATCAAGTTCCTGCTGAGATTACAAAAGACCATTGTTCATTAACAAAGAAGAATCTGCATTTATTTGTAACGATCACAAACCCAAGATGTCCTCAAGCATTTGATAGTCGATTAAGTTGTTTTTTTAATGTAGCCATTCTTGTAATGTAGGAAAACATTTCTGAAGTCTTAAATTGCTTATTCCTTATCCAAGATAAACCGAAAAAATAATTGTCTATATTCATTAAGATATCCACTTTTAGTTTTGCTGCCAGCCTTGCAATTACCAAAAACAAAATACTTCCTAAATGCATTTTATCTACATTTTCTACTTATTTGTAATAAATCTACAGCCGCTAGGCCTTTTGTGAGATTGCAGCCTGCCCACTTGACTTTTAAGTCTGAACAAGGAGCCATCTCCTTGACTTGGGGATTACCAGGGTGGAGCTGCATTAGCAAAAGACGTAGCTTGGCACTGTTGAACAACTTATAAGTGAGCTATCGCTAAATTTTATACATGCTAGGATGCTTAATTGCATGAATATCCTAATAATTTGCTATTACTAAATATTTTAACACTTTTTCTGAGCCCAGCTCATAATAATAGTGAACAAGTTTCAATGTGAAACCTCACTTTATAGATGATAGGTTTTGTTTTTGCAAACTGACTACTTCAGTGGTTAGATAGTAAATATATTCATGCATGGTTACCAACATACTTTGAACAAAGCAACATAAGTTTACTACATGAATGAAGGCAAAAAAATCAAAGCTACAGGATACTTCAGAGCGATCTTAGCATTAAACAGCAAACAGAAATATGGAGCTATTTTCCCATCAACGTCCTTTAGAGATAGCCAACCCAAGTGAAATATCACTCTTATTTCCACTCTTTAATTTCTTACTCAACTGATGAGGTCACAAGTGTTTCTTTTCAGTGACTTTCTGCTCATTCACAAAATGTAGTTCTCCCCTCTCCCTGAAATACACAGGTAGGCTAATTCGCTGACCTTTTCCTGACACTCACTATTTTGAGGCTGCTAAAACACCACATCTGATGATGTGGATTTTATGAACTGAAGCTGCTTCAGGACCCACAGCACTCTTTCTGTATGTTGCAAAAGCTCAAGTTAGTATTTCAGCAATTACCTCACAAGGTAGCTTGCCTAGTTGTTTAGCTTAAGTCCCATGATTTCTTAGAAAAACTGTTTGACCCAATACTTAAAAAAAAGCTCTGCCACTTTTTGAAAAAAAGTTACCTCCATTGAATGCAAAACCAAAACCCGAGTACCTTGATTTTAGAATCCAAGGTACAAAATAATAATAAGCCTTCATCACATTGTTAGTAGATACTTGCATTCATATAGCGACTTTCACAATAAAGATCCCACAGCATGGCATATATTGCATCACGTTTTAATGTGAGAAGATACGTGTAAGCAATTACGGATTGTATGCCATTATCTTTCAATACTAATAAAATCTTTGTTTGTGTTAAAAGTGGAAAGTGAGAATACACCTCTGCAGCAGCTATTGGAGCATTTTTTGCGCCAGTTACAAAGGTACGTTTTACAGCCATACTATGACATGTAATCTCAAAACATATTCACATGAAACCAGCAACAATTAAATAGTTTGGGCCTTTTTACAAAACTATTTAACTATATTTGTCTTCTTGGGTTGGGAGGATAGATTGATTATCCAAGCTACATCCGGTGCAGGTGCACGGGTCTACTATAAGGTGTTACAGTTGTTGATATCTTCCTTCACCCATTCTCCCTGGTGGGGAAAATTCTGACCTTTGCTTTCCACCTATCTAGAGTGAGAGGTCTGACATTTAGAGCATACTGTATGAAGCACAGTGGGCACAATCTTCTTTCCCAGCATATTGCATTACAGTTTGCTAAAGCTTCAAGGTGCTTTCAATCTTGTATTTTACAAAGTTTTATTCTGCACACTAACTTTTGAGGAGTATGACTTGTTAATAATAGAACTTGTATTTGTACTGTTAAAAGCACCTGTAGGACATTGTATACACTATATACTTTAAAAAAGTGACCATTCTTCTTTGTGAGTCTAGATCATGAGTATAAGAAGTTATTCAGTTGCGTGTTGGAGGAAAGAATTACAGTTATTATTCAATGTGTCCTCAACCACAAACTCTTTGTGCACACTTCTATTTCAATACTTTTCATAACAGTTTGGGAAGCGAAAGCGTTCTCTGAACATTGTAAACAGACCAAAAAAGCTTCATAAAATATGAAGAAATTGTTCACTCATTGTCAAATCAATCTTCCCATCTTGTTTAATTTGCAGATAATGCACAGCAGCCTGAGGATGTCTTTCCCTCTTGGGCGGGAATCCTTGTTGGCTTTCTTTGCTTACCATAGCTCAGGCTGCTGAGGCACAACATTACCCATAAACTAACTTCACTGAGATCTATAAATTTGACAAGACCATAGTGCTGTTAGTTCAGTAACATACCACTATATTAAGTTTCTTTTTAAAATCTTTTCACATTGAAATATCCAGAAGTGTTTAGAGAGATGAGGAAAGGAGAAAGAAGAGTGATTGTTGGAAATTGGTCTGGTTATTACTTGTGTTTAAATCATAATCAAAAATTGTTTTGTTTTAGAAAAGATCCTCATGGATTTTTCGCGTTCCCTGTTACGGATAGCATTGCACCTGGTTATTCTATGATAATCAAACATCCAATGGATTTCAGCACTATGAAAGATAAAATCCTAGCAAATGAATACAACTCCATTACAGAATTTAAGGTAAAGTTAACACAGGAGATAAACCTAATAACCTACATATATTCAAAATGTAGCAGTTAGTATTTTTATTATTTCAAACCAACTTATGCATTCTTAATGTCTCAATAAGACTTCTCAAAGTTGTCTGAACAATTTCATGGTGAGAATAGTTCTTTCAGTTTGAAAAGAGTAATTTTTTTTTTTGTAAAAAGTTTCTTAGAAGAATTGGTAGACCTGAACATTTCAGGCAGCACACTCTTCACAGTGTCTGGAGGAATAATTGGAACAGATGAAAGAGTTGCATATATTGGAGGATGGGAATATGGGTGCAGTGTTAACTGTTTATTGGCCAGGTTGTGGTGTTTCTAATAGGTTAATATTTTTCTAATCAGCCTTTAAGGACGTGTTATGACATACTTCTATTGCCATCATATGCTGAGGTGAGATTTGAACCTTGAATTTATGGTCCATGGATAAGGACACTGCCATTATAGCACAAGATTCCCTAAGAAGTGCAGTCAGCAGAAAATAAATTAGTATATGTTAATAGTTTTGCTGCTGATTGGTCAACTGTGCAATGTTGTGAAGAATGGATGATAAATGATTTTCTTGCGTAAGGGTGGCATATATTGATGATAAAAAGATTGTTGTCCTAGGGTTGTCATGGTGTTAACTGCTCTCCATGGCCTCGCTGATATTATCTTCTATGCCAGTGTGTGATGGAAGAGCAAAGTCAAGAGTCAAACCATTGGCTGTGTTGGGTATTAAGTTGGGTATTAGTATGGCGCACTGACCTCTACATCGCCGAGGCCAGACGCCAACTCTCCGACACCACCTCCTACCGCCCCCTTGATCATGACCCCACCCCTGAGCACCAAACCATCATCTCCCAAACCATCCACAACCTCATCACCTGCGGTGACCTCCCATCCACGGCCTCCAACCTCATCGTTCCCCAACCTCGCACTGCCCGCTTCTATCTCCTTCCCAAAATCCACAAACCTGAATGCCCTGGTCGACCCATTGTCTCCGCCTGCTCCTGCCCCACCGAACTGATCTCCAACTATCTAGACTCCATTTTCTCCCCCTTGGTCCAGGAACTCCCTACCTATGTCCGTGACACCACCCACGCCCTCCACCTCCTCCAGAACTTCCAATTCCCCGGTCCCCAACATCTCATCTTTACCATGGACGTCCAGTCCCTCTACACCTGCATTCCCCATGCAGATGGCCTTAAGGCCCTCTGCTTCTTCCTGTCCCGCAGGCCCGACCAGTCCCCCTCCACTGACACCCTCATCCGCTTAGCCGAACTCGTCCTCACACTCAACAACTTCTCTTTCAATTCCACCCACGTCCTACAGACAAAGGGGGTAGCCATGGGTACCCGCATGGGCCCAAGCTACGCCTGCCTCTTTGTAGGTTACGTGGAACAATCCCTCTTCCGTACCTACACCGGCCCTAAACCCCACCTCTTCCTCCGTTACATTGATGACTGTATCGGCGCCGCCTCGTGCTCCCACGAGGAGCTCGAACAGTTCATCCTCTTCACTAACACCTTCCACCCCAACCTTAAGTTTACCTGGACCATCTCTAACACCTCTCTCCCCTTCCTGGACCTCTCTGTCTCCATATTGGGCAACCACCGAGAAACCGATATTCATTTCAAGCCCACCGACTCCCACAGCTACCTAGAATACTCCTCCTCCCACCCACCTTCCTGCAAAAATGCTATCCCCTATTCCCAATTCCTTCGCCTCCGCCGCATCTGCTCCCAGGATGAGCCATTCCACTCCCGTACATCTCGGTTGTCCTCGTTTTTCAAGGACCGTAACGTCCCCCCCTCGGTGGTCGAGAACACCCTCAACCGTGTCTCCCACATCTCCCGCACCTCATCCCTCACACCCCGTCCACGCAATAAGAACCAAAAAAGAATCCCCCTCGTCCTCACGTACCA
>NC_063333.1:131035113-131045976 GCF_021869965.1 Rhincodon typus
GTTACCCACTTCCTCTGGTAGCTTGTTCCATACGTGCATCACCCTCTACAAGAAAAAAAATTGCCCCTCAGGTCCCCATTGAACCATTCACCTCTCACCTTAAACCTATGCCTTCTAGTTTTGGACTTCCTTACCCTGGGAAAAAGACCTTGCCTATTCATGCCCCCCATGATTTTATAAACTTCTATAACATCACCCCTCAGCTCTGACGCCGGAAAAATAGCACCAGCCAATTCAGCCTCTCCCAATAGCTCAACCCCTACAATCCCAGCAACAACTTTGTAAATTTTTTCTGAATCCTTTCACGTTTAACAGCATTTTTCCTAAAGCAGGGAGACCAGAATTGAATGCAGTATTGCAAAAGTGGCCTTACCAAATGTCCTGTACAGCTGCAACACAACATCCAAACTTGTAAAGTCAGTGCACTGACCAATGAAGGCAAGTGTGCCAAACGCCTTATTCACCACTGTCTACCTGCGATTCCACTTTCAAGGGAACTATGCTCCTGCACCCCTAGGCTTCTGTGCGACAACACTCCCCAGGGCTCTACCATTAAGTGTAGAAGTCCTGCCCTGGTTTCCCTTACCAAAATGCAACACCTCACATTTATTTAAATTAAACTCCACCTGCCATTCATAGAATCCCTAGTGTGGAAACAGGCCCTTCGACCCAACAAGTCCACACTGACTCAGAGCATCCCACCCAGACCCGTCCCCCTATAACCCACCTAATCTACACATCCCTGAAATCTACGGGCAATTTAGCATGGCCAATCCACCTAACCTGCACATCTTTGGACTGCGGGAGGAAACCGGAGCACCCGGCAGAAACCCACGCAGACACAGGGAGAAAATGCAAACTTCACTCAGATAGTCGCCCGAGGATGAAAGGACTCCTCAGCCCATCTGTTCAAGATCCCTTTGTATTCTCGGAGAACCTTCTTCAACCAGTGTATTGTTCAGACCCACAGGCTGTGCTGCTACCCAGGAACTAGAGTTTGTCAACGGGAGCATCTTCAGCATCCACAACTGGTCAGCTGTTACCATCTGAATCTCACTTTGTATATCTCCCCCCGTGTCAAGCTGTCTTTGCTTATACCTTCCTCCGTTGCTGCAAAGCCATGTAACCTTGATTCTCAATGCAGTCCAGTAACATGTCTTTTACAACAATTCCTTCCTCAGTCTTTGTGGAGGAGTCCTTCCAATTTTGTAAATTTGAACACAACTGCATCATTGACACTTTCCTTGTTAGTTACTAAAGCAAAAGCAGTTTTAGCAGATTCAGAGATTAGGGCACAGCAGAGGAAATTTACAAAGCACAATAATAAACCTAAGAATGTGTTTAGCACAAAAATGCAACAAACATCCCCCCACCCCAACCCTTGAAGTCTAACAATGATCTGAAAGGTAAAAGGTAAAGTTGCTACAGTCCTACTGCACCATTGGCTGCTCTCTCTATATTGAGACACACAACTCATGGTGGTTTAACCACGTTTCAGGCAAGGAGAAAAACATTAAGGACGGCTCATCATGGTAACCTCAGCCAGTGAGAGAATTGAACCCATGCTGTTGATATCAATCTGCATTACATATCACCCATCCAGCCAATTTAAAAGGCAAAACTCCACAACCTCAAATCAGCAATTTCTCATCCCTGCACTTACTAACACAGCAGCTTTCTTCCCAAACTCCTTTCCCATGCATGCACTAATTCAGCAGCTTGGCCTCTCCAACAGCCTCCCCAGGATCTCATTGGTCTTTGGTCACCAGCCCATTGTAACTAAAAGCTGCCAATGAACAATACTGAATATCCATAGCCTTTTGATCCTAACACATGCTAGGCTGAAAGATAATTCTGTATTTATTTTACTTCATGGTTGTTATTAGTTGCTACTGCAACTAATAAGGGAAGAAAAGTTTCACTGCACGAAACAAAAATGGATTACCTGTTCTGTTTCACACAGACTTCCACATGTATTTGCATGGATTCAAAACACGGTAAAGCTTGTTTTAATTCTCCAGCTGCTGCATCCATTTATAATTACTAAAAAAAAGTGAAAAATCTAAATAATTGATTGAAATTATGTCATTCTTATATTCATTTTCAGTGAGATCAATAACTGACCATATGTTTAGGAAAATACATCACGTTATACCCCAAGTACACACACAAAATAAATTTACATCAACAATTGAGAAGGTTGGACATTTAGATAGAAGAATATTATGGATGTTCACTTCTCAAATTCCAGTCATTTAAGAAACACAATGTTTGGATTGTCAAGCATTTCAGAGGTTGCGGTTTATTTAAATAGCCAACAAGTATTCTGAAATTGTGAGATTAAGCTAATATATCACCATATATCTCAAAATATGATTGCCATCAGGACTTGAGAACTCAGATTTAGGACTTATTCACCATTGAGGTAATAGTACAAAAGAAAAGCACTCTCAAAACATTCTAGCTATAACAATTTAAACAAGACAAATCAGCAAATAAAACTTACAAGGTCAAAACTAGTGAGTTGCTCAAGGGTTTTAAGTCATGTATGATCCATGGGCTGTAAAGACACCAATAACCAATTTGAAAAATTTACAATTCTATCGATTACAACTCTGAATTAACTCAAGACACTGCAGCTACATCAAAGCACTAGTCACCCTGATCGTTAAAACAGTGCTGGCAAAACGCAGCAGGTCTGGTAACATCTGCAGAGAGAGAAACTGCGTTAGTTCCTGGAGTCCCCTATGACTCTTCTTCGGAACGGCCTGTTCGCTTGCCCACCATGGACTTGAACTTATGTGCAGCTGACTCCCCCAAACAAATTCAAGGAAGGCTGCTCCAGATGGAAGATGCTTTTACCGCGGAATGCACTTCTATGCCTACGAAGCCCATTTGTAAGGTCATCACTGCTGTTAAGTGCGGGAAACACAGCAGCCAAACTGACATGCCGCGGAATTCCACAATCAGTTAAGAAAATGAATACGTTACAACGACCGTGTCTCCCGAATTTCCCGCAACTCTTCCCTCACACCCCCTCCCCGCAATAACAACCAAAACAGAATCCCCATCGTCCTCACGTTTCACCCCACCAACCTCCGGATCCAACACACCATCCTCCGACACTTCCGTCATCTGCAATCCGATGCCACCACCAAAGACATTTTTCCCTCCCCACCCTTATCTGCTTTCAGGAGGGACCACTCTCTCCATGACTCCCTTATCTGCTCCACACACCCCTCCAGCCCCACCACACCCAGCACTTTTCCCTGCAACCGCAGGAAGTGCTACACCTCCCCCCTCACCCCCATCCCAGGCCCAAAGAAGACTTTCCACATCAAGCAGATGTTCACCTGCACATCTGCTAATGTGGTATACTACATCCGCTGTTCCCGTTGTGGTCTCCTCTACATTAGGGAAACCAAGCGGAGGCTCGGGGACCGCTTTGCAGAACACCTACGCTCGGTTCGCAATAAACAACTGCACCTCCCAGTCGCGAACCATTTCAACTCCCCCCTCCCATTCCTCAGACGACATGTCCATCCTGGGCCTCCTGCAGTGCCACAACGATGCCACCCGAAGGTTGCAGGAACAGCAACTCATATTCCGCTTGGGAACCCTGCAGCCCAATGGCATCAATGTGGACTTCACAAGCTTCAAAATCTCCCCTCCCCCTACCGCATCCCAAAACCAGCAGAGCTCGTCCCCGCCTCCCTAACCTGTCCTTCCTCCCACCTATCCCCTCCTCCTACCTCAAGCCGCACCCCCATCTCCTACTTACTAACCTCATCCCGCCCCCTTGACCTGTCCGTCCTCCCTGGACTGACCCATCTCCTCCCTACCTCCGCACCTATACTCACCTTTACTGGCTCCATCCCTGCCTCTTTGACCTGTCTGTCTCCTCTCCACCTACCTTCTCCTCTATCCATCTTCTATCCGCCTCCCCCTCTCTCCCTATTTATCTCAGAACCCCCTTTCCCTTTCCCCTTCCCCTCCCTCTCCCCCATTTCTGAAGAAGGGTCTAGGCCCGAAACGTCAGCCTTCCTGCTCCTCTGATGCTGCTTGGCCTGCTGTGTTCATCCAGCTCTACACCTTGTTATCTATGTTACAACGAATGTTGGCCACAATGCCCGGAGAAATTCCCTTGTCCATCACAGCACTCCAGCATTCCCTCAGTCAGCAGGGATTTTATGCTCAAACTTCTGGGGTGAGGTAAAAGGGTGTAATTACACAACTAAAGCGGAGGTTTTGAGGGAGAAGAATCTTCCCCAAATTCGCGCCCACCGATCTCTCCCACCATCTGGTCAATACCAGGAACCAGAGCCCTGCCCGATACCGGGTCCGTTTCTCACTCACAAGTTCCTTCAGCTCTCTCGCCGGCAGAAAACTCAAATCCACCGCCCGCCACAGCACAACCTCCAGACTCTCCCGCGTCACATCCGGTAGCAGGTGGGACCAGTGCCGGAGAGACCTTCGTGATTGGCGAACGGCATCCGCTTCTGTCACTGTCATTAGCCGACCGGCACGTCAATTACCTTCCAGCACCGCCTTTGCGCTCCGGAAGTACTGCCGTTTGGCTGTGACCGCCTGACACTCACCCGCCCCGCAACCGGATTGGTTGCGGTCTGCGGGCACCGTCGACAGACTCTCGAGGGAAAATTTAGCGAAGGGGAGGGGGTGGGGAGGAGAACAAAGTTGACAAGTTTCACCAACCGAGGGATGGGAATGATTGGGAATCGTTGAACCATACTTTATCGGTTTTAAAATCGGTCCCCTCGGGAGGTTTCCTTCACCTACCACCCCCCAACCAAACTCCTAACAGGAAGCAGACGCCAGGCGATTGCTTGCTCCCGTCAGCGAGGCGCCGTTGGGCGCGCGGGGCTGCGCAGAATCGGCGGCTCGAGACGAGTGCGGTGGCTGATGCCCGGACATGGGGAAGAAGCACAAGAAACACAAGTGCGAGTGGCGCTCCTACGATGGTGAGTGAAGGAGGAAGGGATGCCGCTGCCAGCATGGCTTTCCCTTCCAATAATGTGTGCGAAGAACTGCGGGGCCCAGGCGGCGGGCGTCCAATTAGGAGGACCTGATTGGGGGCGGGGCTGCCTGGTGTGGGGGGAGGGGCGCTCCCACCTCTTTCCATTCACCTCCCGGGCAGAAACGAAGTGTTTTCTTGCTCCCTCCGACTTTTCATTCTCAATCTTTTGTTGCTTCCTCTTCTCTCCGTGTGTTTTTTTTTCAAAAAAGAATTTTGCTTTTGCTTTCGTTCTCCCAGCCCTGGTCAACTAGCGCTCAGGGCACCAGCAGTTGTTGATCGTAGAATTGTCGTGCAGAACTGGGAGATAGCAAGAACTGCAGATGCTGGAGTCAGAGACAACACAAGTGTGGAACTGGAGACCCGAAACGTCAACTTTCCTGCTCCTCTGATGCTGCCTGGCCTGCTGTGTTCCTCCAGCTCCACGTTGTGTTGTAGTGCAGAACTGCCCTTGTTTCTGCTTCTTAAGAACCTCCTGCCATCTATTTCAACATCATCTATTCCCAGCCCCCTCACATGTCTCTACTTTTCCCCTCAAAGACATCAATTTGATAACCCAGTTACTGAAAGGCGACTGAGTTTCACTCACTGATCACCGAGTAAATGCGTTTCTCCTGAAAACTGAATTTAGTAGTGATAGTCTTCTGTTGAGGATCCTGATATTAAATTCCCTTTATAGTTTTGTTTTACCCTACTCTTGTTTGGGTTAAAATATTTATCAATACTTATTGATTCCAAATACTTCTCTAGGTCAATAATTTTCAAGGCTGAGGCAGATATTTAACCAACAAAGGAAAATCAAGGGTTTTGGTGAGGGGTGGAGGGTAAGACAGGAATGTAGAGTTGAAAATTATCAGCTCAGCCATGATCGATCGCATTGGATGATGGAGCAGACTCGATGTACTGAATGGCCTACTTCTGCTCTGATATCTTATGATCTTGAATACATCACACTGATTTGAAAACTCCTTATAAATTTAAAGTTGCAGTGAGATACATTTAAAATAGTTTTCAAACTTTTTCTGAAATGTATTTGCACAACAATATTTAGATTGAAAATTATTTGGAGAGAAAATGGCAAGTCATAAAAGAACTCTTCAGTTGTAAGAAAATTGGAATTTAAGGGCATGAAATCCACCAACACTGCTTTATTACATTGAAGTGCTGTTTTAAGCAGCAGCTTTGATTATAGTTGAAGTATTTCAGACTAAACTAAGCCACAATGAAAATGTGTCAAAATGTTTCACAGGTTGATTTTTAAAGTTATACTGTAGATTTTTGTTCAATAAAATGTGGCTCTTCTGTTCAGATAATCATTGCCTAATGCTAACACTACTTGGCAATTTGAGGAGGCAAAGTCAGTCTACTTGGGCATGAGAGCAGGTTGATGTGGTATTATCATCGCTATGAGCCAGTTAAAGCTCCACTTGTATTTCAGCAAATACAGCAGTACATAGCAAATCAGTGCTTGTTTATAAGATGTAGAAACATAGAAAATAGGAGCAGAGGTAGGTCATTCAGCCCTTCAAACCTGCTCTGCCATTCATATGATCATGACTGATTGTCCAAATCAGTACCCTGTTCACGCTTCCTCCCCATACCCTTCGATCCCTTTAGCCTTAACAGCTTTATCTAACTTCTTGAAAATATTCAATATTTTGGCCTCAACCACTTTCTGTGACAGAGAATTCTATAGGCCCACCACTCTCTCAGTGAAGAAATTTCTTCTTGTTTCCTAAGTGGCCTAACCCATATCTTTAGACTGTGACCTAGAACCCCAGTCAACAGGAACATCTTCCTGTGTTTACCACATTTAGTCCTGGTAGAATTTTATAGTTTTTTTGTAGTTTTATATGTCTTCATATCTTCCAGATGAAATTTAAACTGATACACAAGGTGGGAAAGAATTAATGGAATTTTTCCAGGAAGAGAAGGGCTGCAATTCTAGTTTCTAGGCCCATGGTTATCAGGACAAACAAGAATGGATCACCCAGTTATTTGTCTCATTGCTGTAGGTGGGATGCTTTTGGATGTGAACTCGTAGCTATATTTACATTCAAGACAGCATAATTAATATTCGAAAGTAAGTAATTGATTTGTTTTTTTACTCCTTCTGGTGGAAGACCCAATCCTGTCACAAAGAGGGGAAACCTACAAAGGAAGGGAGGGGAGGATACAAAACAACTTCTACAAAATTCACAAAAATTAGATTTTTGAAGAACAGTTAATCATTGATTATTAATAACAGTCTCTGTTTTACTGACTAGCTTAATTTAGACCAAATTCTTGCATAAATGTTGCAGACCTTTTCTTAACCATGTATGTGAGATGTATTTCCTGTTTCATTGCAGGCTTTGTTGATAAACCTCCTGAAAAGCCACTTAAGCTGGTACTGAAGGTGGGGGGAAGTGAAGTTACTGAGCTCTCTGGTTCAGGACACGATTCCAGCTATTATGATGACCGGTCTGATCATGAGCGAGAACGGCACAAAGACAAGAAAAAAAAGAAGAAAAAGAAGTCAGAGAAAGATAAGCACATTTCAGATGAAGAACGTAGGAGAAGGAAGGTAAGTTGACATACTGCCTCTAAGAGCAGGAAAGTTGACATTTCGGGTCAGGGACCCTTCTTCAGAAATGGGGAGGGGTAAGGGAGCTGGGAAATACATAGAGAGAGGAGGGGTGGGGCAGGGGAAGGTAGATGGGATAGTGATAGGTGAATGCAGGTAGGGATTGATGGGGATTGGTCAGTGGGATGGGTAGTGCAGATAGGTGGGAGAGAAGATGGACACACCAGTCCCCTACCTGCACTTACCTATCACCATCCCACCTATCTTCCCAAGCCCACCCCTCCTCTCTCCATTTATTTCCCAGCTCCTTTCCCCCTCCCCATTTCTGAAGAAGGGTCCTGACTTGAAATGTCAACTTTCCTGCTTCCCTGATTCTGCCTGCCTTGCTGTGTTCTTCCAGCTCCACACTGTGTTGTCTCTGACACCAGCATGTGCCGTCTTTGCTATCTCAAAGCTGACATACTGTTGGTTTGGTCAGGGACAGTTTGCATATATGTACTGCCTTTAATCTAAGAAACTCAATACTCTTAAGTAGAAGTAGATGAATGATTGAGATATTGTTTGGTTTTGAGAAGATTTTAAAACGTAAGACATTGTGGGGCTGGAAGCTTTTAGCAGGGAAGCTCCACAATGTTGTGTCAAGGTGACTGCAGGTTCTGCCATTGATGTTGAGACAAGGGTACAAAGGATGCTGGAAAGGCTCAAAAACTGATGAGTGTGGCAGGGTTGTTGGTGTTGGAGAAGCCTGTTTGAAAGGTTGAGTAAGGGTGGTGACTAGAGGTAAGATGAGAATGTTGAATTTGGTGGAGTGAGGGTGAGCTACTCTAGGTCAGAAGAGTTGACAGATGAACAAGATTTATTCAGGTCATGATGTAATCTGCTGAACTTTACATAAGGTGAACCGTGAAGATTGGGAAGCGAGGCTGTATTAGCATAATTAAATAGAGAGAAATGAGAAAATTGATTAATACTTCAACCAGGGAAGGGTTGCAGTAGGAATAGAGGGACAATGCTGTTTTTGAGGAGAGAGCTGATATTTTTGGGTTTCTGTAATAGAGAAATTGTGTTTGAGGAAAATAAGCATTTTAGCAAAATCAACTTGAGAACTAATGGCTGTGCATTAGGAACTGATTAAGGAAGACTTCAAAAGGATATAAATTTGTCTTGTAAAAGCATTTAAGTGTTTTTAAAGTATAATAATTATGCTGCAGCTTTTACAGAACTATGTATCTATCCTATGTAACTAAAATTGAAAATAACCTGATTATGATGAGTCTAATGATTGTTAACCTTTATAAGCTTATATTAGAATTTGGTAATTTGTCTTTTTTGCATTTTATTATTTACATTCAGTATTTTTGTATTGAGGTTTTACTTTTGCAAATAAAATCCAATTACGGTTTCACGCAGAAATAAGCTCTATTGAGCTGGTCAAGTAAAACATATTTCAGCAACAAATCCACACTTTGTTGTTTAAGTTGCTTAAATTTTAAACTATTGATTAATTTTATTTCGTTCACTAATTCTCAAGTGTAGACTGTCCTTTGGTTTTGTTACCCTTTCTGGTAAGGGGACTGTTAAACAGGCAGAGAAAGCAATCGAGCAGTGACAGTTTGCATAATAAGCATGTAATTAACTTATTCTTGCTCTGATATCAGTAGATTTTAGCAACGTTAGTAGTGGATAAAAGTGTGTGTGCATTCCTCCATCCACTACCTTGGTATGATTTAGGATGTTTGAATGTTTCTTTCAGTACTGCTGAAAGCCACCTGCTTTTGAAAACATATAGATGTTGCAACAAGAAACAGGCTGTTAGGCCCAAACAGTCCAGGGCTTATTTTGCCCTGTGTGTAAGAAAACATTCTGATTCATATTTATTTGCCTTCTGTCCTTTTCTTTATCATATTCTGTGTCTAATTTTGAGTATTGATGTTTCAGACTTTGTATCTCAGTATCAGTAGCTTTCGATATGAATCTACAATCCCCCAACTGCCTACGTAAAGATGTTTCTTTGTTCTCAGTCCTACTTCTCCTGATTTGATCTTCAATCTTTGGCTCCTGGTCCTTAATCTCCCCAGCAAGTGGAAGCAATTTACTTCTATCTCTTAATAATTTTCCACAATTCTAATGTATTGCCCTGCAATCTTCATTCTAAAAACATCTTCAAGTATTGTTCATGGTTATATTTGCTTGTGCCAGGTGGCACTGTCATGTGTCTGCCTTATATGCTGTATTAAGTCTCAAATACTCACTGATAAAATGAAGTCCATCACTTCATATTGTGCTTTGAGATAATTTAAAAATAATCGCACCTCTTATGGTGAAAACTGGAATAGCATGTTGGAGAGATGGCAAACTTTAAGCTTTTGAATGTCAGATAACGGATAAAAGAATATTTGAGTCTTGATATATACCAGAGGACTATCAACTGTGTGCCTAGGCCAGAAAGAGAGACCCCTGCAGTGGGAAATACTTCAGAGCATTTAAAAAAAACATTGCATTCATGTGATGTGTCCATTGCTGGCTGGGCCAGCATTTATTGCCCATCTCTAATTGTCCTTGAGATGGTGGTGGACTGCCTTCTTGAACTGTTGCAAACCATTTTGTGTCGGGTTTTGGAGTAGATTTGTAGCTCGGGTTGTGGGTGTTGAGGTTGGTTGGCTTGCCAAGCTGGTTTGTTGTTCCACAGACCTTTCATTACCATGCTGGGTAACATCATCAGTGCATCCTCCGATGAAGCGTCGGTGTGTATTCCCGCCTGGTTTTTAAACTCTGGAGTCCGTTGAGCTGGATTGTCTCACTTTCCATTTTCCTTCGTAGTGGAGGGTATACGGGGCCGAGTTCTGTGTTTATTAATGGCTTTCTTCGTGGAGTGCCAGGCTTCTAGGAATTCCTGTGCCTGTCTCTGCTTAGCTTGTCCCAGGATTTTGGTGTTGTCCCAGTTGAATTGGTGGTTCTCCTGATCCATGTGGATTGAGATGAGTGAATATTGGTCGTGTCTTTTTGTGGCCAGTTGGTGTTCGTGTACCCTTGTTGTTAGTTTCCTTCCTGTTTGTCCAATGTAATGTTTCTCACAGTCTCTGCAGGGGATCTTACAGATGACATTGGTCCTGTCCATGGCGGGGAGTGGGTCTTTAGTTCGGGTGAGCAGTTCTCGTAGGGTTGATGTGGGCTTGTGTGCCATTCTGATGCCCAGCGGTCATAGGAGGTCATCAGAGTGGCACACAAGCCCACATCAACCCTACGAGAACTGCTCACCCGAACT
>NC_063333.1:131055976-131137299 GCF_021869965.1 Rhincodon typus
CCCTCACCCCCATCCCAGGCCCCAAGAAGACTTTCCACATCAAGCAGTTGTTCACCTGCACATCTGCCAATGTGGTATACTGCATCCGCTGTACCCGGTGTGGCTTCCTCTACATCGGAAACCAAGCGGAGGCTTGGGGACCGCTTTGCAGAACACCTACGCTCGGTTCGCAATAAACCACTGCACCTCCCAGTCGCGAACCATTTCAACTCCCCCTCCCATTCCTCAGACGACATGTCCATCCTGGGCCTCCTGCAGTGCCACAACGATGCCACCCGAAGGTTGCAGGAACAGCAACTCATATTCCACTTGGGAAGCCTGCAGCCCAATGGTATCAATGTGGATTTCACAAGTTTCAAAATCTCCCCTCCCCCTACCGCATCCCAAAACCAGTCCAGCTCGTCCCTACCTCCCTAACCTGTTCTTCCTCCCACCTATCCCCTCCTCCCACTCAAGCCGCACCCCCATCTCCTACCGACCAACCTCATCCCGCCCCCTTGACGTGTCCGTCCTCCCTGGACTGACCTATCCCCTTCCTAACTCCCTACCTACACTCACCTTTACTGGCTCCATCCCCGCCCCTTTGACCTGTTTGTTTCCTCTCCTCTATCCCTCTTCTATCCACCTCCCACTCTCTCCCTATTTATTTCAGAACCCCCTTCCCCTCCCCCTTTTCTGATGAAGGGTCTAGGCCCGAAACGTCAGCCTCTCTGCTCCTATGATGCTGCTTGGCCTGCTGTGTTCATCCAGCCCTGCACCTTGTTGTCTCGGATTCTCCAGCATCTGCAGTTCCTACTATCTCTGGGTATTAAGTTCAATGTGTTTGATAGCTGACTTTTCCATTCACTGTGCTTGACACAGGTTTGATTTTTCATGAGTCTAGAGTGGATGCTGCACCCTATTTCCCTAATGGATATTTATCAACACCACTTCATCATAATGATCAATTAGCAGCAAGAATGTTAATTTGTACAGGCTGATTCAAACACAATAGCCTATCCAATCAGCATTAAGGTCCCACCCATATTCCCTTTCTCCACTATATACAACTTTCATCTGTTCTAGTCATTCCCTCAGTTAATTGGTAGTATATTCTACTTGAAATGTGACGTCTCCCAATTGTTCCAAGTAACTCCATTAAGGTAGCAATTGTTCTTTTTATAGTAAAGTTTATATGGTGTAACTTAAAATTGTTTTACTCAGTCTGTTTGAAGTCCTGTCATTTGCTGCCATAAAGTTTCAAAATGCTTTTTTTATCTTGAGTGTTTGTTTTTATTCAGGTGAATTGAGCTGAAGAGGTCTGAATGACTTTTTTTTTCCTACTGTGTTATCTATTGTGTGAAATGTGATTTATTTCATTCAAATTTTCCTTCACAATTAGGAAAGTAATTAAAATTGCTAGATATATTTGTGTAATATTGAGGATTTAGCATTATAATTGACTACATAATTTTACCTCTTCTTAAAGAACATAACTATCCATAGTAGAAAACTTCAAACCGTGCACCTCTTCCTGTTGTTCATGTTTTGTTTAGTGGAATATGCCTTGAATATAGCATTTTACTGGTGGGCATTTGTTCCCTAATGTCTTGTCTTGTACATCATTAATGCATAATTAGGACTTGTTTGCATCATTCCCTGGCTGCGGAGTTTGAGAGTCATTATAAAAATTGGAGCTTTAGTCTTTCACTGCTTTATTATTACCTATGTAAGATGGTGCATTTGGAACTGAAAGGGTTAAATTATGAGGATTGGTTGCAAAGACAAAGCTTGTGTTCCAGTTTAAGGCTGATTTTATTTATCTATTCAAGATGACTAAAGATTCTGATAAGGTCTGTAATGAAAAATTTCCTTTACGTAAAGCAAGATGAAATAACCTTAAAATTAGAACTATTTGGTTTTAGGGGTGATTGTCAATATAGAGCATGTAGTTCCATTGAGTGTCAGTTGACGGTTTCAAAAATAAGATTGCAAATACAACAACTGGCAAGTGTAATGAGAGCTGTGGAACCAAGGTGGGTTGATGGAGTTATGTAACAGTGCAGCTGTCGTCTAATTGAATGATGCATTGTGGTCAGTGGCCTACTCCTGTTCCTATATGCTTCAATCGTTTACCTTGAATACCTTCCAGAGTAGGTGAAATGCTGTTAATAAATCTGCAGCCAGATTGATTTTGGACATTCTGAATATAATTTGATTATTTATAGTGATGGTGTGTTAAGCTCATCTATGAAGCTTTAGAGTAAACTTAGATAATTTAAAATGTTAGATTGTAAATCCAATTTGGCTATACAGGTGGTCCTCAATTTACAAATGTACAAACTTATGAATGCATTCACAAATACGAGCAATGCCATATGTGGCTTTAATGTTTAAAGACCTGACGTACAAACATTTCCTGTCGTTATGCATGGCTGCTGTCCATTGTCCTGACTTGTGAATGGATTCGAGAATGGAACCTGTTCGTAACCCAGAGACTGCCTGTATAGTGTCAGTGATATAACAGGAGATGGGGAGAACGGCAACAAGATGGTTGGCAAGGCAAAGATTAAATGACCTGTATATTGGATTATAACCCAGACATGATCAATTAGATTAGTGCATTTCTACCAACTGCATAAAATAGAATATATTTAATGTTAACATAGAAATAGTGAAAAAATAAGTAATTTTGGTTGTGTTCCTTTATTTCTAGGGTGATTTCAAACTAATGTGCGATAATGCAATGACTTACAACCGGCCTGAAACAGTGTACTACAAGGCAGCAAAGAAGCTACTTCATACAGGATTTAAAATGATGAGTAAAGTAAGATGATTTTTGTGACTTGTCTCATGTATGATGTGACTAGTGATGGGTCAGCACAGTATTCTATTGAAAAGACTCGCAAATGCAGATTTTTAATCTGTTTGCCTATAAAGGGCTGTCACTGATCTGATTAAATTTTCACTTGGCTACAGCATCACACAGTTGTTGCTGTCATACATGCTAGGAGAGGGAGAGGGCAATTGTCAACTATCCTGGTGTTCACGCTATATTGGAGAACATCTCCACTTAAAATTGATTTAGTATGCTGCATGTTTCATTTATACTGTCAAAGAAGACTAATATTTGTGTTGACTCATCACAAGCGTGACTAAACTAATACGTACGTTGCTCAATTATTTCACCATAGTTTGTATTACTAGGAATGCATAACATAAAAGAGGACTATAAACAAAGTTTACTTGAAATGCATTTTATCATGGTGCATAATAGAAGTAAGTTGACATTTAAAGCTTTTGTCCTGTTTGCATGGTTTATAATATTAGTGCTTGTTTTGTTTTTGTGGAGTGTTATTTAAAATGTGTTCAGCATTCCCCTGAATGTGTTTTATTTACTCCATTATTTTCATGACCTTGTGCTATGGTGTTGATGGCTGTAGTCTTTTGTCAAGGCATGCCATAGTATGTGATCCATCTGTCACACTAGTGGTTTTTTCCACTAAGCCATTGAGGCACAACAGCGCTTGCCTGTAAACTCTCATTCACAAGAATGTGAGTCATTAAACACCGTACACATCAATGACCAGCTATCACTAAATGCTGTGCATGTGCATGCAGTTCACCCCAGCACTTGGGGAGAAGTAAAAAGCGTGCCCTCTGTGTTCTTTGCTTACAGGAACGTCTGTTAGCTTTGAAGCGCAGCATGACATTCATGCAGGAGATCGATTTTTCTCAGCAGGCAGCACTGTTAGGGGATGAAGATATAGCACAAGAGGAAACTGTTGCAGAAGTTACTGTGGCACCTGTCGAAACAACAACCAAGAAGTCGAAGAAACAAATTAAAGAAGTCATAAGGTAAATTGATTTAAATTTGAAATTGTTGACTCTTTTCTAAAGCAGCTTTTGAACATTTCCGAATGGAGTGATGCATTTTAAGAAGACAGAACCTATGCACTTTGATACAATATTCTAGCAGGGGATGTGGGCATTACTGGCAAGGTTAGTACGTTATCCGTCCCTGATTGCCTTTCAGAGCAACCACCTTGCTGTTGGTCTGAAGTCATGTGTAGGCTAGATTGGGTAAAGGTGGCAAATTTCCTTCCCTAAAGGGCATTAGTGAACCAAATGGGTTTTTCTAAAAATGATTTCATGGTTACCATAACTGAGACTAACTTTCAATTCCAGAATGCTCTAAGTTTAATAATAAATTCAATTACTTAAAGTTCCACCAGTTGACAGGATGGGATTTGAATCCATGTTCCTGGAGCATTAGCCTAGGCCTATGGCTTACCGGTCCACTAATGTTATCATTTTACCACTGTCTTCCCTAAAATGCCAAAATGTTTGCAACTTCAAAGAACCACTAAGGTGAACTGTTTGATTAGAAGTAGTTGAATTATCAGCAATAACTTTAGGTAGCCGTCATGTTATCCTATTGAAGTAGCCTTATCTGAGTGGCTTGGTAGTATCGGATGGTACTTGATTAAATATCTGATAGTTCAGTGCAAATTGATTAGTGTACCCAATACTGTAGTGGTGCAAGATCTGTGTTCTTGAAGTATCTCTTGCTCATGTGGCTTTTTAGTTCCCTGGCCTTCGGAGTGTATATTTTATTTATCCGGTCTCATCTGAAACATTGTTTGCTATGATGTTGACCACCTTTTGTTCAAGTGATCACTATATTTGTGTAGCATTGACCATGACTATCATCGGTAATTTTGGTCTTTTTCTCAGTTGATGTGCATACAGTGGATGCTGATAAAGACTAGTGTACCTGGCTAATTCATGTTCCATTTGTGAAGCCAATTTGAGAATTATTTCTCTGTGCTGATTGAGATAAGCTAAGTTGTTATGGACCAGGAATTCCACTTAACCTTCATGGCCTACACATTCTGTAACAGGATCTCAAAATATGAACAATTATGTTGTACTGTCTTGGTTCTGCTATATTGGCTAGATTGGGGAATACTGTGGACAATGTACTTAGAGTTGAATAACGTGGATGCACCTAATTTACTTTGCTCGCATCCCACCATCCATCGTTACATACACAATTTCTTCTCTTTTCAGTTACTTTAATGAGCCAGAAGGGAATGCATGCAGCTCAACAGACAGTACAGCTGAAGAACATGTCCTGGCCTTGGTGGAACATGCAGCAGACGAAGCTCGAGACAGAATTAGCAGAAACGCAGCCAATAGCAAGGTATGTCGGTGTAACCAATGACTAAAAAATGTTAATGTACTTGAAGTTATGTTCACTTGTGCAGTTAAAAACTGGAAGTATGTAGGAAATGACTATTTTATTAGTTGTGTTTTTATGGACTCTGACTGAACACATTAATATTGGAAAACCATTGAACTATATAGGGCAAAAGGATGCAATTTTGTTTCATAGCTTTTCTTTAAAAAAGAAAAAAGAGCTATCCTTAATCTCATTTCGCCTGCCTCTTCCCCCATAAGTATTCAAGTTTCTGCTTGGTTTTTTGAAATCACTTCTCTTGTAAACACTGCAATGCGTTTTTGCTTCTGATTATTGTTACGTGCAGGCCCAAGGTCTGAAATCCAGCATCCTAGGAACTGTGTGTGTCAAATTTCAGATTTTCATTGGTTTTTTGATTACCCACCATTAGATTGGACAGGTGAACAGAATATTTTCATGTAACTATCCAAAGGAGTGCTTACCTGAGAATCGATCGAGAATTCATAAGGCAACATGGTCGGAGGCTCATTGCTCAGCAGAAACTCAGTCTTGCTTCTATGATCCCGTCACTGGAATCAAGTGAAAATATACAGAGGCCAGTTTTGATTGGAAGGAATTATTGGATTCGCAAGAGGATTACTTAAAAACCTTACTGAATGAGTACTCTAGTATTATATTAAGAATACAGGCCATGTAATGGAGCTCCACTACTCTAACTCTAACTCTAATTGAGAATTTCCTGGGGCTGCAGACCTTTTAAAGAGAGAATCCCAGATTCTATTCCACCAGTGAAACTATTGCTTTGCTTTGTAACCAGAAAATACCAGTATGGTGGGATGAGGGCAGGCACATTTTAAAGCACTGTGATGGATTCCGGTCCTGTGTATAGGCGCAACTCTTGCTAATTGGATCCTTTGGTAAAACATGAGAATAGCCTCATCGTTCGTGTTCTTATTGTGTTCCAGGATTAGCACCCAGATTCCTGGAGATAAAAATCTGATTCTTGGATAGAAGGATTTTGAATAATGTATCTATTGACAAATCTCGGAATAAAAATAATTCTAGATAGTCCCTTCTGTTCTTTCACTGAATTTAGTTTTATGGCCTCTTGTTACCATCGTGCTGACTAGTGTAAGAATTTATCCCAATTTACATTATTTGCTGGGAAATATTACCTTTTTGAGATGATTGCTGTATACACTGGCACAGTTATTAGCTGTTTTGTTATAGGTGTGACTTAACAAAAACACTACCATAGATCTATACGTGATGATGAGTTATATGCACACATCATTGTAGCATCTTCAAACATTACGGTTTTGAATGGATGAGGCTGTTCACTAAATAGATTGCTTGAACTGTCCACAGTGAGTAAATGAAAGCACTCGAGTACCCTTTTTCAATCTGTATTGGATAGATACTTTTAGTCTGATTTTACTTCTATTTTGAATAATTAACTGTATTTGACCCAATACATGATTTATTTTCTTGCAGATCGGCTATCTCAAAAAGGAGGGTGATGGGCCTCTGCTCTTTGCTGTTGTAAACCAGTCAGATCCAGAAACTGAAGGCAAGTTGTCTTTAATGTTCAATTATATTTAAAATATTCTGGGACAAATGCTTTTGATTTTTGCAGTAATCCAAAATATGATGTGACGTATCCTTTTACCGCATTCCTGATTTTTCTTCACAGTGGATATTATTGATATTTCTGTATCATTTGAGTTTTGGCTCATGGTTTTCATTCACTCTGAAATGGTTTCCTCAAACTCATGATCAAAACTTCAGCAAAATTGGTTTGCTGTGTACAGCAGAGTTTTTTTTTCCCTGCAAAATGCAATAAGCAGAAGGTAGTTACATAATATAAATGGTGTAAAGTCAATACCCATCACTTCCAGCAGTCTCCAAACATAATTGATGGAATAATTATCTAATCATCTCCAATCTGGCTGAAACTTGTAGCATTATAAGCAAACTTTTTTTTTTCTGTTCTGAATTCAAGTGGGCTCAGTGTAAAAATGGGCTGTCAGCTCACCGAACACATGCTCTGCTCTGTGACAGAGCAGTTTCACCCCCTAATAAAATCAAATACTGCAGATGCTGAAAATATGAGATAGACACAAAAATGCTTGAAACTCGGTATAAATTAATAACTGAATTGTTAAGTTCACCTGATTTAGATTGAACCACTAAGCATAATGCAGCCATCAATAAGTATTGATCATTTAAAGTTCGTTGGACCAGAGATACTACAACAGTTACAATTGAAATTAGTTGGAAAACTGAATTGGACTAAATGGGCCATTCTTATGACAAGATTGTCTAACAGTGGAATGTCACAAGGATCAGTGCTGGGGCCTCAGCTATTTGCATCTGTGTCATAAATTTTATTAGCGCCTTGAATATTTAATGTAAGGAAGTCTTGTATCAAACTTCAGCGAGACCATATTTCAAGTACTGTAGATATATTTAGTATCCTTACCTAGGGTGGAAGATACATGTCTCGGAGATGCAACAAGTGTTTATTAGATCGCATATTCCAGGAATCAAGTGGTACTTTTTGAGGAGAGATTTAATAACTGTGGGCCCATGTTCTCGGAGGTCTGGTGAATGGAGGAGAAATTAAATTGTAATGTACAAAATTCGTGGAAAGCTTGACAGAGTATAATTTGAGAGACTATTTTCCAAAAATTAGGAGTCAGAGGAAGGAGACCACTATTTTAGCACTAAGATAAAGAGAAACATCTTGATTTAGAGGGTTATAAGCAACGTTCCTTCCAAACTGGAACGAATCATTGTGCCAATGAAAGCAGAAGCCATTCAAAGCCATTTCCACACACGGACATTGTTTTTTTTTCTACTCTTGCACAGACCCCCATACAGGGAATATTTGTTGTAAGTCTTTGACATTCTTTACTTCAGAAAGGGACTCAGTTTTGACTATACTTATTAACTGAGATCAATTGATTTTTGGGCATGAAGAACATCAAGCAAGTAGGGATGAGGAGGGAAAGTGTGTTGGTAAAGAAATTCAAACCCGGTTTCATGAATGACCAAGTATGCTCAATGCATGATTAAAGCTTTGCACAGCTCCCAATTCTTACATTCTTATGCACTTACAAAATGAAAATTAAAGGCCTTCTTAAGTCTTTTTAATTTAATAGTAAGTTTCTCAAAAAATATGCTGAATGCTTCATTATACGTTGCACCATCATAGACAGGATATAACAAGATGTATAGCACTTGTATTCATGACATTTCATGCTGAGTAGAACTTCCAGGAATGAAAACTTGCCCCATTTTACAGAATTCCAACTTTTGAATAATGGTATTCTGCCCTTTTTTCAAATTTATTTTTTTTCTTTGTTGCCTTTTCCCACCTCCACCTTCTCTTGACTGCTGCTCTCTCTCTTGAGAGAGGACTCTCTGCTGCTGGCCACTTGATGAGCCACAGGGTTCAAATGATGAAGGAGAGATGGAGTGGGAGGTGGATTGAACAATGGATGAAAGATTCAGAAGGCCGGAGGAACGGAGCAATGGAGCCAGGATTGCCTTTTGGGGTCTTAGGGGAGGAGAGGAAGAAGAGTAAGGAATATCTGGGTGATAAAGGGGAACAGCGGAGCTGGGGTTCAGAAGGCCACGAGACTGGTGGGGATGCAGGGAAGCCATGGAGCCCAAGCCTAACACAGAAGACATTTCTTTCTCTGGAAGACATGGCTGCAAAGGATGTAAATGCAGCTGTCAAGACTGCAAGCTGTCAAATTTGTTTTGTTCAGTCAAGTGAGTGACCTTTTTTAAATTTGTGTACCGGAATGGAAAAGGTCAAGGTTGATGACTTCAAATCTCAAAAAAATCCCTGAATTTGTTGCAACATCAAAGCTCATGATGCAAGCTTTTTTTAAATTAGGGTTTTATATGGTAAGTAACTTTGCATTGCAAAAATAGGGAGCAAAAGTAGGAATTGTGCTCAAATAATGAAATGTGAGCCTATTGATAACCAGATATTGTTATTGTCAAATATGCATTAATTGATCAACTTGTAGGAATAGTCTTGCTTAGATTCCTTATTCTACAATTAATTTGGCAACCCAAGTGTACTGCTGATTCAGACTGTGTTGTTTTTTTTTTTGTTTACAATCGGAAGTTTTCATTCAATCAAATTCAAATGAGAGTCATTGCTAAATAGGGTAAAAACAGACCTGTTAAGATGCTTTGTTATGAAGAGTGCAGCGAAATCCAGCTCCTGGCTGATTTTTATGAATCTGTGCTAGTTTTCAGTGACTGTGGTCTGGTCACAAAGGGGCTTGTGTACCCCGGAGCAACTTGGTGTTGCTGTAAGGTTGATGGAAACGCCAAACCGTTGAGTTGAGTGAAGGAATTTGGCAAGAGTCATGTGTAATGGAGGGTAGAGGGGTTTCACCAGGTTTTCTGCCACCAGGGAATATGGTTGGCTGACACTTGAGTGTGTAAAATGATAAAACTTTCCACTGATCATTCGAGAAATTTCCAATTTTCCTTGATTGTGGTGATGTTTGAACCAGAAGCAGTACAATGATCAAGTTCAATGTTGACGTGTTTTACAATTAACACAAACTACTTAAGGTTAACCACAGTTATAGATGAATATATATTTGCAGTAAATATAGGTGAACACAAGAAACTTTTAACCTTGCAGACTTGTTGTTTGCATTCTTCTATCCGTTTCGAATAGAATACTAAATATATATATTTCCTTTTGCAGAGGAAGAGGTTCACCAAGTCGATCTAAGTTCCCTTACAACTAAACTCCAACCAGGTATTAATACTATGGGATTTAAAGATGATAGAAGGAATAAAGCTTTATCAGGTAAGATTTGCTTTTTTTTCTCTAATCAAAACTTTTTTTGAGTGAAGATCCGTATTGCTTAAGCATTTCTCATTGTTTCAACGTCATAGAATCATAAAATCCCTACACGGGGGAAGCAGGCCATTCAGCCCATCAAGTCCATACTGCCCCTATGAAGAGCATCCCACCCAGAGGCACTTCCAACCCTTAGCCTGTAACACTTCATTTTCCATGGCTAATCCAAATAACCTGCACATCCCTGGAAACTAATGGCAATTTAGCATGGCCAATCCACCTAACATGCACATCTTTGGATTGTGTGAAGCAGCAGCACTAACCACTGAGCTACCGTGAATATACAAAAATTTAGCAGCTGTAGAGTCGTGTGGAAAAATGTCAACTCTTCTACTTTGGCACTAAGAATAGAAAGAGACAATATTACTTAATTGGAGAGAGAGGATCAGGATATCCTAATATATGAATCTGAGTTAGCATGCAGGTACAAGAAGTTATTAGAAAAACAAAGGAACACTTGGTCTTCATTACAGGACATGAAGTTTTGTTACCACTTTATAAGGGAGATGGAGGATCGGAATTTTGGTCTGGCCACGTCAAGAAGGATATATTTTGAAAATAGTTCAAACAAGATTTACTGGGCTGATTCCTGAGATAAAAAGGTTCTCTATGAGCAAAAGGTTAAGCGGGATGAGCCTATACTCGGTGGAGTTTTGAACAAAACTAGGTGATCTTGTTAAAAATATAAGATTTTGAGGGGGCTTGAGAAAATAGATGCTGCTAGGATGTTTCTCCTCACAAGGGAAGTTCAGATTAGGGAGTTCAGCTTAGAAATAAGGGATCAGTGATTTGAGATACAAGTGAGGAAGAATTTGTCTCAAGGGGTTGTTTATCTTGGCTACCTCTGCATGTCAACCCAAATGGCCCATTACCTCAGCGTACTAGGTGACACCAGTTTTATTGTATGCGATTAAATTGTTATATTGTAATGTGCAAAATTATTTTTTTGTGTGTGTGTGTGTATGTATAACATTTACTTTATTATTAAATCAACATTACTTTATTTAGTAAATCAGCATCGAGGAGAAGAAGGGCGAAAACTAGAATTTGGAGGAATATCTTTTTTTTTGGGAGAATGTTATCTCGATTACATATTTTAAGTAGTTTTAATGAAAAATACTTCAACTTTTTTTTTTAAGAAATCAGAAAGAACTAAGTATTAGTAAATTGAACTAGACTCTGACTACCTTGAATGTGTCCAACCCAACACCTGTTCTTGTTTGAAATGAAACATGTTGGGTGTAAAAAGCATTTGGAAACCTTTCTTTACCTGTTACAGTTACTTACCTGAACTGTGTGTACACAGCACAGTCCATAGAAAACAATACCATCTTCCCTAACCTTACCCCAGAGGAGACTGAGCTGCTGTATTCCACATATGGAGAAGAGACTGGGGTGCAGTGTGCCTTAAGGTAAACGCATTTATTAATTTGCACTCCAAAATAAGCCTTTTGTTTTTAGTATTGAAGAGTTTAAAAAATGGTTTGGGTTTCAAAGTGAATTTATTTGAATTTGTTTGGGTATTTGTGCAGCTGAAATGCTGTCAGCTATTGGATGTCAGTATTGTTTGTTTTTATTCACGTTTTTGTGGCTGTTGCTGATTGGGCTGGCATTTATTGCCCATTTCTATTCTCTTGAGGGGCTGGTGGTGACCTGCCTTCCTCCTTTAACCACTACAGTCCATGTGTTGCAGGTAGACCCACAATGCCCTTAGGAAGGAAATTTTAGGATTTTGAGCCAACGACAGTGAAGGAATGGCAGTACTTTTCCAGGTCAAGATGGTGATTGGCTTAGAGATGAATTTGCAGTTGTTACTGCTCCCATGTATCTGCTGCCCTTGTCCTCCTAGATGCCAGTGGTCATGGGTTTGGAAGGTGCTATCTAAAGATGTTTGGTGAATTTCCACCAAAATGTAGATTACCTGTAGATGGTGCCCACGGCTATTACTGAATATCAGTAGTGGAGGAGGGAGTGGATGTTTTTAGTGTGGTGCCAATAAAGCAGACGGCTTTGTCCACCTGGTGTCATGCTTCGCAAGTGTTGTTGGAGCTGAACTGCAGGCATGTGAAGAGTATTCCATCACACTCCTGACTGGTGCCTTATAGATAGTGGACAGGCTTTGGGGAAATGGAAAGTAGTTACTTACTGCTGTATTCCTAGCCTTCAATCTGCTTTTGTAGCCACTGCATTTATATGGTGAGTCTGGTTGAGTTTCTGTCCATTGGTCTCCTCCCCAAAGATGTTGATAATGGGGGATTCATGGTAATAACATTTGAATGTCAAGGGGCATTGGTTGTCATTTGTGTGGCTTGAATGTTACTTGCCATTTTTTTTTTATCTGTCCGGGTCTTGCTTTATTTGGACATGGACTCCTTCGTTACCTGAGGAGTTGTGAATGGTGAACATTGTGCAACTGTCAGCAAACATCCCCACTTTTGACTTTGAGATGGAGGGAAGGTCATTGAAGCAGCTGAAATTGGTTGGGCCTGGGACACTACCCTGATGAATGCAGAAATGTCCTGCAGCTGTGATGATTGACCCCTAACGACTGCCATCGTCTTCCTATGTGCTGAAACTATGTGAAATCACCTTCATGCAGAGTGCAATCTTTTATGACTCCTTACTACTGTGGTAATTTCACGTGCAGTGTAAAGTTATTCTGAAAAGGACTGGCTGCTCAATGATTTACCTAAAGCCATCTTAGCATGCGCTGTCCAGTGCCTGAAGGCTTTCTTTTTTTAAAAAAAAAATTCATCGAGCAGTGACTTTCTCTTGCCCAGGAAAATGCATTTTTGCAAAGAGTTTTTTTCAGTACTAAGTGTTAAATAAAGCTACTGTTGTAAGTGGACAAGAGTGCTGCCATAAGATTTTCTGCCTGTAGTTGGACCAATGTGAAAGAGTTCAATTACCTGAGTTTAAATAGAGGTGTAAATGGGCCACCAGAGGGCAGCAGATCATTAACTAAGAAGAGCTTATAGTTTTTAACTGGAAATGTTAGATACGGTGGCTATTATTAAATTGTTTTCCCTTGCTGCAGAACAGATTATGTTGAAGTTTTGATTTTATAAGTCTTTGTTCGACTTCCCGTTGTCAGTTCATCATCACTTCAAGACCCTAAATCAACTCGTGGCAAAAATCATGTTGCAATTTTATTGTACAAATAAGATATTTGTTCCTTCAGTTGATTATGTGTTTGCAAGCAATGTTTTGAAAATGCAGAACTTAAATTTCTTTTAAAAGATTTTTAATGTATATTTTCCTGCAGTTTACAAGAATTTGTTAAAGACTGTGGAAGCTCCACAAAGAAATTGGTGGATGATTTGTTGAATCGGATCACTGCGGGAGAACATTCCAAAGCTGTTTATCATTTATCACAGGTAGAAACTTGCATGCTATACTAATCATTGCTGATAATGAGGTCACTACAGATTACTCTGCTCTAAAATAAATATCTAGTTTCAGAATGGATACTTAAGGGAAGAATCACATCAGTAAGGGGACAAACTAGTTGGTTAACCATACAAGACAGAAATCGTTGGAAGTACTCAGCAGGTTGGGCAACATTTGTGTAGAGGAAAGACTAACACTTCAAGTCATTGGCCTTTCAACTCATGGGAGTAAGAACCGGGAAGGCAGATGCATAAAGCATGTGATCTGTTGATTAATAAGGTTTTGGAAGATTTATAATTTCAATACTACCACAGCAATTTCAAATTCCAAAAACAAACTTGACCATGTATGTGAAATGTAAATTCTGCAATAGCTTTACTCTGTGTCAGGTATAGCAGATTAGGTGGCACACTTGCCTTTCACTTTAAGACTTGAGCCTAACAATGGAGGCTGATATTTCTCTGCAGCTTTGAGGATTGCAGTGTTATTGGAGGGGTCCTTGCAATGACATGTTAAACTGAGTCCCCTTCTGATCTCTGTCAGGCATAAAAGATCCCATGGCACTATTTCAGATAAGAACAGGGAAGTTCTTTCCAGTGTCCTGGCCAGTTTCACAGAAGTGCATCATCTTGTCATAATGCTGTTTTGCTGTGTGCAAATTGGGTCCAGTGGGGTTTCCTGTAATACATGCCTGCAGTTTAAAAGTACTGTATTGGCACTAAAGTTCTTTGCACTTTTCACAAAAAAAATGTCTCCATACAAGTCTGTCTAAACATGATATTAATCTAGTGTCTCTTACAATGAAGTCTGCAGAGTACCAAGTGAAAATAAACTTATTTGCCAGTTGACCACCATCACGTTTCTACTTTAGTTTTAAAAGTAAATTAACATGAATATTGTCCCTCCATCAGAACAATAGCAACATAATTTTAAAAAATGTTGTTTGCTAAGAGGTTGAAGTGACATTATTTGTTGATCTTCAAAAGACTAGAAATATAAAGCTTCAATAATAATCTGAAAACATTTTTTCTCTTTTCCCAGAGAGTAGTTAGATGTCAAATGATGATATCATATTAAGAAGCTGGGGCAAATAACTTTGTTTTAGGGGAAATGTGGATAAGTACATGTGGGAGAAATGGATTAAGGGATATACTCAGTAAGGTGGAAGTAGACCTGTGTGGAGCATAACTTCGCCAAAGATTGCTGAATGGACTGTTTGTGTTCTACCTTCTATAAAATAAATTTAATAATGTTAGCACCTTTTTATTTCTTACAGAAAAGAAATGTTGAACAAAAAGCAAGTAAAAATATTGATATGAGCCTTGAAGTTCAGGTATGTAGAACTACCATCACTCTTTTTAATGCGAGCTTTTTTTTTAAAAAAAGAAATTCTGTCAACCATAGCTGTTCAGTGCAAATTGCAATGAGTGGGTGCATGGTAAAGGCACAGGCCCAAGCTATTTGGCAAACTAAAATTGTGCATGCCTGAATTCAAAGTGGCACTTCTGTATTTGGTGATTGTCTTAATATTTCTTTGTGTGTAAGGTACTAGCTAAGCATGCTTGCAGCTCCGGTGTAATGGTCAAACCAAATAGCATGATCACGTTCAGCTTGCTCAATACAGGCATCTCACAATGAGCTGTTAAAGTGGCTTTTGCAAACTGTGACGGTTCGCATTTTGGCCATGGACCGTTAACTAGTCTTTCACGGACACCTATTAAGTATGGACATAGATGAAGGTACTTCACAGCTATCTGTGGAATTAACAAATCTTTGTTTAAAGTTGTTCCAGAACAAAAGACTTTGTAATTTCAAACTGCTTATTTCCATGGTTTCATCCTGGACAAAAGAGAAGATTGAAACTCAATCCAGTTTGTGGTAGATGGAAGTGATTGGTCAATGTAACACCATATCTCCCATTCCATGTTAGCTGGGCTTCTAAAATGATGACCCACAACACAGGATGTTGAATCAGTTTGATCACCATACCATATGTGAACAGTGTCTTGAATTTATGAAAAGCTTCTTGGTGAGATTACTGAGATAACAAGGTGTAGAGCTGATGAACACAGCAGGCCAAGCAGCATCAGAGGAGCAGGAAGGCTGACGTTTCGGGCCTAGACCCTTCTTCAGAAATGGGGGAGGGGAAGGGGGTTCTGAAATAAATGGGGAGAGAGGGGGAGGTGGAGGTGGATAGAAGATGGATAGAGGAGAAGCGAGACATTTGCAGTGGGAGAGAGATCCACTGAGGTTTGTCTGCTTAAATATCAGCCAGGAGAAGCATGCTGACCAAACCACCAGCCCACCTGTGTACCCGACTCAAACTACCTACAAGACACCAAGCAGTCATGCTGCTCAGTCTGCTTTTGTTTCCAAATTCGGCTGAGAACCAACCTCCTAGATATTTGACTAGAAGATACAGAATGTGGGGAAATAGCAACATCTTGAAAAATGTCCAGATTTATAGTGGAGGTGGTGCTGGATGGCTTAAAATGTGTAAAGGTTGATAAATCCCTGAGAGCTGATCAGATGTACCCTAGAACACTTGTGGGAAGCTAGGCAAATGAGTACTGGGCCCCTTGCTGAGATATTTGCATTAATCAATCACCACAGGTGAGATGCTGGCAGACTAGAGGTTGGCCAACATGGTACCACTATGTCAGAAGGGTGGTAAGGGAAACCCAGGGAATTATAGACCAGTGAGTTTGACATTGGTGGTGGCTAGGTTGTTAGAGGGAATTCTGAGGGACAAAATTTGCATGTATTTGGAAAGGCAAGGACTGTTTAGGGATAGTAAACACAGCTTTGTGCATGGGAAATAGTGCCTTGCTAGCTTGAGTTTTTTTTTTGACTAAGTAATGAAAAGGATTGATGAGGGCAGAGCTGTGGATGTGGTCTATATGGACTTCTTCAGTAAAATGTTCAACAAAGTTCCTCATGGTAGACTGGTTAGCAAGGTTAGATCACACTGAATACAGGGAGAAATAGTCATTTGGATACAGAACTGGCTTGAACGTAGAAGACAGAGGGTGGAGGTGGAGGGTTTCTTTTCAGACTGAAGGCCTGTGACCAGCAGTATGCCACAAGGATTGGTGCTGGGTCCATTGCTTTTTATCACTTACATAAATGATTTGGATATGAACATAGGAGGAATGGTTAGTAAGTTTGCAGATGACACCAAATTGGAAGGGGTAGTGGACAGCGAAGAAGTTAACCTTGGAGTACAATGGAATTATGATCAGATGGGCTGATGGGCTGAGGAGTGGCAGATGGAGTTTAATTTGGATAAATTTGAGGTGCTGTGTTTTGGAAAGGCAAATCAGAGTAGGACTTATGCACTTAATGGTAATGTCTTGAGGAATGTTGCTGAGCAAAGAGACCTTGCCATGCAGATTCATAGGTCCTTGAAAGTAGAGTCCCAGGTAGACAGGATAGTGAAGAAGGTGTTTGGTATGCTTGCTTTTGTTGATCAATGCATTGAATATAGGAGTTGGGAGGTCATGTTGCAGCTGTACAGGATATACGTTAGGCCACTTTTGGAATACTGCATGCAATTCTAATCTCCCTGCTATTGGAAGGATGTTGAGAAACTTGTAAATCTTCTCAACCCTTTCAAGGATGTTGCCAGGGTTGGAGGGTTTGAGCTATGGAGAGAGGCTGAAGTAGACTGGGGGTATTTTCCCTGGAGTTTTGGAGGCTGAGGGGTCACCTTTTATAAAAAAAATTTATGAAATCACGAGGGGCATAGATAGGGTGAACAACCAAGGTCTCTTCCCTGGGCTGGAGGAGTCCAAAACTAGAGGGCATAGGTTTAAAGAGAGAGGGAAAAGATTTAAAAGTGACCTATGGGGCAAATCTTCCACGCAGAGGGTGGTGCGTGCATGGAATGACCTGCCAGAGGAAGTGGTGGAGACTGGTACAATTGCAACTTTGAAAAATCATCTAGATGAGCCTATGAATAGGAAGGATTTAGGGGGATATGGGCTAAATGCTGGCAAATAGGACCAGATTAATTTAGGATATCTGGTCAGCATGAATGATTTGGACTGAGAGGTTTGTTTCCATGCTGTACATCTCTAACTCTATGACTACAAGATACTGCTCAACTTGCTGTGTAACCTTTGTTTTACAAGACCCTCACTACCATTTTGAAAGCATCCAATCCGCTTAATAAACTGCAGGCCTGTGACGTGGGAGACCAAGTATTGTAATCACACGCTGAATTAACTGTAATCAGTAAAAGTGTCTGTACCTCATACATGCATGTGGATGCGACACTGTGTGGCATTGCATTATTTGGTGTAATTATGAGCGAATAAATAACATGTAGTTTCAACTCTGAATAGCTTGCTGCTGAATTAATGTCATGCAAGAGTAAAAGAGTAAAGTAATTGCAAGGTATGAATTTTCTTTTCCAAAAAAAGGGTCTGGTCACCATCCTAATGGAAAATAAGGCTGCTCTCATTAGAGAGAGACAACTGATGGTGTTATAACCTGAAGGTCACCATGTCTTGAACAAGTTGAGAAGGAGGGTCCTTCGTGGTAATCCTACAAAAGTGAAAAAAGGACCTCTTCTTGTCTGCAATTAGTATTGTTTTATGTACAGAGCTCATACTGTATGTGTGTTTGAATGAAACCTAAGTAGCATCAGGATATTTTTACCTTCTCGTTCTTAAATTGGTAGAGTTAAGTTATCCTCAGTCAGGTTTCTGAAATATATGCGTAGAATGCAAAATTGCTTCCCCACTTTGCAAATTCATTCTCACTCGGCTGCAGGGATACTCTGGAATATTCCAATACCGAATAATGTTACAATTATAACTTGTTTTAGGTCGGAGATAAGCTGAAGAATGAAGACTGTTGGAGTTATGAAGCTGGATTAGCTTCCTACTACAATACACTGTAGACGCTTGACATCTTCTGGAGTTACTCAGTTGATGAGTACATAGAGAGAGACAACAAGTAGATTATTGTGTACACTGTTCATGGATAATTAAAGTTGTTGAGTCAAGAGGATCTGAGGAAATCCCTTCAACATTTTTTAAAATATTTTATCAGCATGGTTTTTTTCCATTGCTGAGTTTAAATAAAACATACTTTTCACATTGTGAACAAGCATTTTCTTTAAGTGGTGGGTATTGTTGTTTCGAACTTAGGATAAAGAGATCACATTCCTGTTCTTGGTCTACAAAACTTTTTTTTTTCCAAGGGCCAGACTCTCTCTCTCTTTCTTTTTTTTTTCACTCTTTACAAGAACTCTTTACAGTGTTTGAAGATGAAATGTATAGCAAGGGATGGGTAACTGGTATAATCTGAGCTGACTGTCTCTTGTGATTGCTTTGTGAATGTCAAAGCATGACTCTCACAACATAAAGCTAACAAAACCACTGGGTGACCAGCACTTCAAAGGCATAGATCAGGAATGTGGGCAAAATGTATCAAGGGAAGAGTCTGATGACTATCCACCATACTCGCCTGTTTCCTTAGAGACCTTGGAGATGCTTCAGGATTATGCACTGCAGCACGAAAGCACAGATAGCGTGCAAAGCAGAAAAAACTAACTGGTTTTTTCCAGAACTAACTGCCAGTATTTTTTTAGTGTCTACTGTTCAAGGTTAGGCCATTGTAAGTGGTAAATTTTAAACAAAACCGTCAACTCACTATAGTCCTACTGGACCGTAGGACTGTGCTCTCAGAGAGAGAAAGGTGATCTTGGTTTGACCTGGGGGCCACCATGTCTCCGGCCAAGGGGAGAGGTTGAGAAGCAAGGGTCTCACTCACTGTAACCTCAGCTGGTGTGGAACCTGTCTACTTTGCAACCAGTCATCTAGCCAACTGAGCTTAAACAACAAATGGTGAGAATAATGTGAAAAATAAAGACATTTTCACATTTACTGTATCATTATTTTCATTTGTTTATTAATGAAGCATGAGTAGGTAAATCGGGTTACAGATGGTTCTTTTGGCTATCTTGAAGCTCTGCTCAGCATGAATTTTGTGAGCAGACTCATGTAGTTCAACTTATTGTAGTTTTATGGAGTTTGTTCTTGGCTGTGTATGCAGAAAAACTGTATTCAGAGAATTTAAGTTCACTAGTCAAATATACCAAAGCATGGAAATAAATGCCAGAGGTCAGGTTTTTGGCTTTCTTTCCAATTGATAGGCTTTATGGGGTTATTCTAATCTGATAAAGAAGTGACCCACAGATTGAGAGCTCCTTGCTTAGTTTAGTGCCAGGTAGATTTTTTTTTTAAAAATGGTACTGAACCCACTATTAGGAATAATATGATTTTTTTTTTTTTCCTAGATCTACAAATATATAAAATGAAAGAGAGTGGCTAAGGTAAACATTCATCCTTTGAAGGATGAGAAGGGGGATTTAATAATGGAAAATGAGGAAATAGCCGAGGCATTGGACAGGTATTTAGGGTTGGTCTTCACAGTGGAGGACATGAATAACATGCTAGTAGTTGATGACAAGGAACCAACCAACACTACCTCTTTCATGAAAATGATCAAGCTGATGGAGCTCAAAGTAGACAAGTCTCCTGGCCCTGATGGAATGCACCTCGGGTATAAAAGAGATGGAGTGAGAAATAGCAAATGCTCTTGTGGTAATTCTCTAAAATGTGCTGGACTTTGGGGCAGTTCCAGCAGATTGCAAAACAGCAAATGTGACACCGCTGCTCAAAAAAAGTAGACAAATGATGGGGAATTATAGGTTAGTTAACTTCTGTATTGGGAAAATGCTTGAATCTATCATCAAGGCAGAAATAGCAAGACATCTAGATTAAAAATTGTCCCCTTGGGCAGATGCAGCATGGGTTCATGAAGGGCAGGTCATGTCTAACTAACTTACGGGAATTCTATGAAGACATTACGAGCGTGATGGATAACAGGGACCCAGTTGATGTAGTGTATCTGAATTTCCAAAAGGCATTTGACAAAGTGCCACACAAAAGGCTGCTGCATAAGATAAAAGTGCATAGCATTAAGGGCAATGCATTAGCATGGGTGGAGGATTGGTTAACTAACAGGAAGCAAAGAGTGGGAAAAATTAATGCTTTTCTGGTTGGCGATCACTACTAGTTGTGTGCCTCCGGGGTCAGTGTTGGGACCATCTTTGTTTACAATTACAAAGATGATTTGGGGTTGGGGACCACGTGTAGTGTGTCAAAGTTTGCAGATGACACTGAGATGAGTGGTAGAGCCAAGTGTGCAGAGGACTCAAAGTTTGCAGAAGGATGTAGGTAGTTTAAGTGAATGGGCAAAGGTCCAGCAGATGGAGTACAATGTTGATAAATGTGAAGTCATCCATTTTGGTAGGAATAGCAGTAAAAGGGACTATTACTTGAACGGTAAAAAAAATTGCAGCATACTGCTGTGCAGAGCGACCTGGGTGTCCTTGTGCATGAATCGCTGAAGGTTGGTTTCCAGGTTCAACAGGTAATTAGGAAGGCAAATAGAATTTTTTGTTCTGCATTGCTAGAGGGATTGAATTTAAAAGCAGGGAGGTTATGTTACAGCTGTATAAGGTGCTGGTGAGGCCACACCTGGAATACTGCATGTAGTTTTGGTCCTTGTACTTGAGGGAGGATGTACTGACACTGGAGAGTGTGCAGAGGAGATTCACTTGGCTGGTTCCAAAGTTGAGAGGGCTGGCTTATGAGAAGAGACTGAGTAGACTGGGATGATATTCATTGGAATTTAGAAGAATGAGGGGGATCTTTATAGAAACATATAATTATGAAGGGAATAGATACGTTGAAGCAATGAGGTTGTCTTCACTGGCAGGTGAAACTAGAACAAGACAGCATAGCCTCAAAATTAGGGGGTGCAGATTTAGGACTGAATTGAGGAGGAACTTCTTCACCCAAAGGGTTGTGAATCTGTGGAATTCCCTGCAGAGTGAGGTAGTTGAGGCTTCCTCATTGATTGATTGTTTTTTTTAAAGCTAAGATTATTTTGAACAGTAAAGGAATTAAGGGTTATGGTGAGAGGGTGGGTGAGTGGAGCTGAGACCATGGAAAGATTAGCTGTGATTTTATTGAATGGTGGAGTGGGCTGAAAGGGCCAGCTGGCCTACTCCTGCTGCTGGTTCTTATGTTCTTATGTATAAGTAGGAGCAATCTACCATAAATGTTTATTGGGAATGAAGCTCCAGCTAACATGTGGTGTCCCTACATTTGAGGGATTGCAGCGGTTGGGCAGTCAGTGTCAACAATACTCAATCCCACGTATAACTTATTGTTGACTGGTACGGTGGTGGATAGCACAAAATGCAATAAGTAAGTTGGGGAGAAGGGAAATCTGTCTCGTGGACACTGGCCTGGAATGTTTTGATCACCTTTAGTGATTTCAATGAGGCCTGTCTGAATTGGTTGAGTGTATTTTTCTGCTATTTTTTTTTTTTAATCACTCTAAGGAGGTTGAGGTTGAAAGCAGATGTATGAATTGAGCCAGGATGTTGTTCATATTTCACCATAACTATATGGAGCAGGGAGGATGAACCAACTGATCTTTTGATGTCCCATAATTTCTTTTTTATTCATCTCGTTTACTTGTTTGAATGTCATTTGTGGAATCCCTGTAGACTATAAAGAGGTCTTTTTGCCTATTAAGTCTGTAACAGCTCTTTTTGTGAGAATATTTCAGTTAGTGGCACTCCCTGCCCTTTCCTTTGTGATACCCTTTCCTTTGTGTGATTCTATAAACTATTCTTTGGTGTTTTTCTAACTCCCTTTTGAGAGTCACAGTTGAATCTGCCTGTACCCAAAATATATTTCAGTTCCTAATGCACCCTCCTTTAAAAGAAAAAGTTATTCCTGGCTTTTCCATTGCAGCTCTTGCCCATCACCTTAAGTAGGTCCCCTCTGGTTCTCTGCCCCTCCACCAATGGAGCCATTTTTTTTTTTTTTTTTTTTTTGTCCGCTCTGTCGAGACCATTCATGAGAAGAGGTGTTCAAAATCAACTTTTTTTTTCAAAGGATAACACCTGGCCTGGGGTGGTGTCTTCATTCCTGCAATTGAGTAAATGAGAATTGCATGCAAGAGATAAGGGATAGTTTGAGATTGCTACCATATCTAGAAAATACTAAAATTTGATATGTTTATGAGCTATACAATTTCTTCATCATAAACTTGCAATCTGAGAGCTTGAAATGACAAAGAAATTTGTGAAGACATTTTAGCTAGTTAAGTGACCTGTGCTCTTCTCCTCCAGTTCTAATCTATGAAGAAATTTTAGATTCCTCTTCATAAATTTCAATGGTCAGTAGATAACTGTAATTTCTGTATATTGCTCAATTTTCTGATTCAACCACAAAGTATACTTATCTTTTCTACCTCCACCATCATCTTAACCATTCCTTGCTTTGTTGTAGGCGCCAGCAATTTTCATTAAAGAGGAACCTAAACTGCAGCCTGCCTGTCCAGAAGCATCTAAACCATTAATGGTGAGATGATCTAACTGTTCCTAGGTTATGTTAAAAGTATAATGCAAATAGCATTTTAGGTAGAAAGAAAGACTTGCATCTATACAGTACTTGTTGCATCTTCAGGATGTCTCAACATGCTTTACAACCAATTAAATACATTTTTGAAGTACCAGTCACTGTTATAAGAAGCATGAGTCCAACTTGTGCACAACAATCTCTCTCCAACTGTACTATGATAGAGCAGAATAAAGATCATATTATTTAATACAACTCAAATGATCATAACTTTGAGTGTTAGCTTGCATTTATCTGGGATTTTTCATGTTCCAAAAGCGTATGAGGCTTTGTAGGATACCTGGGAATAGTGAGTGGAAGCTTAGTGAAACGATGTGCTTTGACCTGGCAAATCTGGAGCTGAAGATAGAAAGTTTCATGGGTCTGTGAGGTACTTGCCAGAGCTGCAGCTATACATCAATAATGCTCAGAATACAGCAAAAGAATTAGGTAGTTAATTTTCCTGTTTGTGAATTCTGAGTGAGTGATTTGTCGTGGCATTTTTCAGCTTACACCTTGCTGCTGCAGAACATATGATTAAGGTATAACCTAGAGAAGCACTGGCATGGAGAAAACCATTGAGTTTATTTTTAAAAAGCTATTTAGTGGTTAAGCTAATGAGTATTCAAACCTAAATGACATCTGTGGTGAGGTTGTTTTTATATTGCTGAAAGACTTGTGTTTGGTTTGAGACCAAAGAGGAACGTTTGGTTCTTTGGCTTCCGATTTGTTATATTTGGTAACATCAAATACTGTGGTTGGTGTCGGTCAGACCCCAGACCATGGTCAATGGCCATCATCTAAACAGATGACTGAGAAGTCTAAATAGCAAGGGAACAAATCTCCCTGGTACACTCCTAACTTGATATCTGTATAGAAACAGATACAAATGTCCATGAGCACAAAAGGGAACAGGGGTAAGTTCTTTGAAATTATTTGAGTAACTAAGAGGAAAAGGTAATATATTTGTATCTTCAGCAAATACTACAAATCCACCAGAGGTGGTAGAGCTAAAATAGAAATACTTGTAACATAAAGGATCAAGAATGGAAGGATTCTGAGTCAGAAGAGATTCCTGTAGCTTAAGGTAGTTTTACAAGATAAACTCGTAAAATTTTACAAATTCTACAAAGTCTTCGTATCCTTTTGAGTATTTGAGTGGTGCATCTGTTGATACACAATTTTATTGACAACATTTGCACAAAGGTGGGCTTGTGGGTTTGATGTCCACTTAAAGGCCTCACTTTCCAACTCTGCAGCAGAGGGAATTCAAAAATCAAATGTAGGTTTCTGCAGGGGCTCCTTGTTATCGGGTATACGGTGACTGATTTTGAGACATCCAGTATCTGGATTGGGAAAGAGAGCCAACATCCGCCCAGCCCATTCTCCAACCCCACTTTCTACAACCGCCATCGAACACTCTGCAGTTGTGGCCTGGATGTCTTGCTGATCCTGGGTCTGTATCACTGCATCTCCCTGGTGGCAGTGACAGCAGTGAGGAGCATTGGTCATTACCACTTAAAATGACAGGCTTTTCTCAAGAGAAGGTGCTGTGGGGCCTCTGTTGGCTCACATTCTGGCACACAAGACCCCTGTCCATTGGATTAAATTCCACCTTATGTGTGCAGCAGATGTTTATCATCTTTGAGTTAGATCCTTTTCATTATATAATGTTGTCTAATCGACTGAATTGTTGAGGAGATTTTGAGTCCTAGTTCATATCATTTCCATATGCATTTGCATTGTGGGTCTCTAAAACACACAACTAGCAAGATGATGCAGTGATTGTGTAGAATGCATCCTTGGACGATTCAGGCAATTTAGCATGGCCAGTTCACCTAACCTGCGCATCTTTGGACTGTGGTAGGAAACTGGAGCACCTGACGGAAACTCATACAGACACAGTGCATACTCCACGCAAATAGTCACTCTAGACTGGGTCAAACCTGGATCCTTGGTACTGTGAGGCAGGGGTGCTGACCATTGAGCCACTGTGCCCACAATGTTCCTGTCATCCAAAAATAACCCTATTTTAGATCATGAACATAAATCATTTCTTAATTTTTCCCGACAGCAACTGTTCAAAACAAAAAAACGACACCTGGACTTGTGATTAAAAATAATGAGGCGATGTCAGCACTCACCATTGAATTTTAAATTGTACAGCAACTTCTAGTGACCACAAATGTGCATTTAAACATGGAAATCAAGAAGCTGTTGCACAAGTTACTTTGCTTTTCTAGAGACTTGGTAAGATCAGTATCTTAAGCTGAAATGGCCAAGCAAGTCAGTGACTTCAAGGCCTATTAAGGATGGGCCATAAATGGAAATTAGTGGCAATTTTTGGACAAATAGCCCTCATATATTCTAAAAGGTATAGCTGGAGAGATAGTTGGGTGCATTTGGTTTGACCTTCCAGAAGTCCTGTAATTTTGGCACAGTATCCAGCAATTAGAAGATAATAAACTTAATTATGCTATCTTAAGAAATGAAGGTTAATGGACAGAAAGCAAAAGTAGGAATAAATGTAATATTTTAAGATTAACTTTTGGAGCACTGTTCTGGTCACCCTGTTATAGGAAGGATATTATTAAATTGGAGTGGGTTCAAAAAAGATTTACCAGGATGTTGCCAGGACTGGAGGGTTTGAGTTATAAGGATAGGCTGGATTTAAGGGCATAGCTAAGGTGAATAGTGAAAGTCTTTTCCGTAGGGTGGGTAAGTTCAAAACTAGAGGGCATATTTTTTACGGTGAGTGGAGAAAGATTTAAAAGGGACCTGAGGGGCAACTTTTTCATGCAGAGGGTGGTTCTTGCGTGGAATGAACCGCTAGAGGAAGCAATAGATGCAGGTACAGTTACAACATTTAAAAGACGTTTGGATAGGTACGTGAATAGGAAGGGTTTAGAGAGATATGGGCTAAATGCAGGCGAGTGGGACCAGGTTAATTTGGGAAATTTGGTTGGCATGAACACGTTGGACTGAAGGGTCTGTTTTTGTAATGTATGACTCTGACTCTGTTTGAATGGGAAATATATTAGCAAAACCGTTCTAATCTCAAGCATTGCTTGGTTAGATTTTCAAATACTTGAATTGTGAATTGACCTACTGATGTTAATAGGCACACACCTATAATACCTGCAGAAAACCATTATTGAGGTGTGAAATGCCATATGTCCACAGCCTGAGAGAATAATTATGAACATGAGTTTGGGGTAGGAGTACATTTCTGCCTATAGCTAGTAACTTTTCACCCCCTTGTTCACCAAGAATCTATCCGCATCTGTCTCAAAAAGTATTCAAAATTTTTGCTTCACTGCGTTTTGAGGAAACAGCGCATTTTTGAGACATTACAGGATCATAACTCTAACCTGTATTTTATGGTTAAACTTTGTAGTTTAAAAACACAACTTTGTGCTACTTTAATTACTACAGGCTGGAGGGGCAAATGGTGGTGCAGGTGATAACCGTCCTGGCTTGGATTTCATCCCTGTGAAGTCCTATTCGGATGTCTCCTTGGATATTTCTTTATTGAACTCACTAGGTGAGTTGTACTTTGTACATGGTCTCTTTTCACGGTCTATTTATTAAAAGCTTTCAGCTGGATAGATGTACATTTATCTGAACAGATACATGTACACAATTGATTGTTTTTACAATAATGCAAAAATTGGAAATTGCAGTTAAGAGAAATACTTCCCTAAAAATCATGAACAAAAACAGAAGTTGCTGGAAAAGCTCAGCAGGTCTGGCAGCATCTGTGAAGAAAAAATCAGTAACGTTTCGGGTCCGGTGACCTCTTTAAAAATCATTGCTGACCACATCGTTTTGAGATGCCAGATTTGCTTTGCAGTTTCTGAAATTTGTCTTCACGCGCTTTTAAGTTTGTAAATAACGAATTGCAAATTTATCTCTAGAGTGTGCTTGTGATGTTTAGCTGTTAAACTTAAGTTACCCTTTTTGTAGCAGTCATTCAGACACTGGGGTAATGCTGTATGCATATTATCTTTTAAGGTTTGTGGCTTTTTTACTCCTAACGTACCACTCCAAGTTATCTTGTGGTCAGAAAAATGGATGGTGGCTGTTGAGGAAGAAAGTATGTTATCTATCTCTGACATCAGTAGTGTTGTAAGGAACAAAACCATGACTTGATGAAAACTTGCATATACTCGATAGTTCCTTGTATGTATACACTGTTTTAAAATTTTGTGTAGCAAGGGAAGATGACGTTCAAATGAAAGGAAACAATGAAGATAGCTGAAGAAATAGTTGTCTATACTGTCAGTTATAGCAGAGTGGATAATGCACACTTCCCTGAATCACAGAGCTGTGGGTTCAAGTTCCACTCCAGAGACTTGAAAGCAATCTTGGCCATTGTAGTATAGGGGGAATACTTGCCCACTAATCGTGTCTGTGCTGTCAGGTGAACATTGTAAGAACTAACAACGTTTGAAGAGCAAGCGAATTGTTTCACGTGTTCTGGATGATGCTTATCTCTCAGTTCACAACATTAAAGGCAGATCTGGTATCATCAATTGTTGCTTGTTGAAGCTTACTGTGCTCCAATTGACTGTTGCTTCATACAGCCATAGCTACATTTCAAAAGTACTTCTGTCCTTGTAAAGCACTTTGCAACATCTTGAGGTTGTGAAAGGTGCTATATTAATGCAAGTATTTAATTTTATTTGATACTAACTTGATGGCTTCAAACACTGCCAACCTTTCTGTATATATTCTTGAGACCTCCTGCGTTTCTTGATCTAATGAATTTTCAAATCCTCTAATGAATTTTTCTTTTTTTTTTGTTTTCCTTTCCTTGAATCATTTGTATCTATGTATCCTTGAGCAGTTGAGTGAATGTGCATCAAAGCATTGCAGGTCATTTGCAAAAATAATTTTTAATTGGTCACACCTGTAGTTTGGAAGGTTTTTGATTTTCGACCTGAGATGCTTCAGAAAAGCAGCATGAAACACACAAATTATTAGCAAAGAGGAATCGTGCATCCAAGTCTTTGTCTGTCAAAATTTACTGATTGCTATACTGCCATGATTGGAATTGGGTTATGCAGCGGGGTTGCAGACTCTTGTATCAGCTCTGGAATGCAAGTTTAAAATTGAAGTTAATCTGTCCATTGTCAACTTAGTTTCTACCAAATTTGGATTCTAAGCTTCTAAAAAAAAAACTAATTGAGTGCTATAGCATCATCCTTATTCTAAAACCAGAGGATGCCTGGTGTGGAATCAGTGATGCATTAGGAAGCATCCTTTAGGAGCCAAGGCAGATTGTTGGATCAGATTACTTGGTGCTTTACATGTACTAGACTGGAGTGTGCTCCATGACAACTGTAGCTGAAGTGAAAAGTCTTTTATGTCATATCATGACCATACCTTGCCCTAGGAAAATTGACAGTTTTTTAACATGCAAAATGTAACTGTTTAATTTGTACCAAGAGCATTTTGCGTACCCTGTCCCTTAAAAGCTTGTCCAGTTTCCTAAGCTGCCTAAACCACCTTTTTAATTAAAACTGTGTCACCTTTTTAGGGAAAGTAGTGAAGAAGGAACCTGATCACGATGATAACCAGAGAAATCTGGATGAGACCACCAAGTTGCTGCAGGACTTGCATGAGGCTCAGACAGAACGTGTTGGTTCCCGACCTTCCTCAAACCTCAGCTCAATCTCCAGTAACTCCGACCGTGAGCAGCATCACCTAGGTATAAGCTAAGTTTAAAAATAGCCTTCATTTAGTTTGTGCCTGTGGTGCACAAGGATTCGTTTTATTCTTCAATAATTTTCCTCAAGCCCATCCTTGATTTTGTTGGAAAAGTGAAACTTAATTTGGCTCTGCATGTTCTTTGTGGTACTGCAGATTTAACTAATGAGAACAATTACCGACGAGGGAGATTATATTTTATCCAGTCGCTCTTGTGTTTACACAAATATACTGTTGTTACTTTCTCCTTATTTTCTCATCTTCTCCCATCCTCTTCCTCTGTTTGCTTTCAACTCAGTTAAATAAAGAGTGGTGGAAATATTTATAAGAACTGACAGCATCTATGGAGAGAGAAACTGTTCACGTTTCAAGTTGACTGACTTAGACAAATTAATGTAGAGTTGAATATCTCTCCCCACAGATGCTGCCAGGTCTGTTGAGTATTTCCAGTACTTTGTTTTCATTTCAAATGGCCAACATCTGCGCTGTTTCGCTTTTATTATTGTATCTAACTGTTTTAATGGTTTCAGTGTTGTTGTCTTTACTAACTAACCTAAAAGACTATTCCAGGTATTAATCACTTCCTGTGAAGAATTGCATCAGGGTATCAGTTCTGAAATTGCTTTTTATTAGTTTACATATATAATCACTTAATCTGTATTTTCATAGAATTTGACTCCAGAGTATTTTTTCTCTTTTCATTTGTTGCTTTTTTTTTCACCTGTTTTAAGGTCCCCTCTCATGCACCTTTTTCACAGTTGAAGAATGCAAGTTTTACATCTCTGCTGGAGCCAATCCTTCCTTAGTTAAACATAGTCCTAACTTTGGTTCAGCAATATACTGTCATTGTTTCATAAATTAGCTGCAGATACTGCTGTTGCAATGTGTTATGTATGGTTTTGAATTTAATTCGTATTGTGTGCAATTTACTCACAAGAAGCCCTGCAGTAGTGTGCAGAAATGATACGCCTTTATCTAAAGTACAAACTGTATCTAAAAGCATATTGGGGATTTGTGCTTGTGAAAATATGCAGCCAAATAACTTGTCTAATGTGTAGCCTGAACCATCTCTTTATAGCTTAAAATATTCGCTCATTTATCACCTAAGTGAACTTGCATCCTTTTGCAAAAGAAATCATAGGATCATATAGTTCAGAAGAGGCCTTTTTTCCCCATTGAGTCTGTACTGCCAAATGTACACTAAATCTACACAAGTCTCACTTGTTCCAGCACTAGCCCCTTAACCCTGAATGTTATGATACTTCAAATGCTTATCCAAGTACGTTTTTTTCAGATTGAGGTTAACCGCTTCAGGTACCTTCCAGGCAGTGCATTCCAGATTCCCATCACCCTCTGGTGGGGAAAAAAAAAAGCCTCCAATCTCCTCTAAACCTCCTGCCTTTTAAAATTATTTCTCCTTGTTATTGACCCTCCATCTAAAAGGGGAACAGCTGCTTTCTATCCACCCTGTCCGTGCCCCTCACAATCTTGTACTCCTCAATTAGGTCCTCTCTTAGCCTTCTCTGCTCTAAAGGAAATAATGGGAGCCTATTCAGTCTCCTCCTCTTAGCTAAACTGCTCCACCCCAGACAATGTCCTTGTGAATCTCCTCTGTGCCCCCTCCAGTGTAATCATATCCTTCCTAAAGTGCGGTGACCAGAACTGCACACAGCACTCCAGGTGTGGTTGATCCAAATGTGTGATCGTAGATGTGAAAAATGTGATCTTGTGTGCTGAATGTGTGGAAATATAAAGAATGTGTATAGTTTAACTGTACCAGTGGCATCAATGCTAAACTGATGATCTTTTTTTGTTTTGAAAGTCTCAAGTGCAAACATAATTTTAGAAATACAAATCTCACCCAGTGTAGATATTTTTAATGACTGCTATATTGTGAATCATAAGCCAGTATTTTGCTAATGTCGCATTAGCCCAATGCTGAAAGTGTAAGGACTGCAGTACTGCTGGGGAAATCCAGTTTGGCATTCCAGCCTCCAGGATGTAATCTGTATTTGATTTTGTTTTTGTCAATTAATCAATACAACTATCTTCTCCAGGGAAAATGCTATTTTTCCACTAGTTGCAGATGTGAGAAAGGGGACTTTAAGTTAATTTCAGTACTCTGATTAATGGCCTAAAATGCACTTTGGTAAAGTTAAGTTATATAAGCTTCAGAAGTTTTCCCGGTATCTTTATTCAATAAAACCTATTATTCTTTTGTGTATGATGTATTTGCATTAACTATTGTCCAGGACTCAGTTTTAAATGAGTTTTTTTTATATTTAAATCTCCATCAGCAACTGGACGTTCACCACTGATTTTCTTTTTTAAATGGCATGTTATTTTATAGACAGTCATGCTAAATACCTTCATTTTTTCAAATGTACAGGATTACGTGAAGTATGTTCTGAAAGCCTTTGTACCACGTATTGCATCCGTTGCACACCTGAAAGGAGAGCTAAATATGTATTGGGCGGGGGAGGAGAGAGGGATTAAAAAGTTATGCTGATAGATTAAGTCGAAGAGAAGTGGAAGGAAGCTGTGTGGTGTATAAATACACGGATGGACCAGTCGGGTCATATGGCTAATGTGTGTTCTACATTCTATATAATTTGTAGAGTTTATTTGCTTAGCAGCTGGATTGGGTGGTGACATGGGAAAAGCTTTTTGCGGTTAAGTAAAACTTGTAACAGTAATTATCTATTTTTAAAGTCTTAATTCAATCAGATGGATTTTATATTTTATATACTGATGTAGTTATGTTTGTGAATGACAAAAGATTAGCTACATAGCAGGGAGAGTGAAAATCACTTGAATTCAAGTTTGTTGAAATTGATCTGGAAAAATGACGACTGGCAATCAATGTTTGAATTACATCAGTTTCTATTTTTCATAGGTGCTTAAATATAGAGAAACGCTTGAATGGTTTGCTGGAAATTAACAGGCAGCCAATAAGTGAGAGGGAGAAAGAAATAAAAGACTCAAAGGCTATAAACCTTATCGAAAGAGAAGGGGTTTGAACTTTCATGAAAGACTGGAGCAAAGTAATAGGACTGATAACCATCTATAGCTCCTTTCTCAGGCTAAGCAGAGGAAGCACTAAGGATGAGTATAGTAAGTAAATAAACCTGACGGAAATAGAGTTGGAAGGACAAAGTGAAGTTGAGGAGATATTTGAAGATGGTGAGTGTTACAATTCAGGTTGAGACCTCTGAATTTGTTACAGTCCACTCAGGGTTCAGTAACATTTATTAATAATAGATAAAGTTTGAGATCCCAGTTACTTGGGGAATAAAACCACAAGATTCCCTGGTTTTGAACAAACTAAACTGTTTTACTTGTCTAACTTTTGTTATACAACCTACTATCTATAGGTAATTCTGGATGTTGGAGTATGAAGTCGGTTTGGGTTAATGGGTAAAATTGTACACCTGACAAAACATCAAGTAGCTGATGCTGTCAAGACAGGTCCCGTGGATTTCTTAGCAACTCATTCAGATGTTAATGACACTGTGGAGCATCACATCTCATTAAAACTTTACCTCCTTCACAAGGGATTCCAACTCCTCAATTCTGAATATCTCACCCTGCAACACCCTCCTGTTTCATTCAAACTTAGACCGTCTTAATGACTAGTGGTTCAATCTCTCCTGGGACTGTCCCACTGAACTCAAAGCTGACTCTTGCTGCTAGCTCTTCCATATTGCCAATCTCATCCTTAAAACATTAAAAAAAAATACATTTTGGGTGCAAGATTTAATTTTTTTTTCATGACCATGCATTTCTCATGTATGATTTCAGTAAATTTTATGGAAATTGGCACGATCAACACAGTCAAGCAATTGCTGTGACCTGGATGTCACCATGGTTGCCATCTATGTTGGCCAAATCATTACTCAATACAAAATCTACCGTTCAGTAGATTAATGAGACAGAATTTCCGCAATCACTTCATTTACTCAGAGCAAACGCATAAATCCCATGCCCATCCCTTATTAGTACAACTTCCATCAAACTATCTGGTTCACACATTAGATCAGCCACTCTCAATGACTGCACTGCTTCACCGTTGTGAAATATTAATTCTTTTCTTTGAAAGGATAAAAGTATACTTTCTTGGAAACAAAGCCTCCATGACCTCGAGTAACCTGATTCACTTTGGCAAAGAAGAATCTCCATTTTTTCCCCAGTACTTTGAGGGAGAGTGTTTGTTTCATTTTGTAACATCGCCAGTGTTTTAACTCCCATTTCCTTTTCTAGTACAAACTTCCCTGCAACTTCCTTGAGCGTTCCTTTTACTGATGCTACAGTTCTACTTCCAACATTTTTCTTTTATATGTCCTGTCTTATGTCTGTGAAAACATACCAGTTTATTTACATCACTTCTTTTTTCTTTCGTCTCATTTTTATTAGCTGGATTAGCTTCTGTCTGCTCCCTAAAGCCTTTTATAAAGAAATATCCACTGAGCCCCCTCGACCAAGCTAGCTCTGATTTATCGTACCCATCTGTTAGAACTGCCACTTCCCTTATTTTAGAAACCTTGTCTTCACGGTACAACCTGATAGTTTTGGAATAGCGTCTCAAAAACCCTTATTATCATGAACTCCTTCTCCATTCTGTTCATGTTTCAATGCCCAAAACCACCAATCCTACAATGTTTCTTTCTCTCCAGCAAATTCTATGAACTCCTCATTTCAGACTTTAAAGGAAAGATTTAATTTCAACTGTTGTGCTTCAGAAACATGCTCTTAAGCATAAAGTCTTTTCTCCTTCAGCAATCTCTCTGGATCAGGGATAACTTTCCCCATTCTAATGTGTGAGTCCAAAAGCGACTACTACAGCACTGGATTAGCAAATGTTGAATTTTGTAGTTTACATCAGCACTCACCTGAGAGCTGGCTCCCAAGGTATGGTAATTCATCTGTGTTTTTTCAGTGACTTGTCATTCATCCTGATAATTAGACAGTGTTGTGCAGTGGGAGCAGGATGGTAGAGAACCCTCTTGTCTTCTAGAAGTTTTGCTGAGGACCATTCTCTTTCCTCTGTGAGTGCCTTGACACTAATTTAGAGGTACGTTTCTGTGCACTCATCCAAGTATCACCTGCATGCTGTGGCTTGATGACAAGTTGAAGTAGTCTGGTGATGCTCAGTCAACTGGAACCACAATGTCCATAATGCCTGGTCTCCCCTTTTAAAACTATTATAAACAGCACTTCCAAAGAAACTTGCCATTTCTGAACCAGGGGACATCGAGATAGGCTTGACAAGAATGATCAGGAGCTATTAAAGCACAAACCCAGGGTGCTTCTGAAATGGAAACTTCACCAATACTAAATGTGAAGAAATTAAGTTTGCAGATAAACAAAGGCCAGAATCCAACAAAACCTTGCTCTAAAGAACAGATGGTCAATCAAAAGAGCATAGGAAATACAGCAAAACACCAACAGCCATGATATGCGGATTCTTCAGCGTAGTCAAGACCATCAATGATTGAAGAACCCAAAGAGCTACTCAGCTACTTGGAGCCAAGACTGGAGTATTGCTCATCAAGCACAGAAAGGGAGAGCTTTATTGAAAGGGCATTTCAAAGATTGCCTTGACTGTGATTCAAAACTTGACATGAGTGCCCTCGGTCATATCCTATAACATGTTACTCATTGCCATCTCAGCACAACCCATGATAGATGGAAGACTGACAAGGCATCCAGCACGGACGGAATCCTTGCCAAGATGCTAAAATACAGCGGAGAATCACTTTTTTTGGCTCACATACATCACCTCATCTGGAAAGGGGAGGTGCATGACAGGTGGTCCCTGAGACGCCATATTTGTGACCATCTTGAAGAAAAAAGATGAGACTGCTTGATTGTGATAACTGTGGAAGTCATAGTGGGTCATTGAAAAAGTCCTCCTCCTAGTGGCTGAACAGATCCAGTTGGAAGAGAAACTACATTGACTCATCAAGGGACATAGTGGACATGATCTTCACAGCAAGATGCATTCAAGAGAGAGTGCAGAGAGCAGCAGCAGTCTGTACACCAAGGAGGAAATACGGACCAAACCCATCAGATTTGGTTGCTAGCAGAAATTTGTTACCAATGTCTACCAGCTACACAAGCACGTAAGCCATGATCATCACCAGTAGTCTGTGAACTGGGGTCAAGAAAGGTGATGCCAATGCACCAAAACTCTTCTTTGTCTTCCTTGTTGCAACAGATTATGTTTTTAAGCTGGCCTTGGTTAATTTTGAAAATAATTAGTGTACAAAACTCCCTGCTCCAGAAAAGCCATAGCAACTGACAACCAAATGGCTGTCAGTAAATGTAGTAATATTCACTGGTCAAATCTAAGCTTTAACTTCAGCAAATTCTAGCACTTATTTTCTGTGGATTTGCAATTCTACAAGAGCCACAACATATGTTATGATCCCAGATGAGACTATTTAAAACTATTACAGTCCTGTTGGGGAAAGTAACCTGTAATTTTGTTTTTAAAGTAAATGATGTTTGAGATCCCAGTTACTTACTAAGGAGATAAAGTTGCAAGATTCCACTGCTTTGAGCAAACAAAATCAGTTTTACTGCCAAAGTTTAAAGTAAAACCAACCACACACACACACACAGCTTGTGCTCTAACATCCAACAATGGCAAGTTAAATATAGGTTGACAGGTGAACTCGGGAACACCCAACCGAGCACATCCAATGGCAGGTGTAGTCAAGACAGATTTGATGGATTTCTCAGCATCTGTCCCCATTGTTAGTAAAACTGTGGGTCCCGAATCTGTGTTAAACTTTTGCCCCCTTCACAAGAGGTTTTAATTCTTCACTTGCAACACTGCAGGATTCCTAGCCTCTAACCTTGTTTTGTAGGCACGATACATGGCTACTTTAGTTTAGTTTGTGGTCAACTGTAACCCCAAGGATGATGTTAGTGAGGAATTCAATAATTGGAATTACTTTGAATGTGAAGGAGCAATAGTTAGATTTTGAACAAAAACAAAGTTGCTGGAACAGCTCAGCAGGTCTGGCAGCATCTGTGAAGGAGAAAACAGAGTTAACGTTTTGGGTCCGGTGACCCTTCCTCAGAACTTTGTTTTTGTTCCTGATTTACAGCATCTGCAGTTCTTTTGGTTTTTATTTAATGGTTAGATTTTCTCTTGTTGAAAATGGTCCTTGCCTGACACTTGTCAGCCCAAACATGGATGGTGTCCAGGTCTTGCAGTATTTGCATATGGATTGATTTGGTATTTGAAATCATGAACAGTGTTGAACTTTGCTCAATCATCAGCAAGCTTCCTTACTTCCTTGTGATAGAGGGAAAGTCATTGATGAAGCGTGGTTAGACGTAGGACACTCTCTTCTGAAGTGTTCCTGCAGTGATGTCTGGACATGAGACGATTGAACTCTAACGAACATAGCCACCTTGCTTTTTTGAGCATGACTCCAACCACTAGAGTTTTCAGCCTAATTCCCATTCCTTCCAATTTTTTTGCTAGGATCCTTTGAAGCTATACTTGGTTAAATGCTGCTTTTATCGTCACGGGCAGTCACCTCTCTGGAATTCAGCTCTTTACAGACTTGGTTCAAACATGGACTAATGAGGATAGGAGCCGAGTGTCCTTCCTGGAACCTAATCTGTGTATTGGTGAGCTGTTTTTATATAAACAAGCGCTGCTTAATAGCACTGTTGATGACCCCCTTCCTTCACTTTTATCTGGATGATCGATTGGCAGATTTAAAGGGCAGCAGTTGACTGGGTTATATTTGTCCTGATTTGATTTGTCCTATTTTTCAAGTACAGGTGATTTGGCAATTTTCCGGATTGACAGACGTTAATGTTATAGCTGTACTGGAACAACTTGACTAGGAGTGTAGCAAATTCTAGATCAGCAAGTAATCAGTATTATCGCTAGAATGTTGTCAGAGCCCATTGCTTTTGTAGTATCTAGTGTCTTCAGACATTTCTTGTTATCACATGGAGTAAATGGAATTGGCTGAAGAGTGGTATCTGTGATGCTGGGGATCCTCGGAAGATGCCAAGATGGATCATCTGCTTGGCACTACTGCCTGAAGATTGTTGCAAATGTTTGAACCTTATCTTTTGCACTGATGTGCTGTGATCCCCCAACATTGAAGATAGGGACATTTGTGGAGAAAGTTCTTCAAGTGAGTTGTTTAATTGCCCACCACCATTCATGACTTGATGTGGCAGGATGCAGAGGTTAGATTTAATCAATTGGTTGTGGAATTACATAGCTCTGCCTATCATTTGTTAATGCTGTTTGGCACACAAGTAGTCCTGTTTTGAGGCATCACCAGGTTGACCTCTCATTTTTAGATATTCCTGACATCTAATATTTAGATAAGCTGCTGCTGAAATGCCCTCTTGCACCCTTCATTGAAACAGGTTTGATCCCTGGATTGATGTAAGGGTAGACTGGGGGTATACTCCATGGGCTTTTTAATGGCCTTATTCACTTCAAATGTTATTTTGAATGTCTTTTGAACCTGAACACCACCTAAATTCCCCTTACCTTTTTCTCATCGCCTACATATTCTCCCCATTCCGGGTAAGACTTTGGATTTTGCTATCAAATTATATCACCTCACATTTACTGATGTTAAAGTCTGACATTATTTTGCCCATTAGTTGAGGTCATTATTTATTTGCAGTTTTCTTTTGATCCTCAGAATTATTTAGCATGTTTTTGTCATCTGTAAGCTTGGACGTTGCTTCCTCATCCTAATATCTAATTAATTTATGGACTCTGAGCAGAAATAGTTCTAAAACAATTTTGTGGGACACAAATTACTTTCAAGGGCTTCTGGTTTTTTCCTTGACTTCCTTCTGAATCCATAAGTTCATAGAGGAGTAGGAGTGGACCATTCTGTTTCTGCATCACCATTCAATAAGATTACCATTGATCTGATTATGGCTTTCACTCCTGCCTGCCTCACCTTTTTTGTTTTCCCGCCTTCCTATCCAGCCAAATAACTCTTGACTCCCTTGTAAATGAAACCTTTAACTTGATCATCATTTGAATATTTTCAATAACCCAGTCTGCACTGCTCTCTGGAAGCAATTTCAAAGATTAAAGGTTCTTTGAAAAGAAAATTCTGCCTCTATCTTAAATGGGAGACCTGTTATTTTGAAACTTGTGGCTCCTATTTCTCGATTCCACCACTGGGAGGAGACATCATCTCAGTATCTCCCCTCAAACTCTCACAATAAAATCTTTCAATAAGATCACCTCTCAATCTTCTAAACTCAATGAGTACAGGGTCAACCTGCTCAACCCCTCCTCTTTAAACGACACACTTTTTTTCTGGGAATTGGGCACGTAAATCTTCTCTGAACAGTTTCCTACAAAAGTATTTTCCTCCAGTAGGAAAATCAAAATTATAGTCTCTACGTTGTACAGTTTTGGTGAGACTTCCTACTTTCTCTGTATTTGCTGCAAGTGCGTATGTCTCAAAGGGTGTTTTTTATTTGACTTCTTTTTCACCTAACCTCTGCAATGTTTTCTTTTTATATTGCTTATCTCTTTTTAATCAATTCTGGATTTCCTCTTGCCTAATATTATGAAGTTAAGTATTATCACCAATTTCCATTATCTTCAACTTGCATACTTTTCCTAACGCTTAAATACTTTGCCTTCATTTTCTTCTATTTTTGCTTAGTGGCATTATACCCATAATCCCTTGCACCTTTTTAAATTTTAATTCAATTTCTAGCCTTTTACTTCATCGGTAATACTCTGAAACTTGAGGTAGTCTCCTTTTGTTTTAATGCTTTATATTTGTTGTGTAAATTTACAAGTTCTTTATTGAAGCATAGTCTTTTGTGTGAAGTTTGCTTTTCACTTGAGCCTCAGCCATCTTGCTCCTCACCTTTTTATGGAGTCCTTATTTTCCTGCTGTGTGAAAATTGGAACTCCTGAAGTATGTAAATGCAGTGTACTTCATTGTAAACTATAACCCGTAATCCACCAGTACAATTCTGCCAGGTTACGTAATTATTACTCAGTCTGCTGTATTTCAGCATAATAATAACATAGGAAATAGCAGACTTTTTTGCCTCTCAAGCCTGCTCAATCATTCAACAAGATCATGACTGATTTGCTTCAGGCCTCAACTCCTCTTTTTTTTGTGCCAGCCGATCGTAGTCCTCAAACTGCCTGATATTTCAAAAGTCTGTCTACTTCCTTTTTAAATACTTTGTCATCTAGCTTCCACAGATCTGAGGTAGAGAATTTAATTTTGTACACTACCCTCTGGAAGAAACAATTCTGTTTTAAAAAATAGTTACAGAAATAGTTGGCATTTGTCCCTAGTTTGAGATTACCCCACCACTTAGCATCTACCCTGTCAAGCAGCCTCAAATCAGATGTTTCAATAGCATCATCCTTCATTCTTCTCATCTCTTAGGCATAAAGGTTTAACCAGTCTGGATAAGTCAACCTCCTCATCCCAGGAAGCCACTTTGTGAATCACATTTTGAACTGCCTCCAACGCCTATACATCCTTTCTTACATGGACCAGAACTATACTGTGTACTTCAGGTGCAGCGTCACCAACACCTTGTACAGGTCTAAAAAGACTTTCCTATTTTAAATTACAACACTCTAGCAATAAAGGCCAGAATGCCATTTGCCTCTTTTAATTACTTGCTGCTCCTGAATGCTAACTTTTTGTTCCATGCACTTCCAAATGCCCAGATCTCTCTGTGCTGCACTTTTTTTTTGGAATCTCTGTTTTAAATAACAGTGTGCCATTTGATTCTTCCTACCAAAGTGTATTACCTCACACTTTCCTACATTAATCTCCACCTGCCAAATTTTTGCATGCTCATTCAATCTCGCACCTTTTTTGTGACACAGCAAATTTGAATAGATTACACTCCATCTTCCCCTCCAAGTCAATAATACAGGTAGTAAATAGTTGAAGACTGACTGATCCTTGTAACACTTAAATAGTTGTGTCCTTCCAACCTGAAAAACACCCATTAATCCTAAATCTTGGTCTTCTGTGTGTTAACTAATCCTTGCCAATACATCACTCCTAACATTAATAATAGCTTCCCTCTCATGTAGTAACCTTTTTAATGTGGCACCTTTTATCAAATGGTTTCTGGAAACACAAATACACAACATCTGCCAGTTTCCCTTTATCAATTCTTTTGCTATATCTTCAAGGGGCTATACCAAATTTGTCAAACATGATTTTTCTTTCACAAAACCATGTTGACTGTGTTAAGTTTTTCTAAACATCTATTATTTATTCTTCATAATAGACTCTGTCTTCTGCTTTGCCTTCCACCCTTCTTGAACAGGAGTAGTTTTCCAATCCATTGGAGTCCAGTGAGTTCTGGAATATTTCAACCAATGCCACCGCTATTTCCATAGTCACTTCGTTTAAGACTGAGATGGGGGCCATCATACCCTGGCAACTTATCTGCCTTTAGTCCCATTAATTTATTGAAATACTTTTGTCCTTCATGTTAGAAGTTGTTACAAAGCCTCTTCTTCTATTAGCACCTTTTATCTCTTTGCTATTATTAGAATGCTTGTAGTGCCCTCCACCGTGAAAGTCAATGCAAAACGTTAGTTGAAATTATTTGCTGTTTTCATGTTCCTTATTACGAATTTCCTAGTTGTGCCCTCGAAGAGTTCCATACTTTGTTTAGATACTACTTTCTTTTGACATACCCATAATAGCACTTGCTGTTTTGATATACTTACCAATTTACGTTCATAATCAATTTTCTCCCTATGGCATTTTTTGCCATCCATTGCTGGTTTCTGGAAAAAAATCTCAATCCTCAGTCTGGCACTAGTTTTTGCTACTTTGTATGCCTTTGTTTCTGATTGAATGTTCTCTGCCTTTGACACGGTTGGTTCACCCTTCTCAGTGTCCTCCTATTTTGACCAAATTTTTGCTGAATGTTATGAACTATCTGCTTTAATGTCGGTCACTGGTCATCCTGACTAGTCGATTTTTCTCAACCTGCTTTAGAAAACTTTTTTTTTCATGCCTCTGTAATTGCCCTTTTTAAGTTGAGGACACCGGTTTGAGAGCTGAGTGACTCCCCTCAAACTGAATTTAAAACTCTACCATGTTATGATCCTTGTTTTAAAATCGTCCTTAACTACGGATCTCTTATTAATCCTACTTCAATACACGTGATTAGATCTTCAGATGGCCTATTTTCAAGTAAGTTTTACAACATACTGCTCATCAAAACAATCCCTAATGCACCCTACAGATTTAACTTCCATGCTACCCTTGCATATCTGATTTGCCTAGTCAACATGCAGACTAAAATCATCCATGACAATTGTAGTGCCCTTCTTTTGACCTCATTATTTCTTGATTTATGCATTGCCCTACAGATGAGGCAAGTAAGGGCCTGTAGATGACTCCCACCCATGATTTCTTTCCCTTGCAAATGATGTGCATCAAGTTCAATCCACCATTACATTAAATTTTCAGAATCTGAAAAAATGACGATCCATTACAAGAAGATGAGTTGAGTTGTAATATTGCAATTATATAATTAATAGACCCACTAAACTTAATATACTTATTTCTCTGTGGATGTGTTGAGCGATTGGTTGCTTTGCCTGTCCCGTCACATCCTGGCCTGTGCTCAATCATCTGTACAAGAAAAAATGGTGACACTAGTGCATTGAAGATGATGCAGAGAATAGTCTCAAGACTGATCTGGAGTCTCAGGTTTGCAGATGAGTGGTGTGGGATTTTCAGCCTGGAGATAAGATGCCCAAGACCATATCTTTTAGGCTTGTTTACAATGGTAGATGTGAGAGGAAAGAAAAAGCCTAAAATATTAGCTTAAATAAAACTGCGAGTTTAAGTACAAAATAACTTTTTCAGTTTGAAAATAATCTAATTTTTCTGGCAGAAACGCATTGGCAAAGCCTGACAAAGACGAGAAACCTGGAATTAGTTAACAAACAATCGAAAGTAGCAATTATGGTTGAATTAAAATGGGTTAAACATCCTTCATCTGTATTTATCTTGACCTGTTTCTTTTAATATCATCAGTTCAGATGCCTTCTGGCCTATCTGATAAATACTCAGTAATTATGTTGCTATGGCACCTGAAGAATGAAAGTGGGATTAATCATTCTGTGTAATTAGTCCTTGTTTAGTTTTTTTGGTCATGGTTAGATTGTGAAATGTACAGTACTTGGGTAATGTAAATGTAAGGATCTCATTCTGCATGCAGTCTACATCTGCTTTAGTTTCAAATACTATTCTTTGCTAATTCAGTACTCGTGTGTATAGTATGGACTTTCATCCTTTCTGGTAATGAACAGGTTGTAAACAGTTTGCAAAAGATTAAATGTGTAAACTTAATTTTGGTTGCATGTTGCGTAAAACAAGTCGCAGAATCTTTCTTTTATTTTTGATTGCATGCTTATGTTTTATTGATGCTGTTTGGAAGCTGAGCAGTACTCCTGTGATCAGTGGATGCTATGGGAGATGTTTTATTCCGTTCAATGACATCACTGGAGCACAGCCAATTTCAATGAAGTGTATGATTTGGCCTTAGAAGTTCATGAAGGATTTTTTGTTTAGAAAATCTGATTCTAATTTGAAATTCGTCTGAACATTGGATTGAAAATGCAAAGAGAAAAAGCTCAGCCTTACAGCATTTAAATGGACAGATGGTAATGCTAATTGACTGGAGACCAAAAAAGCCTCGGAACAGATGGGGCATGGCTGAAGTACTAAATGAGTATTTTGCATCAGAGGATGGTGTCACTATTACGGTAACAGAGGAGGTAGCTTCAAGATTGGATGTATTTTGAAAGATAAAAGAGGAAGTCTTTTAAATTGTTGACAACACAACGTAGAAAACTCATCTGGTCCAAATGAGAGATATTGTAGCTTGAGGAGAGTAGTAATTATAACAAACTATGGAGGCCTGCATTTGTGTACAAATGAAGAAGGGATAAACCTCAAGTCTCAGTAATGATGCAATGAAACTGTCATCAATTTGTCATTCAAATACCACCTAGTTTGCTAATGTCTTTTTAGGACAAATAATCTGCCATCCTTGCCTCATCTAGCCTACACATGGCTCCAAGTCCACAGGAAAGTGATTAACTCTCAACTGCTGCAAAAGGCAGTTCAGGATGGACATCAAATGCTGTCCTTGGTGATGATGATGATGATGCTTACATGCTATAAAAGAATGAAAATTTATTTGGTGCCAAATAGGAAGTTTGAAAAATGAGTTAATAAATAAATGTTAACATGGATTTGTTTAGTAGGAATCACATTTGACTGAATTAATTATGTTAATTGAGGTGTCAGAGTTTGATAAATGCAGTGCATTTGCTGTGTGATCAAAATGACAGTGGCCTCGTGAGTTCAAACAGAAAGTGACGGGGAAATGTTGAATCAATGAGAAAACTTGGTAAAAGCATTGTTCATGACTGGACTACCCTAGGTTTACCTAAGGAGTTGAACCAGATTCTGCTTTGCTAAATACAATATATGTTTGATTTTGCAGGTTAAAGTTTTTCTGTTCAGTAATTTTACTTACTGTTGACATGTCAAAATGGCACCCTGATTTTTCTTCTTTCCCCTAATAGGGAGTCCTCCTCACCTGAGTGTTGGTGAACAGGGAGACCTGGTTCAAGACTTCCACGAATTTCTTCAGTCTCCAAGTAATGCAGCTGCAGGCAGCCTGAACCGGAGTAGTGAAAATTCCTAATATGTATATACCGTGGTAAAAGTAGGCCATCCTGTTAAGCAGAAGAACAGATTCTTCCTTTTTACTTACAGACCTGAGCATGTGAAAGAGACCTTCCAATAGCTTCCAAGTATAAGATGGACATTTTCTAATTTCAGTCTGCTGCAACTTAGGAAGTCTCCAGTTCTCCGTTCAGTGTGCATTGAACGAACAGAAGTTATTGGATCATGCAACATATTGTCCAATCTGTACATAATCCACAAGTGTTTATGCTATGTGACTTGAGAAATTTTCCCTTGGTTTTGTCAGGTAGGTGTATTGTAGCAGTTTTCAAAGTCTGTACAGTTTTTAAAACTAGCTTTGTATGTTGAATTCTTCAGTCTTAATCTTGTTCACAATTGTCAATAGTGTGCATTTTTGAGCATCTGTTCACCTTTTCAAAAACTTTGTTGAATCTTGATACTTCAATGGGACAAAGTCACTTAATGATGAATTCCACTCCAGTCTGGACCAGCATTAAGTCAGCTGAGAAAAGATACAACAAACCTCAAAAAGGTTCCATGAACACAAAAATAAAGGACAGTGAATGCTGGAAATCTGAAATTTAAAGCATAAAATGAGGGAGAGGCTCAGCAGGTCAGTTGGCTTTTTTAGAAAAGACAGTGGACCTTTTGAAGTTGAGTACCCTTTCATCAAGTGGCTCCTTGACAAGGATTCTGATTTCCTCCTCTTTAACAGATAACAGGGCTGAGATATCAAGATTTGTACATGCCTTACAAAGATAAATGAGATGGTGACCACCAACTTGGTTTGCTGTGGCTTTAGCATTAAGTTGAATGGCAACTTATTTAAACACATCTGTAATAAGATTTTTAAAAAGTTTTTCAGTAGACTTATCGAATCTGGCTAACAAAATATTTCTAACGGGTGATCCTGACTGAAGCTGTTGAAATTGTGATAGACTTATCAAATATGTGATTTGGTTAGGAGAATTTACACGTGCTTTTTTGTTTACTACAGGTGTCTCTGTCTTGGTATTGATTGACTGCTGCTCTCTTTTATTTTTAGCATTTGCCAACTTGGCCATTTGAGGCCTGACCTTTTTATTTTGGGGGTCTCTACATTTATTATTTAGTGACGAGGTTATCCAAAGTCTACAGATTGGGTCACTGACCCAAAGAGCAAAGCTCTATAGCAACCTCTCCAATTCTATCATTCGTTTTCCTCCATTTAAATTAGGTAGCCTTTTACAAACCTACTCTGACCACTGCCAGGTTCTAAGAATGTTTGTTTGTTTCTGTTACACTCTCTCAAAGCTTATCTATCCCTGGCATAGCACTTGATTTCACTCTATCAATGTCCTATAGTTGAACAAACTGCATTACTTCAGGAGGTTTACTGAACACAGTATTGATCGTCTTAATGATTCAAGACAATTCACACTGAAACCAACATGACGTTGACATGTCAATGTGTCATAGTGTGGACTGTACTAATTCATTGCTTTTCTTTGTTCACAACACCAGTATTTCACTACTGCTCTGTGTACACAAAATTCTTTACAAACACCATCCAAGCTTAGATATGCTGAAATGTGACTTGGTAAGTTTCATAGTTCAAGTGAACAAAATATCACATGCCCTCCATCATAGTTTCTGACAATGTGGAAACAACATGTTTATAAGAAATGGTTTCTACTTGATAAATATTTATAAATTATAATTTGTAGAAAAAATGCCTTTGTAAACTGTATATTGTGAATTTTAATTTTTTTAATTGGAATAATATTTGAAGAAGAGTCACTGATTATAAAACCATTGCAAAGAAAGAAAAAGTCACGTGGCAAAACATTAAATTTTCATAAACTTTTAGTCAGCCTAGCTTGGTTATGACCAAACTATTGTTTTCTTTCTATTTTGGAAATTTAATTCCATGCTGTTCATGAATCCTCAAGCACTATGCACTACCAAGTTCTCCTCTAAACCAGCATCTACACTCTGGGGATTACTATTCAAAAGAAACTGAACTGGTTCACCGTACAAATACTATCTATAAAAGTAAATCCAAGGCTGGGAATGTGCATCAAATAACCGAAATCCTGATTCCCGAAAATTTGTCACCATCTACAAAGCCCAAGTCAGGAGCATGATGGAATGTTGCCCACAAGCCTGGACAAGTGTAGCTCCAACTGCTCAGGAGAAGCTTGACATTATCTGGGATAAATATCTGGGATAAAGTAGCCATGATTGACGTGCACCACCTTCACTACTCACTGTCTCCACCTACTGCACAGTAGTAACAGTGTATACCATATACATATACAATGCAACAACTCGCCAAGGATCCTTCAACAGCACCTTCTGAATGCCAAATCTCTACCTTTATAGAATAACTATCAGTAAATACATGGGAAAATCTACCACCTGCAAGTTATTTTTCCCCAAACCATCCCATCCTGGTTTGGAACTATATCAAGTGTCGCTGGGTCAAATTCCTGTAACTCTGGTGTACTTAACTGCAGGCTGTAGTGCTTCAAGCAGGCAACTCTCCACCACTTTCTCCAAGTCAATTAGGGATGGGTAACAAATGCTGACTTAGCCAGCAATACCTATAACCTGTTGGGGAGAGGGGGGTGGTGGGGGGCGGGGAGGAAATGTGACTCGTTTTAACTACTGTTCTGTGCCATAGCAAACTATTTTATCTGTAATTCAGCTTGGGTTTTGGCATGCCAGCTAAATTACTTCTGTAAATGTTCAGTTCCACAAAGTAAACTTTTAAAAATAATGCAGTTCTAAGACTGTAATTACTGGGATTACTTGAAACCCAATTGCTGTTCATGAAATTTGGTGCAAAAATTTCAATGTTCACTTTTTTTTTGTAAAAGTGCCTTTTCAGTTTTCATGTAGAATTTTTAGAATGAAATATTATCAATCCAGATTTGTTTAAAAACATGTAAAACCTGTAACTGTTTCCTTTTTTCTTTTAAGTATGGATATGAAGTGAAGCATCCCAATTGTAATTTTTGAAATATTTTGTCTTGGTGGAGCTAGCAACAGGGCTTTATATACACTATCAACTGAATACATTATGTAACACTTTTTTAAGTAAGCTTAGCTCAGCACTACCATTTAATTGGTGATTTCTAGATTGGAATGTAGGGTTTGCGCCATACGCAAAGACCTAAGCACGTAAACTAGGCTGACACTTCATTGTGGTAGCAAGGGAGTGTTGCACTGCCCGAGATATCATCATTGACATGAGACATTAAACCAAGGTTCTGTTTGTTGTTAAGATCCATGGTGCTTTACCTGTTTAGTTTCAAACCTTTCTGGCCTACATTTACCCCTCAATGAATGCCACTAAAGCAAATCAGTTAATCATTTATTTCTGAGCTTTGTAGGATCTCAGGGCATACTTGTATGCATTGGTGCATTTCCTATACTTCAAAACTAGTTCCTTGGCTGTGAACTACTTTGGGGAATCCTGGAGATGTAAATGATACTGGTATATATGTAAGTTTTTGTACGATGCACAAAGATCATGACTAATTTTTCAGTTGTATTATGTGTTGCCGAAGAAAGCTAACATTTTCACTTGATTGGTTACCTCCCTGCCTCGGTGCTTTCTTGCAACAGGATGTGGTTAAAATGTTTTGCTCCATTTTGAAATGCAGCACCATATGAATTCCACATTTTTGAGGAAGGAGTTTAGTCAGCAAGTATCTGAATGTCTCTAATTTGCACTGCTGTTTGTGTATCTGAAAGAATGGTAATAGTATTTTTTAAAAGTTGTAATAAGGGACTAAACTGTGACTGTGCTAGTATTTTTTTTTTCTGTTGAAATCATGTTTCTTCTGTATTAACTACACAACTAAATGTATAAAAAGCCAGTTACCATCCACATTTTCTTTGTGGTGTTCATCACCAAGCGTTCCCAAGTAATTTTAAGGCAAGAGCAAAATTCCAAGGAATGCAGCAGATTATTTACTCCAGTCCTTAAATTTGCACCTAAGCATACCAGAAGACTATTGTTTTCTTTCTATTTTGGAAACTTAATTCCGTGCCATTCATGAATCCTCAAGCACCATGCGTCACCAAGTTCTCCCTGAAACCAGCATCTACATTCTGGGAATTACTTTTAAAAAGAAACTGAACTGGTTCACCATACAAATACCATCTACAAGAGTAAATCAGAATACCAGAAACAGTACTTGCCTCTAAAACGGAAGGTTGTGGATTCACATTCAGTCCAGAGATTTGAAAACATACTCAAGGGCTGATATGGCAGAGGAGTACTATGAGTGTTGTATTGTCTGAGTTGCCGTGTTTTTAGTTTGAGACATTTAAGCCGTATCCCTAATTGCCCTGTCGATTAGACATTAGATCCCATAGATCCCATGGCACAATTTCAAAGGAAAACTGAAGACGTATCTTTTGTGTCCTAGCCAACGTTACTTCTAACTTAGCTGAGAGATAAGAGATGATATGGTCATCAGGTTCCCATTTGTGTGAGTCAATACAGGGTGGAGCAGGAGGTCCTGACCCAAACTGTTGACTTTCCTGCTCCCCTGATGCTGCCTGACCTGTTGTGTTCCTTCAGTTCCACACTGTATTGACTCTGACTCCAGCATCTGCAGTTCTTGTCTCCTATTTGTGTGACCTTGCTGTTTACACATTGGCTGCTGTGACAATGCTCAAAAGTACGTAACCAGCACTTGTAGACATCCTGAAGTCATGCAATGGTCTTTCTAATTGCAAATCTGCCTGTCAGAAGGGAATTGAGGGATATGGATCCTGAAAGCGAAGACAGTTTTAGTATGGAAGGGCAAAATATGTCGGTGCAGGCTTGGAAGGCCAAAAGGCCTGTTCCTGTGCTGTGTTGTTCTTCTTTTTAGTCTTCCTTTTTCCTTTGTTCCTGTGACTTTTACCACTTAGAGGGGTAAAAGCCACAGATGAACATGAACATCACCTTGTAATTTCCTGTCCAAGCCCCACACAATACTGACAGCAATACACTGCTGTTCTTTCATTGTCAAGGATCAAAACCCTGGAACTTCATTCCCAGTAGCAGTATGGATGGATGGATTTACACCCGAAAGACTGTAGCAGTCAAGAAGGCAGCTTACTGTTACCTTATCAAGTTTAGCTCGGGATGGGCAATAAATGCTGACCTAAACAGCAACAGCTATATACCATGAATGAATAATTTGAAAACAGTAACCTCTGTAATGATCATTTCCAGTCTTTCAAACCTTCAGCTTAATTTGAGCATTGTAGTGGGCAACCTGGAACATATTTTAGTTGCTGCATAAAATTGATTTTGGAATTGCCTCTGATTTTATTTATACTGAGGAAGATAAATGTATTTATATAATGCTTTTCACAACCACTAGATACCGAAAAATGCATTACAGCCAATGAGCTACTTTTGAAGTGTAGTCACTGTTGTAATTTAGAAAACATAACAGTCAATCTGCATAGTGAATGGCCACAAATGGAAATGTGATAATGACTGTTTTTTGAGGTGCTGATTGAAGGATAAATCCTGACAAGGGATGACTTCCATTCGTTTTCGAAATAGTGCCAATGGGAATTTTGCATCTAACCAAGCGGGCAGACGGGGCCTTGATTTAACATCTTATCTGAAAGCAAAAGCATTTTTCTAAATTACTTCAAATTCCCACCCGGAATTCATGCCTGCTGTTCATTGATCCAAACTTTGAGATTAGGATCCTCGGTCACATTAAACCATTCTTAAAAATGCATTGAAATTAGGATCACCATACTTAGTCAGTGACAAGTGATGCAATGAGTATTTCTTTGAAGATGGGTTGCTGGACTTGAAATGTTAACTTTGACTTCTCTCCACAGATTTTGCCAGACCTGCTGAGTTCTGCTGCAATTTCTGTTCTTGTTTTGAGTTTTTTTTTCAGTCAGGTTCTAGCTCATAGTTTGCGAGGCATATTTTAAATGTAACTGTGATGCAGTGGCAGTGTCCCTTTCTATGAACCGGGAGCCCTGAGTTTAAGTCCTTCTGTTCCACAGGTGTATATAATGTCTCTGAACAGGTTGATCCGAAAATATCTATCACAACTGGAACAGTAAAATGCAAATCTGTAGTAGTTATGCTTATGCTTCAGAAGGCACTGGTTAGACTTTGATCGTTTTTGCTGAAAAACTATACTTTATACTTGAAAGTGCATAGAAAGAGAAACAGGATAGATAGTATTGGTATTGAAGATTCAAGTGTCAGCACTTAATAAAAGGCTGTAAAAGCAGGATTCTCATCAAAGCTTAAGAAAGCTTAAATAGTAGCGATAATGTAAATCTACACAAAGCAACCAATAAAGTACATGATCTAAGCAGAAATAAATGTAAAATTTAGAATTGATGTGAGCTAAAATAGATTTAAGGATGAATTGTTTGTGGTAACTGACCAAGCGAAATAATAAAAGCAAAATCATCATGTTGATCAAAGTTCAATTGGTTTCCTTGCCAGGAAAGTTAATGGGCTGAGTAAACGCCTCATCCCTGATTTTCCCCCCCCCCCCCTCCCTCCCTCTCTCTCTTTTTATTCATTCACGGGATGCAGGCATCACTGGCCAGGCCAAACAGCATTTATTGCCCAGCAAGCGGCTAAGAGTCAACCAGATTGCTGTAGATCTAGAGTCACATATAGGCCAGACCAGGTAAGGATGACCGTTTCCACCCTTAAAGGACATTAGTGAACCAGATCGGTTTTTCCAACAATGGATTCATGGTCATTATTAGATTCTTAATTGAATTCAAATTTCACCATCTGCAGGAGCAGGATTCAAACTCGGGTCCCCAGAACATTGTCTGGGTTAACAGTCCAGTGATAATACCACTAGACCATCACCTCCATGTGTTGATTTGCTTCTCAAACTGCTTAATTCTATCCTTCGTACTCCCAAATTGCAAAACAAATTATAACTTTTATAGAACCGCAAGGACATGACCCTTTGGTATTCCAAAACAAAGAGGTGAAAAAAATCAGTTTCATTTTCATTTTTAATTACCATCTCCCCAATAATGGGTATTTGTTTATGTAGTGATGACTTCACTGGATTAGTAATCCAGAGACCCATGTTAATGTTTTGCCGTACAATCTTGCCATTGCAGCTAGTAATTTAAATATGACAATATCTGCTGACAGTACAAAAGTGCCGTCACTATACATGTGTAGTAATCCTGTCGGTACTGCTCGTGAACTCATTTCATCTCATTCTCTCATATTTATTGTGCTTATTTGGATGCCACCATGTTTTCTTAATGGCAGGGCATTGCACAACAAGTATACGTGCAGATCTTTCCACATGTATAATGTGAACCTTTTGGAAGAGTCAGGCCACACAGCCTTTTAAATAAAATTGGAGGTACAACTAGTCCAAACAATGGTGGCCATAAAACTAACGTTGGTTTTTGTGGAAAAAGAGTCTGGTGAGCTGTATCTTTTAGAGGAGGAAATCTACCGTTCTTGCCTATATGTGAAGCCAGTGCCGCAGCAATATAGATGATTCTAAAATGGCCTGGCAAGACAGATGGGAAACAAATGCTGACCTTGACAGTGATGTCAACAGTTCCCATCAAAATATTTTTTAAAATTGCTGGAAAAAGATAGTGGTGAACCTTCCCCTTAACCTTCTGCAATCTGTGTGTTATTCATGTTCCAAAATGTTTTTGAGGAGGAATGGTACAATTTTGCCAGTATTTAGTTATGTTAGTGCTCCTGGGCTTACTTTCTTATTTTCACACAGTGAAATCAAAAGGATGATTGTTGGTATCCACAATATGGAATTTTAGGCATTATGTATGTTGATGCATAAGAAAATTTAGGTTACAGGGCTAGGTACACAAGTTCATCATTTTTGTGTTGTGTAGTTCTGCGTTTGCAGTTCATGCTTTTTAAAAGCTGACCATGTATTTTCCAGTAACTCTCACATCAAACTGACTAGACAACAAACTTTGTGCCGTGACATTGTTCTGTGGAAATGGATTAAAATCTGCAATTGAGCTGATTTACATGGTGCATGAGTAGGTGTGGAAGTTGACTATCCAGATGACATTGGCAGTAGATTTTCTCAATGTCACAATGAAATATTGTTGAGGAGCGAAACCATCATTGGAGTTTTCTTTCGGAATAGCATTAACAATTACATTGTCCAAAGACAGAACTTTAAAATGCTGCTGATCTGCCAACATCAAATACAAAAATGTTTGAACAAAAACTGAATATGCAAGAAATAACACATCACTCCACTCCATTTATGAACTAATTTGCTAATAAGTCACGTATTGTGTTTGATTTTAGAATATAAACAAAACTGTAACTTTCACCACCTCAAATTTAAAAACTTTAGGGGACTTTAGATGTCTGGAAACTGATAATTCAGTTGCATGATTAGTTTCATAAAGTACAGTAGCACAACATGTATTTTTAACATCTCACCTGGATCTTCAGAGTCATTAGATTAAAAAAAAATTGGTAAACAACTATTGAATGCTAAATTTGTTTTCGTACTAGTGGCAACCTCTTCCTGTTGGACAATGCACTATAAACATTTCATTAAGTGCTACATTGTAGACCTGCTGGTAATGATGGAACCTATGGACTAAAAGGGATCGTAGTAGCATGGTACAAAACTGGCTGAGTGATATGACCAAGTTAACAGTGAATGACTTGTTTTGGGATGATAATATTTTAGATGCCTCTGTACAGGTCATATCTTTCAGATGACACAAAACCTGTAAGCATTGTGAACTGTGTGGAGCATAGTGAGAAGATTTAAGAGGACATAAAAAATCTAACAGGTGAAATTCAATTTAGAAAAGTGTGAAATGATGTACTGTCAAAAAGAACATGGATAAGCAGTATAAGCTTAAGGATACCGTTCCAAAGAGGAGCCATTAATTTCTTGGGGGGATAAGTTTAGGGTGGAAAGCACATTGAAAAAGTGAAAACTATTAAAAATATATATCCAAATTTGGGCTTTGTAATTAGGTACAGACACAGGGAATTTATAGTGCACCTTTTATAAAACACTGAGTTTGGCCTCACCTGGAGTATTGTGTCCAATTCTGAACATCAGGGAGAATTTGAAGAAAGAGCAGAAAAGGTTTACATAAATTTTTCCAGGGATAAGTGACTTCTGGCATGTGGATAGACTGTTATAGAGATGTACAGCATGGAAACAGACCCTTTGTCCAACTTGTCCATGCTGACCAGATATCCTAAATTAATCTAGTCCCATTTACTAGCATTTGGCCCATATCCCTCTAAACCCTTCCTATTCATATACCTATCCAGAGGGCTTTTAAACATTGTAAACGTACCAGACTCCATTACATCCTCTGGCAACTCGTTCTATATGTGCACCACCTTCTCCTTGAAAAAGTTGCCCCTTGGGTCCTTTTAAATCTTCCCCCTCTCACTTTAAACCTAAGCCCCCTAGTTTTGGACACCCCTACCCTGGGGAAAAGACTTTGGCTGTTCAGCCTATCCATGCCCCTCATGATTGTATAAAATTCTACAAGGTCACCCCTCCGTCTCCAATGCTCCAGGGAAAATAGCCCCAGCCTCCTTACAGCTCCAACCCTGGCAACATCCTTGTAAATCTCTTCTGTGCCCCCTCAAGTTTTACAACATCTTTCCTGTAGCTAGGAGACAAGTATTGAATGCGGTAATCCAGAAGAGGCCTAGCCAATGTCCTATACAGCTGCAACATGACCTTCCAACTCCTGTATTCAATGCACTGACCAATAAAGGCAAGTGTACCAAACACCACCTTCAGTATCCTGCTTACCTATGTCTCCATTTTCAAGGAACTATGAACCTGCACTCCGAGGTCTCTTTGTTTGGCAATGCTCCCTGGGACCTTACCATTAAGTGTATAGGTCCTGCCCTGATTTGCCTTACTAAAATGCAGCACCTCACATTTATCTAAATTAAACTCCATCTACAAATCCTCAGCCTGTCTGATCAAGGTCCCAGTGTACCCCGAGATAACCTCTTTGGTTGTCTACTACACCACTAGTTTTGGTGTCATCTGCAAACTTACTATCCATATGTCCTATATTCGCATCCAAATCATTTATATAAATGACAAAAAGCAGTGGACACAGCACCGAACCTTGCAGTACACCACTGGTCATGGGCCTCCAGTCCAAAAAGCAGGCCGACAACGAGAGATCAGAATGGTGTGATGCCCCTCGGTGCCAGGGTCAAGGATGTCTTGGAGAGGGACCAGCCGGAGGTCGTTGTACACATTGGAACCAACGATAGAGGAAGAGTAAAGGACAAAGTTCCGTGGAGAGAATATAGGAAATTAGGCAGGAGGTTAAACCTGAGCCTCGAGGGTGGTAATATCTGGATTACTCCTGGTGCCATGTGCTAGTGAGAGTAGGAATAGGAGGAGAAAGCAGATGAATACATGGGTAAGGTGCTGGTGCAGGAGAAAAGGATTCACATTTTTGGATCATTGGAATCTCTTCTGGAGTAGAAGTGACCTGTTTAAGAAGGATGAGTTGCACTTGGATGGGGACTAGTGTACTGACTGGGGATTTGCTAGAACTGCTCGGGAGGATTTCATGGGGGAAGAAAGGAACAGGGACCCAGAGACATAGTGAGAAAAGTGATCTGTCTGAAGTTGGTGCAGTTGGGAATAGGAGCAAGTCAAATAGTCGAGGCAGGCAGGAGCAAAGTAGAGAGAGAACAAGGTAGGACTGATAAATTAAACTGCATTTATTTCAATGCAAGAGATCTGACAGATAAGGCAGATGAACTCCGGGCATGATTGGGAACATGGGACTGGGATATCATAGCTATTACAAAGATGTGGCTCAAGGATGGACAGGACTGGCAGCTAAATGTTCCAGGATATAGATGCTATAGGAAGAATAGAAAGGAAGGTGAGGAAGTGGTGTTTTTGATTAGGGATAACATTACTTCGGGAGGATATTCTAGGGAGTGCATCCAGTGAAGTTATTTGGGTGAAACTAAAAATAAGAAAGGGATGATCACCTTATTGGCATTGTACTAAAGACCACTCAGTAGTCAGCAGGAAATTGAGAAGCAAACTTGTAAGGGGATCTTAGTTATCTGTAAGAATTATAGGGTGGAAATAATAGGGAATTTCAACTTTCTAAACATAGAGCCATGTGTTAAGGGCTTGGATGGAGACGAATTTAAGTGTGTTCAAGAAAATTTTCTTCAGATTGAACAAGCTGCCATTGTTTTCCTTCGAAAAGGAAAAACGGAGAGGAGATTTGCATGAGGAATCATGACCGAATAGAGAGGAACTGTCTCTTTTTGTGAAGGGTTCTGAACCAGAATGCCCTGATTTAAAGTGAATGTCAAACAACCAATGGAGACATGAGGAAATTTTTTTTTTGTGCAGCAGCTAGTTATATTCTGGAATTCATTGCCTGAGGGAGTGCTGGAAGCAGATCTAATCATGTTTTTCAAAAGTGAATTGGATAAGAAGCTAAAGAGAAAAAAAAAAGTTGCAGGGCGAGCGGGAAGAAAAGGGAGAACTACATAACTTGATCTTGCAGAGAGCTGTCACAGTTTCAATAGTTCAAATAGCCTTTGAATGCTGTAATCATTCTATAATTCTCCAGAAAAAGAGCAGAAGGCTCACATTAATTATGTAGACATGGATTTTATACTGACAACCTGAAACCCACAAATAGTCTGGCATACTTGCTTACAATGAATGGAAATTAATCGTAGTAATATGGGATAGTCCAATCTTAAAGTTCTAGTTGGTGGAATGCAAACATTCACCATAAATATCTTCTAATCAAACTGTTCAGGGATGTTATTACACACCTTTGGAGCAGGTGGGACAGGAATCTAAGCCACCTGCCTCTGAAATAAGGACAGCTACCACCGCTCTACAAGAGCCCCATGCATTCACAATACTAGTTGATACTGAACAGATGTAATTTAAATAAAATTGTGCAAAGCAAAGGTAGACTGCTAGATTACAGAGGAATGCAATATTTAATTTGTCTCTAAACTAAATATTTTTAATTCACAATACTACCTTTTTGAGATTTGTGACCTTTAGACTTGAAATTGGAAGGGGTTGAGTTTAAGCCCATCTTGTTGACAGTCATCTCCTGAGCTTATTTAATTGACTTAAGGAGTTTTCCACTCATTTTGACAATTCCTAAATGATTAGGGAAAGAGGTAGTTTAATTCCAACAATGAGATTATAATTTGGATATGAGCCATTAGGTCTAACCAGCCTGTTTTTGTATTTAGCCTCTACAGTGAGTAAATAGTCTTAAACATGTTTACCTACCCTAGTTTCTTCATCAGCCTGTTCAATTTAATCTTGAATATTGATTTAGCTTCTTCTCTAACCACTAGTCCTAATAAATTCTGTGTATAGGCTGGCAACTTATTGTGTAAAGAATTTTTTTGGAACCACTGTTCTAAATTTCTTACATATAATCTAGGTTTTATTGTACCTTGTTACACAAAGAACACCAGACAGTCAATTGTTTCATGTCCACCCATTTTTTTCCATTTTTCATGTGAAATGCTTGATCCTTTCTTTTTGTCTGAATCCCTGAATTAGAGTTCTAGGGACCACAGATTCCATCAAAGCATAAAGCTAGAAGCTGAATCACTACACTTTGAACCGGCCACTGTTTGCATTGTTAAACGTAAGTGTGATCTTGGAGTTTGTACTGTCAATCAAAACCAGGAAACCTCTGACAGCACTTTCGTATCCACTTTTTCTTGTCTTTACTTTTGAAGCAAAGATGATCATGTTCAATAACCAGATTCTGGAGGGTGCAGAAATGACTGTGAAGGCCTTAAGGATCTGAAGCAAATATGGCAGGATGTCACAGACAATTGAGTTTTGGAAAAGTTGCTGGCTTGGTATTTCTTCTTTGTTTTCCCTCACCCTCTGAAATGAACTTGTTTATAAAAGAGGTCATACCACTGTCCCGCAGGCCCGACCAGTCCCCCTCCACTGACACCCTCATCCGCTTAGCCGAACTCGTCCTCACCCTCAACAACTTCTCTTTCAATTCCTCCCACTTCCTACAGACAAAGGGGGGAGCCATGGGTACCCGCATGGGCCCAAGCTACGTCTGCCTCTTTGTAGGTTACGTGGAACAATCCCTCTTCCGTACCTACACCGGCCCTAAACCCCACCTCTTCCTCCGTTACATTGATGACTGTATCGGCGCCGCCTCGTGCTCCCACGAGGAGCTCGAACAGTTCATCCACTTCACTAACACCTTCCACCCCAACCTTAAGTTTACCTGGACCATCTCTAACACCTCTCTCCCCTTCCTGGACCTCTCTGTTTCCATATCAGGCAACCACCTAGAAACCGATATTCATTTCAAGCCCACCGACTCCCACAGCTACCTAGAATACTCCTCCTCCCACCCACCTTCCTGCAAAAATGCCATCCCCTATTCCCAATTCCTTCGCCTCCGCCGCATCTGCTCCCAGGATGAGCCATTCCACTCCCGTACATCTCAGTTGTCCTCGTTTTTCAAGGACCGTAACTTCCCCCCCCTCGGTGGTCGAGAACGCCCTCAACCGTATCTCCCGCAACTCATCCCTCACACCCTGTCCACACAATAAGAACTAAAAAAGAATCCCCCTCGTCCTCACGTACCACTCCACCAACCTCCGGATCCAACGCATCATCCTCTGACACTTCCGCCATCTGCAATCCGACCCCAGCACCAAAGACATCTTTCCCTCCCCACCCTTATCTGCTTTCAGGGGGGACCACTCTCTCCGTGACTCCCTTGTCTGCTCCACACTCCCCTCCAGCTCCACCACACCCGGCACTTTTCCCTGCAACCGCAGGAAGTGCTACACCTGCCCCCATACCTCCTCCCTCACCCCCATCCCAGGCCCCAAGAAGACTTTCCACATCAAGCAGATGTTCACCTGCACATCTGCCAATGTGGTATACTGCATCCACTGTACCCGGTGTGGCTTCCTCTACATCGGGGAAACCAAGCGGAGGCTCGGGGACCGCTTTGCAGAACACCTACGCTCGGTTCGCAATAAACAACTGCACCTCAGGGTCGTGAACCATTTCAACTCCCCCTCCCATTCCTCAGACGACATGTCCATCCTGGGCCTCCTGCAGTGCCACAACGATGCCACCCGAAGGTTGCAGGAACAGCAACTCATATTCCGCTTGGGAAGCCTGCAGCCCAATGGTATCAATGTGGATTTCACAAGCTTCAAAATCTCCCCTCCCTCTACCGCATCCCAAAACCAGTCCAGCTCGTCCCCGACTCCCTAACCTGTTCTTCCTCCCACCTATCCCCCCCTCCCACCTCAAGCCGCACCTCCATCTCCTACCAACTAACCTCGTCCCGCCCCCTTGACGTGTCCGTCCTCCCTGGACTGACCTATCCCCTCCCTAACTCCCCACCTACACTCACCTTTACTGGCTCCATCCCCGCCTCTTCGACCTGTTTGTTTCCTCTCCACCTATCCTCTCCTCTATCCATCTTCTATCGGCCTCCCACTCTCTCCCTATTTATTTCAGAACCCCCTTTTCTGATGAAGGGTCTAGGCCCGAAACGTCAGCCTCTCTGCTCCTATGATGCTGCTTGGCTTGCTGTGTTCATCCAGCCCTGCACCTTGTTGTCTCGGATTCTCCAGCATCTGCAGTTCCTACTATCTCTGATACCACTTTTTTGCTTTGTTACTACAGGTGCAGCAATTCTGGGCAAGTTTCTCTCAGGAGTTGAAATTAACACCAAATCTCCTAAATCATGCCTTCAGCATGGCCTTGTACTGCTTCTTTTGACCAATTAATGCTTGGACGAGTTAAAGTAGGAGGCTGCCAATTAGCCTGGAGAATAAAACACCTCGACTAAACTCTACAGGGATTCAGAATCATATTGTATACAATAACATGAGTTAACTTTCCTCTACTCTGGATTAAACATATCCACAGATCCTCATATTAGATCATTAATCAAAAACCATTAATTCTTTCAAAAGAATGAAGTTCAAAGGTCTCTGAGTGTTTCAAATGAATTAGCTTAGCTATTACCAAGCTTAAAAAAAAAATTTTTTTGAATATAAATCACACACTGAAGTGCATTTTTTAATTTCAAAACATTGAATTAGTTCTACTTTTATTGGGGTCTTAAAATTCTTTCCCACTATTTCCTTGGGAATACTCAGTTTCCCAGGTTCATTGGAGTGGGATTGGCTCCCCTCCTGCTCCCCGTACCCCCCTGTGCAATGTCAAATACAGTCAATTCAGATTAAGGGTTGGTATGTAAATGAAATGCAATGGAATGTTCTTGACCCTCATTATCCTAAAGGTTCTCTGGATAGATGCCCAGATATATAGTTTCCAGAAAAAGCTTCTAGCAGGCCGTTCCTGACTCTTCTCATACTATGAGATGAAGGTGACCCAAAAATGTACGTGTAGTAGTTGGCCCCTTTTAAGGACAAGTTCTGAGGGAACAGTCATATAACCTGCCAGTCCAATCAAGAACAGAATGAGGAATCTGCACAAGGCATGTGGGGACTTGCCCAGCTAGGCATGTAAGGATCGTGTAATGTACTCAATAACTAAGCGGTATTAATTGTATTAAATCATTGGGCTGTATAATTTATCCAGCAGAGCCAAACTTCGAAGCAACCCTTAAGAAGAAGACATCAGAAAATTGGGCTGGAGTGGACAGCTTCTATTTGCTGCTGTTGGCCAGCAACCAAAAACCCCACCACAGTTAATCCCAATGCCTACTATAATAGCAGATTTTTTTTTTCATACCTAATTCTGTGGAGGTTGGGATTGTAATAGGCTTCTAAATTATTTGAACCCTCCAATCTGGGAACAACGGGATAGGAGTAGACCATTCAGCCCTTCAAGCATACCCCATCATTCAATATGATCATGGCTAATCAAAAATCATTCTGTTTTCTTAGGTGGTGTCAGGTCAGATGATGGATATTTCAACTGATGTCTGGCTACTGCCCAGCTGATTATTGGGTAGGGATGTAGGGTTAACTGTGATAACAAGGTGCAGAGCTGGATGAACACAGCAGGCCAAGCAGCATCAGAGGAGCAGGAAGGCTGACGTTTCGGGCCTAGACCCTTTAGTTTCTGATTAGTATTTTTCTATGCCTTTGCAAACATACAATTTAAACAGAAGCAGGAGTAGGCCATTTCACCCCTTGAGTTTGCTGTGCTATTTGATAAGATCATGGCTAATCTAATTGTGGCCTCTCCTGTACTCTTTGAGTCTCTTGTCAATCTAGAATCTACCTCACAGCCTGCAAGTATTCAATGATCCAGTTTCCTCTGTTTTCTGGGGAAGAGAATTCCATAGACTAACAACTGTCTGAAAGAAAACAAAATCATCTTCACCTTAAATGGGAAGCCCCTTGTTTCTAAACTGTCCCCAGTGCTAGTCGCTCCCATAGGGGGGAAGGTCCTCTTAGGAGCCACACTGTCAGGTTACTGCAGGACCTAACATATTTCAATATGATCCCTCTCATTTCTGTCATTTTTCTAAACTTCAATGGATACATGCCCAATCAGTTTAATCTTTCCTCATAAAATAATCCCTTCATTCCCAGGAATCAGTTGAGTGAACCTTCTTTGAACTGATACCAATGGAGTTATACGTTTCCTTAAGTAAGGAGACCAAACTGTGCACAGTCCTCCAAATGTGGTCTGGCTTTGCATAACTGTCCTATTTTTATAATCCATTCTCCTGCAATAATTGGCAAATTCAATTTGCCTTCCTAATCCCTGATGTTTCTGCATACTGACATACTGTAATTCATGTACAGTACACCCAGATCCCTTGGTACCTTAGCGTTCTGTAACCTCTCTCCATTTAAATTTCATACCGTTATACCATTTGTCCTGCCAAAGTGGAAAAATTCACATTTTCCCACAGTTTATTATGTCAACAATTTTCCCCATTTATCTAACCTATCTGAACCCTTTTGCAGACTCCTTATGGCCTCTTTACAATGTGTATTATCAGCAAATTTAGCAACCATGCCTTCAGTCCTTTCATCACTGATTCCTGTGGTACCACCAACGATACTTGCCAACCTGAAAATTATGCACTTATCCCTATTCTGTGCTTCCTGTTAGCTAATCAAGCCTTTGTCCATGCGAATATATTACTTGCTACACCATGAACTATTAAGTGTTGTTCAATCTGGCACCTTGTCAGATGCCTTCTGGAATTCTAAGTACACCATATCTACAGATTCACCTTTATCCATGTTATTTGCTACTTTCTCAAATACATTTATTTACCATTAACTGGTCCATCCTTATGCATTATGTTCTTTGTTGCAGTTGAGACAATGGATACGTTTACAATGAAATTGTGATAGAAGTCTTCTAAAAGCATGTTAAAGCAATTAATTGTTGCACACCAGGAATATGCATGACGTTTTAGGGCCAGGTCTTCTGAGGTGTGGCAATCCCCTGCCGATTGCCACTCTGTCCCGTTTTTACGAAAGGAGCGAGCTTTGCATTTCGGAAAGAAGTTTCTGATCAAGGCTCCTTCAGAAATGCAGAGCCATTTTCCATTCTGTCACTTCTGGTGTGGAATTGTCAAAGGGAGGCAGATTACACCCGCTTTTCCTAGCAGTCAGCTTCCATATTCTGAAATTTAAAGGTTCATAATCACCAATAATCACTTTAACAATTTCTGTCGAATGGTATGCACATAAAATAATAGTGAGGTAAGAGTGCCAGGAGGGTAGGGTGCCGCTTGTGTAGAGGGGATGGAGCACCAAGTAAGTAGAGTGCTGACTGGGTAGGCTGGTTTAGCATCTAACAACAAGAAGTTCCAATTATATAGCAATATCATGTACTTCATAATAAAAATCAATGGGATATAAATCCTAAAGTGGGGGCAATTAGATTATTTTAATTTTTAATCTAATTGTATACAGCCATTAACAGATTAAAAAAATTATGGGGAACTTGATTTTAAAAAAAAAAGTAGAGTATCTTTTTGAAGATGTGAAGCGGGATTTAAAGATGAAGTTACACAGAATAAGGCCAAAGTATTTGGCAGCTCTAACATCAATGGCAAAGTGAAAGGAATTCCTAAAAGCGGAATGCAAAGGATATACGTCACCAAGGTGTTATGGGTAAGATTATGAAGGGATTTAATGATACGAAAGAGATTTAAAATGTAATGCATACAGGAACACTAGAATAGTAAAGATGGAGAATTTTGGTGAGCATTGCACAGACCAGAGGAAAATGACTTTTGGACAAATTGGAGATTATTAATAGTAGAGGATGGACGGTTGATAAGAGCATTTAAGTAATCACATCTCTGGTGTGATGAAGATTCATTACATATTTGTTATTTGTGAACTTGTATCCTGAAGTAGAGGACAAATGGATTTTCATTTTCAGTTCTTTGAAGATCCGATTTTGTTGCTTTTTTAAAAAGGTCAGGATGTCATTTTAAACAATTAATTCAAAACATCATTTACGCAACGTCACTTGCTTTTAGCAAATTGATCAGCAGAGAAGGAAAGAAAGAGAGAGAATGGTCCAGAAACTGGTTCATGCAGAAAGAACAGGACTAACTGCAGAGGTGCTGCTAGTTAACTGGCACCAAATAGTCAGGGCTGGGAAAATTTCCTGAGAAAATTAGTAGAGTGAGAAGAGATCTCCAAAAGATGAAGGCTGTAGAACTGTCCAGAAGGAAGGTCTGAGGAAGGGTCACCGGACCCGAAACGTTAACTCTGTTTTCTCCTTCACAGATGCTGCCAGACATGCTGAGCTTTTCCAGCAATTTTGTTTTTGTCCAGAAGGAAGATCTGCAAGTCTATTGAAAAAATGAGATTAGCAAATCCGTGTTTAATAACAAGTGAGATGAGTGAGCATTTAGTTTTAAAGGTCTCTGGGAGAGGCATTACCTAAAGAAATAGCATTGACTGAAAATGCGGAAATTTGCCAAAGGAAACCAGTTCCAGCAATATCAGCTGAGCAAGAACCTTTGAAATAGAGATAAAGGTGACTTCAGTAAAGTCTGAATGTCCGTAAGGCTTTTACTGTGATAAAGGGAATGTTTATAATGAAATGTTTCCAGAAGTTCTTGTCTAGTATAGCTTGTATCTTTTCTCTTGTCTAATAAACTTATGTCAAAAGTACATTTTCAGCCTCTAAGTGACTGAACTGCACAGTAAGCAAAAAGAAAAATAAAACTTACAGTCTATCAAGTGAAGTTTTTCATTCTTGAATCTGAATTGACCGGTATGACCATCAGCTGAGATCATAACATAGGATTATAAATAAACTACAGATAAGGATTTTAGAGGTAGTAAGGTGTACCTGAAATTGGGAATTGGTTGGGATGGGAGAGTTGATGGTGAGTAGGACTGGAGGTCAAAGTTCAATAATGGGTTAAATAGGATATCAAAATCTTGTATGGCATAGTTCAATCCGAAACAGTAATTAAGGAGGAAGATGGAATCAGTAAGGGGCAACAGTTTATTGTGAAGATCAAAAGCACTGGCTTCAGTCTTCATGATATTCATTTGAAGGAACTTAATGTTCATCCAGAAAAATAAAATTTAGAATACAAAGAGTAACTAATGACATCAAATGCATTATTAAACTAGCATTTCCTTCTTTAGCAGTAGCATCTGGATAATATTGTTTGAAATTAGTCTGCAAACTGTTTTCATTATTATAACCATGATAAAAAGCACTTCCAGCCAAACGTTTTCCTCCTCATGGAATCACACAGTGGTTACAGCAGGGAAAGGTGGCCATTCCCTGTGCCTACGCTAACTCTCTGAAGGAGAAATTCATCCAGAACCATTTCCCTGACTTCTCACCTTAGCTCTGTTCATTCTTCCTTTTCAGATAATAATCAAATTACCTCTTGAATGCCGCAATTGAACCTGCCTCCACTTCACTCCCAGGGAGTGAATGTACAAGCAGGAGGCATCTTTAAACAAAATATTGCTGATATATAGATTATACCTCTGATGTAAAACAGGACACATTTTACATGTCTCCTGACTTAGGCACACACAGTACACTCCATTATGTATTCTAGCTGCCTTCTGTTACGTAGCTGAGCATTTTGTAGAATTAAGGATAATTGATACAAATTTGTCCATGTTCTGTTTGTAATACTGTGCAATATGAATGCTTTGGTATGATATTGGACATTGGATAAAAATATTTAAAGTTTTTACCTTATTTCTATTTCACCAAAAGGTGTCAGATGCCAAGTTACAAATATTATGAATAAGCTGTTCAAATCAATACTTGTGTATAATAAATGTTATTCTTTAGACCTTGTATCTATTTCTTATTTGAACAATTCTATTCTCTTTTACATCTGCTGAATACACATTATTACCATATTTTGTATGGGCATGCCAGCTCACTACACTGTATGAGTTGCTGGTCATGATGAAGGATGCTGCTGCCATCATCTTTCAATGTTGTAAACTACTGGGCCTGCTTTGCCTAGAGTGGTAGAGGAAAACCAATGCCTGGTGTAACTCAAAAAGCCCATTTGAGTTTACATTGCATTTTATTGCATGTTAACAACTAGTTACAGGTTACATGAATTAACAAGCATTGTTACAGAGTCTTTGAGGAGCATTAGATATCTGGTCTTACTCCCTTGAGATCCTAAGCTGTTCAGGTCACCTCACATCATCATAGTGGGTAATGCTTATGGCACTCCTTGGTATTAATCCTTGCAGACACCTTCACACCCATATATAACTTTGTCTCCCATGCTTTTATTTTTATTAGTAGTCGTATACTTTTGTGTATATAAGTATAGTTACCACCACCTCATCTTTCCGCAAGTCTGAGACTTGACAAATTCAGGGCATTTAGAGGTTTCACTGTTCTCTTGGAACATTGTTCTCTTTGGACATGGAAGTCTGGTCATTTTCTTGGTTGAAGACCATTGACTTTGATTCTCTTCCTGATGATCTGAAGTCTGTAAGTGCTTTTCATTATCAAGTTCTCCAATGGACTCATTTTAATAAATTTGTGGATTATTAACATGCAGTGGGCTTAGGTTCTTGCGGTTCTTCGATATGAGCCCTTCAATATTGCCAACAACATATGATCTCTGCGGGTTTGTGGTTAATTGGATGACCATAGCTTTGCTGCTCAGATCCCTGAGCCACGCCATTGCATTGTCTTTAAATGTGACAACTGTCTCATGCAGAAATGTGTGTGACTTATTTCACATTATATACATCTTTAAATTCCTGTAGGGTAAATATGGAGTCAACTTCCTTGGTAGAAGGGGGAGCTGAGTCCACCACCCCTGGTGCAGTTTCCCTGTTACATGTTTCTGATTACATCTTCCCAAACTGAGACTAGAATGATCAGTCACTCTTCAGACACCAGTGAGTCATATACAATTGTAAAATGATGTGATTGCTCAGCATTTTTTTACTCAGCAATCCACACGGTCTTTGGTTCAGCCTGGAACTTGGCGACCAGTGGTGTGCCGCAGGGATCTGTTCTGGGACCTCTGCTCTTTGTGATCTTTATAAATGACTTAGATGAGGAAGTAGAAGGGTGGGTGAGCAAGTTTGCCAATGACATGAAGGTTGGTGGAGTTGTGGACAGCGTGGAGGGCTGTTGTAGGTTGCAGTGGGACACTGACAGGATGCAGAGCTGGGCAAAGAAGTGGCAGATGGAATTCAACCCAGAAAAGTGTGAAGTGATTAATTTTGGAAGGTCGAATTTGAATGCAGAATACAGGGTTAATGGCAGGATTCTTGGCAGTGAGGATGAACAGAGGGATCTTGGGGTCCATGTCCATAGATCCCTCAAAGTTGCGACCCAAGTTGATAGGGTTGTAAAGAAGGAATCTGGTGTGTTGGCTTTCATTGGCAGGGGAATTGAGTTTAAGAGCCATGAGGTTATGCTGCAGCTCTATAAAACTCTGGTTAGACCACACTTGGAATATTGTGTTCCGTTCTGGTCACCTCATTACAGGAAAGATGTGGAAGCTTTAGAGAGGGTGCAGAGGAGATTTACCAGGATGCTGCCTGGACTGGAGGGCAGTTCTTATGAGGAAAGGTTGAAGAAGCTAGGGATTTTTTCATTGGAGCGAAGAAGGAGGAGAGCTAACTTGATAGAGGTTTACAAGATGATGAGAGGCATAGATAGAGTGGATAGTCAAAGACTTTTTCCCAGGGCGGAAATGACTATTACGAGGGGGCTTAATTTTAAGGTAATTGGAGGAAGGTATAGGGGAGATGTCAGAGGTAGGTGCTTCACACAGAGAGCGGTGGGTGTGTGGAATGCGCTGCCGGCAGTGGTAGTGGAGTCAGATACTTTTTGTCATTTAAGTGACTCTTGGATAGGCACATGGAGTATAGTAAAATGTAGGGTATGCAGGGTAGATTGATCTTAGTAGGATAATAGGTCGGCACAATATCGTAGGCTGAAGGGCCTGTACTGTGCTATACTGTTCTATGTTCTATGTTCTATGTTCAACAAAATACTTACAAATGTTGAGACATCCCTGCTCCCTCAATTGCTTGTGGTAGGTCTGGCTGAGCTGTTTGTAACTTGCTGGTCTTTGTGCCACCATGGAGTGAGCATATGATTCAATCTTGTGAATAAACTTGATTTCATGATTAGTAAGGCTAATTTTCACTCTAAGTAACAATTCAACATTATCTGCATGTATACTTTATCATACCTGACACTCATAAGTCAAAGTCACAATTTTTGTACTTTATGGAGCATCCTTTCCCATTAAGTAGAAAAAATAAAGATTTGTGATTTGTTTCTCTGACCATTTTCAATCTAAAATGTAATCTGAAAATCTCTCATGAGCCCATGTAATCGAGAGAATCTCCGTCTTAATCACCGGATATCTTGTTTCTGTATCGGGTAATGCTTCTGACGCATAATAGAATGATTTGCATCACCCATCTGGTTGCTCCTAAGTTTGTAGCTGAAGCATCAGCTGCTGTAATGAGTAGATCCATGGACATATCCTTGAACCTCTGAGAAATATTCCCTTGTTGTGGGTTCCAACACAATCCTTGCATCTTAAGGCTCAAGGGCTTTTTTAAACTCTGCCAAATGAAGCAAAAAAATTGTCATCCACTCCTAAGATTTTTGGAGAACTTGGACTGACTTCAGTTTGGCTTTAGTCTTCTCAAAATCTACCATTATACCTTCACTGTTGACAGTCTCTCCCCAGAACTGAATAGATCTCTTGTAAGAGAGAATCCTTCCACTTATAAGTACTGTAAAACTGCATATGCACTCTGATCATGCTCTTCAACTGTTTTACCATGTATCAATATTTCATCAAGGTAGTATATAGCTATTTGCATCTAGTTTTGTGAGAACTCTACTAGTGGATAGTTTAACTAAACTCTTGTCAACTATAGATGTGGGTGAATTTTTCTCACCACTGCCTTGTTGAGCTTGCACATACTACAAGCTTCTCTCATCTCCTGATTTATACCTTGCCCCACATTACCACTAATATTTGGTGCCTTATTGATAACTCCAAACTAATATCTGCTGCCCTTACTGTTTCTTACTTCCACCCAAGCAAATTCCATACATTGTGCTTCCAATCTGAGATCTTCCCCTGCAAATTGATCCCATCTTGTATTATCAGAGCAACCTTTCCTTCTTGTCCGTCTTTCCTAAACATCAAATATTCTTGGATACTAATTTACCAGTCCTGGTCACCTTACAGCCATGTTTCTGTAATGGCAATGACATCATAATTATTTACTTCTATTTGTATCTTTAGATCAATAATCTTGTGGATACTGTGTGCATTCAGGTAGAGGGCCCTTTATCTTTTTGATATCATTTTGCATTTAAAGCACTCAAAGCTCAGAATTTGAATCTCCAATGTTCTCATCTCCCTCATAATCTTTCTACTTTCTGTTTACCCGATTAACCTCCCTTCCAATTTGGGTAACTCCTCAGAGATTCATCTCCCTGACAAGCTACTTTAAACTAACTTCAACTTCACTAGCAAATCTCCTGCAAGGATATCAGTCCTAATTCTGTTAAGGTGTAACCCAACTTGTACAAGTCCCACCTTCCCCAAAACTGGTCCCAATTCCTTAGTTCTGTAGCCTTATGTTCAATAGATAGATGTTCCTGTTATTATGCTCATTGGCACATGGCATTGAGAGTAATCATAAGATTACTGCTTTTGAGGTACTGCTGTTTAATTTCTTTCCTAATTCCCTAAAATCTCCCGTCAGTACCTCATCCATCTTCCTACATATGTCATTGGTACTAAAATGGACAACAAATTCTGGCTAATTCCCCTTCCCTAAAAAGATTTCTTATAGCTTCCCTGTGACATTCTTGACCCTGACATTAGGGATGCAATATACCATCTTGGAGTCATGTATCATGCTGCAGAAATGTCTGTCTGATCCGCCCCCCACCCCAACCCCGACTACAGAATCCCTTATTTCTATTGCGCTTCCATTCCTCTTCCTCCCTCCCTAAACAACTGAGATGTCCCTGGTGTTGCAGACATGTGATAGGCTACACTCACCTGAGGAATTATTGCCTTCATGAGTTTCCAAAATGGAATACCAATTGGCAATGCATGATAAACTTAGTGAACTCCTGCATTACCTGCCTGGTTTTCCTTAGGCTTCCTAGTTGCCACCCATTCCCTCTCTGCATGTGCTCTTGTAAGCTGCAGTGGGACCAGCTCCCTGCTATCCACATAGTGCTCTGCCTTGCAGATGCTCATCAGTGACTTCAGCCGCTACTCAAGTTTTGAAACCCAGAGCTCAGGCATATGCAGCGAGTAACACCTGCAGAAGCAAAAACGGAAATTGTTGGAAGAGCTCAGCAGGTCTAGTAGCGTCTGTGGAGGGAAATCAGAGTTAACATTTCGATCGACTGACCCTTTCTCAGAACCTCAGACACCCGCAGACGTGTTTTTTCTGGGACACACCGTACGTCCATAACTTCACACATATCTAAGCATATCCACTTCTCTGTGACCACTTCAGTCACCATCTCATAACCCTGAAAACTATTTGTTACCGACAGAATAAATAGAATTCTTATAAAAGCTTACTACTATCTTAGCTGTACCTCTGTTCTGTTAACTTCATTTTTACTTTGTTATTTTATTTTGTCTTGACATAATTTTATGTCCTATTTCCTAGTGTTCCTTCCGGAAATCCAGATTGTACTTTATTTTTAAGCTATTTAGGCTCATTTCCTAACAGCAGCTTCCTAATGACCAGTAACCTTAGTGCTTTCTTGTGATACCACTGATTTTTTTTTTCGCATTTATCTTCTCTCGAAAAAAAGACTCTTTTGTTCAGAATGAAGCAACTCCCTGCTCACCAAGCTTTTTTTAAACTTGTTGCCTCTTCTATCCACGCTGTGCTCAGTATGAAGCCACTTCCTACTCTCCTGGCCCTTTTTAAACTTGCAGCCTCCTCTCTCTATGCTGTGTTCAGAATGAAAACATGTGCTGAACACATATGAAATGTAAAGGACTGGGCCAAATCCTGAGCTCTGTATCCATTAAGGACGTTCCTAAGTCACCCACCTGCAGCAGCAAGATTAGGTTACCACTGACCATAACGGTTTTGCCACTTTCTGGAGTCTTGTTACAAACACACCAGTTGCATTGGTTAGCTTTTCACTCAGTGGGCACCTACGTACAGGTGTACACCAGGTGAGCATTAGGACCCGGAGTTGTACCCAGTATTGTGTGCTGAGGAGCAGCTGACAGTTTCCATAGCTCCACATTCAAGAAACAAGTCACAGTTCAGAAGCGGAGGGGGAGCGAAGCGAACGGCCTGTGTCCCTGATCACTACTCCTTAACCTGTCTGGGGGGCAATGCTGCCCAAGTGGCAGAATAACTAAGCCTTCTCATTTTTTATTTCTTGTGCATTGTGTGCAATCCCGTTTCCTTTTCCTGCCGATAAGTTTGTGGAGACGCTGGGATCTGGGTCCATTTATTGGAAATGTACGTAACCTAGGAACAGAATGACAGAATGAAGCCAGAAACACTGAAAATACAAGGGACTGAGGTGAGCAGCCTATGCAGTGGCTGGCAATGAAATTCCTTGTTAAATGCTGTATTTTCGATCTGTTTCTTGCATGTACCAGCACTTATTAAGTTTGGAAAGCCCTGGTTCTGTTCTGAAGCTGCTCCTTTAAATTATCTCAAGCCTTTTCGAGGTTACAGAATCGGTAGTAAATATTTATAGGTGTTTTCAAGACCAACCATCTCCAAGTGACCACAACACAACGGAGTTGATCATACTTTCTAAGTTCTCTCAGGGATTTCATCAAGTCGAGTTTGCCTCTGCTGTTTTAACATTACAGTGTTTGATACGTTGTGGTTGTCATGAAGTTTTGTGGTCAGCGTGAGAGGAAGGGGAACGGTGTGTTTTGGCATAAAATGTGGTCATTACTGTCAGTAACTCCATAACTAGTTTGGAGAGACAACTATCTACGTGCATGGATGCTTGTCATCTGATCCGGGACCTGAGGGTCGGGGGATTATCTGATTGCCGCGCTTAATTTCATGCATTATGAGGCACAGATTTACAAACGATTGCAGTCCACTAAAGTCCCAAGTTCAAACCTTCTGGGCCAACCAATTATCAAAACACAACTACAACCCACTAGATGAAGGATTGAAATAATTCCAGGCTCTAGGACTTTGTTTTCAGGAGAGATGAGGAAAATGCTTTTGATTTCTATAGGTAGGAAAGATGTTATAAAACTTGAAACAGTTCAGAAAAGATTTACAAGGATGTTGCCTGGGTTGGAGGGTTTGAGCTATAGGGAGAGGCTGAATAGGCTGGGGCTATTTGCCCTGGAACATCAGAGGCTGAGGGGTGACCTTATAGAAGTTTATACAATCATAAGGGGCATGGATAGAGTTAATAGCCAAGGTATTTTCCCCAGGGTAGGGGAGTCCAAAACTAGAGGTCATGGGTTTAAGGTGAAAGGGGAAAGATTTAAAAGGGATCTAAGGAACAGCTTTTTCATGCAGAGGGTGGTGCGTGTATGGAATGAGCGCCAGAGGAGGTGGTGGAGGCTGGTACAATTACAACATTTAAAAGGCATCTGGATGGGTATATGAATACGAAGAGTTTAGAGGAATATGGGCTAGATGCTGGCAAATGGGACTAGATTATTGTAAAATATCTGTTTGGCATGGACGAGTTGGACCAAAGGGTTTGTTTCCATTGCTGTACCTCTTTATGACTATGACTCGATTATAATATTTTTAATTTGTAAATGAAACTGCCCGACTGGATTCAGGAAAATATTCACTCTATTGAAGAATTCAAATAAAGCACGTTAGTAAGCCAGGAGTCCAAAGAAGAATTAGGCAGAAATATTTGAACTTAAATTTAGGAAATCAGAGTTGTGAAGGTGAGTTGTGGGTGAGTTCGCTGAGACAAAAATATAGTCCAATTGGATTCAGGACTAAGTTGGATGTTGTTTAAGTGGTTTCAGATTTATGGGAAGAATGTGGTCAAATGGGTTTGATCTGTTTCTTTTATCCAAAAATAGGAACCTAGAACACAAATTTGCAGAATTGGAAAGATGTGTCAAAGTAAAAGTGAGTGTAATTAAAATAACAGGGACATGACTAAAAGGAGAACTTTGAAGGCTAAAATGCAAAATGTACAATCTGTTTATTCGCACACACTTTTTCCCTTTTGATTCAGCATCACCAGAAATCTCCAATAATATACCCCACATCAGTACAATCCTCAATGTTTAATATTGAGACCTCTCATACTCACTGCACATTTTCAGCACTGAAAATAACTCTAAGAGGCAGGTAAATTCAAGTTTACCTAAAATGTGGATTACATTATGTTATGTCTTTATGCTTCTCATTTCATGCAAAAACATTTCTGAAAGATGAGGCCTTACTGATGTTTTCAGCAGATGTCCTCCATCAAACGAGCAATTCCATAGCTAAGTGGCTTTAAAAAAATCTGCCTCAGGTTCTTTTGTATTTGTTCATGGGTTGTGGGTGTTACTGACAAGGCCAGCATTTATTATTCTTGAAAAGATTAAATTATCTCTATCATTCTGGTACCAGTGACAGTAAGGAAGAGTCCTTTGGCCGTTAACTTTAGCCAGTGGAAAAATGCATGGAAATTATTCCCGGTGTCCTGCTCAATTTTAACCCTCAATTAGTAAAGATGTACCGAATGACGAGGATTTGGATAGAATGGGCAGGGGAAACCTGTCTCCCTGAGTGGAAAGGTCAATTTTAAAGAGGATTTTGATTTAAAATACTTGTTAAAGTAGCCTTGAGAAAAAGTTTTTCTGCCTGAAGATGGTCGTGGGTGTCTGGAACTCTCTGCCTGGCTTGATGGTTGAGGCAGAAATCCTCAACTCATTTAAAAATAACCTGGTTCCTCACCTGAAGCATTGTAACCTTCAATTCTACAGACCTGATGCTGCTAATTAGAATTAGAACAGGTGGCTAGTTTATTCAGCCAGCAGAGACAAGATGGGCTAAATGGTCCATTTCTAGGCTGTAATCTTTCTATTCTATAAATATTACAAAAACAGATCATCTGACCATTATCACACTGATGTTTGAAGGATCTTGCTGTGTATAAATTGGTTGCCCCTCCTTTACAACAATGAAGTACTGCTGTAAAATACCTTTCTATTGGTTCTGCACCTCCCACAATGGTCTCAATTAGTACTTGCATCGTCTGGTACAAACAGGCCCCAGCGTTGGAAACTCTGTCTTTCTATCTTTGTGTTCAGGTTTGTTTTATTAGGCAAATTGGATGCCTCGGACTTGATTACCATTTTAGGCTAGATTAGTTATTGACTACAGATATGCAACTGAAATCAGGTTCACACCACAAGTAGGCTTTCAGGCATACATCTGACCAAGTTCACAGCAGAGGAGAAAGTACGTCTTAATTTAATATGAGAAAGTTTTTAAAAAGCCACTGAATTCTGGGTAGCCACATGAGAACACGTTATCGTGTTAATGCAGCTTGCACACTAGTATAGGTTATCACAGTCATTTTTTTTCTGAGATTACAGAAGAGTCTGATTTCTTTGTGTATTGTACTTCTGAATAAAGGCTGTAATTGCAGTGTTGTTACAATTTGCATTTTCATACGTTTACTTAGCAAATAGTTATAGGGTCAGGAAGTCATGGCCTTGCAGTTACTCACTGTTCCAGTCTTATATTGATAGCATAAGCATAATGCAGTCTTGACGCTCCAGCACAATACTGAGAAAGTGCTATTCTGTCAGAGGAAGCAATCTTGCTGGTGAGATATTATGCTGAGAATCTGTATCCCCACTCAGGTAAATAAAAAAATCTCATTTCACTATCCAGTGAAGAACAGGGGATTTTACCTGCTGTTTTGGCCAATACTTATACCTCAACCAACATCATTTGAAAAAATCAGATTATTCTGGTATTTACATTGTGGGATCTTGCTGTGTTCAAACTTACCGTTGCATTTTTATAAGAGTTCTTTTTGCATCAAATGCTAACCTAGCACAAATTGAAATTTGTAGAAGTGGAATACTGCAGTTAATTCTGGTCTCCTCGCTATGAGAAAGACGTTAAACTTGAAAGGGTGCAGAAAAGATTTATAAGGATGTTGCTGGGATTGGAGGGTTTGAGCTAATGGAGAATCTGCATAGGCTGGGGCTATTTTCTCTGGATCATCAGGGCTGAGAGGTGACGTTATAGAAGTTTATTAAATCATCAAGGGCATGGATAGTGTGAACAGGCAAGGTCTTTTTCCCGGGATAGGGGAGTCTAAAACTAGAGGGCATAGGTTTAAAGTGAGAAGGGAAAGATATAAAAGGGACCTAACTTTTTCATGCAGAGGGTGGTGCATGTATGGAATGAGCTGCCAGAGGAAGTGGTGGAGGCTGGTACAACTACAATATTTAAAAAGTGTCTGGATGGGTACATGAATAGGAAGGATTTAGAGCGATACAGGCTAAATGCTGGCAAGTGGGACTAAATTAATTTAGCATAGACATGTTGGACCGAAGAGTCTGTTTCCATGCTGTACATCTCTATGATTGTACAGCTCTAAGTGCAGTGTCTACCTTTTTGATCTTCGGAGAATCTTGCAAACCTTTTTAATTTCTTAGATCTAATAAGCGTTAAAGTATTCCTGTTATCACTGATTTTCCATGTTCTCTTTGCATGAGCTGTTTTAACGATCTAAGCTTTATAGACAGTTTGTTCACCTAGGAGTCTTTGCCGAATAACATCTGTACTGTGACATTGTCCGCTTGATAAAAAAAGAACTCTGTTTCTTTGAGCCTAACTGAAACACTGCAGGAGACCAAGGACAGAAAGTTCAGAGTGGGAACAAGATGGAAATTTAAATTACAGTTGATCAGAAGAGATGGAATGATGGTATTCCATAAAATGGCCACTCATCTTATGTTTGGTCTCCATCGCATAGCAGAGAGCACATTGCAAGAAGCAAATACAGTAAAAGCACCATAGTCCCATGCTCTCATTAGAAAAAGACAATGATGGTGGTAAGCCTGAAGGTCACCACACCTCAGGTAATGGGCAAGGTTGTGAAGACAGGAGCCATATGGTAACCTCAGCGGGTGTGGATTTGAACCCACACTATTGGTGTCACTCTGTATCACAAGCCAGCCAACTGAACCAATCAAAACCCATGGTCAGTACAGTTAAATGAATGAAATATAAGTAAATAGCTGTTTCACCTGGAAAAAAAAGTTTGGGCCTTGGATGAAAAGGGAGGAGATAAAATGGCAGGTGTTACTTCTCCTGGCATTAAGCCAGTTTAATTCAAGTTCCTGAAATATATTTGAGTGGCACCAAGCAAAACTTCCTTATTCATGTTACCTAAATACCCTCTTAAACATCTGAGAGTAGAACATTGTAAGAGTTGGCGCAGCTGAGTGGTGCTTGTTATCTTTACAAAATGGTTCAAATCCAGGGCATGCTGAGGGATGGAAATCTCCTCCACCTGCTGGTTGTAAGGGCTACTACATGAAATGAGTTTGAATGGTCTCAATCTGCAGAATCATTCTGTACAGAGGAAATTTTGGTTCAATGTGACTGTGCTGCCACTTTGAAAGTGCTACCGAAATAGTCCCACTCCAAATGATTTTCCCCATAGCTCTGTAAATGTTTTTTCTTCAAATGTATATCTAATTACCCTTTCTAAGTTACCATGGAATGGATGGTTTTTAGCAAGGCTGATGACAAGATCCCAAAGGCAAACTTTTTTTTTTAAAAGTCCAAATAATCCAGAATAATGACACAAAATAGCCTCAGTGGCAGGAAACAAAGCATAATCACAGGATATTTGTGAGAGACAAAAAACTGCAGATGCTGGAATCCAAGGTAGACACACAGGAGGCTGGAAGAACACAGAAGGCCAGGCAGCATTTGGAGGAACGGATAAGTCACCATTTATTACCCTTCCTCAGGACCGGACTATTTGTGAGACTGGAGCTCTGTTTCTGATGGAGTTCTCAAGGCTCAGTGCTACAACTCCAACTTTCAATGGTATTTGTTAACAATTTGGACATGCATGTAGGGGGCAGGATCAAGAAGTTTGCAGGAGACCTTAAAATTTGGCTGCATGATCGATAGTGAGAAAGGTAGATATAGACTGCAGGAAGATATCAACAGACTGCAGAAGTAGGCAGAAAAATGTCAAATGACATTCAACTTGAGAACTGTGAGGTGAATTATTTGGGAGGTCTAACAAGGCAAAGGAATACACAGTTAATGGGAAAATACTTGGAAGAGTGGCGGAGATAAGGAATCTTGGAATAAGATTCACTGAAGGTGGCAACTTAGATCCAGAAGGCATGTAGAATATTTTCCTTTTATTAGCTAAGGTATGGAACATAAGAGCAGGGAAATCATGCTGGAACTGCGTAAATCATTAGTTAGATCACAACTTGAGTACAGTGTTTAGTTCTGGTCACTTCATTCCAGAAAGGATGTAACTTAGCCAAATGGTAAACTTTACGAGGTGGTAGCCAGGATTGGAAAAATGCAGTTATGAAGAAAAAAATTATATAAACTGGTGAAAATAAAAAATGCTGGAGATCGCAACAGGTCAGGCAGCATCCATGGAAAGAAAGCAAGCTAACATTTTGAGTCTAGATGTCTAGAAGAGTGATCTAGGCTCAAAGTGTCAACTTGCTTTCTCTTCATTGGGAATATGAAGTTCTTAAGGTTGCTTGAAACAGTTTGTATTTTATTCAAATTTAGTTCTCATTCAGTTAAGTATTGTTGATTCCAGCATCTGCAGTAATTTGCTCCCACCTTATATAAACTGATGGTGTTCTCCCTGGAATAGGGAAAGCTGAGGGGGGAATTTGATTTGAAATGTGAACAATTATGAGGGACCTGCATTGAGTGGATAGGTAGAGCTTAGTTAACTTAGCAGAGTTCAGCTCCCAGAGGCCATAACTTTTTAATGATTAGTAGAAAAATAAGAGGGTAGATGAGGAAACTTGTTTAGCTCAGAGTGGTAGGGACCTGGACCTCACTGCTTGAAAGGGTCATAGTGGCAGAAACCTTTGGCTCATTGAAAAGATATCAGGATGAGCACCTCGGTGTCATAACCTATAGGGTTATGGACCAAATGCTGGAAAGTGGGATTAGGCTGGATGGGCCAACTGGGGGCCACTTTCTATGCCTCAAACTTTCTACAATTCCGTAAATCTGCTTCCATCACCTTCTGCAGGTAGTGCATTCAAGATCATCACTGAAATAACTCCACGAAGGCCGGTATCCCATCATCAAGTCACCCTTTATTTCCACATGCATAATACATGACACTGACCCAGCTAGATCAGCGCCGGCTCCTAGAGTGAACAGAACCCTGACACTCTGTTTATATCTTTCAGCCCGGGCTCCCAAATTGGACTAGTTGATAACTGCAATCAGGAAACTTGTATTCTATGAGATCCACCTGGCTGACATCATTGCTATCACTACAATCACCTTTGCGCTATAAATGCATATCTGTGCTTTAAAAACAAACGCTCGTTTTACCTTTGATCAAGAGATAACAAGATGTAGAGCTGGATGAACACAGCAGGCCAAGCAGCATCAGAGGAGCAGGAAAGCTGACGTTTTGGGTCTGGACCCTTCTTCAGAAAAGGGGTCATTTTACCTTTTGTTCTTTTGACCACGTGGCCTTTACATTATGTTGCTTCCTAAAGAATAGTTTATACTATCAGGTAAAATACAAAGCAGCAGTTCTGCAGCTAGTAGTATCTTTTAAAATCTGGATATGAAAATGTTAAAGCTATCATTCAATATCAAGCTGTCTTCCAAAGGGAAACTTGAGGATTCAGAAAAGTTACAATATTCGGATATGACTATAAGAGCATTTGTTTAGTCCTTGCCATCTGATCGTTTCTGTTGATGCATTTATTACCCATGAGTTCAACATATTCAGGTCCTTGATCTTTCCACTGGATGGGTTCCTGATCAAATTCAGACTTTCAGCAGTGATCTTCTCCATGTGGATTTGGAAGGCTCTGACAAGTAATCAAACAAGCAACTGTGCGCCAATTAAGAACGATCCTGAGTAATTTGCAGACACCTTTTGAATTTAACTTCTCATTTTTGTTGATGGTGGTTTGGATTTCTGATCCCAATTATCAACTACAAATTTTTTCGAGGATCAGAGGGATTAAAGCATTTGTTTGCTTTGTCCCCTCTGTTAATCAACTTCTGTTAGCACTCATCAGTTGCAGTGTCTTAAACTTTTACAGTTTTATCATCTTGGGAATATGAAGTTCTTAGGGTTGCTTGAAACAGTTTGTATTTTGTTTAAATTTAGTCCTCATTCAGTTAAGTATAAATGCAAAATGCTAGAGTCTTATACCGTTCTTACATCAGTACAGTACTTGCTGAGTGTGATCTTGGATTGAGAGATTTGAGATACGTCACTTTGTAGGGAAGTAAACTAAACATTTGTTTCACACCTCTTGTGTAAATTTGACTAGGATGATTACAGTCCTGAACGGTACTACAGTCACTTGGCACCAATATGAAGCCAAGATCATTCTGTATCAATACAAGTTGTGTAGTGTAACTGTTACTGTACAAATACTGCTTACTCATTTGCTTCAATGTATATTCACAGAACATGAAGTTTTAAAATTAGGAAACATACACAAAAGCCCAGAAAAGTAGCAAATTGTGACCCAACCCAAAAATAGCTGATCACTAAATAAAATAATCCTAGATTTTAAATATGTAGTTACATTGAAAATGCAGTGAGGCATGGGCTTGTTGAGACTTAATACTCTGATAGACTCACTTGTATTATAGCTGAGTATGGTAAAATAAACCATTTTTGTAACTTTCCTTCCCCTTCGTTCACTGCAACACTCTTCTTTATCCCAACTCTGTTCCATTATTTCACCGTCACCCCAGATCAAGGGACAGGTGAGGCATTTTCTCTTGTTTTTTTTTCCATTTACCATCATTGTTTCCTTCAGTGTGAAGCAGTGTTCAAACTGTCATTTCATAAGAGCTGGGAATGGTGTTGTGGGAGGGGGTTAACTAAAGCTGGAAATAGAGCTAAACCATTAAAACTAAGCTACCATGGCTTATGGGACTACCATTGCACACTGTGAGTGCCTCTGAAATGTGCCTACAAGTGTGGAGAGTGGTTGTAAGGTGGTCAAAATGAATAAGTGTAGTGACCAAAATATATTGTTATGGTCCCAGCTGACGGTGATACTGGACAAGTCAGATCTTGGAGTGAGACCTAGCTTGGTGGACCATAAGTGTTATTTTGCAGTTTGGGTTACTACTGTGGTCAGTCACTGAACATATTCACACAAAGCTACCATTGTTTTTTTCACAAAAATACGCAGGTTTATTACAGAAAATGTTTTATAAATATGATAATTTATGAAGATCTTAACATAAACAATAAAAGATTCAGCCTTTTTCCCAGCAATCTAGTCACTGACTGCATCATTCCTATCTTAACTCATCAATTTCTTACTTTGCTGACAAGGCTGCAAGAAATCCTTTTTGTGACTTCCTATACATTCACCAGTCATGATTCTCTTAATTATTCTCTCTTTGACTTCCCTACTTCACTGACTTTTCATAACTGAACTTTAAGACCAGTCTATATAAGGTGGTAAAATAGTTTTAAGATTCTTTCCAGCTCTGGAAGTCTGGACTGCCACAAACTGAACTGTCCTTCCCTTTGTATTTCATGTGTGTGTGTCTGTGTGTTAGGTCAGTGTTAGGCAGGGCACATAGTTGTTTTGGTTTTGGGAACCCATCTCTTTGTTGGTTGATGCTAGAAATGAATAAATCTATGATTTTTCTTGAGGACACCTCATCTAATGGAGGAATTTATCTCAGGTAAACATTAGTTCCTGAATGTGTTGTATGAAACCTATTAATGACCTTGACTTGGCAGATATCCTGGAAGTGAGGATACGAACAGAGTGTATGCATAGTCGTGTTCCTGCTGTGTTTGCCACACTGACCTTCTTGAAATATGTTTTTGTTAATGTTATATTTTGGGACAATTAACTGGGCAAAATTATTGGACTATCAATTCATCTTTCGTGGATTTTCTATTGCATGTTTTGTGTTAGCACCCAAGAAGAACATATGCATACAGTGAAACACAAAATTAAAGTATCTTATTAATCAACTGTTATGGGATACGTGGGACTTGAACCTGGATCTTCTGGTACAGAGGTAGAGACATTGCCATTTGCCACAAAGCCCTTAGATAGCAATCCAAATTAATTTCACAATTAAACCAACAAAGTCAGTGAAGTAAGAGTGGTTTCAGTTGATGCTGATTCTGCTCCCTCTAACTGCTGGGCTCAGTAATGACTCCTAGTCATTTCCAAATTACTGTATCTTTTAATATATCTTTGTTTTATTGAAGAACACCTGCAGACTTTGGAACTGAATTATGTTTTACACTTACTACCTCCTGTTGTTTTTTATGCTGACTCCAACACCTCCCTCCAAATAAAGATAGCTGACATTCACTTTATTCTCCAATGCTCTCAGCTTGCTCTCAGCTGGGGTTTTCAATGCCCTTGTTATTCAGTTATCCCACAGTGAAAATAATATAGGGATATTTATCTAAATTGGTTTGGATGTGATGCTTTTAAAAAATTATTTTATTTCCAATATAATTTTTCACCCAAGGTACTGCATAATATCGTAGAATCTCTACAGTGTGGAAAGAGACCATTTAGGCCATTGAGTCTGCACTGACCCTTTTCTGAGCATCCCACCCAGACCTGTTCCTACAGCTCTATCTCCTGCATTTCCCATGGCTAATCCACCTAGCTTGCACATCCCTGGACACTATGGGGCAATTTAGCATGGCCAATGCCCCTAACCTCCACAATCTTTGAACTGTGGGAGGAATCCAGAGCTTCTGGTGGAAAAAAAGGGGAGAAAATACAAAGTCCACACAGTTACCCAATGCTAGGATGATCCCACATCCCTGGCACTGTGAGGCAGCAATGCTAACCACTGAGTCACCACGCCAATTGCTCATGTTTTCTCATTCAGTACTGAAGTGTCTAATTTGCTTTTTGTCAACCTTATCCTGGTGGATTGCCATCACATAAAAGGCCATGTTTAAGAGTCAGTATCAAAGGGATAGGGATATTCACTCTGAAAGGCAGCATTAACTTGTTGAACTGTAGTTTGTTTCTAAGGTGAGACCTTACAGTGAAACAGAAAAATTCTTTGAACTTCAAACTCTCAGAACATCCAATGTAAACTGGGTACCTCTTTTGTTACTCACCAACATCACATACTGTGACCCTGTGTCTAGTCAGGTGTGTTTACAGAGTGTGAATATTTAAATCAGATGAACTGAAAATTAGCATGGACCTCTTCATTTAAGTGGTTGTGATGTACGGCTCAGTGTGGCCCTTGCTGCTGGCTGTTTGTGAACATAGTGGGAGCTAAGAGTATTGGAGACAAGTAATTGTTCTAGCTAGTGTCCAGCTCTTAAGATAGTCTGCTATCAGAGCTATTATGGCACATAAGTTGTGTCCTCATTGGTAGTGTCCTTATCACTGAGCCAAGAGGCCTGGATTCAGGCCCCACCTGTTCCAGAAGTATGTCATAGCCTCTCTAAGCAGTTAATTAGAAAAATATCTGAAAGTAGTCTGCTCCTCTTAAAGGGACGCTAACTTATTCATTGAATAGCTGTGTATATAATTCATATTGATAACAGTCAGAGATGGATTTCAGGAGAAAGGTAATCATTTAATGCTGCACAGACCCTTACATCATTACACCCCTCCCCCCCTTCCCCAAGGGAACCGGTGGCTAGAGAAATAAATGCTCACACCTACTTCTGTTTGCCTCCTGCTATGCAGTGATGGTGACCCTGTCATCCAAATAAAATGTCACAGTATCACATATTCTGGCACTCTCTTATATTTGGCAAGTGGCTCTACGATTCTGCAGTACTATAGGATGATGCTTTGGCATATTAGTGTGATCTGACTTGATCACTGTGACCCTGAGATAACAAGGTGTAGAGCTGGATGAACACAGCAGGCCGAGCAGCATCAGAGGCGCTGGAAGGCTGACGTTTCAGGCCTAGACCCTTCTTCAGAATTGGGGGAGGGGAAGGGGGTTCTGAAATAAATAGGGAGAGAGGGGGAGGCGGATAGAAGATGGATAGAGGAGAAGATAGGTGGAGATGAGACAGACAGGTCAAAGAGGCAGGGATGGAGCCAGTAAAGTGAGTGTAGTGGGGAGTTAGGAAGGAGATAGGTCAGTCCAGGGAGGACGGACAGGTCAAGGGGGCAGGATGAGGTTAGTAGGTAGGAGATGGGGGTGCGGCTTGAGGTGGGAGGAGGGG